>NC_058163.1:0-704706 GCF_020080835.1 Cotesia glomerata | reverse complement strand
TTGGGAGTAAGTCAGTAAGAAGAAAAGTTACAGCAATAAATAATAACAATAATAACTAAAAACTAGGTGCGATAACTACAAAACAACTTTGACTAATTTTTGACATTGCAATCAGGGACTTTTTGCGAACAATTTGTTTTTCAGTACAATAGTTTTACATAATAAAAGTCACATACATGAAATGAAATGAAATTAATAATAATAAATCAAATTAACTTTTAATTATTAATTATTATAATAATAAATAGACTGTATTTGTTGATCAAAAACCTCAAAGAAATGAAATTTGAAAAGTGAGTGATGACACACGAACTAAGTCAGGAACCGATATGCAGCCCGCAAGCTCAGAGCTTTTATATATAAGCTCCTAGTGCCGGCAACTGGCGATTGCGATTCATCCCCTCGTTGAACTCGTAACCTCAATTACTACTCCCGTCAACCAATAGAGGGTAGTTCCATCTCCTCTTTCCTCCGACGCTTTTCTCCTCGCTCCTCGGTGAGTTGGTAACCCTTCTTTTTAAACTTTTGAATCCATTGACTCGAGCCACAGGTTCCAATAGGTGCCCTTAAGGTACAAATCAAAAGTCAACTATCTTTATTATTCTTCAATCACCTTAGATCTGGCTTCATTTAACTTTATTTTTTTTATTTTACTTGCAGCTTACACGCAATCTATTTTATTTAGTTGGCATGTTAGTTACTTATGTAACTTCTGGGTTAATTAGCGTTCATTACCTCGGGCAATTTTATCTTTGAATATTATCAATAAATTTACATCCGTCCGGAGTTTTACAATAAATATATTTACAAAAAATATTGTTTTTTATTTTTTAGCTGAAGAGATAAAAATTTTTCTCACAGTAATTTTATTGTTGAAAAAAAAAAATCGAGATTTGAAAGAAAAACAATTTTGGATTAAAAAATTTTAAAGCATCTGAAATTGTTTTTATTTTTAAATGTAGAAAAATTTTTATTTCTTCAGGTAAGAAAATAAGATTGTTGAAAATTCTCCCATAAATTCATTTTTTATTACAAAAATGCCCATATTTAAAAATAAAATTTTTAGCCCTCACGGTGTGAAAGTGGCAACTTTCAGTCCCGCTGCGCTAAACTAAGTTGCCGCTTTCCGCTCTCGTGTCGGACAAAATAGTATACACTCCTCGGGAAGTAAGCCGCAGCCTCAGATCACATGCTCTGTCAACCCCGGCTTCGCCTCGGCCGACAATTACATGTGATCTGGCAGACATTTCTTACTTTACTTCCCTCTAGGTGTGTAATAATACACATACTTCATTTTTCTTAGTGTAGTTGATTTTTGAGTGAAATACCAAAAATTATGATTCTGAAAAATAATTCTAGAAATTTTAAAATACACTGATAGAAAATTTGTTTATATTTAATAAGCTTTTATTAACTTATTAAATGATTTTTGACATAGGATTTAATAAATATTTATTAAGTTAATAAATTATTTATTAGCCAATTTATTAAGTTAATAAATTATTTATTAGCCAATTTATTAAATGTTAATAAATATTTGTTAATTAACAAATATTTATTAACAGTTAAGAAAGTACTCTTTTTTCACTTTCCGGGCGGAAAGCGTCAATTTTCCTCCCGCTGCGCTAAACGAAAATGCCGCTTTCCGCCTCCGTCGAGAAGAAAAATAGTATCACATTATTCACGGGCAGTGTCAGAAGAAGCCTCAGATCACATAGTTTATTGACCTCGGCCTCGGCTCTCGGACAACAACAATTACATGTGATCTGGAGACATTTCTTATTTTACTGCCCTAGATGTGTAATATACTATATTAAGTACACGGAAAAAAGTAAACTGTAATATTCACCTTCGGATCTCCGGATAATTTTTATAGTTTCAAACAGTAAAGCGGGACATCGGGTGGCAAAAAATATAAATATTACAGAATTTAATGTAGAAAGTACAAAAGCCACAATTTATAATTTAATATCCAAAAATAAGTGATTAGGTAGCTGTCACTATAGTAAATAAACGATTCTTATCTTAAAAATTACAGTTTCAAAACAGTAAAAAATTGCCATTTCAATATATAGTCGATATTATGAGGAGAAGGAGAACCTCCTAGATGAAAGAGAAGGGGGTCTCATTCTGGGGAGAATTTAACATTTAAAACAGTAAAAATTATACGTTTTTAAAATATACATTTTACCAGTCCAAGAAAGTCCAATAATTACAGTTTGATTTTAGCGTTGCGTTTAGAATTTACCATTTTACTTTTGCAAATATTAACGTTTCTCGTATTAGAAATTCTACTAATCCTTTTTATTTTTATACTTTTTTACATATCATAAGATCATTTTTAGGGTACGAAATGATAAATATCAAAGTCTGAATTCTTAATTATTATACTTAAACATTTTGTGACATTTACATAGCGAATATTACTGTTTGAAATAGTATTTTCTTCCATATAAAGAGTAGAATTGTAACGTTTAAATGAGTAAATATTATATAGTGAATAGTAAAATCACGATTTTACTGTTTGAAATGGTATTTTAGCAGTTGATCATTACTTATTATTATAAATCGACTGTTATTTTATAACAAGTTTACTTTTTTTCCGTGTACAATTTATTAACTGTTAATAAATATTTATTAATGGTTAATGAATATTTGTTAACTGTTAACAAATATTTATTTAAAATAAAAGCAAAAATAGCTATTTTCTCTTTTTGACACTTTTAGAACCCTATAGCTGGAATAATACATGAAAATAAATAAATTCAGCTAAATAAACTACCCTTTTTAATATTTGAAAATATAAAAGATAATTATGAGCTATAGAGTAGAATTTGGTATTTTACAATAAACGTTATTATAATGTAATGTAATTAATGCAAATAATTTATAAAGATGATTTTTATTTATAAGCAATCTTGATATTCATATGACATTGCAAGCAGAAACAAATTCACTCAACAAAATATTTATTAACTGTTAATAAATACTTATTAACTATTAATAAATGCATTTACTCTCCCTTTCAAATAAATATTTATTGAATGTTAAAAAATATTTATTAAAAATTTAAGAAATTAAATTATTGATAGTTAATAAATCCTCTTCTATTAGTGTGGATTTTTAGTGAAGAAATTTCAAAGAAATTTTTATAGAAAAACAGCAACGCTACCCATTGATGATATTTTTAACTATGCACTTGAGTCAGGAAGAAGGTTGGCGCAACGAGCAAAGAGTGTGCTTGACGCACGAGGGCAGCAAGGAGTTATTTACTGTTTAGAAATAAATAGAAATTCTAAGTAGCAAAATGTTTTGAAGAATTTCTTTAAATTGGTTAAAATTTCTCGAAAATCTTTCGATTGACTTTTGAGGAAAAAAATTATAAATTTATATCAAAAAAGGATTGAGAAATTTTTAAATGGCTGTAACTTTTTTTGCGCTCGGTTTTGATTTGCTTGCCGGCATTCGACGATATTTTTTAAGTACTAAAATAGTTTATAAGCTGTTGAGTCGATGGATCGAACAATTTAAAAAGGGATTATCTCAAAAAGGGGAGTAGAAATTAAAAAAATTGGCTAGAATTTCTTGAACTTGTCGTTGGATTTAGACTTGCTTTGGCGGTAGACTTAGTTTTTTAAGTCCAACAAAAGTGTCTCTGTCTGGACATTGATTAGTCAAATATTTATAAAGTTATTTAGAACAACAGTTAAAAAACAATTGTATATTTTGTTGGTGATTTATTTGTTTTTGATATCTTTTTCTCGGGCAAAAGTACCATTGACTTTAAAAATCTAATCAGATCGAAGTCTCAAATTAACACTTTCGAGAAGGCCGTGGAGCTCATCTCGAGAAGATTCACGATTCCCTCACCTGAAGATATCCTACGACAGAATTTTATTTTACATGTTTACACACAGTCGGATCGTCCAGCCGGGAATAGTCGGATCGGCTTCCTAGGAGCTCAAAACCTGGAGATCTGATTAATAGCACTCATTCTCTAAATCGGACCTTAATAACTTCTTACTTTTTTAAAATGATTCATTTTAAGAGATCAGCTCTGAAGCTCAACCATGCTTTAAAGATTGAGTTTAAAAAGGTGAGTAAACTCAATAAAAGTTCAAAGTTTTTTAATGAAATCTTTAAATCTGTATTGTCTAGACAGAACAAATCCATTTTATAACCCGCGAGTAATGATAATGATCAATGGATTAAAAAGTGAAATAGAGGAAGAAAGAAAAAAGAAATGAAAGAATGGCCGTGGCCATCAATCAGTTAACGGAACATCCGGCAATAATTCATTTAATCCGGCTGCCCAAGTACGTACCAATCGCATACATTTATTGGAGAAAAAAAAGTTGTGCCATTTGGAGTTGAGTATTTAGATTATAAAATAGCTAAATATCCTTAATAGGAAAGGAAATGAGTAGGATAAAACAAATTATACAAATCTATACCAAAAGAAGCTAGTTTTTTTTTTAACTCACAAAAGTTATTGATTAGTCACATGCATAAAGAGAGCTTTTTAAATGGGAACTTAATCATTTTTCACTTGATTTATTTCAAACATCCATTGCACAACTTTTTCTTAACAATAAAGTATTAGGATTAAATTAAGTGTTCAAAAGTCGGTTCAACTCATATAAATAATTAATTCAAGTTTCTTAATGTGTCCAGTAATTAGGTAATGAAACTCGTAATTAAATCTAAATAAATCATCTGCTGAAAAGTATCTACAGAGAATAAATAATTACTAGCAATTTAATTAACAAAAGCTATAATTCGTCGAAATAAAAATATATATATGTTTATACAAATTGAAAAAATTCATGGATTATTTTGCTCTCAACACCTACGTACATTGTGATTCAGTTTTATGATTTATTTGCTGGCAATGACATGAAATATAATCAATTTACTGCCTTTTTTTCTCCAAAAATACATCCTGATTTATTCGATTAATTATTTTTCTATTTTTTTATAGAGAGAGTGGAGAGAGAAAAATAAGTTTTACTTCCGCCCTGGCGGGCAGGAGGTACAATGCAAATATAATGTCAAACATATCAAAGTTTGATATCTGAATACAAAATTATATTGAAAAGCCATTATTCGGCTGATAAACACTTTCTGGTGTGAATTTATCAAAAAGGCCGAAGTTCAACGATTGTCATGTCTGGGAATTTGTTTTTAACTTCATGCTTTGAAAAAGAATGATTTTGAAAAGTAGAGGAGGTTATTGAGATCCGATTTATAGAATGAATTTTAATCAGATCTCCCGGTGGTTTTGAATTTTTGACTAGGAAGCCGATTCGACTATTCCCGGCTGGACGTCCGGCCGTGTACTCAAAGCATGTAAGAAAATAAAATTTGTCGTAGGATATCTTCACAGGGAGGAATCGAAACCTTCTCGAGATGAGCTCCACGGCCTTCGAAAGTGTTAATTGAGACTTTCAATCTGATTAGATTTTAAAGTCAATGGTACTTGCCCGGAGAAAGATATTATCAAAAACAAATAAATCACCAACAAAATATACAATTGTTTTTTAACTTTTGTTCTAAATAACTTTATAAATATTTGACTAATCAATGTCCAGACAGAGACACTTTTGTTGGACTTAAAAACTAAATCTCTACCGCCAAGCAAGTCTAAATCCAACGACAAGTTCAAAAATTCTAACCATTTTTAATTTTCTACTCCTTTTTGAAGGATAACTTTTTAAATTGTTCGATCCATCACGACTCAACAGCTTATAAACTATTTTAGTACTTAAAAAATAGCGTCGAATGCCCGGCAAACAGCAAATCAAAAATCCTGAGCGCAAAAAGTTACAGCCATTTAAAAAATTTCTCAATCCTTTTTGAGTATAAATTTATAATTTTTCCTTAAAAATCAATCGAAAGATTTTCGAGAAATTTTAACCAATTTAAAAGAAATTCTTCTCAGAACATTTTGCTAAGGTAAAAGACCCAATACCAGGAACGATTTGACAATTATTAGTTTTATATTTTTTATCTCTGTACTCTCAATCAAAATTACAGGTGTCAACGTGCTCTTTTCAGTATTTGACTCGCCCGGCTACAGGGAACACTTCTCTGTATTTGACTCGTCCTTGTCCATAAGAGCTGTTATTGTAAAAATCGTCAAATACAGAGAGAAAGAATGTGGGTCAAAATACAGAGAAGAGTTTGTGAAATACAGAGAGGTCCGAATACAGAGAGCGTCGACTGTGAAACAAACTTTTCTTTTTATTAGAAAACCTCCAATCTTTTTTTTACATAATGAAATATGAATTCAAACTTTTAAATTATATTGGAAATATTGAAAAAAAAATGTTAATGATGTCAATAGTCTTAGATTTCTGACTTATCAAGGTCTCTTAATGGTTTTGCTAAGAAATCACTCGATGATCTTAAGCTCATAGAAACCTAACGGAAATACTTTTCACTAAAATTTTTTTTTTATGTGATTAATACAAATACTAAAGGAATTCGATCCAATTAATTGATAATACAAAAAAGACCCTATTGTTATTTAAAATTTACTGTTTGTCTCTTGGTACACCCGAAATGCGCTAATACCCAGTATCGGAACAGTCAGCCATAATGATATTATTTATTGACATTTACGATATATACTGTGTTGATTGTTTACATCAAGCACAACAACAAAAGTTATTGTGAAATAACATTTAATACAGAAAGTAATTTTATTATAAAAATTGCTTCAAATATTCGTAAATTTTAACTTGAAGAACAAAAGCAAATTTCTGTTTTGAAATTTTCTTTTTTACATAAGATGTCGTCAAGTATAACCTCGCATCGTTTATTTTTTTTTGATTTTTAGTAAAATTTATTTGATTTTTAATATTAAATAATTATTGTTAGTTTCACTATCCATACATGTCATTTGAGTTCTGAATTAACTGGTTAGTTTTTATAGGTAGTAGTAGGATGCCGAAAGTTAAGTCGAAGATAACATTTTATAAATTAGTTTTATAAATTCAGAAAAATTCACATAAAGTATTATGATTTGTTAATTAATTACTTAATTAATTCAGCTCATGAAAAGCGGACTCTTTAGATTAAAAAAATTAGTTTTATTTATCGTTCCGGTATTGGGTCAACCATATTCCGGTATTGGGACTAGGCATTTAAGGTGTTCCAATACTGGGTCTTTTAGACTTTTTCAAAAAACATGTTTTTTTTTTAATATTAAATTCGACAAAATTGATAAATTTAATTATTTTTCGTATAACTACATGTTTATTCTATATGATTGGATGAATTATTATTACTAATGAACCATTTGAATATTTTTTAAGTAATAAAAACCAGTCATGTACCCTTCGTCGTTCCGGTATTGGGTCTTTTACCTTACTTAAATTTATTTATTTCTAAACAATAAATACCTCCTTGCTGCCCTCGTGCGTCAGCACACACTCTCTGCTCGTTGCGCCAACCTTCCAACCCAGTGCATAGTTAAAAATATTATCAACAGGTGGCGTTGCGTTTTCTATAGAAATTTCTTGTAAATTTCTTCACTAAACTATTCAAAAATTTCTAAATTATTTTTTTTTATTTTATCCTTAAAATCAAATCGAAATAACGTCCTACTTTTTGAAGCGAGAAAGATAACTTTAAATATCACTCAAATTTTTTTCTTCAAGATGTTTTATGTAAAATATACAAATGAGATTTTTTATTTATTATGATAATATACCATTATTCAAATGATTTGTAATAGATAAAAATTTACATTCTTCTTGAATAAAATTATCGTTTGTGGTGATATTAAATAAAATGGATCATGATTTTTGAATTATTATCATCATTATCTATTCATTGTTAAATGATACATACATTTTGTTAATAAAAATGAATAACCCATTATTAATGTCGCTACATTAGTCTATTTTATTATTTAATAATTAATTATTATTATAATTAAATTACTTTAAAAATTTATTAATCATCGACAGAAAAAAATATTTAATATCTCTTCAAAGAAATAAAATATAAAGAAAATAAAAGTATTTATCTTAGTTAAAAAGGATACAAGATCCGAAGAGCGTTTACTATACGTTAGAAGCGTGAAATCGATCTTATACGCGAATAATGTTTGCCATTGGATTGAATCCTTTTCAAGAGCAGAGTTGTCGAGTGGATCAACCGTAAAATTTTATTTTTTCTTTGTATTTTATTTATTTATTTATTTAGTACACTTTTCACTTAAATAAATCACATTTTATATTTTTTAATTTTTCGCATTAAGGTTTGATTCAAAAAATAATTAAATTTTAATTTAAAGAAAAAATGCAAAATTACATTAAATAATAATTAGATAAATTTTTTAAGATTATTTAGTTGGTAAAAATATCTGAATGTTTTTAAATAAATTATTGCAAAGAAAATTTTTTAAAATTGTAAATAATTATAAAAGCAATTTTTTTATTTATTTTAATTTTTTTAGTAAAAAATAATATTTATTTCAATTTAAAAAATTCATTTTTACAAAAAAAATTTATTTTTAATAATTTAAAAAATTATTTAAAAAAAAATGATTTTTATAAAAAAAAATTTATTTTTAATAATTTACAAAATTATTTTTATTAAAAAAAAATTATTTTTACAAAAACTTATTTTACCAAAAAAAAATTCATTTTTAATAATTTAAAAAATAATTTTTACAAAAAAAAACTTTATTTTTACCAAAAAAATTCATTTTTAATAATTTAAAAAAAAAAATAATTTTTACAAAAAAAATTAATTTGTTTTTTTTAAATAAAATTTTGAATTTAAAATTTTCTCGCGCCTGCGCAGAAGCATGCGTAGTAACCTGCGCAGAAAAAGCTGCGCATTAGCATGCGCAGAAATAGCTGCGCAGTAACACAAGCGACGTCGCAAAGTTTTTTAATTTTTATTACATACGGTGCGACATTTTATCTAAAAAATTTTTACCACGTGCATACGCGAAAAATAAATCTGTTAAATTAAAAAATATACAAATGGTGCTGGACCTCGATTTATTTCGTGAAGATAAAGGAGCCAATGTCGAGCTGGTGAGAGAAAACCAGCGAAAGCGGTTCAAGGATGTCGGCTTGGTTAACCTGGTGATTGATAAGGATAAAACTTGGAGGCAATGCCGTCATCGTGCGGACAATTATAATAAATTAAAAAACTTGTGCTCCAATATTATTGGAGAGAAAATGAAGAAAAAAGAACCCATCGGAGATGATGACACTTTGCCCGAGAGTGTTGTTAGTGGTTTGGAGGCCATCAATGCAGATATTCTCAGGGAGCTGACAGTCTTCAAGATCAAGAAAATCAGGAGCCTGATCGACGAGGCTATCATTAAAAATCAGGAAGAGCTGGAAAAAGTCGAGCTGGAGAGAAATTCTGCATTGAGGGAAGTTGGCAATCATTTGGATGGTACTGTTCCTGTCAGCAATGACGAAGATGAAAATCGGGTATGTATTTTTTTATTCATGATTTTTAATTAAGAAACAGCTGTCCAATTTTTTGGAGTTTTATAATGATTCAATTATTATAAAAATATTTTAATGAAAAAATTTGACATTTAGAAATTTAAAAACATTGCAAGTGCTATTTTAAAAATAAAATTTATTTTTTTTATTTATTCGTAACAAAATTTAAAAAATTATGACGCTAAGGTTAGCAAACTTGGCATTTAAAAAAATTAATTATAAGTAAATAAATAAATAAATAAAAAAAAAAAAAAAGGCCATTCGGCAGCCGAAATGGAAGTAGATTTTTCAAATAAAGAAAATTGATTTTTAATAAAATAATATAATAATACCAATAATGTATAACTTATTTATGAATTAAAAACAAAATTCAATAATAAATTTAAAACTATTTAGAACAAATTTTTGAAAAAAAATTAACTTTTGAAGAAAAAGTTTCTCAAAGAATTGCAAAGATTATAAAATTTGAATTATAAATGACTAAATTTTAAATAACTGCTTAGGAACAACAATTTGCAAATCAATCAGATGTTTGAAACCGGATAAAATTTTAATTGAAGAAAACAATATATAGAACTAATTTGTGACATATTTACTGACGAATTACCTGAAAACATTACACGAAAGACTAATCATTATCGTAATTATTGAATTTACATCATGATTAAGCTATGATGCAGACAATAATTCTAAAACGGCTGCAACAGTAAAACTGTTTCATTAAACGAATTCTAAAAGGAGTAATATTGAGGCTATTACCACTTCTGAGTAGTGGAAGTGGTAATTGAAGCTTATTAAAAGAGCTTTACGATGCATTTTACCGAATTTTGATATCTTGTCTCGATCATTAATTATATCAAGTTGAAGTAGTAAAAACATCAATTTTTATGATTTTCAAAATTTCAAAATCCTGTCATTTCCAAATTACTTGCCCGATTAAGCTCATCTTCGAACATAACCTTGGTCTTGATCGATAGATAAAGCATGTTGAGTTTGAGAAGAATCGGTTATAAATTGAAAACGCTATCGTGCTGACAAGCCGCGTTATATCGTACACGCAGAAAAAAATTTTGTTAAAATAACCTAAGAAATGTTGTGGTAACAAATGAATTTGTTGACATAGCGATAACAAATTATATGTTAAAATAACAAAATTAAGGTTATAACAAGTTATTGATATGTTATAACCACAAAACAATTTTGTTACTATAGCAAAATCTTTAAGTTGATTCGACAAAATACTTTAGTTGGTATAACAAATTTTTTTGTTAAAACAGCAAAATTAATCTATTAAAATAACAAAGAGAATTTGTTGAAGTAACAAATATATTTGTTACAGTAAATTTTATAAGAATACATTTAAAGATATGCTATAATCAGCTATAGCTGATTTGAAAAATATTTTGGCAACAAATTAATTTTGTTATTGCAATAAAATCACTTTGTAACAGCAACAAAATCATTTTATTGCAGCAACAAAGTCATTTTGTGACAGCAACAAAATGATTTTGTTAGAGCAACAAATTGATTTTGTGATTTAACGAACTGGTTTGTTAGTACAACTTGAAACATTTTGTTAATGCAACTAATGGATTTGTTGCTTTTTAACTACACTCATTTGTTACCACAACGTATTTTTCAGTTATCCCGTCTTTTGTTATTTTAACAAAATCGTTTTTATGCATGTATAAATATATATATATATATATATATATATATATATATATATATATATATATATATAAATATATATATATATAAACTTTTGAACTATATACATTTTCTGACTCAGTTTGTCGAGCTGAGTCAGAAAACGACTAAATTTTTTCAAAGTTGCGCCATGAGGACGGCTGCAATAGTTAGATTTTTATAAAATCTACTAAAAACGCCATTCGGTCACACCCGAAATAGAAGGTAGATTTCACTGAATGAAATTCTTGATAGAACGACGTACATAAGTCGGTTGTACTACACATTGCCTAAAAAATGGTTCAATTGCACTCTTAAATTTGAAAAAATAACTAAAAATGGTCAAAATGTCAATTTTATAAACGTCAAATTGAAGGCGATTTCATGAGCTTCACATAAATTTATCAAAAATTAGCAATCTCTTTTCAATCGAAAGTTATACATCAATGAAGTCACCGAAAACATGATTTTCACTATTTTGATAATTTTGAGGAGCTACCATTTCTAAACTTATTAACGAATTTCTCTCATTTTATGGCTCATGCAAGCTAATTATCCTAGGAATCTATATACTAAATTTCGTTAGGGTCTGTTAACAATTCTCGATAGAATAACATTCATAAGTCGGTTGTACTACACATTACCTGAAAATGGTTCAGTTGCACTCTTAACTTTGATAAAATAACTGAAAATAGTCAAAATGTCAATGTTATATACGTCAAATTAAAGGTAATTTTATGAGCTATCACATGAATTTTTCAAGAATTAGCTGTCTCTGTTCAATCAAAAGTTATACATCAATAAAGTGACCAAAGACGTGATTTTCACTATTTTGAAAATTTTAAATGGCCGCCATTTCTAAACTGATTGACCGATTTTGCTCATCTTTGAACTCGTTCAAGGTAATTACCCAAATAATATGTATACCGAGTTTCATCTAAATCCGTTGAGAATTGTAGACACTATCGTTTCCACAAGCCGCGTTATATTACATATGTATATATATATATATATATAGATAAATATATAAACTTTTGAACCAATGCTAATTTTGAGCTTTACTCGACTACTTAAGAGATAAAATGACAAAATTCCGTGTTAATTCCGACACAAGGACCAATGCAATAAATAGATTTCTACGAAATCTACCTAAAAAGAAATTAAAACTAAAAGAAATAAAAAAATTTTTTTAGTAATAAACTAAGTCTAGGAAAATTAATTTTCAAAAATTGCATTTATAGTTTTTTAGAGCTTCTAAAGATGGAATTTTTTAAATAATTTTGTTTGTTATAAATTAATGAATAAATAATTAATAAAAACTAGCACTTATGTGACTGCCGTGACTTGTGAACTATAGATAAATAGAATTTTGTTTTATTGAATAATGACTTTTGTTAAATTGCACTGTACTTTCTTGAATATTGACGATTTTAAAGATATAAGCTCATCTTGATGTTACATTCATCGAGAGCTTTCATTTGAGTACACACATGCATTTTTGATATATTTTTCATATATACATATATATCGCGAGACTAATGCAAAAAGGGCGTATAGCTACAGGTTAGTAGGGATCCATGCTAAAAGGGCGCATAAAAAAAATTTTTTTTGCCATTCTTCTTAAAATCGCTCAAAACACAAAGATCTGTAAAAAAAAAAATTCGAGTATCCTAAAGCTAAAAGGGCGTAACTCAAGACATGCGCCCTTTTAGCTTTTAAAAAAGTAGTGCCTAATGCTAAAAGGGCACCTAAAAAAAATTTAAGTTTTTATAAAAAATTTTGATAAATAGCTTCACAAGACATAAAATAAAAAAGTTTAATGAATAAAAAAAAAATTTCTTAACAGCCGGTCCCTACACGGAAAGAACAAGATGACACTGGGTATCATCCCAGATTATACTCAGTGATATCTGTGGTGAAAAAAAATTTCAGAAAGTAGCTAAAAAAATCCAGATTATACTGCGTGATATCTGGATTATACTCATTGTAATCTGGATTATATTAACTACTATCTGAAATTTTTTTTTACTCAGTATAATCCGGGATGATATCTAATGTCATCTTGTTCTTTTCGCGTACGATTGCAGCTTCATATTTCTCTTCTAGACAAAGAAAAATTTTGAAAAAAACGCTCTGCTACGTAATAAATTTTATAATTATCTATTTCGTATAGCAGGGTGTTTTTTTTCAAAATTGTCATTTGTTTAAAAGAAAAACATAAAACTTTAATAGCTTTATAATCTTAAATGCACCGAGGATAGTACTTTTTCTTGCAGTGAGTGTGACGCGAGAAAAAGAGGGGATCGGCTGTTTTTAAGAACTTAAACAATATTGAAAAAATAATAATTTTTAACTATTTTTATACAAGCAATGGATAATTAAATTAATTGAAAACTAATGGGATTGAAATAATTTTCAAATAAAAAATAAATTAATACAATCACGCATATTTTGCAATTTTTTAAAAATATTTTTAATTTTTATTTTAAAAGAGTGGATGTTGAGTTAGACTACGTCTCTTTCGTTTGAATCTACCGTTTTTTTTAATTTTTAGGCTAAAAATGAGCATTTTAATGAATAATTTAGAAAAAAAATTTATAAGCCCTTTTAGCTTTAGGTCATAAAATTTTCAAATTCCTAAAGCTAAAAGGGCGCATAATTAGTCATACGCCCTTTTAGCTTTAGGTAATCAATGCTTGATTTTTCGACGAAGAATATGTCAACTAGTCGATTGGTAATAAAAAAAAAATTATGCGCCCTTTTTGCATTAGTCACGCGATATAATATATATATAAATATATAAAATATATGAAAAATTGATGTGGGTACTCAAATGAAAGGTCTCGATAAGTGTAACATCGGGATTGGCTTATATTATTAATAATGTCAATATTTCTCAAGATACAAGGTCATTTCTTAATTATTGACATTTTTTAAAATATAAACTCATTTCGATGTTAAACTCATTGAGACCTTTCATTTAAATACCCACATGGCATTTTTCATATATTTTATATATATGGTATTTGTGAAATATATAAATATAAAAAATATATGAAAAATTGATATGGGTACTCAAATGAAAGGTCTCGATGAGTGTAACATCGGGATGAGCTTATATCTTTAAAAATGTCAATATTTCTGAAAATACAAGGTCATTTCTTAATTATTGACATTTTGTAAAATATAAACTCATTTCGATGTTAAACTCATTGAGACCTTTCATTTAAATACCCACATGGCATTTTTCATATATTTTATATATATGGTATTTGTGAAATATATATATATATATATATATAATATATATGAAAAATTGATATGGGTACTCAAATGAAAGGTCTCGATGACTGTAACATCGAGATGAGCTTATATCTTCAAAATTGTCAATAGTTCACGAGATACTAAGTCATTTCTTAATTATGTATCTAGAAATAGAGTATTTTCGAATGCAGCTTAAATACTCTTAATAAATTGACTATCGGTGAGAATGATATGAATAAAAAATAAAATTTTAATAAAATTACATATTCAAGAATTATAAGTAAAAATTAACAAAACATTTTTTTTTATAATTAATTTGTAAAATACTCTATCTCTAAATACATAATTAAGAAATTACCTTGTATCTTGCGAACTATTGACATTTTTAATGATATAAGCTCATCCCGATGTTCCCCTCATCAAGACCTTTAATTTGAGTACCCACATCAATATTTCATATATTTTTTATATTTATATATATTATATATATGTATATATGAAAAATATATCAAATATGCATGTGGGTACTCAAATGAAAGCTCTTGATGAGTGTAAAATCGTGATGAGCTTATATCTTCAAAAACGTCAATAGATAAGAAAGTACAGTGCAATTTAACTAAAAAAAAAAAAAATTCCAGGTGGAGCGAACATTCGGAGACACAACAGCGGAAAAAAAATACTCTCACTTCGACCTAATCCAGATGATCGACGGAATGGACGGCGAAAGAGGAGCAGCAGTATCCGGAAGCCGAGGGTACTTCTTAACCGGTCCGGCAGTACACTTAAAGCACGCACTGATCCAACTGGCTATCAATAAACTGAGTGCTAAGGGGTACAAGCCTATGGACACTCCGTTTTCATGCTGAAGGACGCGATGCAGGAGGTCGCCCAGCTGGCACAATTTGACGAAGAGCTCTACAAGGTGATCGGAAAAGGCGACGGAGACAGCGAAGAAACCGAGGAGAAGTATCTGATCGCTACTTCGGAGCAGCCTATTGCGGCTTTTCACCGCAACGAGTGGATCCCTGAGAGCGAGTTGCCTATTAGGTACGCTGGGTTCTCGACTTGCTTCCGCAAAGAGGCCGGCTCTCATGGTCGCAACACCCGAGGAATCTTCCGGGTTCATCAGTTTGATAAAGTCGAGCAGTTTTGCCTCACCTCGCCGCACGATAATAAATCTTGGGAGATGATGGACGAGATGATTGCTAATGCAGAGGAGTTTTATCAGGAGCTGGGGATTCCTTATAGGATTGTTAATATTGTTTCGGGGGCATTGAATCACGCTGCTTCGAAAAAGTTGGACCTCGAAGCCTGGTTTCCGGGATCTAAAGCTTTTAGAGAGCTTGTTTCTTGCAGTAATTGTCTGGATTATCAAGCCAGGCGTTTGCTTGTTAGGTAATTATATTAAGAAATTACCTTGTATCTTGAGAAATATTGAGATTTTTAACGATATAAGCTCATCCTGATGCTACATTCATCGAGACCTTTCATTTGAGGACCCACATCAATTTTTCATATATTTTATATATTTATATGTATTATATATATGTATATATGTATACATGAAAAATATATCAAAAATGCATGTGGGTACTTAAATTAAAGGTCTCGATGAGCGTAACATCGAAATGAGTTTATATCTTGAAAAATGTCAGTAATTAAGAAATGATCTTGTATTTTGAGAATTATTGACATTTTTAAAAATATAAGTACATTTTGATGTTACATTCATTGAGACCTTTCATTTGAGTACCCACATCAATTTTTTATATACTTATATATATCCTACATATACACATATGTATATTAATATATATATTATATATATGTATATATGAAAAATATATCAAATATGCATGTGGATACTCAAATGAAAGCTCTTGATGTGTGTAATGTCGAGGTGAGCTTATATCTTAAAAAATGTCAGTAATTAAGAAATAACATTGCATCTTGTGAACTATTGACATTTTTAAAGATATAAGCTATTCCTGATGTTACACTCATCGAGACCTTCCATTTGAATACCCACATCAATTTTTCATATATTTTATATATTTATATAT
The DNA here is from genome assembly GCF_020080835.1 of Cotesia glomerata. Classification (NCBI taxonomy): domain Eukaryota; kingdom Metazoa; phylum Arthropoda; class Insecta; order Hymenoptera; family Braconidae; genus Cotesia; species Cotesia glomerata. The sequence continues at coordinate 688,208 of NC_058163.1, read as the reverse complement.
TTCACAAATACCATATATATGAAATATATATAAAATGCTATGTGGGTACTTAAATGAAAGGTCTCGATGAGTGTAACATCGAAATGAGTTTATATCTTAAAAAATGGCAGTAGTTAAGTAATAACATTGTATTTTGTGAACTATTGACATTTTTAAAAATATAAGCTCATCCCGATGTTACACTCATCGAGACCTTTTATTTGAGTACCCACATTAATTTTTCATATATTTTATATATATATTTATATATTTTACAAATACCACTTATATGAAATATATATAAAATGTCATGTGGGTATTTAAATGAAAGGTCTCGATGAGTATAACGTCAAAATGAGTTTATATCTTAAAAAATGTCAGTAGTTAAGAAATGGCACTGTATTTTGTCAACTATTGACATTTTCATAGATATAAGCTCATCCCGACATTATACTCATCGAGACCTTTCATTTGAGTACCCACATCACATTTTTATATATTTCATATATTTATATATATACTATATATGTATATATCATAAATATATCAAAAATGCATGTGGGTACTCAAATGAAAGCTCTTGATAAGTGTAACATCGGGATGAGCTTATATCTTTAAAAATGTCAATATTCAAGAAAATACAGTGCAATTTAACAAAAGTAATTATTTAGTAAAGACCTTGTATCTTGTATACTATCGACATTTTTAAATATATAAGCTCACCCCGACATTACACTCATCGAGACCTTTCATTTGAGTCCCAACATCAATTTTTCATATATTTATATATATATGTATATTTGAAAAATATATTAAAAATGCATGTGGGTACTCAAATGAAAGCTCTTGATGAGTGTAACATCAAGATGAGCTTATATCTTTAAAAACATCAATATTTAAGAAAGTACAGTGCAATTTAACAAAATTAATTATTTAATAATGCAAAATTTTATTTATTTGTAGTTCACATGTCTCGGCAGTCACATAGTGACTGCAAGGTTGCTAGTTATATAAATAATAATTTTTTTTATTTTTATAAAAAAAATATGAAAATTAATTATAGCAAAATTTACATAAAAATTTTAAATGCTATTTTCTGTAACAAATTTATTTGTTTGAAATAATTTTTAAAATAGTAAAGTGACTACTAATTTAAATATCATAAAAATAATACCATTTATTGGTAATGCATCTTTAAATAATAATTAATCATTAAAAAAAAAAGTTCAGTATAATATTAAATATAATAGAATAAATTATCAGCAGTTGTTGGAAAGATTACTTGTGATTATCAAAAGTAAACATTAATATGTATGTAAAATTATTTTTAATTTAAATTTTAACTTTACAGAATTTAAAAATGCCTCTTTTACATTTTTTTTTTTTCTTAAATTACAATTAATTTAAAAATATTTATAAATTATTGCACTGAATTTTTTAATAAAATTAAAAAAAATAATTTATATTTATTATTAATTAAATAATTTTATAGTTTTGTAATTTTAAAATAATATTTTATCAATTGAACAAATAAATATTTTTTTTTTTCAGGTATGGACAGACCAAAAAAATGAACACAGCTGTTGATTACGTGCACATGCTAAATGCAACGATGTGTGCGACAACACGTGTAATTTGCGCAATTTTGGAGGTCAACCAAACGGAGACGGGAATAAAAATTCCGTCGGCGCTTAAATATTGGATGCCTGAAAAATACCGCGAGGAGATTCCTTTTGTCAAACCCGCTCCTATTGACAAACCCGAGACGAAGAAACAGAAAAAACAACGAGAAAACATGGCGAAGTGATTCGCTATTTATAATTAATTAAAAATCTCGCATTTAATTTTTGTAACTGCTTTTTTATGTAGTTCAATAAATTAATTTATAATTTCACTAACAAATTTAGTTTTATTGCAGTCAATAAAAATTATATGGGTGATTCTCTGTAAGGACGTCTTAAATCTGTACAAAATTATCCGACCAAATTATTTTTGATTTTATTAGAAAAAAAAAAAACGCCATTCGGCCATACCCGACATGGATAGGTAGATTTCATCCATTGAACATTTAATTAAAAAAATCAAATTGACTAGGTCATGTCCTAAAATTTTTTTTTCATTATATTTTTGCAAATAACGATATGAGACCGACTACAACAAATATATAATCAAAGACATCTACCTAACAAATAGGATTTGTAAGAAATGAAAGTCATTTGACGATAAAAGCTAAAATTAATTTATTCTTATTTTTTTAATTTTTCCAACTACGAAATAAATTGAAAAAAGCGACGAAAAATAGCTCAAATTGAAGATAATTATATGAATTTTAACGAAAATTTGATAGATTTAAGCTATCTTTACGGCTTAAAAATTATGTGAAGAAAAAGGGCCGAAACACAATTATTGAAAAATTTTTTCAAATTTTCAAAGTCACAGAATTAATTAAAAATCATCAAAACTAGACAAATGATAGTTTAAATTGAAGGTAATAAACTGAAGTTTAAGATAAATTAGATAGATTTTATCTTTTTTACACCTGGAAAATTATTTTCACAAAATATACAAAATTCAAAATTTTTGAAAATGAAAAAATTTTCAAACACCCACAACTCGAAAACTAACCAGCCGATTTTGCTCATCTTCGAACTTGATCTTGGTATTGATCCATAGAATAAGTCCACAAAATTTCATAAAGATCGGTTGAGAACTGTGGGCGCAATCCTGCTGACATGGCGCGTTATATCACATATATATATATATATATATATATATATATATATATATATATATATATATATATATATATATATATATATATATATATATATATATATACATACATAAATACATATATAAACTTTTGAGCCAATGCTATTTTTCGACATTACTCGATGAAATAAAACATATTATGACAAAATTTTATTAAAATTAAGACATGAGACCGGCTACAATAGTTAGATTTCTAAAGAAATCTACCTAATTAACAAGGGCTACAAAACTATCAGCTTAATCATAATAAATAAACAGCCAAATTAATTTTTGCTTTTTCGATATTTGTGTATCTTTTGCCATATAACATCACAGGGGACTGTTTTTTTTTTTTTATCAAATTGAGAAAAATCAAGCAAACTATTTCAATGCATTCAACTTTTCAAGTTCTCAATGAATGATTACATTAATTAGAATAATATTAAGACTTATGGATCCAATTTTATAAATAAATTATAAATAAAAATAGTCGCCAGGGGACTGAGTTTTGAAGTGGCCCAGACACATATTTCCAGCACAAACGGTGCTTTGACACTAAATAAAATGCCGATAAAGCGCTAACAGCCCTATGGTTATTAACTCAAGGCTAGTTAGGTCCTTATAAACCTTACAAAGGGTAAAATAACACGCTGGATTTTTTTTTTGGCTTTGAACCTCTGGCAGGGGACTGTTCTTTAAATGCCTGGGTCAAACTTTGGTTTAATGAATTTAATGAAACAAATTAATTTTCGGTACTTTTTATTGAAGAAGATTGTTAGTTAACTCATTAAGTTTATAAACATTATGGACCAAATTATATATTATGGATGAATAACTTAAAATTTAATCTTAAAGTTTTATTTTGGGAATGGGACAGCCCAGGGGACTGTTATTTTGGTGGTTTACCAATTTATAGCAAAAAAACCAAAATTTATTCCATTTTAGTTTTCAATGCTCTAAATAGAAATGTTTTTTTACTTTCGTAATAAATTTTTTTTAGTAACAAAATAAAAATTTTTCTTATAAAAAAATACCTGGGACAGCAAAAAATATCCTTACAGAGAATCACCCATATACTAGAAAAAAATGTTTAGTTAAAAAAATTAATTAATATATTTCGCGTTACTAGAACCATAAAGGTGTATAAAAAAATTTTTTTTGCTCCAATCAATGTAAAAATGTTGAAAATATTAACATCTATGGAAAAAACGAAAAAAAAATTTTTTTTTGTGATACGCCCTTATGGTTTTAAGAAAACATTTTTCTAAAACCATAAGGGCGTATCCTGTTTTTTCGGTTTATTATCAATTATGGGTCAGAGTGAGAAAAAAAATTGTAAAGATAATAGAATATCACTCCACAACTTGATTTATGTCAACAAATATTTATCTAAGTGAGAAAACTAATAAAAAATTCAGGAAAAATAAATTCATCAGAGTTATTACTCCAATGCCATCTCTATCATCAGGATCATCTGTGTCTAAGATTATAACAGTAAAAAAAAAGATTTCTTAATTTTTTATTTAACTAGATAATGACAAAAAAATTTATAAACTATGACCATGGCTGAAAATTAAACTTTGATAATACTGATGATATTTTGTGGGACAGTGCCTGATGTACAAAAATGATTTAGATCGTCAAACTTGCTTCAAGATATTGGTATTGAAGAATCATAACAATTCTCAAGAACAAAGTTTTTTTTGATTGACTTTTTTAAAATTACAGTTCTAAATGGCTTACAAAACTCTTTTGTTAATTGTAAATAGATCTGAAGTAAAAAAAAATCAATTTTGAAAAACTTTGAGGCTAATTTTATTAACTTGAAGACATACCGATTGTTCTCAAGTTGTTATGAATTTATTTTTTCTTAATTTTTCATTCGTTTTTTCACTCAAATAAATATTTGTTGATATAAATTAAGTTATGGAGTGATAATTTCTATCACCTTTGCAATTTTTTTTCTTACTCCGACCTATAATTGATAATAAACCGAAAAAATAGGATACGCCCTTATGGTTTTAGAAAAATGTTTTCTTAAAACCATAAGGGCGTATCACAAAAAAAAAATTTTTTTTTCGATTTTTCCATATATGTTAATGTTTTCAATATTATCACATTGATTGGAGCAAAAAAAAATTTTTTATACGCCCTTATGGTTCTGCAGAACCATAAAAGCGTATATTTTGAGATACGCCCTTATAGTTTTAGTAACGCGATTTAATATATTATCTGTGACATGTCAAAAGGCTATTTCGTAAAAACCGTGGTTTCATTACCAGTACTTTAATTAATTTTATTAATGATACTTTAAGTCCATTAAAATACTTTTAGGCTTGAGCGATAAAATGTATTATTTGTAAATTGATATTTAATTAGATATCTGAAAAATACCGCGAGAAATTTATCCGTCAAACCCGAAACAAAATTAATCAATTTCTTATTTAAAAATTGCTTATTTTTTCTAAAATAATTTTTTTTCTCCATGAATTACTCAAGTATTTACAGTTATTAAAAATTTATTTTGTACATTAATTATTTAATATAAAAATAATGTAACTTTACTGAATATTATTGTCAACTGAAGAGGAAGAGGGTCAATTGAACTAAAAAAAGTTTAGCAATTTTTTATTCGAATTAAAACTAAATGATAATTTTTTTTTTTGGAATGGTTAAGTCTACTATCATTATCAATAAATTAGTCAATAAACAATGTGAATTTTTAAAAATTATTAATATCCAAACGCGCCTATTGGTTCAATTGACCCCCGCTCGGGGGCAATTCAACCAATAATATTTAAAACTCAAACCCTAACTTTTAATAAATAATATATTAATTGATACTTGCTAATATTACTATTGCACATTTTTAATGCACAGATATTATATTAAATAAATTAAAAATCAATTTAAAAATAATTTTCATTATAAATTTAGTTCATCAAATTGTTAGGTTATTTCCCTGAGTATTTTTCACGTAGAGTCAAGATGCAAGCGCATGTCCCATGCTTCTCCGTATGGTTTAATCGTCCCCGGGACTGCTGGTTCAATTGACCCCATATAATTTTATAACAATTAATAGTAAATAATAAATAAATAAACTATTATATCACTATAAACAAAGTTGAGGATTATAAAGTATAAGTATATACAACTACTACAATTCAAACTTTATCAATTAATTCAAAAATTGAAATATTATTAAACAATTTGTCACCAGCCGAAAAAAAAGTTTACATGCCTAAAAATAAGAAAATCTCAATTTTTCAAAATTTATTAATCGCAATGATTTCAAATTTTGATCATATCCGAGTTTAACATAGAATCTAATTCTAAGAGCTGATGCATTTTTTCGATTTTTTAAGTCGAGTGGTTCAATCGATCCCCTTCTCTACCTATTTCTTCTCTAGCAAAACTTGCTTTTACTCTCACCAAAATACCTAATTTAAAATAAAGCAAACTTAACCTCTTGACAAGTGACACATATCTTCGAACAATCACCCGCTATTTTATTTTTTTATCAATCAACTTAAAATAATTCCGGATAGTAATTTATAAATATTAACGAACATTTTGATAACTGTGTAAAGACACATTTTGTTTAACGTTTAACAATTTTTAAACAAACAGCTGCTCTTTTAGATAACAATTACCAACAGAAAGTAAAATTGAAGAATATTATGGCTTGACTATTACTTTTGGTGGGGTATTAAGCGCATGGAGTAATCTTGGGTATTAAAGTTGGTATTTCTGTCAAGACTATACAAGTTTTCTTACAGGAAGAATACGTATTTTTACTGTAAATATAACTCGCTCTAACTTTGTATTCTAGGAAGAAAAATACTTTTTTTTTAATGACACTTATTAGAAATTTTTTTAGAATTTTATAACAATAAAATTATGAAAAAATTAAATTAAAAATTCCACATGTGAAAATTAAAAAAAATTATCAGTGGAAATTTTTAGAAGCATTTTTTTTTTATATTTTTAATGTAGAATTAACTTACCGATTGAACAACCGCCAAGATACTCAGTACCACCTACAGCTTCATGCTGAAATTGTCTGCAAAGAAAAATTTAAATTAATTATCAATTTCTTTTTCAAAAAATAAATTAATAACTTACTTATTTTTACGGTCTTCATTGTGACACTTGTTGATGAATACAATTAATTACTTCTACTCATATACTCATTATATATTGAAAGTATGACCTAGAAAAATCATTGTCAGGTTCAATAATAATCATAAATTTCAATAAGACCGATAATAATAATAATAATAATAGATACTAATTAACAAATATTATAAAGAAGAATTTGAAGATAAAGAAAAATTGGTATTTTTTTGTCATTAAATTAATGATAGGTCAATGATAAAGTTTATCAAAGGAATAATTTATATTTCTCCAAAGAATTTTTTAATTAGATATTCATTTTAATTTTTTTTCTAATTTATTAATATTCAAAAATTTTTTATTGAATTTATTGTAAATTGTTTGATTAAATTAGACATTTTATATCATCTCAATAATTAAATATAAATTAATATAAACATTGAATTTTTATCGCTCAGGTTTAAAAGTGATGGTTTAATAGCCTTGTCATTAACGAAATTGATTAATACTATCAATCAAACGAAGCTCTTAACAAAATAGCCTTCTGACATTTTTGAGATAACGTAATTAGAAATTAATTTAGGCGCTATTAAGATTTTAAAGATTTTTTCAAAACAATCTAAAATTAGAATTTTCCAATTTTTACTCTAAAAAATAAGCAAGGAAAATATTTATGGATGTTACAAAAAGGTAAAGTAAAAAAAAAAGTAACAATTACGGTAGATATAAATTACAAAATTGGTTATTATCATTTTTATTACAATTCAAATAAATTTTCTTCATTTTTTCAATCATAATTTGAAGCAGTATTTATATGCGTTTTCTTCTTAATATAATTAATAATAATCATTTTACTAGGATCAACTTTTCGCGGATTAAACGTCGCGCTAGATTTGTTAGGTAGATAGATAGATAGATAAAAAATTTATTTGGCTCTGGAACCTAAGCTCCCTCAAAGCCATCAATATTTAAATTACATTGGTTTACATAGGTTACAAGATTACTTAACTAATTAAAGGTTTACAATTAGATTTAATTTTAAATGTAATAAAATCCAAATAGATTATTTAATACAAACAAATAACTTAATTTAAAGTCATAATAATTCTACAAGAAAAAATATTTAAATAAGATGAAAAATAAAGATTGCAATTGTTTATTGTCATGTTCAAAAAAGTGATTGAAGCAAGCATTTTTAAATTCAACCAAATTATCTACAGCCACAGTCTCAGCTGGCAGTGCATTCCAGATACGTATGCCATGAATTAAGAATGAATTATCATACATGACACAATTAGCCTGCGGTATACGAAGATAGTCTTGTCGGACATCACCTCTACGCAGTGCTACAGGCAAAAAGTCTAGTTTTGTGGCGAATAGCTGCCGATAATTTAGTCGAATTTCCTTATAAATCAGACAAGCAATGAAATAGTTTCTTCTCGCTGCAACCTTTAGCCAACCTAACTTTTTGAAATATGGAGTAACATGTTCATATTTTGGTACTTTATATATAAATCTAACACATGAATTCAATTTACGCTGTATCTTTAATAATAATTTGTTTGACATATTCGTATACGCCGCACAACAACAATCAAAGAGAGGAATTATTAAAGTAGATCGACACATGCAAGTTTTGATACCCAGTTTGGACTATATTAAAATTTTTAATAATTTCATTTCTTCACAACTTCAATTAAGAATAAATACAATCCTTAAAATTCTAAAATAAAAATTTCCCAATTTTTACGATTAAAAATTAACCAAGACAGGACGGAAAATGTTAATGGATGTTACAGAAAGGAAAATTGAAGAAATGGTAACAATTACTGCAAACAAAAATTACAAAAAAGCCATTTATTATAATTTTGATTACACAGAAAAAAATAAACTTGAATCAAGTAAATAATTTTGAAGAACTTGATTTTCTTGATTTAAATAGACAAATTGTTAAACTAAAAAATTTATCTTGGCTTAAGTAAATCTCACTTGATTAAAGAATTTATCGTCTTGTTTAAAGGCAATGAACTTCTTCAAAATTATTTTCTCGGTTCAAGAATCTTTCTCTTGATTAAAACTACTTTTTTTTCAGTGTACAATCAAAATTAATATTCTTCACCTTATCCAATCTTAATATCAAACAATAACAATATGCGTCATTTCGGCTACGTAAAAAATCCTAATAATTTTATTAGGATCAATTTTTCGAGTTCATCAGTTTCTTCAAAATTAACTCTTTTGGATCCACCTTCATTGTATAATTACTTGCAATTATTTGATGAAGAATACTCAATTTAGGTTGCGCACTTATTTCATTTGTTTCATTAATTTTTGACTCATTAATATTCAACTCATTAATTTTTGGCTCAGTAATTTTCGGCTCTTCAATATTTGACTCATTAATTTTTGGCTCATTAATATTTAAGTCGTTAATTTTTGTCTCATTAATTTATGGCTTTTAATATTTGACTCAATATTTGAATTAATATTGACTCAATATTTGACTCATTAATTTTTTGCTCATTAATAATTGACTCATTAATTTCCGGCTCTTCAATATTTGACTCATTAATTTTTGGCTCTTCAATATTTGGCTCATTAATATTTAACTCATTAATTTTTGTCTCATTAATTTTCGGCTCTTCAATATTTGGCTCATTAATATTTGACTCATTAATCTTTGACTCATTAATTTTCAGCTCATTAATTTTTGTCTCATTAATTTTCGGCTCTTTAATATTTGACTCATTAATTTTTGGCTCATTAATTTTTGTCTCATTAATTTTCGGCTCTTCAATATTTGACTCATTAATTTTTGGCTTATTAATATTTGACTCATTAATTTTTGGTTCATTAATATTTAACTCATTAATTTTCAGCTCATTAATTTTTGACTCATCAATTTTCGGCTTATTAATATTTAACTCATTAATTTTTGGCTCATTAATTTTTGACTTATTAATTTTCGGCTCTTCAGACACTCTAGAATTGTCATTAACATTAATTTTGAAATCTAAGTCAATAGTAATTGGATAAAACACAATAGAATTTGAACCAGATTTTACAATTCGTGAATTATTGAACCCATTTGCTCTAGATATTTTTTGATGTGGAGTGTTTAATGTTTCTACTTTAGTATTATTATTCCCATTAATATTAATCCAAAAAGTTTGTTTGAGGTTCAATTCTGGCAGTGCCATCAATATTTCTCTATCAAAACTTGAATTACCCAATTTATCCAGAACAGATTCAGGCTTTTCTGGTTTTGGAGTTGGTTTTATAACTTTAAAAATATCCGGCCGATTGATATGTCTTTTTGGAATTCGATCCGACCCCTGCCAAACATAAATCGTCCGATTTTCATGCAGAATTCTAATCCTATCCTCTGGAGTAATTCTTGCAGGATATAACAGTAATTTATTAACATCCGAAGAAACTACCGTCGTATTTTTGTGCTTGTACCTTATATTGTTCCTCGTTTCTTCAGGAGCACCCAATTGGGTTACATTAAGCTGGTTATCACAAAAAAATATCCAAACTAACTTCTTCAAATTGAATTCTTGAGGAAATATTTCTGCAATTTCCCCGGAGTCAAAAAAAGCATCAAATTCAAGATCTGGTGCAATTTCTTGATTAATTTCAGGCTTATTGATACTATCACTAAGTTTTAAATCGGGTGAATTAATTTCTTCTATTTCATGAACATTAATTTGTCTTTCCTTACGATTAACCAACACTTTTCCATCAGAATTCATTTCTAGCGGCTTTTTAATTAATTTTTCAGTAATTAATTCCACAATTTCCAGCGTCTCAACACTATCCTCCGGTATTTGATCAGATTTTCCCGTCCAAACAATTATTTTTCCATTTTTATGGAGTATATTAATCTTCTTTTCCGGAGAAAGTCTTGCAGGATGCAATAATAATTTGTTTTTATCAGAAGTTACAGTTTGTAATTTTTCTACTGAAGATAAATTAGGATTAATTTCTTCTGGTGTCTCTTTTTGAGTTAAAACAAGTTTATTATTTTCAAAAAATATTAATACTAATTTTTTCTGGTTGAATTCAGTGGGCAGTATCGAAATAGTCTCTTCAGAATCTAAGCTATTGTTGAATTCAGTAACTAATTTTGTAGAATTAATTTCTTCTCCTTGATAAACGTGAATTTTGCCGTCGCTATGATAAACAATAACTTTTTCTTCGGGATTAATTTCTGCTGGAATAAGTATTAATGTCTCAGTATCGGGTACAATTTTTTGCAAATATTTTTTTTCACCAACATAAGATTCACTTGCAGTGAATGTGTTTTGTTGAGTTATGATTAATTTGTCGTGGTAATAAATTTTAATCTGGCGATCTGGGGTCATTTCTTCTACGAAGAACTCTAATTTTATTCCATCGTCGATTATGTCTCTGTAGTAGTAGTCTTCCATGAGCTTTAAATAAAAATTAATTTATAAAAAATGTAATTAATTTTATTTATTAATTTACTTACCGATTCCGCAAACGCTATAAAAAATAACACCCATATTACACTTATATTAAATTTACTAATTTTTCGAGCATTCATTGTTAGTTGATAAATACAATTGACAATTAATAGTGCATCATACAATATATAGATATAATGCAGTAATGACCTAAAAAGAAGTGAACAGTAGATAATAATTAGTTGACCCATAGGACAAAGGAAAACTTTTAATGGAATAATGATAAATCATTAATCGAATCTATAAAAGTAAAATATAAGAGAAGGAGGTCACTTGTACCACTCAACTTAAAAAATCGAAAAAATTAAAAAAATAATACATGCTCTTAGAATTAGATTCTATGTTAAACTCGGATATGATCAAAATTTGAAATCATTGCGATTAATAAATTTTAAAAAATTGAGATTTTCTTATTTTTAGGCATGTAAACTTTTTTTTCAGCTGGTGACAAATTGTTTAATAATATTCCAATTTTTGAATTAATTGATAAAGTTTGAATTGTAGTAGTTGTATATACTTATACTTTATAATCCTCAACCTTGTTTATCGTGATATAATAGTTTATTTATTTATTATTTACTATTAATTGTTATAAAATTATATAAGGGTCAATTGAACCAGCAGTCCCGGGGACGATTGAACCATACGGAGAAGCATGGGACATGCGCGCGCATCTTGACTCTACGTGAAAAATACTCAGGGAAATAACCTAACAATTTGATGAACTAAATTTATAATGAAAATTATTTTTAAATTGATTTTTAATTTATTTAATATAATATCTGTGCATTAAAAATGTCCAATAGTAATATTAGCAAGTAACAATTAATATATCATTTATTAAAAGTTAGGGTTTGAGTTTTAAATATTATTGGTTGAATTGCCCCCGAGCGGGGGTCAATTGAACCAGTAGGCGCATTTGGATATTAATAATTTTTTAAAATTCACATTGTTTATTGATTAATTTATTGATAATGATAGTAGACTTAACCATTCCAAAAAAAAAAAATTATCATTTAGTTTTAATTCGAATAAAAAATTGCTAAACTTTTTTTAGTTCAATTGACCCTCTCCTCTTCAGTTGACAATAATATTCAGTAAAGTTACATTATTTTTATATTAAATAATTAATGTACAAAATAAATTTTTAATAACTGTAAATACTTGAGTAATTCACGGAGAGAAAAAATTATTTTAGAAAAAATAAGCAATTTTTTAATAAAAAATTGATTAATTTTGTTTCGGGTTTGACGGAAAAATTTCTCGCGGTATTTTTCAGGTATCTAATTAAATATCAATTTACAAATAATACATTTTATCGCTCAAGCCTAAAAGTATTTTAATGGACTTAAAGTATCATTAAGAAAATTAATTAAAGTACTGGTAATGAAACCAAGGTTTTTACGAAATAGCCTTTTGACATGTCACAGATAATATATTAAATCGCGTTACTAAAACTATAAGGGTGTATCTCAAAATATACGCCCTTATGGTTCTGCAGAACCATAAGGGCGTATTAAAAATTTTTTTTTGCTCCAATCAATGTGATAATATTGAAAACATTAACATATATGGAAAAATCGAAAAACAATTTTTTTTTTGTGATACGCCCTTATGGTTTTAAGAAAACATTTTTCTAAAACCATAAGGGCGTATCCTGTTTTTTCGTTTTATTATCATGATAATATTTTAACATTATAGTTTATCAAATTGTTAGGTTATTTCCCTGAGTATTTTTCACGTAGATTCAAGATGCGCGCGCATGTCCCATGCTTCTCCGTATGGTTCAATCGTCCCCGGGACTGCTGGTTCAATTGACCCCATATAATTTTATAACAATTAATAGTAAATAATAAATAAATAAACTATTATATCACTATAAACAAAGTTGAGGATTATAAAGTATAAATATATACAACTACTACAATTCAAACTTTATCAATTAATTCAAAAATTGAAATATTATTAAACAATTTGTCACCAGCCGAAAAAAAAGTTTACATGCCTAAAAATAAGAAAATCTGTATTTTTCAAAATTTATTAATCGCAATGATTTCAAATTTTGATCATATCCGAGTTTAACATAGAATCTAATTCTAAGAGCATGTATTATTTTTTTAATTTTTCGATTTTTTAAGTTGAGTGGTACAAGTGACCTCCTTCTATTATATTTTACTTTTATAGATTCGATTAATGACTTATCATTATTCCATTAAAAAGTTTCCTTTGTCCTATGGGTCAACTAATTATTATCTACTGTTCACTTCTTTTTAGGTCATTACTGCATTATATATATATATATATATTGTATGATGAACTATTAATTGTCAATTGTATTTATCAACTAACAATGAATGCTCGAAAAATGAGTAAATTTAATATAAGTGTAATATGGGTGTTATTTTTTATAGCGTTTGCGGAATCGGTAAGTAAATTGATAAATAAAATTAATTACATTTTTTATAAATTAATTTTCATTTAAAGCTCGTGGAAGACTACTACTACAGAGACATAATCGACGATGGAATAAAATTAGAGTTCTTCGTAGAAGAAATGACCCCAGATCGCCAGATTAAAATTTATTACCACGACAAATTAATCATAACTCAACAAAACACATTCACTGCAAGTGAATCTTATGTTGGTGAAAAAAAATATTTGCAAAAAATTGTACCCGATACTGAGACATTAATACTTATTCCAGCAGAAATTAATCCCGAAGAAAAAGTTATTGTTTATCATAGCGACGGCAAAATTCACGTTTATCAAGGAGAAGAAATTAATTCTACAAAATTAGTTACTGAATTCAACAATAGCTTAGATTCTGAAGAGACTATTTCGATACTGCCCACTGAATTCAACCAGAAAAAATTAGTATTAATATTTTTTGAAAATAATAAACTTGTTTTAACTCAAAAAGAGACACCAGAAGAAATTAATCCTAATTTATCTTCAGTAGAAAAATTACAAACTGTAACTTCTGATAAAAACAAATTATTATTGCATCCTGCAAGACTTTCTCCGGAAAAGAAGATTAATATACTCCATAAAAATGGAAAAATAATTGTTTGGACGGGAAAATCTGATCAAATACCGGAGGATAGTGTTGAGACGCTGGAAATTGTGGAATTAATTACTGAAAAATTAATTAAAAAGCCGCTAGAAATGAATTCTGATGGAAAAGTGTTGGTTAATCGTAAGGAAAGACAAATTAATGTTCACGAAAAAAAAGAAATTAATTCACCCGATTTAAAACTTAGTGATAGTATCAATAAGCCTGAAATTAATCAAGAAATTGCCCCAGATCTTGAATTTGATGCTTTTTTTGACTCCGGGGAAATTGCAGAAATATTTCCTCAAGAATTCAATTTGAAGAAGTTAGTTTGGATATCTTTTTGTGATAACCAGCTTAATGTAACCCAATTGGGTGCTCCTGAAGAAACGAGGAACAATATAAGGTACAAGCACAAAAATACGACGGTAGTTTCTTCGGATGTTAATAAATTACTGTTATATCCTGCAAGAATTACTCCAGAGGATAGGATTAGAATTCTGCATGAAAATCGGACGATTTATGTTTGGCAGGGGTCGGATCGAATTCCAAAAAGACATATCAATCGGCCGGATATTGTTAAAGTTATAAAACCAACTCCAAAACCAGAAATGCCTGAATCTGTTCTGGATAAATTGGGTAATTCAAGTTTTGATAGAGAAATATTGATGGCACTGCCAGAATTGAACCTCAAACAAACTTTTTGGATTAATATTAATGGGAATAATAATACTAAAGTAGAAACATTAAACACTCCACATCAAAAAATATCTAGAGCAAATGGGTTCAATAATTCACGAATTGTGAATTCTGGTTCAAATTCTATTTTGTTTTATCCAATTACTATTGATTTAGATTTCAAAATTAATGTTAATGACAATTCTAGGCGAGTGTCTGAAGAGCCGAAAATTAATGAGTCAAAAATTAATGAGCCAAAAATTAATGAGTCAAATATTGAAGAGCCGAAAATTAATGAGACAAAAATTAATGAGCCAAAAATTAATGAGTCAAATATTGAAGAGCCGAAAATTAATGAGTCAAAAATTAATGAGTCAAATATTAATGAGCCAAATATTGAAGAGCCGAAAATTAATGAGTCAAAAATTAATGAGTCAAATATTGAAGAGCCGGAAATTAATGAGTCAATTATTAATGAAACAAGTGCGCAACCTAAATTGAGTATTCTTCATCAAATAATTGGAAGTAATTATACAATGAAGGTGGATCCAAAAGAATTAATTTTGAAGAAACTGGTTAAAGTGTCTTATAAAAATGAATTGTTGGAGGTAACGCAAAACGGAACATCTGAAGAATCATTCAACGCTAGTTCATCTTTTAATCAGATAAACTTACAAGTTATTAAACCAGACACAGTTACGCTTATACTTCACTTGATGTTCATCAACCCGGACTCGGTGATTAACTTCCGACATGAAAATGGAAGTATATATATTTGGCAAGAGCCTGATCGGATTCCTAAGTCGGATGTTGATATGCCGAGTGTTGTTCAAGTTATTGAACCCAGGGGAGATGAAGATAGTGATGGTGATGATAATGAATCAAAGACGGTAGTGAAAGACTTTAATCTATCATTTCCCGACAAAGAATGGTTGACTATCTCCTGCAAAAAGTTCAATCCCGATAAATTGGTCGTGGTGAAAAATGTGAATCATCAGATTCATGTCAATCAAATAGATCGTGTTGAAGATGATGGAAATAAAAATCGGAGGTATAAAAAATTATTTTTGTCGTTTCGTAACGAATCTAGCGCGACGTTGGATCCCCGAAAAATTGATCCTAATAAAAGTATTATGATTTTTTATGTAGCCAAAAAGACGAATATTGTTATTGTTTGATATTAAGATTGGATAAGGTGAAGAATATTAATTTTGATTGTACACTGAAAAAAAAAGTAGTTTTAATCAAGAGAAAGATTCTTGAACCGAGAAAATAATTTTGAAGAAGTTCATTGCCTTTAATCAAGACGATAAATTCTTTAATCAAGTGAGATTTACTTAAGCCAAGATAAATTTTTTAGTTTAACAATTTGTCTATTTAAATCAAGAAAATCAAGTTCTTCAAAATTATTTACTTGATTCAAGTTTATTTTTTTCCTGTGTAATCAAAATTATAATAAATGGCTTTTTTGTAATTTTTGTTTGCAGTAATTGTTACCATTTCTTCAATTTTCCTTTCTGTAACATCCATTAACATTTTCCGTCCTGTCTTGGTTAATTTTTAATCGTAAAAATTGGGAAATTTTCATTTTAGAATTTTAAGGATTGTATTTATTCTTAATTGAAGTTGTGAAGAAATGAAATTATTAAAAATTTTAATATAGTCCAAATCCGGGGTATCAAAACTTGCATTTGTCGATCTACTTTAATAATTCCTCTCTTTGATTGTTGTTGTGCGGCGTATACGAATATGTCAAACAAATTATTATTAAAGATACAGCGTAAATTGAATTCATGTGTTAGATTTATATATAAAGTACCAAAATATGAACATGTTACTCCATATTTCAAAAAGTTAGGTTGGCTAAAGGTTGCAGCGAGAAGAAACTATTTCATTGCTTGTCTGATTTATAAGGAAATTCGACTAAATTATCGGCAGCTATTCGCCACAAAACTAGACTTTTTGCCTGTAGCACTGCGTAGAGGTGATGTCCGACAAGACTATCTTCGTATACCGCAGGCTAATTGTGTCATGTATGATAATTCATTCTTAATTCATGGCATACGTATCTGGAATGCCCTGCCAGCTGAGACTGTGGCTGTAGATAATTTAGTTGAATTTAAAAATGCTTGCTTCAATCACTTTTTTGAACATGACAATAAACAATTGCAATCTTTATTTTTCATCTTATTTAAATATTTTTTCTTGTAGAATTATTATGACTTTAAATTAAGTTATTTGTTTGTATTAAATGATCTATTTGGATTTTATTACATTTAAAATTAAATCTAATTGTAAACCTTTAATTAGTTAAGTAATCTTGTAACCTATGTAAACCAATGTAATTTAAATATTGATGGCTTTGAGGGAGCTTAGGTTCCAGAGCTAAATAAATTTTTTATCTATCTATCTATCTACCTAACAAATCTAGCGCGACGTTTAATCCGCGAAAAGTTGATCCTAGTAAAATGATTATTATTAATTATATTAAGAAGAAAACGCATATAAATACTGCTTCAAATTATGATTGAAAAAATGAAGAAAATTTATTTGAATTGTAATAAAAATGATAATAACCAATTTTGTAATTTATATCTACCGTAATTGTTACTTTTTTTTTTACTTTACCTTTTTGTAACATCCATAAATATTTTCCTTGCTTATTTTTTAGAATAAAAATTGGAAAATTCTAATTTTAGATTGTTTTGAAGAAATCTTTAAAATCTTAATAGCGCCTAAATTAATTTCTAATGACGTTATCTTAAAAATGTCAGAAGGCTATTTTGTTAAGAGCTTCGTTTGATTGATAGTATTAATCAATTTCGTTAATGACAAGGCTATTAAACCATCACTTTTAAACCTGAGCGATAAAAATTCAATGTCTATATTAATTTATATGTAATTATTGAGATGATATAAAATGTCTAATTTAATCAAACAATTTACAATAAATTCAATAAAAAATTTTTGAATATTAATAAATTAGAAAAAAAATTAAAATGAATATCTAATTAAAAAATTCTTTGGAGAAATATAAATTATTCCTTTGATAAACTTTATCATTGACCTATCATTAATTTAATGACAAAAAAATACCAATTTTTCTTTATCTTCAAATTCTTCTTTATAATATTTGTTAATTAGTATCTATTATTATTATCATTATTATCGGTCTTATTGAAATTTATGATTATTATTGAACCTGACAATGATTTTTCTAGGTCATACTTTCAATATATAATGAGTAGATGAGTAGAAGTAATTAATTGTGTTCATCAACAAGTGTCACAATGAAGACCATCAAAATAAGTAAGTTATTAATTTATTTTTTGAAAAAGAAATTGATAATTAATTTAAATTTTTCTTTGCAGAAAATTTCAGCATGAAGCTGTGGGTGGTACTGAGTATCTTGGCGGTTGTTCATTCGGTAAGTTAATTCTACATTAAAAATACAAAAAAAAATGCTTCTAAAAATTTCCACTGATAATTTTTTTTAATTTTCACATGTGGAATTTTTAATTTAATTTTTTCATAATTTTATTGTTATAAAATTCTAAAAAAATTTCTAATAAGTGTCATTAAAAAAAAAGTATTTTTCTTCCTAGAATACAAAGTTAGAGCGAGTTATATTTACAGTAAAAATACGTATTCTTCCTGTAAGAAAACTTGTATAGTCTTGACAGAAATACCAACTTTAATACCCAAGATTACTCCATGCGCTTAATACCCCACCAAAAGTAATAGTCAAGCCATAATATTCTTCAATTTTACTTTCTGTTGGTAATTGTTATCTAAAAGAGCAGCTGTTTGTTTAAAAATTGTTAAACGTTAAACAAAATGTGTCTTTACACAGTTATCAAAATGTTCGTTAATATTTATAAATTACTATCCGGAATTATTTTAAGTTGATTGATAAAAAAATAAAATAGCGGGTGATTGTTCGAAGATATGTGTCACTTGTCAAGAGGTTAAGTTTGCTTTATTTTAAATTAGGTATTTTGGTGAGAGTAAAAGCAAGTTTTGCTAGAGAAGAAATAGGTAGAGAAGGGGGTCGATTGAACCACTCGACTTAAAAAATCGAAAAAATGCTCCAGCTCTTAGAATTAGATTCTATGTTAAACTCGGATATGATCAAAATTTGAAATCATTGCGATTAATAAAATTTGAAAAATTGAGATTTTCTTATTTTTAGGCATGTAAACTTTTTTTTCGGCTGGTGACAAATTGTTTAATGATATTTCAATTTTTGAATTAATTGATAAAGTTTGAATTGTAGTAGTTGTATATACTTATACTTTATAATCCTCAACTTTGTTTAAAGTGATATAATAGTTTATTTATTTATTATTTACTATTAATTGTTATAAAATTATATGGGGTCAATTGAACCAGCAGTCCGGGGACGATTGAACCATACGGAGAAGCATGGGACATGCGCTTGCATCTTGACTCTACGTGAAAAATACTGAGGAAAATAACCTAACAATTTGATGAACTAAATTTATAATGAAAATTATTTTTAAATTGATTTTTAATTTATTTAATATAATATCTGTGCATTAAAAATGTGCAATAGTAATATTAGCAAGTAACAATTAATATATTATTTATTAAAAGTTAGGGTTTGAGTTTTAAATATTATTGGTTGAATTGCCCCCGAGCGGGGGTCAATTGAACCAGTAGGCGCGTTTGGATATTAATAATTTTTAAAAATTCACATTGTTTATTGACTAATTTATTGATAATGATAGTAGACTTAACCATTCCAAAAAAAAAAAATTATCATTTAGTTTTAATTCGAATAAAAAATTGCTAAACTTTTTTTAGTTCAATTGACCCTCTCCTCTTCAGTTGACAATAATATTCAGTAAAGTTACATTATTTTTATATTAAATAATTAATGTACAAAATAAATTTTTAATAACTGTAAATACTTGAGTAATTCACGGAGAAAAAAAATTATTTTAGAAAAAATAAGCAATTTTTAAATAAAAAATAGATTAATTTTGTTTCGGGTTTGACGGAAAAATTTCTCGTGGTATTTTTCAGCTACTAATTAAATATCAATTTACAAACAATACATTTTATCGCTCAATCCTAAACTTTTTTTGGTTCAAATGACCCGCTCCTCCCCTGTGTACAAGAATACCACTTTGCGAATAAAATTAAGGAAGAAAAATACTTTCAGTTTCAAATATAATGATCTATATTATAACTAAAAATAATTACAGTACGATAACGATTGGGACGGAGCCGAAGGGCAATACGAAAGAGAAGTTTACGATGATGATATCCCAATCATTTTGACTTTACCAGAAATTGTACCTGTTCTCCAGGTAAAAGTTTTCTATAAAAACCACCACTTATACGTAACCCAGCGAGAAATGCCTCGAGAAAATCCAAGATTGGATCCAAGTGATGAAAAACCAGATTTGCAGATTGTAGTTCCTGACACTGAACCCGTTTTTTTGAATCCGTCGGATATAAATGACAAAGATATCTATATCCACCACAGCAAAGAACACATTTTCGTCTTCCAAGGCGAAGTTCCAAAAGTCCAACCAGAACCTCCGTTAATTTCCACAGCTGACGACTCTATCCTCTATTTAAACGCCATATCCTTCATCCCAGAAAAATTGATCAAGATTTACTACGACGGCGATAGATTGTTCGTTTCTCAGCGTGATGTTCCCGATAACAAGTACTTCAATGAAAAACCAACACGTTCCTTTTTGCAGTACATTGGATCCGATCGTGCGATTGTGTACCTTTATCCCACGAAGATCAATTGGGACCAAGATGTTGCTGTGCAACACAGTCCTCATTCAATTTCCGTTTTCCAAGGAAGAAAACCGCGTTCTTATCTTCGGGAAGATAACGCTGGAGAGACTAAATACTTGCCGGATTCTTTCCAAGATTACGACGCGACTTTTGATGGCGGAGAAGTTTACTCGATGTTCTCCGATGACTTCAATCCCAGAAAAACCGCACTGATATTCTTTGATAACGGAAAAATGCGGGTAACTCAAAAAGGAGCTCCAGAAGAAACAAATCCCGATTTGGCACCCAATCAGAACAATTTGCAAACAATGACCTCGGATGAAAACAAACTAGTGTTCCATCCTGCAAGATTCTCTCCAGAAAAGCAAATTAAGGTACAGCATTTAGGTAAAAGAATATTTGTATGGATCGGACGTTATCGAGCGCCGAGTTTTAATGTAAACAATCCTGAAATAATAGAAGTTATACGACCAAAAGTGGATCCTGATTATGATACTACTGTTGATTCTGGAGAAGTTTTCACGGTATATTCTGATGAGTTTAATTTGGATAAATCGGTGAGGATATTTGTTAAAAATGGTCAATTGAAAGTTACTCAAGTGAACACTCCAGAAGAAACGAATCCAACTTTGTTGCCGGGTGTTAAAAGTTTGCAAACGATAACTTCAGATGAGAATTCATTGCTGTTCTATCCAGCTAGATTTTCTCCGGATGTTAAGATAAGGATCCTCTATAAAAGCAATAAAATATTCTTCTGGACTGGAGGAAGTCAACCTCCGAGATTTAATACCAACAGACCGGAAATTATCGAAGTAATTGAACCAGAAACTGAAGATCTTGCACCGGAAGAAACACCTTTTGATACTTCTTTTGATTCCGGAGAAACTGTTGAGTTATTTCCTACCGAATTTGATTTGACTAAACTAGTATACATATTTTTCCAAGACGGCCAGTTGAAGGTCACTCAAATTGGTGCTCCAGAAGAACCTAGGAGGAATACAAGAAGCAAGTACAGGAATTTAAAGATAATATCCTCTGATGTTAATAAATTAATGCTGTACCCAGCTAGAATTCTGCAAGATCAGGAAATTAATCTTCGACATGAAAATGGCGAGATATTCCTTTGGCAAGGCTTTGATAAACTGCCAATTAGGAATGTTAACCGACCTGATATTGTTAAAGTTATTAAACCACCTCGTCCTGAAACTAAAGAGCTGGAAGCTCCGAAGGAACCGAAGGATTTATATGTTATAAGTGGAAAAACTCTGATTATTTCACCAGAAACGTTTAATGTCAACAAACTTATCTATGCGGTGTTCAAAAATAACAAATTACAAATAACACAAGATAATGCGCCAGAAGAATTAGATTTTATAGTTGAAGAAAACTTACCAATTGTTAAATCTGATACAGCGCCTTTGATGTTCCATCCAAATTTGCTTGATATTCACGCCAAAGTTTATATCCGGCATCAAAACTGTATGATTTATATTTGGCAAGGATCTGAAGATCTTCCGGTTGATATTTCTGATGTTGAATACGATGAGAAGCCAGTGAATGTTGTACCTAAAATCAAAGAAAATTTATCTGTAATTATTGCCAATAAGCCTATTAAAGAAGATATTAATGTAACTTTAATTAAAACTGAAGATAATTCACCTGCAATTATTGCCAAAAAACCTATTAAAGAAAGTATCAATTTAACCTTAACTAAAACTGAAGATAATTCATCTAAAATTATTGCAAAGCCTGTTGAAGGTATCAATTTAACTTCAATAGAAACTGAAGATAATTCTAGAATTTTGGACGTAGATTCAATTATAAAATATGTAAATTATAAATTTAATGAAAGTAATACATCTGAAACCAACAAAACAGTAAATTCATCAGATATTTTCATTACTAAAGTCGTTGAAATAAATTCTATAATGAATATATCTTTAGCACAATTTAATCCCAGAAAATTGGTATCAGTGTCGTTCAAAAATGACACTTGGATAATAAATCAACTCAATACTCCCAAAGAAACGTTGAATTCTTCAAAATCTACAAAATTACAAATCATCAAGCCTAGCACAGAAACAATCTTTCTTCACACAGCGTTTATAGATCCATCAGAAGTTCATCTTCGCTATGACAATGGTAAGATATATATTTGGCAAGGAGACAGCCAACCTTTGGTTAATATTGAGACTGATGTTGTTAGTGTACCTGAATTAGCAAAGCCTAAAACTGAACATAAGCCAGCTAAACCTGTAATTGTTAATATAACATATCCTTTTGTGCAAGATACGAGTGAATTCGAGCTTCCAAAAGCAGAAAATGTCTCTTTACATTTCAAGAAACCAAAAGTAACTTTCAACCAAACGATCCAAAGCGGTCGCACTTTGTCGTTGGCTTCAGGGGAATTTGATCCTCATAAATTGGTGATGGTTTCATATATAAACAATAGTTTGGAGGTAACGCAAGTAAGGTGTCCTAAAGAAACATGGGATGAACGAATTGAATACAAGAAAAGCTTACAAATCATTCGGTCGGATACTGATGTGATGTATTTACATGCAGGTCTTGCTAATTTAGAATCTAACATTAATTTCCGGCATGAAAACGGTAAAATTTACATTTGGCAAGGAGCAAAACCGGAAATCAATGAAGATTCTCCAATTTTGAATGTAATTGATCCAAATCCGAGAGAAAATAAGTCGGAAAATGATTTTGATGCTACCTATGAAAGCAGTTACACTGTTAAAGAGTTCTCCAAGAGATTTAACCTGGGAAAATTGTTGTCGGTAACTGTTGAGAATAACAAATTGCATTTGTCTCAAGTAAATATGCCGGAAGATTCGGTAAGTGCGACGGGGGAATACAAAAATTTGCAGGTTGTTAAATCAGAGTCAGTTAGGGTGTTGGTTCACTTAGCGAGGGTTAATCCAGATCTTTTGATTCATATCAGACATGAAAATGGAAGGATATATATTTGGCAAGGGTCAGATCAGATTCCGAAGGAAGATGTTGATATGCTGAGTGTTGTTGAAGTTATTGAACCCAGTGAAGATGATGATAGTGATGATGAGGATGAAGATGAAGAGACGGTAGTGCAAGATTTGAATCAATCAGTTTCTGATAAAATGACGTTGACTCTCTTTTCAAATATGTACAATCCGGATAAATTGGTCGTGGTGAAACATGCGAATCATCAGATTCATGTCAATCAAATAGATCGTGTTAAAGATGATGGAAATGAAAATCAAGGGTATGAAGACTTGCATTTGTCGATTCCTAACGAATCTAGCGCGACGTTTGATCCACGAAAAATTGATCCGAATAAAATGATTATTATTAATTATATTAAGAAAAAGACGCAAATAAATACTGCTTTTTATAAAGATTGAATAAAATGAAGAATATTAATTTTAATTGTACACTGAAAAAAAAATTAGTTTTAATCAAGAGAAAGATTCTTGAACCGAGAAAATAATTTTGAAGAAGTTCATTGCCTTTAATCAAGAAGATAAATTCTTTAATCAAGTGAGATTTACTTAAGCCAAGATAAATTTTTTAGTTTAACAATTTGTCTACTCAAATCAAGAAGATCAAGTTCTTCAAAATTATTTACTTGATTCAAGTTTATTTTTTTCTGTGTAATCAAAATTATAATAAATGACTTTTTTGTAATTTATGTTTGCCGTAATTGTTACCATTTCTTCAATTTTCCTTTCTGTAACATCCATTAACATTTTCCGTCCTGTCTTGGTTAATTTTTAATCGTGAAAATTGGGAAATTTTTATTTTAGAATTTTAAGGATTAGATTTATTCTTAATTGAAGTTGTGAAGAAATAAAATTATGCAAAATTTTAATATAGTCTAAATTCGGGGTATCAAAATTTGCATTTGTCGATACTTAACAAATCTAGCGCGACTTTTGATCCACGAAAAATTGATCCTAGTAAAATGATTATTATTAATTATATTAAGAAAAAGACGCAAATAAATACTGCTTGTTATAAAGATGGAATAAAATGAAGAATATTAATTTTGATTGTACACTGAAAAAAATTAGTTTTAATCAAGAGAAAGATTCTTGAACCGAGAAAATAATTTTGAAGAAGTTCATTGCCTTTAATCAACACGGAAAATTCTTTAATCAAGTGAGATTTACTTAAGCCAAGATAAATTTTTTAGTTTAACAATTTGTCTACTCAAATCAAGAAGATCAAGTTCTTCAAAATTATTTACTTGATTCAAGTTTATTTTTTTCTGTGTAATCAAAATTATAATAAATGACTTTTTTGTAATTTATGTTTGCCGTAATTGTTACCATTTCTTCAATTTTCCTTTCTGTAACATCCATTAACATTTTCCGTCCTGTCTTGGTTAATTTTTAATCGTGAAAATTGGGAAATTTTTATTTTAGAATTTTAAGGATTAGATTTATTCTTAATTGAAGTTGTGAAGAAATAAAATTATGCAAAATTTTAATATAGTCTAAATTCGGGGTATCAAAATTTGCATTTGTCGATACTTAACAAATCTAGCGCGACTTTTGATCCACGAAAAATTGATCCTAGTAAAATGATTATTATTAATTATATTAAGAAAAAACGCAAATAAATACTGCTTTTTATAAAGATTGAATAAAATGAAGAATATTAATTTTAATTGTACACTGAAAAAAAAATTAGTTTTAATCAAGAGAAAGATTCTTGAACCGAGAAAATAATTTTGAAGAAGTTCATTGCCTTTAATCAAGAAGATAAATTCTTTAATCAAGTGAGATTTACTTAAGCCAAGATAAATTTTTTAGTTTAACAATTTGTCTACTCAAATCAAGAAGATCAAGTTCTTCAAAATTATTTACTTGATTCAAGTTTATTTTTTTCTGTGTAATCAAAATTATAATAAATGACTTTTTTGTAATTTATGTTTGCCGTAATTGTTACCATTTCTTCAATTTTCCTTTCTGTAACATCCATTAACATTTTCCGTCCTGTCTTGGTTAATTTTTAATCGTGAAAATTGGGAAATTTTTATTTTAGAATTTTAAGGATTAGATTTATTCTTAATTGAAGTTGTGAAGAAATAAAATTATGCAAAATTTTAATATAGTCTAAATTCGGGGTATCAAAATTTGCATTTGTCGATACTTAACAAATCTAGCGCGACTTTTGATCCACGAAAAATTGATCCTAGTAAAATGATTATTATTAATTATATTAAGAAAAAAACGCACATAAATACTGCTTCAAATTAAGATTGAAAAAAAGAAGAAAATTTATTTGATTTGCAATAAAAATGATATTAAATAATTTTGTAATTTATGTCTGCAGTAATTGTTATCTTTTTTTTTTACTCTAACTTAATTGTTTCCTACACATTTAACTTGTTAACTTAACGTTATCAGAATTCTTATGAGTTTTTGAAGAAACAAAGCTTTGAAATATTATCAGTTAGATTATAATTTTTCATTATTAGTTAATTATAAATTAACGATCTAAAATTCCCACATCATCAAATTCAGGGTATGTTTTCGATAATTATTTGCCGTAGAATCATTACTGCCAGGTAATTTTCTAAAAAGATAAACTAAAGCAATATAGAAGCTTAAAAAATAATTTTATCAATAGCAATTAAGAACTAAGAGCACGAGGACTTAAAAAAAATTTTTATTTATTATGAGTAAATTTTTTCAATTAATTTTCAATTCCACGGCTAAAAATATTTTTTTTTTTTTAAAAAGTTCTAATAATACTTCTCTGTTATATTTCTTCAGCCAATTCTATTCCGGTAAGCCAATTCAATTAATTATAATTATTAAATACTAATTTATTGAATTTAGTTTGAGGACCGTCAGGAGATATACCGTAAACATGGCTGTGAAGGTAATTATCAATGATATTCTGACAATTGAGGAAGTATTTTAATGGAAATTTTCAATTTAAAATTGTAGAAGGAAAATGCGAAATTTTTGAAATAGAATCACTGAGTCGTCAAAAAAGATCAGTGGACTCACCAATATCTTTTTCATTGAAACGATATGGTTTCGATACAGTGCTAAACCTTCGTAAATCCGATGGGATTCTTGCTGGGAACAATACTCCAGTTTTCTTTGGTAAATTCATAGGATCTGAAATGCTTCTTGAAAAACAATTGGGAGTAAGTAAAAATTGTTATTTGATATTATAACTATAATTATAATTATTATAACTTTCTTGATTTAAATAAATTGTCTTGGATCAAGACACGTATTTCTTGAAGCAAGGGAATTAATTTTGTTGGAATAAGTGAAATTTCTTGTGTCAAGAAAATAATTAGGAAGAAAAATATTTTCTTGGTTCAAGTGAACCTTTCTTTCTGTGTAAATATTTATCTGCAGACTTTTTAGGTAACGTATCTGTTCTTATAATTAGATTAGCTTCCGTATCGAAACTCCTTAAAATTTCCTTTTGATGATGATAACGCATTCATTTTTTAAAATTTTTATTATTTTTCACTCGATATAATTTTTTAGATTATAAATTTCAACACACAACGACATAAGAACCCACAAAAGCAATTTTAAGGTTAGGCCTGAGTGCTTCGCCTCGGCCAACATTACATGTGATCTGAGACATTTCTTACTTTACTTCCCTAGGTGTGTAATATACTATTGTGCCACAAGGGACGAAAGTACTACATCCTGTCCCGCGTGTGTGATTGCCACCTGAGCCGAAGGCGAGGGTGGCAAACACGCGGGTGAGGATGTAGTACTTTCGTCCCGTGTCACACATACTATTTTTTCTCCTGCCAAGCCGAAAGTTCGCGAATCTTTTAATGCAATAGCATCGTAGGTAATCATGGAAGGGGTCCAGGGGCGAAGCCCCGGCGGGGGGTTGGGGGGGGGGGCGGAGCCCCCCCAGTCAAGAAAAAATACAATTTAAAATTATTATTTAAGTAAAGATATTAAAAAAAATAATTAGTGTTATGAAAATAACAAAATAATTTTTATTATAACTTTAAATAATCATTTTGATAAATATTAATAGTAATTATAAGCATTCATTTAATAATAATTATGGATAATCGCCCAGTGAACACATGACTTCAATATGACGTCATTTATAAGTCATAGGAATGTCACAATATTTTACGTAAATATGACTTAAAATTGACCTGTCTTGTGATCCAATTATGATGTAAAAATATATGATATATTTTTGACATCATACTGATGTAAGTTTATTACTTCTCTATGATGTAACGGAAATGACTTAGATATTCCGTACAACTGACATAATATATAAACTACAATATTACGTAATATTAATGCCATCATTGTATGTCATAACGACGTAAGTTTAACATCATGCGTTTACATCAGTGACAAGTCACGGCTGTACGTAATCTTGACGTAAGATTAATATCATGCGTTTACATCAGTGACAAGTCACGGTTGTACGTAATCTTGACGTAAGATTAATATCATGTGTTTACATCAGTGACAAGTCACGGTCTTACGTAATACCGATACCATCTGTGAGTCATTATTTAACATCAATAATTTGTCACAATTGTACATAA
Source organism: Cotesia glomerata (assembly GCF_020080835.1). Lineage (NCBI taxonomy): Eukaryota > Metazoa > Arthropoda > Insecta > Hymenoptera > Braconidae > Cotesia > Cotesia glomerata. The sequence continues at coordinate 659,803 of NC_058163.1, read as the reverse complement.
TACTGACGTAATTTGAAAGTCATTTTCTAAATCAGTGACAAACGATTATTTTCCATAATATTGATAAAATTTGGGGAATGTATTTTTTTAATATTATCGATTGATCAAAATTTATCAAATATAAAACTTTTTTAACAAGATGTCTAATTTACAATTAATCGCTAAATATTAGTGAAAATTGGTTTAAAATTTAGTAAGAATCAGGAAGAGGTAAACAGCTGATTTAAGCTGGTACCTTGCAAATTTAAGTCCGCTCTTAATAACAAAAATTTATAATTTATAATATTAATGAATATATCTAACATATTAGCAAATAACATACAAAATATTTTTCATTTACGTTTTTAAGAAAAAAACATACAAATTAAATACATGTGGGATATAAACTTTTTGTATCTTTGCTTGTATGTTTCCATACACTGCAGAAAAAAAATCTTGACTCAAAGGTAAATTTCTTTGGACCAAGAATATATTAGAGATGACTAAAAATTTCGTGAATGAAGTCAAAATTTCTTGACACTAAAACACTTCTTGCTCCAATATAACTTCGGCCTCCGTCAAAATTTTCTTGGTGCAAGAAATACTTTTCGTTGCATATGTTTCTCACTTATATTTTTTCCATGAATTTAGGTACTTTTATCCATTGTAAAAATATTTTCGACTTCATTCAGTATAAATGATTTGGTGTGAAACTGATAACAAAATACCGAGTTCAATTTATGTGGCATGAACTTTTTAAACCGTCAAGCGAGTAAACATATAATTTCTTATGATTTCGCGTCAAGAAATTAAATGTCAGTCATTTAAATATTGCACTATTACTTGAAAAATAATTTTCTGACATTAGTGCTGCTACTTATAAAACATTGTATTTGAAATAATTCAAACAGTTCCATGATTGTTATTGACGAGACTAATAGTATTTTACACAGTAAAAATTTTGCGTCATTGCGTCAAAAACTTTAGTGTTAAAAATTTTTGTGTTAAATATTTAACTTTTTAAGTGTAAATTTAACATTTATTGTGTTAAATCAACATAAAAAATGTTAAATATTTAACATAAAAATTTTAACACAAAATTTTGACACAATGACGCAAAATTTTTACTGTGTACATCAAGTTTCATAATGTTGTTAGTATGTTAAATTAAAGAAATTCAAATTTCGAAAAAATTGAAATTAAAAGAAATATAGATTAAAAAAATGGTATACTTAAAAGAGTTGAAATTAAAAAAAATCTAAATTTTGTAAATTGAAATTTTGAAGAAGAAAAATCCAAATGAAAAATACTAAATTTTCGGAAAAATTAAATAAAAAATTCGAGTCTTGAGAAATCAATAAGTATTAAAAATATTCAAATGACACGGATACATCGTTTACTCTGAAAAAATTTCACTTTGTGAAAGTTCTCTGTGTCCGCTTTTAGACGAAAATTTTTGAAAGTGTAAGATTCAATCAATTCTTATGAAAATTTATAAATTGTCTATTAATTACCACAAGTTTCACTAGAGAGCCTTTTATAAGAGTTTTTACAAAGTTTTATAGAACTTTATAAAATTTCATGAGTTTAATGAAATTTTATGAAATTGTATAAATTATTAGACTTGAATTTTATACAATTCCAGCTCTTAAAATCCATTTAATCTCAGAAAAAATTATGAAATAAGCATTTTTCGTTATGTAAGGCTTATCACATAAGTTATTTACTTCGTGACATGAACCGTTACTTGGATAAGTGAGCAGCGTTCCAGACTCCGATACGTGAGGACCCAAGTTCGAGCCCAGCATATTTCAGGATTTTTCATCAAGTATCAACATATAACTAGTATTTCAAACTGTAATAAGTCCACAACACTATAATTAATTTCAAAATTGCCATCTTTTTATTTTTGAGAAATTTTTTTTTAAATATTTTTTCTGAGGTACAATTCTTACATCACTTACATCACTTTTACGTCATAATGACATCATTATCATGATATAGACATCACAGGTATGTCATATTGACGTCATAAATGTCATTGAGACATAATACTGACGTCATGACTACGTCATATTTTTACGTCAGAATCTTACGTCAAGAAGTGTGAAATAATGAGTCACATATGACTCATTCGTGACTTGTATCTTACGTAAATCCTGACATAGCCCAATGTCATTTTGACGTCACATTGACGTAAACGTGTTTACTGGGTCTTAATGATAATATTAGATGATAATTTTAATATAAGAATAATTTTAGTGACTTAATTTAAAATTATCATAACTAATAATTTAAAATTATTATTTAAGTAAAGATATTAAAAAAATTAATTTTGTGTTATAACTTCAAATATTCATATTGATAAATATTAATAGTAATTATAAGTATTCATTTCATAATAATTATGGATAATCTTAATAATAATATTAGATGATAATTTTAATATAAGAATAATTCTAGTGACTTGGTGATTTAACATATTTTATGTAAATCAACCTTTTTTTGGTACAATATGATAATTTTTGAAATTTTCAAACTATAACATTATCACTAAATTATCACTAAACATTATCATAAATCACATTATCACTAAATTACATTATTTTTATTATAATTATAGTATATTGCACTAATGACGCAACATGAAGTGCTGACGGAAAAAGTATGTGTTAAAGAGAAGAACGTACAATGCGTGAGAGCCGATGTAGGCACTATTGCGCGTGCGCGTTCATTTATTCCGAGGATAGAAACTGCTGTTTTATTCCGGCTGCAAGCGGAAGGTATTTGAACTTTCGGCTTAGGCAGGAGAAAACTTTCTGCCCTCCAGGCGGAAAGTGGCAACTTTCGGCCCGCTGCGCTAAACGAAATTGCCGCTTTCCGCCTCTGTCGGACAGAAATAGTATATTACACACCTGTGGCAAGAAAATGAGAAATGTCTCAGAACACATATATGTTGCCCGAGGCGAAGCCGAGGTCGACATATATGTGGTCTGAGATATTTATTATTTTCCTGCCATAGGTTTGTATACTATTTTTCTGTCCGACAGAGGCGGAAAGCGGCAATTTCGTTTAGCGCAGCGGGCCGAAAGTTGCCACTTTCCGCCTGGAGGGCAGAAAAATAGTATACAAACCTATGGCAGGAAAATAATAAATATCTCAGATCACATATATGTCGACCTCGGCTTCGCCTCGGGCAACATATATGTGTTCTGAGACATTTCTCATTTTCTTGCCACAGGTGTGTAATATACTATTTCTGCCCTCCAGGCGGAAAGTGGCAACTTTCGGCCCGCTGCGCTAAACGAAATTGCCGCTTTCCGCCTTTGTCGGACAGAAAAATAGTATACAAACCTATGGCAGGAAAATAATAAATAACCCAGATCACATATATGTCGACCTCGGCTTCGCCTCGGGCAACATATATGTGTTCTGGAGACATTTCTCATTTTCTTGCCACAGGTGTGTAATATACTAATTCTCCCCTCCGGGCGGAAAGCGTCAATTTTCCTCCCGCTGCGCTATACGAAAACATGCCGCTTTCCGCCTCCGTCGAGGAGAAAATAGTATATTACACACCTAGGGAAGTAAAGTAAGAAATGTCTCAGATCACATGTAATTGTCGGCCGAGGCGAAGCCGAGGTTGACAAACATGTGATCTGAGGCTTTCTTACTTCCCGTGGAGTGTATACTATTTTTCTGTCCGACAGAGGCGGAAAGCGGCAATTTCGTTTAGCGCAGCGGGCCGAAAGTTGCCACTTTCCGCCTGGAGGGCAGAAAATAGTATTCTCACCACGGGCAGGAAATAAGAAAGCCTCAGATCACATGTTTGTCGGTCAACAATTACATGTAATCTGAGACATTTCTTATTTTCCTGCCTTAGGTAAGAAATATACTACTCTTCATACCTCGGTCAAAAGTACGTACTTTCCTCCCTAATGGCAGGAATGAAAGTTTAACATTTACTCCCTGTGAGAAGTACACGCGCGCTCTCTATAATAGCGGGAGGAAAAAATTTCTCATGCCTAATTACACTCGCAACTAGGGATTATTTATTCTATTGCTATAACAAATTGTTAACCGCTGTCATTTCTGTTGCTACCTTCAACCTTAATAATAATTATTAATGTTGTTTTGTCGTCTGTCAATTTAATATCAAAGTACTATTAAAGTCAATTCAATACTCCTTCCAATAAACCATCGTCAGAATGCTTATCTACAAACTTAAATTTGAATAATCAAATTATGAATTATCAAAACTGTATATTTAGTGGAGATAAGATTTTTAATTGCTCTAATATCAAGTTTGAAAACTGTGTTTTTTATGCTAGTATTATTAATAATTGTGATCATTCAATTGAAAATGAAAACGATTAAAAAAACGCAATAAGAGTTTTTAGCTTATAATATGTTTTGTTTTATAAATTTTATAATAACTAATATAATTTGTTAAACTCATGAAAATGAATACATCTTTGATAAAATGAAATTAATTTATTACTCTAAGAAAAAAAAATACTTTAACTCAATTAACAATTTCTTGGTACAAGAAATTCGATGACGATCAAATATTCTATTATTATTAATTATTAATTTCTGTAGAGAAGAGCATCAATATTTATTTTTGAATAATAGGTAAACAAGATAATAGCTTTATTTAAATTAAGTGAAAATTATTTTGATCAATTTAACTAGTTCTTGAGCTAAAATATATATACTTGAAAATTTTCAAGAACATGAATTCTTATATCAAGAAAATTTTCTTAATAAAAGTATTTTTTTTCTCAGTGTATTAAAAAATATGACCAGACTTGACTCTTCGAATGTATTTGATGCCTGCTCCCACGACCAGCAGCACTCGCTTCGCTAGTGCCGCAAATATCGGGGCAGGCATCAAAACATACTTATCAACATTTAAAGTTAAAAAAAAAATAAAATTAATAACGTACTTTCGACCGGCTATGAAGAAAAATCGTATACACTACACGGCCCAAAAGTTGAAATCTCGTTCCTGCGCGTCATTATGCCGAAAATTCAACTTTTGGCCCTTGTGTAATATATTATTAAATCACAAAAATCTTCATTTTTACCGTATTTCTGTGCAGTAACTATTGAACGCGACATCACATTTAATTTCTGTAAATTGCATCTGAAAGCTTATTAAATAAGTTTTAATTTGCATACTTATAGAGTAAAAGTACCGGTTTTGGCCACTTTAGGACCATTTTCAGCCACTTTATATTTTAGTAAATTTGTAAAAAATTTAACTATCCAAGTAGAATTTTTATAGAATTTATGAATTAGTATTTATACGAATTGAATTCATAAAATCTTGCGCTTATAGAAATATTTATACAATTGTATATTAATAATTTATATTATTAATAATTTTTATTAATAATTTTTATTAATTATTATTAATAATTATAATTAATAATTATTATTAATAATTATAATTAATAATTATTATTAATAATTATTATTAATAATTATTATTAATAATTATAATTAATAATTATTATTAATAATTATTATTAATAATTAATAATGGGTGTTTTTTCATGCCGTCTAGGTCAAATAACTAGTAGATGTTGTTCAAGTCAAGAGATGGATACTTCCATCTTCCCTTATTGGTTGAGAGATATCCTCTCTGTATATAAGTTCGATGGAAATCCATCAAACTTGAATACTAGTAAAGCTGTAAGCTTGTAATATCCATTCGAGTACTAAAGATGTTAATTAATTGAAAGAAATGAAAGAAATTATTTTGAATGAGAGTAAAGACAGACTTTCGAAAAAATAAATGGGGTTGGTTGCCAAGCCAGGAATCGAACCTGGATCTCCCTGATAACATGTCAGGAGCTCTACCAGTTAAGCTACCGGGCCCCTTCCACCATCCACCTTTCTCAGTCCATTCTTATACTCTCAATACTTACTTTACTATCCCTTCCCTTTTACCCGAGTAAAAATTAATAATTATTAATAATAATTATCAATTATTAATTATTAATAATAGTTATTAATTATTAATAATAATTATTAATTATTAATATTAGTTATTAATTATTAATAATAAATATTAATTATTAATAATTATTAATTATTAATTATAATTATTAATATTAATTATTAATTATTAATATTAATTATTAATAATTATTATTAGGCCAGGACTTTCGCAGTTGTTTAAATGAGTATTCATATGTTTAACCTAAAATTTGAATAAAGAAAAAACGCCAACTTCCTGGCCCTAATTATTATTAATAATTAATATTTATTATTAATAATTAATAATAATAATTATTATTATTATTAATAATTTAAAAATAAAGTGGCTAAAAAGGTACACTGGCCACAAACGGTACTTCTACCCTATATTTTTTATAATTAAATAGTTTAGGAATGACAGAAATTTGAACCCTTAAAAATCTTCAAAAATTAGCACTTTTAGATTAGATTAGCTTTTTTTATGCCAAAGCCTATTGGCCAAATATCTAATTTGTAAGTGAAGATATAGTAACTTAGTTTTCCTTTTCTTTATGAACTATTTATAAAATAATATTTGAGTTAAGCTAAAAATTTGAAAATAAATTAAATAAAAAATAAAATAAGTCAGTAAAAAATAGTATAAAAAAGCGGAATTTGATTTTATAACTCAAATTTAATATAACAATTTTGATAATGCGATTTAGGATATAAAAGTTAATAAAATTCAGTTTAAATATCTAAATTAAATAAACAATCACACAAATTTATTTTTAAAGATCTCTAGGCTCGTTTAATTTACAATCTCTATCTATTTAATGGAATTTTACTCTTACATTAGTTTTGGAAATAATATCTACGTAAACAAAGTGATAAATTTTGTAACAAAATTATTTTTCAAATTTTAATTGACGTGTTTAGATAATATAGTTTCATTATATCTACATTAACAAATAACTGAGATTATCACTTTTATTATACTCTATCTAAGGCTATTTTGTAATTTTTTTTATTTTCGTTCTACTTTCGATATTAATTAACAATTTAGGTGACATTCTTATCTTGACCTCAAAATTACGTAGGATATAAATAAGCGCTCATAAATTTTGAGCCAGTAAACTTTGAATTCTTTATCTGAGTCCGTAAAAATGAAGCTATTGATATTAAGCGGTCTTTTTATCGCCGAGGTAAGTTTCATTTTTATTATGTTTTATAAACTCTATAACTAATAACTCGATGACTAATTTAAGGTAGTTTGGGTGCCAAATTACTTCAACTTGTCCCCATATTTTTTTATATTCATTCGAAAGATTATGATTTTTTTACCACACCGTTTAAGAGATATAATTGATTAAAGTTTTGCAAAATTACACGATCTCTTATGAGTGTCCTTTTTCAATAACTCCGAAAATGAAGGATTTATAAAAAATCGGCCAACTTGACCCCATAAAAAAAACTTTCCAATAGATAGAACAATGTTTCATACATATTCTATCAAAATTTGATAACGATTTAACACATCGTTTTAATTTAATTAATTTTATAATATCAAAACTTGGTTTTTATCTTTGTTGTTTGTCGGAAACATTACTCCTCCATCTTTATCAGGGGAAAAATGGCGACTTCTCGGTGCGCGGCAAATTTGAAATTGAAATATAATCATAAAGTTTTTTTGCATTAAAATAAATTGTTATTAAACATACGTTAAAAGTTCACGTTAATTATAGCAGATTTAATATATTGAAGTGATATTTGCAAATTTAAACAATAAATTAACACCGTGAGCAACTGTTTTAAGTACCGACTTTACATAACCTATAACAGTTGTCATTGTTTTGTGACAGCCCAGTACTTGTCAGTTGATATTTTAATAGTTATATTATTATAATTATTTAACCATAATTATCAATTGAATTTATTCAATTAAATTTTGATTAGAAATAATTTTATATTTTATGCTATTTTTCGAGTGATCACTTGCAAAAAAGAAAAAAAAAAGTTTGGAAAATCCAAAAGTGCACGCCTCATAACGCTCATTCATTTTTTAAGAAAAAATAAATTGTGTAACTGATAAAAAAAAAGAAAATTATAATTAAGTAATTTCTTACAGAGTATTTTTTTTTTTAAATATCAGCGCCCTTTTTTCTTGTTATATGCGCACGCAGTCTAAAAAAATCTAGCTTTATCAAGTGGCGCCATAGTTTTCATGTGACAAATAAGAAAAATTCGTTTGTCTTTGTACGGTTATATCGTAATAAATTTTAATAAAAATTGAATTTAAAAAAAAAATACGTAAACTAGGCTACTGATATGAAATACGGACCCAGTTCATCGCATTCGTAAACTAATAAAAAAGGTCCGGTCTTGAAATATCAATTTGTTCGGGAGTAATCATTGGTACATCCAAAATGGGGTGACATCCGGACGTCCACGTAAAATTTTTTTCAAAACGTTTTTTTTTCAAAACGTTTTTTTTTCAAAATAGCTACATGAAATGATTTTAGAAAGTAAAAGATGGTTTGATTTAAGTGTTTTCTCCGTGTACATCTACTTATATCATTGTATAAGTGTAATATGGTTGTAATAGAGACATTTAAAGATCACAAAATTGCTTGACCTTGACGAGTCGAGTATAAAGCACAACCTCACGCGCTTCGCGCTATGAGGCGTGCAATATCTATTAATTTGACCTCGGATTGTGACGACCAAATTACTTTAATTATTTTTTTAGGTAACAAGTCTCCTCGTAGATTCAAACACTCCAGTCCATTTGCTGAAAACTACCAACACTGGTCTAATAAAAGACACCAAACTTGGCGTAAATATTTTAACAATTTTTTTTTCTACTAAAAATAATTAAATATGATAAATAAATCTGTAAATTTAATTTATAAATTTTCAGCTGTTTGATAGACGCACAATTTCAAAATTTTTGAATTCCTATCAAACTCTACCGTCCAATTCTATTGAAGAGCCCGCTGAAATAAGCAATGTAAGTATTTTTTTATTTGACTTTTTAGAAATTTTAAACTTTTAACTACTAATTAATCTTCTATTTTTTTCAGTACTGTAATGTGAAGTACAACCGAGTGGGTAAAATTCTCAGTCAAGTTAATAGTGAGCTTTCGGAAGAAGAAGATAGTTTTGGAATTTGGGAAACTTTAGAAAGCTGTAAGTATCAGTTTATAGTTTATAAAATAAAATAAAATTTGTAAATTTAATCTACTTAGCCTAATAATTAATAAAAACAATTAAAAAACAGGTTTCCGGGATTTAATCAAATAATTAGGTTTGAAAATTGTAATTTTTTTTATGAATGGAGATTTCACCAACCAGTATTTGGTTAAGAATTTAATGCAATTAACGATTTTAAAAAAATTTTATTTTCATTGAATTTGATTGAAAAAATAATAAGCTAAAGATTAAAACAATAAAAAAAGTAGCTTTTCGAACGTATTACGGAGATATTTTATATTTTTTATGAAAAATCACTCGGAACTTGCGTTCTTTAAAGTCTTGTATTTGACTTGGCAACACCGCTTGCGCCGTTACTCATGCGCATAAGTAACCGCGGTTTTTTAAATGCTAGAACATCTTAGTAATTTTAGTTAGACAGTAAACATAAATAAATTTTAAGGTTTGGGAACTTTTTTTGTGTTGTCAAGTGTATACCGGTAATTCAGAGTGCTATATTTTTTATTAGTCAATTAAATGTTAATAATTATTTAATGAGTAAATTTTCCGGAAATTTCCTCAAAAATGTTATTATTGAGGATGAGGATGGTTTTACTTGTATCACTGTAGAGTGTTTTACAAGGGAGGGTGGGGAATTATTGTCTCTCCACTTTTTTCTCCGCAATATAGTCTCTCAACCCCGTCATTATAACTCTCAACCACTTTTTCGTCCCCACCCCCCTGCATGTCGGGATTTTTTCTTTCATGCCCGACACACATGTGCTGCGACTGTGGCCGACTTACGCGTTATAATCAGTACCTGCATTTGCATTACGGTCTTAAATAGTATGGAGGTACTTCTATAATGACATTTTTACCTCCATAACTATATGGGAAAACCACAGAAAACCCGACCGGTACAGAGGTTGGCAATGAAACGCACATATTCTTAGTTTATAATCATTGAAAAATATTGGTGCGCGCCGGAATCGAACCCTGGTCCCACTCTTTCGAAATGCAGGTACCGAGCCGATTAGGCTATTGCCAACCTATTCAAAAATGTTATTAATTGATTTAAAAATTAATTTTAAAATAACAAAAGTATTTCTACGTTATTTTTTTATAGACATTCTTTACACTAGAAGGGTACTTGGATCTCCTTAAATACGTAAAAAAAATTATTTATGCTACATGCAATATAAATAACAGATGAGAATTCAAATTTGCGCGCGCAAGCGCGCACCTGAATATAGAGTTTGCATATATTTTCATGCTTATGATATTTTTGTCTAATTATATTACAAAAAAGTTTGGAAAATCCTTAAGCGCTCATGTCATACATAAATTATTTAGATCATAACAAAAATTATTCGTTTTTTATTTGAATTTTCCCGCGAGTAGTATTGTCCTCTCTGTAGGTCAAGCTAAAGAAAAATTTTAACAGATGATAAAACAGTTAGTAATTATACCATCATGTATGTATAGTTTCTGCTTGTTTATAGTTATTTCAATTCTGTTTATGAAAAATATTATATATGGCTGCCGAAATCGCAGAAAAAGTCACCGAACTGACACTCGAAAAAAATTAACTGTATCGAAACGGAATTATTTTGACACGCAATTTTCACAACGGTTTTGACAAACTTCCTCAGGAATGAAACAAAAAAAAAATTAAATCGTAAAAGTGATTTTTGACAAAGTTGTGGTGTTATCAAGCCCATAGCTCCCGTGAATACCACGGTATTATTCATTTAATTCATCAGAAAAACGAGTTTTTTCTGAGAAATCTTATTTAATCGATAAGAAAATTTTTTTAACGTGTTCTGTAGTTACTATTATTTATTTCAATATGCTTTTTATCCATAATTTTTTTCGTTTTAATTATTAAAATCACGTTTTAATCGAAATCACGATTTTTAGGCGAGAGTAGAGCATACCTGCGCGCTTCGCGCTTAAGGCATGCAATAGTTTGCAACACATATTTTTCATCTTAATTTTATTATAAACTATAATTTAAATTGCGCGCGCAAGCCGCGCCTCATATTTATTTTCATGATATATTTATGTGTCGTTTATGTATATTATATTCGTTTTCAACCAATCAGAATGAGAATAAATATTTTCAACCAATCACATTACGAATAAATTGGTTTCACATACATTTCATCTCAATTTTATTATGGGACTAGAATTTGAATTTGCGCGCGCAAGCGCGCGCCTGACTATAGCATTTGCATATATTTTCATGCTTATGATATATTCGACCAATCACGTTACGAATAGTTTGATGCCACATACATTTCATCTCAATTTTATATTAGGATAAAAATAAAATTTAATTCATTAGTCAAAATTATTGTAAATTTCAGGGTTAGGTTATGAACCCACCGAAAGACCAGTCAGACAACACACTCCTACGCCAGATGTTATTTACCCAGAAATTTTAGTTATAGTTGATTACGAGATATACGCTTCTTTTGACACTCTAAATGAACTAATCAGTCGATTGTATACTTTTTGGGAGGGCGTGGATCAACTTTATGCGCCCTTAACCAATCCCCAATTCAAGCTGAGCATTGCTGGTGTTTTGGTTGCAACAGTATGTATAATATTTTATTTCTTCTTTAATTTTACAACAGTTTTAATCATAATAGATCATTATATATAAAACTAAAAGTATTTTCTTTCCTTAATTTTATTCTCCAGCAAAGTAGTATCTTTGTAGGAAATACCAAAGTTTAATCTTTAAAGCAATAGGGTCATTTGAACCAAAAAAAGTTTAGCAATTTTTTATTGAAATTAAAACTAAATGATAATTTTTTTTTTGGAATGGTTAAGTCTACTATCATTATCAATAAATTAGTCAATAAACAATGTGAATTTTTAAAAATTATTAATATCCAAACGCGTCGAATAGTTCAATTGACCCCCGCTCGGGGGCAATTCAACCACTGCTTGGGGTCAATTCAACCAATAATATTTAAAACTCAAACCCTAACTTTTAATAAATAATATATTAATTGTTACTGGCTAATATTACTATTGGACATTTTTAATGCACATATATTATATTAAATAAATTAAAAATCAATTTAAAAATAATTTTCATTATAAATTTAGTTCATCAAATTGTTAGGTTATTTCCCTGAGTATTTTTCACGTAGAGTCACGATGCGCGCGCATGTCCCATGCTTCTCCGTATGGTTCAATCATCCCCGGACTGCTGGTTCAATTTACCCCATATAATTTTATAACAATTAATAATAAATAATAAATAAAAAAATTATTATATCACTATAAACAAAGTTGAGGATTATAAAGTATAAGTATATACAACTACTACAATTCAAACTTTATCAATTAATTCAAAAATTGGAATATTATTAAACAATTTGTCACCAGCCGAAAAAAAAGTTTACATGCCTAAAAATAAGAAAATCTCAATTTTTCAAAATTTATTAATCGCAATGATTTCAAATTTTGATCATATCCGAGTTTAACATCGAATCTAATTCTAAGAGCTGGAGCATTTTTTCGATTTTTTAAGTCAAGTGGTTCAATTGACCCCCTTTTCTACCTATTTCTTCTCTAGCAAAACTTGCTTTTACTCTCACCAAAATACCTAATTTAAAATAAAGCAAACTTAACCTCTTGATAAGTGACACATATCTTCGAACAATCACCCGCTATTTTATTTTTTTATCAATCAACTTAAAACAATTCCGGATAGTAATTTATAAATATTAACCAACATTTTGATAACTGTGTAAAGACACATTTTGTTTAACGTTTAACAATTTTTAAACAAACAGCTGCTCTTTTAGATAACAATTACTAACAGAAAGTAAAATTTAAGAATATTATGGCTTGACTATTACTTTTGGTGGGGTATTAAGCGCATGGAGTAATCTTGGGTATTAAAGTTGGTATTTCTGTCAAGACTATACAAGTTTTCTTACAGGAAGAATACGTATTTTTACTGTAAATATAACTCGCTCTAACTTTGTATTCTAGGAAGAAAAATACTTTTTTTTTAATGACACTTATTAGAAATTTTTTTAGAATTTTATAACAATAAAATTATGAAAAAATTAAATTAAAAATTCCACATGTGAAAATTAAAAAAAATTATCAGTGGAAATTTTTAGAAGCATTTTTTTTTGTATTTTTAATGTAGAATTAACTTACCGATTGAACAGCCGCCAATATACTTAGTACTACCCACAGCTTCATGCTGAAATTTTCTGCAAAGAAAAATTTAAATTAATTATCAATTTCTTTTTCAAAAAAAAAATTAATAACTTACTTATTTTTACGGTCTTCATTGTGACACTTGTTGATGAACACAATTAATTACTTCTACTTATCTACCCATTATATATTGAAAGTATGACCTAGAAAAATCAATGTCAGGTTCAATAATAATCATAAATTTCAATAAGACCGATAATAATAATAATAATAATAATAATAGATACTAATTAACGAATATTATAAAGAAGAATTTGAAGATAAAGAAAAATTGGTATTTTCTTGTCATTAAATTAATGATCAATCAACTGTTAATGATTCAACAGTTAACAATAAAATAAAATTAAAAATTCCACATGTGAAAATTAAAAAAAATTATTAGTGGAAATTTTTAGAAGTATTTTTTTCTTGTATTCTAGAAAGAAAAATTAAATAATTTATTTTTTAAAATAGGATCCAGATGTATTTGAATTTTTAAGAACATCTTCAAGATTCTTGTTCTGGTCCAGCGGTATAGATTACGAAGACACTAAATATAGCATGGATTCTTGGTTATACAGATACCGATCCACATTTTCGCCAGATGACTACGATGTTTTCATAATAATAACTCCGTAAGTAATTGTAGCTACAATTACAATCAATACATGACAATTTTTTTAAAAATATCCGCTTCAGTTCAAAAGACAGTACGCTGTTTTCATCAACGATTGGACTGGCTACACTTGGAGGAGCTTGCAATATAGACGATTGGTCTCAAAAAATATCTCGAGGAGGGTTAATCTACGAAACTCCTAATTTTAAGGACACTTTGACGGCAGCGCATGAATTGGGACACTTGTAAGTAATCTATTTGATACATAATTAAGAAATGACCTTCTATTTTGGGAAGTATTGACATTTTTAAAGATATAAGCTCATTCCGATGTTACACTCGTCGAGACCTTTCATATGAGTACCCACATCAATTTTTCATATATTTTATATATTTATATATTCCACAAATACAACATATATAAAATATATAAAAAATGCCATGTGAGTACTTAAATGAAAGGTCACGATGAGTGTAACATCGAAACGAGTTTATATCTTAAAAAATGTTAATAATTAAGAAATGACCTTGTATCTTGTAAAATATTTACATTTTTTAAGATATAAGCTCATCCCGATGTTACATTTATCGAGACCTTTCATTTGAGTACCCACATCAATTTTTCATATATTTTATATATTTATATATTCCACAAATACAACATATATAAAATATATAAAAAATGCCATGTGAGTACTTAAATGAAAGGTCACGATGAGTGTAACATCGAAACGAGTTTATATCTTAAAAAATGTTAATAATTAAGAAATGACCTTGTATCTTGTAAAATATTTACATTTTTTAAGATATAAGCTCATTCCGATGTTACACTCGTCGAGACCTTTCATATGAGTATCCACATCAATTTTTCATATATTTTATATATTTATATATTCCACAAATACAACATATATAAAATATATAAAAAATGCCATGTGAGTACTTAAATGAAAGGTCACGATGAGTGTAACATCGAAATGAGTTTATATCTTAAAAAATGTTAATAATTAAGAAATGACCTTATATCTTGTAAACTATTGACATTTTCAAAGATATAAGCTCATCCCGATGTTACATTCGTCGAGACCTTTCATATGAGTACCCACATCAATTTTTCATATATTTTAAATATTTATATATATATATATATATATATATGTATGAATGAAAAATATATGAAAATGCATGTGGGTACTCAAATGAAAGCTCTTGATGAGTGTAATATCAGGATGAGCTTATATCTTTAAAAACGTCAATATTTAAGAAAGCACAGTGCTGTTTAACAAAATTCATTATTTACTTAACCATTTCTTTTTACAAATAAATAAATTAACAATTTCTTCATTTCAAGATTCGGTTTGCGTCATGATGAGAGTGTTGGATGTGGAAATAACAATATAATGGCTGCAATCAACAAAAGATACAACACCGAGTGGTCCAGTTGTTCTCAGGAAGATTTGCGACGGTATTTAAGGTATGTAATTTTATAAATATCCTATATTATAAAATAGATGAAAGTCTTGAAGTTAGTCAAAGGTCGAAACTCGCAAAAAACGGGCCACGATTCATTATTGGTTAAAACTTAGGCGCGCGCGTAGCGCGCTATTAAAATTTCTAGTTTATTTATATTTAATAAATTATACTGAGGAAATAATTAATTAAAATCATTATTTTCAGTAATTACGAGCCTACATGCCTGTACAACAAACCGAAAAGTTTAAAAATGTAATATTTAATAGAGAAAATTGTACATATAATTTAACATAATTTTTTAACATTTGTAAATCTTAATAAATTGAAAATGAAATAATTTTACTTCCTGATTTAGAAATCTAAATTGAAATAATTTAAAAGCACCATATTTGAATCCTGTATAAATACACCAATAAAAGGATTTATTAACTTTTAATAATTGAATTTATTTGAAGACAATTATTTAATTTATTAAATTTTAATAAATATTTTTTTACATTCAATAAATATTTATTTGGGAGGAAAGTACATCTATTAATAATTAATAAGTATTTATTAATAGTTAACAAATATTTATTAACAGTTAATAAATATTTTGTTGAGTGAATTTGTTTGGCTTGCAATGTCATATGATATCAAGATTATTTATAAATAAAAATCATCTTTATAAATTGTTTGGATTAATTATATTACATTATAATAACGTTTATTGTTAAATAGCAAATTCTATTACAGCTCATAATTACCTTTTATATTTTTAAATGTTAAAAAGGTTAATTTATTTAATGAATTGAATTATTATCTTGAATTTCAGCTTGGGTTATAAAAAGTGTCAAAAGAAAATTGCTATTTTTGCTATTTATTTTAAATAAATATTTGTTAACAGTTAACAAATATTCATTAAACATGAATGAATATTTATTAACAGTTAATAAATTGTACTTCATAAATTATTTATTAACTGTTAATAAAGATTTATTATCATTCAACAAATCGTGTTTTAGTAAATAATTTAGTAACTGTTAATAAATCTATGTTATTAAGAGAATAAGAAAAGTTTTTTGACCAGTGCATTTATGATAAAATGGGTTTTTATGGTTAAATTTGGTATTTTTATTTATTTATTTATTTATTGTTATTTGGCCATGGAGTCTAGGCTCCTTGCGGCCATCACAGATACAATTATTTAATACAAAAAGTATATGGTATAAATTTATAATCATATATAAAATATAAAAAGTAAAAAGTAAAAAGTAAATAATAATGCACTATCATCATCACATCATTACACATTTATCAATCATTTATCAATCAATCAGTTATTCTTTTAAATTCGACAGATAGAAATTAAAGCATCAACTCCGAAATTCCTTAAAAATACATTCATTTGTACAGTCTATTGGTAGTTTATTCCACGCCCTTATTGCGCTAACAATAAACGACTTATCATATTTAACACTATTACAGTTAGAAAGTACTAATAAGTCTTGTCTATCATCGCCTCTCCGGAATCTAGGTTCAATTGTAAGTAATTCCCTATGAAATAGAGGCATCTGACGCATTTTAATTGCCTTGTAAATCAAGCAGCAATAAAAGAATTCACGTCTAGTTTTAAGTGTAAGCTAGCCTAAATCACGGTAATACGGAGTAACATGTTCGTATCTGTTTATTTTAAAAATATAGCACACACAGGAATTTAACTTTCTTTGCATTTTAAGCTGTTGTTGTGCAGTTATATCGCTATAAACTGCAGCACAGTAATCAAAGATAGGCCGTATTAAAGTGATAACAAGTTTTTTCCTTGCGCGTAAATTAAAAATGTTACCATACATTTTTAATTGTGCAAGAGTTCTCATACATCTATAACATACATCATTTACTTGTTCAGACCATGATAATCTATCATCTAAGATTACTCCTAGGTATTTTACTGATTTAGAGAAGTTAATTTCTATGGAATTTATCTTAATTTTAGGCGCTAAATTACGTAATTCATCGTCAACTTTAAATACACTTCCAAAAATTGCTGCTTTTGTTTTACAGGCATTTAATTTTAGACCATTTTTGTCACACCAATTATTAATTAATTTAATTTCATCATTGAGAGTAATAACAGAGTATGGAATTTCGTTAAGTTTACATTTCAAATATATTACTAGATCGTCCGCATAAAATAAATGATTGCATTGTTTAAGAAGTGAACCTAAATCCGATACATATAAAGAATATAATAATGGGCCAAGTACACTGCCTTGAGGTACGCCATTTAAAATATCATTCCAGTTTGATTTATCATTAGTATTATTATTAATAACAGCCTGAAGTCTGCCTTTTAAATATGACACAATCCAATTTAAGGTATTGTTGGAAATACCCAAGTAACATGTGCTTGAGCCAGATTTTGGTGCCAGCATCTTGAGCAAAACCCCTAGTTGCTAGTGTCCTTTTCTACATATGGGTCTTGCTCAAGTTTATTTAAAAAGACATGGTTCAAGATTTATATATAACTAGCTCAAGACATCTTGTGCAAGAATATGAGACAATTCTAAAGCAAGGTGCATTGAAAAACTTTCTGACGCATTTTTTGTACCAGAAACTCACAACAAAGACTTACCCATGACTTGCTCAAGATTTGCTCAAGATCCGTAATTCTCAGAAATCCACTGATTCTATAGTAAATATAGGAGGGGTAGAATGATGCGAACGGTCATTCGAAAACATTACATCTTGAGCAAATCTTGAGCAACTCTTGCACAAGTATATTTAGCATGCTTCTGGTGTCAGTCTTTCTCAAGACTTGAGCTATAATCTGGCCCAAAGTTCTTGTACAAGGCTTGTCAATTGAATTTGTTACAAGTATCTGGAGCAAGACCCATAGGTAGAAAAAGACACACTGATAGAAGGATTTGTTTATAGTTAAAAATATTTATTAATATTTAACAAATCATTTATTAGAGACCACTTTTTAGTCCTTAACAAATATTTCTTAGTATTTAAAAAGATTTATTAATATTTAATAAATGAATATCTGATTTATTAAATACAAACAAATCATTTTAAATACTAAGAAATATTTGTTTGATACTAAAAAATGGTCTCTAATAAATGATTTGTTAACTATTAACAAATATTTTTTTAATACAAATAAATCCTTCTATCAGTGCACTAACAACTATCGAAATTAAGACCAGATTTGCTCAAGCCTTGAAAAAGATTGCTATATCGTTAATGTCAGATAATATAAGAAATGCCATGCAGGTACTTAAATGAAAGGTCTCGATGAGTGTAACATCGAAATGAGTTTATATCTTGAAAAATGTCAATAGTTAAGAAATGACCTTGTACCTTGTGAACTATTGACATTTTTAAAGATATAAGCTCATCCCGATGCTACACTCATCGAGACCTTTCATTTGAGTACCTACATCAATTTTTCATATATTTATATATTTTATATATTTCACAAAAATACCATATATATAAAATATATAAAAAATACCATGTAGGTACTTAAATGAAAGGTCTCGATATGTATAACATTAAAATGCGTTTATGTCTTAAAAAATGTCAATATTCAAGAAATGACATTGTATATTGTAAAATATTGACATTTTTAAAGATATAAGCTCATCCCGACATTACACTTATCAAGACCTTTCATTTGAGTACCCACATCAATTTTTGATATATATATATAAATATATGAAAAATGTAAAAATATGAAATGTATATGAAAAATATATCAAAAATGCATGTGAGTACTCAAATTAAAGCTCTTGATGAGCGTAACATTAAAATGAGCTTATATTTTGAAAAATGTCAATAATTAAAAAATGACCTTGTATCTTGTGAACTATTGACATTTTTAAAGATATAAGCTCATCCCGACATTACACTCTTCGAGACCTTTTATTTGAGTACCCACATCAATTTTTCATATATTTTATATATTTATATATATTATATACACTGTATATATGAAAAATGTATCAAAAATGCATGTAGGTACTCAAATGAAAGCTCTTGATGAGCTTAACATTGAAATGAGCTTATATTTTGAAAAATGTCAATAATTAAAAAATGACCTTGTATTTTGTGAACTATTGACATTTTCAAAGATATAAGCTCATCCCGACATTACACTTATCGAGACCTTTCATTTGAGTACCCACATCAATTTTTCATATATTTTATATATATTATACAAATAAATATATAAAAAATATATCAAAAATGCATGTGGGTACTCAAATGAAAACTCTTGATTAGTGTAACATCAGAATGAGCTTATATCTTTAAAAACATCAATATTTAAGAGAGTACAGTGCAATTAAACAAAATTTATTTAATAAAGCAAAATTTTATTAATTAATGATACACAAGTTCTAGCAGTCACGTAGTGACTGCAAAATTCCTAGTATTTATTAAATCCTGATTGAAAAATCATTTATTAACAGTTAATAAATTTTATTAAATATAAACAAATCCTTCTATCAGTGCAATTAAATAATTATCCAGTTAAATAAGATTTTACGTGAACCTCATTCATTTCATGAACATGGTCTATCAGTTCTTGAGTAACAAAATCGACGATAATAATAGTAAGAGTCTTTGGTTCGCTGCCAGGATATAAACGATTGACCTTGTGATTAAGCGGCTCGACGCATTCATTATTAAAATCATACCCGCCGTACTTAGCCTGCGTGCTAAAGTAACGAGACTTGTCATAAATGCTCAGGTCATAAATGTAACAAGTGTACTCTTGATTAAGGCTCTTTGCAATGAACCTAAGGTACCTGATGAACTTATTGTCAATCACCGACATACTTGAGTCATACCCTGAAGAGTCTTTATCTTTGAAGTAAGAGCACCTGGAGAAAAGCTCGAAGAGACAGCTAATGAAGGATATGTCGTTGGTGGCCAGCAGAATTTTTCCTCTGACTTTGTCAAGAGTGTCTGCGAGGGTCCAGTTCCTCGTCAAGCGCCACCCGATGTTTTCCGTTAAGTACTTAGCAAGGATATCGCAATTCTGAGGGTGCAGATCGTCCAGAGGAGACATGTACTCTTGTCTCAATATCAAAATGATGAACTCTCGAGGATGCTTGGCCAGAAATTTGTTGATTAGATGGATTACGTCCATGAAGATCCAATGCAAGGATGTGCTGCCGGAGTATAGTGCGAAATAATCGAATAATGTTCTGACTCCGATATCAAAAACTCGGACTCCGGACTCCATCTGCTTCGTTAGGGGCATTTCTTGGGTCTGCGCTTCTGGGTTTGGTGTTATGGAGGACATTGAATTGTGAGTACCTTTGGTTGAAAAAAAAAAAAGTTTATATATATATATATATATATATATAATTTAGCAATTTTTTCAAGAGTTTGTTGAAGTAAAATATTATATTAAATAATCTATAAGTATTTAAAAATGATTCATCTCTAGATGGGTGATTCTCAGTAAAGACGTCTTAAATCTGTACAAAATTGTCCGACCAAATTATTTTTGATTTTATTAGAAAAAAAATTAACAAGGGCTACAAAACTATCAGCTTAATCATAATAAATAAACAGCCGAATTAATTTTTGCTTTTTCGATATTTGTGTATCTTTTTCCATATAACATCACAGGGGACTGTTTTTTTTTTTTATCAAATTGAGAAAAATCAAGCAAACTATTTCAATGCATTCAACTTTTCAAGTTCTCAATGAATGTTTACATTAATTAGAATAATATTAAGACTTATGGATCCAATTTTATAAATAAATTATAAATAAAAATAGTCGCCAGGGGACTGAGTTTTGAAGTGGCCCAGACACATATTTCCAGCACAAACGGTGCTTTGACACTAAATAAAATGCCGATAAAGCGCTAACAGCCCTATGGTTATTAACTCAAGGCTAGTTAGGTCCTTATAAACCTTACAAAGGGTAAAATAACACGCTGGATTTTTTTTTGGCTTTGAACCTCTGGCAGGGGACTGTTCTTTAAATGCCTGGGTCAAACTTTGGTTTAATGAATTTAATGAAACAAATTAATTTTCGGTACTTTTTATTGAAGAAGATTGTTAGTTAACTCATTAAGTTTATAAACATTATGGACCAAATTATATATTATGGATGAATAACTTAAAATTTAATCTTAAAGCTTTAATTTTGGGAATGAGACAGCCCAGGGGACTGTTATTTTGGTGGCTTACCAATTTATAGCAAAAAAACCAAAATTTATTCCATTTTAGTTTTCAATGCTCCAAATAGAAATGTTTTTTTACTTTCGTAATAAATTTTTTTTAGTAATAAAGTAACAATTTTTCTAATAAAAAAATGCCTGGGACAGCAAAAAACATCCTTACAGAGAATCACCCATATATAAAATATATAAAAAATTCCATGTGGGTACTTAAATGAAAGATCTCAATGAGTGTAACATTAAAAAGAGTTTATATCTTCAAAAATGTAAATAATTAAGAAATGACATTGTAAGATACAAGCTCATCCCGATGTTACAATTATTAAGAGCTTTCATTTGAGTACCCACATGTATTTTCATATATACATATATATATATATATAATATATATAAATATATGAAAAATTGATGTGGGTACTCAAATGAAAGGTCTCGATGAGTGTAATGTCGGGATGAGCTTATATCTTTAAAAATGTCATTAGTTGATAAGATAAAAGGTCATTTCTTAATTATTGACATTTTTCAAGATATAAACTCATTTTGATGTTACACCCATCAAAACCTTTCCTTTGAGTACCCACATTAATTTTTCATATATTCTATATATTTATATATTTCATAAATCCAATAAATATAAAATATATAAAAAATGCAATGTAGGTACGGAAGAAAGGGGTCAATTGAACCACTCATATTTTAAAAATCGAAAAAATGCTTCATACTCTTAGAATTAGATTCTAATATGTTAAACTCGAATATGATCAAAATTTTAAATCATTGCGATGAATAAATTTTAAAAAATTGAGATTTTTTTATTTTTAGGCATGTAAACTTTTTTTTCGGCTGGTGACAAATTGTTTAATAATATTTCAATTTTTGAATTAATTGATAAAGTTTGAATTGTAGTAGTTGTATATACTTATACTTTATAATCCTCAACTTTGTTTATAGTGATATAATAATTTTTTTATTTATTATTTACTATTAATTGTTATAAAATTATATGGGGTAAATTGAACCAGCAGTCCGGGGACGATTGAACCATACGGAGAAGCATGGGACATGCGCGCGCATCTTGACTCTACGTGAAAAATACTCAGGGAAATAACCTAACAATTTGATGAACTAAATTTATAATGAAAATTATTTTTAAATTGATTTTTAATTTATTTAATATAATATCTGTGCATTAAAAATGTCCAATAGTAATATTAGCAAGTAACAATTAATATATTATTTATTAAAAGTTAGGGTTTGAGTTTTAAATATTATTGGTTGAATTGCCCCCGAGCGGGGGTCAATTGAACCATTCGACGCGTTTGGATATTAATAATTTTTAAAAATTCACATTTTTTATCGACTAATTTATTGATAATGATAGGAGACTTAACCATTCCAAGAAATAAATTATCATTTAGTTTTAATTCGAATAATAAAAAATTGCTAAACTTTTTTTGGTTCAATTGACCGCCTTCACCCCTATATATTTCATAATTTTGCTCTCCAATAAATTTCTATATATTTCAATATTTATTTAGCTTAGCGCGTTTACAT
This sequence comes from Cotesia glomerata, assembly GCF_020080835.1. Classification (NCBI taxonomy): domain Eukaryota; kingdom Metazoa; phylum Arthropoda; class Insecta; order Hymenoptera; family Braconidae; genus Cotesia; species Cotesia glomerata. The sequence continues at coordinate 636,605 of NC_058163.1, read as the reverse complement.
CATCAACGTACCTGTAAATGAACAGTGTCCAATTTCCATTGTATCTGGCAGATTTGTTAAAATATTCGCGCGATCTTGATGTGGAAGGTATTCATATTCGTCACATTCAGGTCTTGTGGGTCCACCACCACAAGAATTTACCCCCGATAATTCGTAATTAACAATTAAAAAAATTACAAGTAGTTTGTACATGTTGAAAAGGTGTGACTCAAATTTACTAAAAGCGTCTACAGTATCAAAAAACCGGATTTTCAAAACATTTATATACTTTTAATTACCGACATTGTTAAGATAACAACTGACACAGTTAAACATTTCTTTATTACTTTTCCTTAATGTACCTTAACCAATTAATGGTACCACTGTTGTAATTAATATTAGATTTTTTTCCTTCAAACGCACTAAAGTAATAAAAATCTATTTTTTATTAGAGCAAGTTTGGATTTATAACCAAATAATGAATTTTCTTCGTTATAGAAAAATAATTTTTTACTTAAAAAAACATCGAAATGAGTTTATATCTTTAATAATGTCAATATTTAAAAAAGTACAGTGCAATTTAACAAAATTAATTATTCAATAACGCAGAATTTTATTTATTCACAGTTAACACGGCAGTCATGTAGTGACTGCAAGGTTACTAATTAAAAAATATCTTATTTGTTCTCCTCACCAGCTATCCCTCAATCCACAAAATAATTAAATAAAATTTAATTAATCATTAGTAGCATTAATGAGAAATTAAAGATATGTGACCACTAAAACACATCTTTGACGTTAGTAGTTTAATTTTCATTAATTTATCTATAGCAAGTTACATTTAATTAACTTTTAAAAAAAACATAGTCGTTAAAAGTATCATTACAGAGATTTAATTAGATCAAATCAGTTAATGAAATACTTATTATTATCATTAACTAAAAAAAAAAATCTAAAATTACGTTTTAAATTAATTTCTAATAAATTCTATTTGTACTTTTTGAAAAAAAGTTATAAAAATATAAAAAAATTTTTCATAACACTCATTTCGAAATTTTTTTATAACGAGCTACTTTTTTAATTTCCCGCTAAGGAAATCGAAGATTTTCAAAAATCGGGAAGTTATTGTTTTCACCCCGTTTTACAAAAATCAAGTTTTCATCAGACGTTTGAAGGTCACAGGAAGCTTCCCTGACTATCTCCGCGAGGTTGTCACTATGTCTGTGTGTGTGTGTGTGTGTGTGTGTGTGTGTGTGTGTGTGTGTGTGTGTGTGTGTGTGTGTGTGTGTGTGTGTGTGTGTGACTATGTGACTCGCTTATAACTTTTGAACGACTGAACCAATCGGATAAACTAAACGGCGTTCTAAAGAGTTCCATCAAACTTAGATTTCTTGAGAATTTGAACCGATTCGGACCGATAGATTTTGAGAAATTTTGAAAAATCTCAAAAAAATAAGAAAAAAATCATTTTTGAAAGTAGTTTTTTTGGAATATCTTTTAAACGGCTCTATCGATCAACTTCAAAAACTAATCCGCCCTTAAGCTTGAAAAACCACGCCGATCGTCGCTAATTCGGTCAAAATTGGTTGATTCGTTCGAGAGATATCGTGATCGAAAGAAAACCGAAAAAAGTGTTTTTTTGACATAACTTCGTCATTTCTTTTTGAATCGTTTTTGATGATATAGAATAATTTCAGAGCTTAAAAAACCGCTTCGATCACCGCCAAAAACGTGGAAATCGGTTGATTGGTTCGAGAGATATCCTCGATAAAATATTTGGAAACAAGTGTTTTTTTAACATAACTCCGACATTTTTTGGAATAACTTTTAAACGACTGCACTGATCGATTTCAAAAACTAATCAGCTATTAGCATGAAAAAATTACGTCGATCGCTGTCAAGCCGGTCAAAATTGGTCAATTCGTTCAAGAAATATCATGAACGAAAGAAAACCAAAAAAAGTGTTTTTCTGGAATTACTCCAAATTTCCTAGTTTTATCAAATCAAACTTGAAGATTCGTCATGAAACTAAAAAAATTGCGTCAAATACTGCCAGCCGCGTGAAAATCGGTTGATTCATTTAAAAGTTAGTGCGGTTTGAAAATTTAAAAAATATTGTTCTATGATACTTCTACCAGACTTTTGAGCTCGAAGAGCTCAAAAAATCATTATTGCAGTTTTATGCACCTAGGTATGGAATTAGCGGGAAGTTGCACGGATGGCCTTCAGGGTCTACCGTTTTTCTAATTTTTAACTTCCCGCTAAGAAAATTGAAAATTTTCAAAAATCGGGAAGTTATTGGTTTCACCTCGTTTTTCGAAAATCGAGTTTTCAACGTATGTTGACGTTTTGAGGTCCTAGGAAGCCTCCCCGAATGTTTCGGCGATGATGTCCGTACGTCAGTGTGTGTGTGTGTGTGTGTGGATGTATGTAAACCTCTCATAACTTTTGAACGGCTTGACCGATTCGATCGCGGTTGGTGCCATTCGAAAGGGCTTGTCCAAACTTAAATTTTGAATGTAATGTGGAACGATTCGGACCCGTAGATTTTGAGAAATCGCAAGAAAAGTACAAAAAAAAATTTTTTTAAATGGAGTTTTTTTGGAATAATTTTTAAACGGCTTTACTGATAAATTCCAAAAACTAATCAGCTTTTAACATAAAAAAACCACGTCGATCGCCATCAGTCCGGTCAAAATCGATTGATTCGTTCGTGAGTTATCGTTGATGAAAGAAAAAAAACTGAAAAAAGTGTTTTTTCGGAATTACTCCGAAATTTTTTGTTCTATCAATTTAAACTTGAAGATTCTTTATGAAGCTTAAAAAATTACGTCGAATGATACCAATCGCGTGAAAATCGGTTTATTCATTCAAAACTTATTGCGATTTGAAAATTCAAAAAATAGTGTTCTATCAAACTTTTAAGCTCGAAGAGCTCAAAAGCATACAAAAGCTATTTTTTTGAGCTCGAAGAGCTCAAAATAACACACAAATTGTATTTATGAGCTCGAAGAGCTCAAAAACGTCATAAGTGCAATTTCAAGCGTTTAGGTATAGATTGGCGGGAAGTTTAGATTGGCGGGAAGTTGCAGGGATGGCCTTCAGGGTCAACCGTTTTCTTAATTTTTTTTTTGTTAAATTAAGGGGGGAAATACGTGTACAGGCTTAAAAAAATTCAATTTTTTTTTTCATAAACCGCTTGTAAAACTATTCAAAAATATAGATTTAAAATTTCAGGTAAAAATTCCTATTCGTTCAAAAGTTCTAAGCGATTTAGTAATTACTTTAATACTATTTTACATAAACTTTTTCTGTCACTTTTTTTTCAAACGCGTTTCTCTCGAAACGAGTCTTTTCAAAACTGTGTGCAGTCTAGCTCAAAGAGTTTTAAACCAATCATTTTGCGATATGGCTTATAATTTTCTTTATACAATTACCTTGAATATGAACCTCAATCGAAAATGATATTTTTATTTAAACTATTTTATTTTAATAAACAATGTGTGAAAAATTGTTAAAAAATCACGAATTAATTTCACAGCCCGCTAAAAAATGCAAATTTTTACTTTTTTTTTTTAAATAGAGGTTCATATGGAAGATACACATATAAATGAAGTAATTTTTCTGTGCCATTGATTTCAAATAAAAATTATGGCTTCCATACTGCACACAGACTGCTAAGTCGGATGACAACCTACGATGTGTATCAGCTGATATCTCCGCTATTTGTTAACTTATATTGTTGTTTAATACGAAAAAATACTCATAAATATATGTATAAAGTAATCTGATAGTTTCTATAAATAATATTAATTTTTTATACCTTAAAAAAATTAATGAAAATCAGCATGAAAACGGCCTACACGTATTTCCCCCCTTAATTAATGACATTAATGTCCGATTTTTTAAGCTTCTTATCACAATTGATAAAAACAATTTATTTCTCAATAGTGGGGCACTTTGATTGGAGCATATAAACAGTTAGTAGTCATTAAATATCATTTTAAAATTTATATTAAAGTTTTTAAGTTTCACTCAACATTAAACTAGTATCAAAGTAAGATTAAAAAAAAAATGGATTTTTTTCAATTTATAAAAATTTTAACAATGCTAATATTAATAACAAAACCGGAAAAAATAATTGCAACTACTCCGGAATTGAATAAAATTACTACTGCAATAATGACGTTAATTAATCACTTAGACGAAGTGATTAATCATCCACGACCAATCACAAACAACGACAGTAACCGCGAAAAAATATTGGAGTCGTTTAATAAAATTTACAAGTGGTGCAAAAATTTTGATGATTCGTCGATTAACCGTCTGGGTAATGTCTTCAAGTCGAAAATTAATTGGTATGATCAGGCCGAAAGCTTGAAAACCCAATTAAATGATGTAGATGCTAAAATGGAAAAAACAAGTGCGATTTTTTTTGACATTTTCGAGCTTATTGAAATTAAATTTCATAATCAGTTTATGAGCTATCTTATGGATTATGATGGATGCAATCCTGATATAATTGATCGGTTCATTGGGAATATTCTTGATAATAAAAATTATCAGGATATGATTGATTTGATTAAAAATTCAATTACTTTGACTTCTGGGGTTGAGAGGAATGATAATGAAAATATTTTTGGAATTATTGTCGCTCAACTGCAAAGAAACGTAAGTATTATATATTATTATTTCAAATATAATGAAAATAATAATAATTTTAAAAAATAAAATTTTTATTATTATTATTTTTAAAAGATAATAATAAATAAAATTTTTCGTTATTAAGAAGGTCCTTTCGCCATCAATGTTAAGTAAAAAATATTAGATTATGCTTAAAATTAAGTTTTATCTAATAGTTAAAGTCCTTATTTATCCACTAGTGAAGTTTAATTTATTCTTCACCGTGGAAATTTTTGAAAAAAAAAATTTCTGAAAATATTAGTATTTTTTCCGAGTCTTACGAGAAAGTCAGACCTTAACAACTTTCTCGAATTATGGCATTAACCACCGATTAGATGGGATAAAAAAAAAACTCAAAATAAGGATTTCGAAATATTCAGGTTTGATTTTTTGCAATAAAATATATAGGTTGCCGTGAAATTTATGGAGAAATTAAAATTATAAAATCACAGAAAATTTTTGAGTAACCTACATTTAAATGGCGTCAGAACATTTGGAAACGTTGTGTAGCGCTTGAGATTCAGAACATTCATGCCTGGGACAGCAAAAAACATCCTTACAGAGAATCACCCATATATGAAAAATATATCAAAAATGCATGTGGGTACTCAAATAAATGGTCTCGATGAGCATAATATCAGGATGAGCTTATATCTTCAAAAATGTCAATAATTAAAGAATGACTTTGTATTTTGTCTACTGATGATATTTTTAACGATATAAGCTCATCCTGAAGTTACACTTATCGAGACCTTGCATTTGAATACCCACACGAATTTTTTTATATATTTTATATATATATATATATATATATATATATATATATATATATATATATATATATATATATATATATATATATATATATTAGGGTGTGTCAATTTTAGGCGACTTTTTTTTTTCAACGAAAAAACAGGCTGAAAACTTGCATGAAGGTGAGAACAGAAGCCTGTTCAAAGCGGAGCTCTTAATATTAATATTTAGAGGTGTCTGTCCCGAATTTTTCATTTCCCATTTAAAAAACATAGGAAAAAAAATTCTTTTTTTTTGTTTATTTTTCTAGCTCGGCATACGCACCTCATATATATAAGTCAAAAGCATATTATTGTAGAGAATTCAACGCTCTACAAAAAAGGTCTCTTACACTTTTATCATAAAGACAGCCGTTCTAGAGTTATTCAGACGTAAACTTCTAAATGTATAAAATTTTGATTATTCAAGTATCAAACTGATACAAATTAATTTATTACTGTCTTAAAAGTTATTTTTATATGTAGAATTGGTTCTGATGCGCTAACATTTTCATAAAGCTTAAAAAAAAATTACTCATGTATCAAATTTTTTTCTTCTTTATTTCATTTACTGTAAGAAAATTATTATTATGATTATTATTAATGATATACATTATTATTAATGATTATTCGTTAATTTATTCAAGAATTATTGCACTTCGAAAGTTCAAAAAATAGTGTTTTATGAAACTTTTATCAGACTTTTGACGAAGAGCTCAAAAACCTCATAAGTGCAATTTTAAGCGCTTAGATATGGAATTAGCGGAAGTTGCAGGGATGGCCTTTAGGGTCAACCGTTTTCCAGATTTTTTTGTGATAAATGAGCGTTATGAGACGTGCACTTTTCTGATTTTCCAAACTTATCTTTTCTCTCCGTGTAGAGTAATAAATTGTTAATTCCGTGAAACTTTTCAAAAATTTAATTCATTCAACTCGGATCATGATTTTCTTACAGTAAATGAAATAAAGAAGAAAAAAATTTGATACATGAGTAATTTTTTTTTAGCTTTATGAAAATATTAGCGCATCAGAACCAATTATCCATATAAAAATAATTTTTAAGACAGTAATAAATTAATTTGTATCAGTTTAATACTTGAATAATCAAAATTTTATACATTTAGAAGTTTACGTCTGAATAACGTTAGAACGGCTGTCTTTATGATAAAAGTGTAAGAGACCTTTTTTGTAGAGCGTTAAATTCTCTACAAGAATATGCTATGGACTTATATATATGAGGTGCGTATGCCGAGCTAGAAAAATAAACAAAAAAAAGAATTTTTTTTCCTATGTTATTTAAATGGGAAATGAAAAATTAGGGACAGACACCTCTAAATATTAATATTAAGAGCTCCGCTTTGAACAGGCTTCTGTTCTCACCTTCATGCAAGTTTTCAGCCTGTTTTTTCGTTGAAAAAAAAGTCGCCTAAAATTGACACACCCTAATATATATATATATATATATATATATAAAATATATGATATATATATTTCATATATGAAAAATTTCGTGTGCATACTCAAATAAAAGGCCTCGATGAGCGTAACATCAGGATGGGCTTATATATTAAAAAATGTCAATAACTAAGAAATGATATTGTTTTTTGTCTGCTGATGATATTTTTAACGATACACGCTCATCCTAGAATTACACTTATCGAGATCTTTCATTTGAAAACCCACGCGAATTTTTTATATATTTTATACACGGAGAAAAAAGTATTGCTATTATAGTGATCCAGTGGATCGTGAACGTAGTATTGTGATTAGCTCAAAACAGTATCGTCATTTTCACGATATTATAACCTGATATACTCTATACTTCGGATTTTTATATTAACTTTCCATGGTATAGTGAATATGTCAAAACGTATTGCGATCATAAAGAAACGTTTCCTTACTACGGCGAAACGGATCGTGATTATCACGATCCACGACGCCTTCAGCGCCACCACGCATAACCAAGTCTGAAACTCTTACGATTAGATTTGTTTACAATTTTGGTGATGAAATAATGATAATTACATAAATTAGTTAATTAATATTAACAGCGATACGGATGATTGGGTTGTTGATAAATTACTCGAGTGGAATCTTGAAAAATTTGTGTCGATTTTTGAAGGCTAGTAAAGAAATAAATCTTCCTATGTTAACTGTGTTAATGTTGTGTCCGTGGTTATTGTATATAATTCTACTGCGTTGATAAGGAGAAACAATATACATTAAATATTGCATTAAATAAATAAAATTTTTGTTTTAATAAAAGTCTTTTTTAGCATAAATGATTTGATCCCATACTATTTTATACAAAAAAATATAATTGTATGGAGTACGTTAAGTAATAAAGGAGTAAAAATTCCATTAAAAAATTTTTTTCTTATGACAAAAATATTTGCTTCTTTTAAATGAATATTTCGATAATACAAATTTCTAGGCTAATAATATTTGTAAAAATAAAAAAAAAAAGTTATATAAGATAAAATCCAACTGCTGTAAGTCATTATTTAAAAATTTTTAAACCTAACTCAATTCTTGACTGTGATAATCTACACAAAAATTTTAAACTACAAACTAATCAAGCTACAATAGGAATTTTTATTTTTGTTAATAACAATAATATACCAAAAAACTAAAAAAACAATAATCTGCAATAAAATATAATTAACATTTAATTAAAGATAACTTAATCATCTATAAACCATAGAAATAATTCCGTTACGAAATGATTGAATTGAAAAAATAATTGAAAACCCAGCGTCTCTTTTTTTTTTCAATTTTATTTTTATTTATTTATTTATTTTTCAATTCTAATGTATTATTTTATTTAGTTCACAGTATATCGATTAACACATATAAATGAACACGTACATAATCTATAGATAGGAATTTGTGTTACGATGAACAAAGAAACACAACAAAAGTAAGGTGAGGACAATAGCCAGCAATAATAAACCGCTGTACCGCTGTACCAGTGCGGTTACGCACCAACCGTTGATCAAATAACTCTCATTCAGCCATTTTTTATTTATTATCCCTTACAAATGCATTTTACATTTTACAAAAATGCAAACCGAAATGTAGCGTTGTTTTCTTGATTTTCAAAATTTCAACGATTAATGCCTCATATACTATTTATTTTTTAATTTAAGGAATTTTTATAGGTTTTTTATTTTAATTTATCGACTATTGACTACTACAGTTGTTGTGACTCAACTGGAGCGGAAGGACTTACTTAAATAATGAATTTTGTTAAATTGCACTGTACTTTCTCAACTATTGAGAATTTTAAAGATTTAAACTCATCTTGACGTTAAAATCATAAAGAGCTTTCATTTGAGTACCCACATGCATTTTTTATATATTTTTCATATATACATATATATGGGTGATTCTCTGTAAGGATGTTTTTTGCTGTCCCAGTCATTTTTTTATTAGAAAAATTGTTATTTTGTTACTAAAGAAAAATTATTACGAAAGTAAAAAAACATTTCTATTTGGAGCATTGAAAACTAAAATGGAATAAATTTTGGTTTTTTTGCTATAAATTTGTAAACCACCGAAATAACAGTCCCTTGGGCTGTCCCATTCCCAACATTAAAACTTTAAGATTAAATTTTAAGTTATTCGTTCATAATATATAATTTGGTCCATAATGTTTATAAACTTAATTAGTTAACTAACAATCTTCTTCAATAAAAAGTACCGAAAATTAATTTGTTTTATTAAATTCATTAAACCAAAGTTTGTCCCAGGCATTTTAAGAACAGTCCCCTGCCAGAGGTTCAAAGCCAAAAAAAAATCCAGCGTGTTATTTTACCTTTTGTAAGGTTTATAAGGATCTAACTAGCCTTGAGTTAATAACCATAGGGCTGTTAGCGCTTTATCGGCATTTTATTTAGTGTCAAAGTATCGTTTGTGCTGGAAAAATGTGTCTGGGCCACTTGAAAACTCAGTCCCCTGGCAGCTATTTTTATTTATAACTTATTTATAAAATTGGATCCTTAAGTCTTAATATTATTCTAATTAATGTAAACATTCATTGAGAACTTGAAAAGTTGAATGCATTGAAATAGTTTGCTTGATTTTTCTCAATTTGATAAAAAAAAAACAGTCCCCTGTGATGTTATATGGAAAAAGATACACAAATATCGAAAAAGCAAAAGTAATTCGGCTGTTTATTTATTATGATTAAGCTGATAGATTTGTAGCCCCTGTTAATTTTTTTTTCTAATAAAATCAAAAATAATTTGGTCGGATAATTTTGTACAGATTTAAGACGTCCATACAGAGAATCACCCATTTATAATATATATAAATATATTAAAAATTGATGTAAGTACTCAAATGAAAGGTCCAATGAGTATAATAACGGTGTGAGTTTATATCTTTAAAAATGTCAATAGTTCAGAAGATACAAGGTTATTTCTTAATTATTGACATTTTTTCAGTTATAAACTCATTTCGATGTTCCACTCATCGAGACCTGTCATTTAAGTACCCATATGATATTTTTTTATATATTTTATATATATGGTATTTGTGAAATATATAAATATATCAAATATATGAAAAATTGATGTGGGTATTCAAATGAAAGGTCTTGATGAGTGTAATGTCAGGATGAGCTTATATCTTTAAAAATGTTAATAGTTCACAAGATACAATGTCATTTCTTAATTATTGACATTTTTTAGAATATAAACTCATCCTGATTTTACACTCATGGAGTCCTTTTATTTAAGTACCCACATGACATTTTTCATATATTTCATATAAATGGTATTTGTGAAATATATAAATATATCAAATATATGAAAAATTGATGTGGGTATTTAAATGAAAGGTCTTGATGAGTGTAATGTCAGGATGAGCTTATATCTTTAAAAATGTTAATAGTTCACAAGATACAATGTCATTTCTTAATTATTGACATTTTTTAGAATATAAACTCATCCTGATTTTACACTCATGGATTCCTTTCATTTAAGTACCCACATGACATTTTTCATATATTTCATATAAATGGTATTTGTGAAATATATAAATATATCAAATATATGAAAAATTGATGTGGGTATTCAAATGAAAGGTCTTGATGAGTGTAACATCAGGATGAAGTTATATCTTCAAAAATGTCAATAGTTCTCAAGATACAAGGCTATTTCTTAATCTGGAGAGAAAATTTTGCTCATTCTCTTTATAATATAGATAATAATAAAAATAATGTTTAATAATAATTTTTCTAGTCAAAGACATTTCTTACCTGCGATGACACACCAGCGTTCGAACAATTTTACAATTTTTACGAAAGAGTTTTGGCAACAACCAGTAAAGCATATGCAATTTTTATTTGCACTTTTAAATTCCGTGAATTAAGATCGTTTAATTTCAGTAAGTAATTAAATAATAAAATTATATTTATGTAAATATTAAAAATGTAATTATTAATTTTATTATTTTTTAGATTTATTCGAAAGAGAACAACATGTTGTTTTGGAATCTTTCAAAAGGTCACTTAAAGAAATTACTAAGTCAGCTAAATACTATTTAGAAACAATTGACAATCCTATTTACAAATCATACAAAAATTGCGATCCTGAAAGCTGGAAAGAAGGTACAATAATTAAAAGAAACTTTAAATTTAATTTAAGGTTAAACATATAAACAGTCAACGAAAATTAGGGCCTTAATTTTTTTCCTATTATTATTATTAAAAATAAAATAATAAAAAAAAAATATTTTCTCGTAGGTGAAAATTACATTCGAGTGAAAAATTATGTAACTCATTACGAACCATCAATTACATGGGATGTAAATAATGGTATGGTAAATGTGACCGATGCTGACCCGGAATATGAATGCAATACTGTTCGCGCTTATTGGGACCCTAAAAATCCAACCGGAGTTGTTTACAGTATGGCGTGTCCTTATGTGAGTATTTAAATATGTAAAAACAAAAATAATAATGACACTGAAGTTAACTGATATAAAAAGTTTTTTTATAATTTTATGGCAATTAAATTATTATAAAAAAAATTAAATAAAAAAATTTCACATGTGAAAATAAAATAAAATTGAAAGTGTAAATTTTTTAAAACATTTTTTTATTGTAATTTATTTTTTATAAAAATTAAAAAAATTAACAGCTGTCAGCTAACTTCAGTATTATAAATAATAAATTTATAAATATTAACTTACCTTTAATAAATAGGCTTTTGATCACAATTATTCGAAAGAGAAATTCTGTCCCAACGCCAACAGAGATTACGTTTTACCGGCACACAATCACATGTCTTCAGCGTGTATTGGAAACAAAGACAACAAGCTTCAAAAGTTGTGCGCATGCGGACTATCTTCAGACATTTGGGACAGTGTTAATACACTGAGTTTGAGGCAATTTTTGACAGACAGCACGAAAAATCAGTAAGTTTATAAATAATCCGAACAAAAACAGTTTCACTGTAAAAAATCGCGCCAAGTCCACGTTCATAAGACTTTGAAGAAAAAAAATTTTTTTTTCTTTACAAAAAGATATAAAATCAAAATATTAAAAAATCCAAGTAACCGATATGATTGTATATAATTTTCGGAAATTAAAAAACATTTTGTTGTAAATTTAAAAATTAAAGAAATAATTTTGGAACGTATTTAGTGTGCGTGGTTGCAAAATATTTTACTTTTTATGAAATTCGTAAAATCTATCTACTAAGACTGAAAAAAAATTTGACATACACAATGACGCACACCAAGTACGTTCCAAAATTATTTCTTTAATTTTTAAATTTACAACAAAATGTTTTTAATTTCCGAAAATTATATACAATCATATCGGTTACTTGGATTTTTAATATTTTGATTTTATATCTTTTTGTAAAGAAAAAAAATTTTTTCTTCAAAGTCTTATGAACGTGGACTTGGCGCGATTTTTACAGTGAAACTGTTTTTTGTTCGGATTTTAGTATTTTTGTAATTATAATAAAATTGACAATTCGTACCAACTTAAATCTCGCGTTGGCTGCATTTTTCATAACAAACTATCCTCTTGAAGCTACAGTTTATGTAGAAATAATTCCAGCGTACCCTGGCGAGTGTAGGTGCAAGCTGTGAAATATCTTTTTCTAACTGTAGTTTCTTATCTATAGAAGGATTACCATGGATTCTCGAATTATTTAGTCTGTGGCATGTCACTTTTTCCATAAGAAAAAAGTCAGGATCTAAAAATCTGGGTCGCTATAGTTTGTGCCAGTGAATTTAATTAATTTTAAATAGAATTTATTATTTTCAAAGACCATTATTAATTAATATCGATAATATAATATATAACGTATTATTATAGAGTATCATTGAAGAAAAAAAAGGTCTGTAGAATGAATAAAATTTTGCAACCTGAAAATATCGTTCTGCTTACGGTAAACACACTCGGTATTCTGGCGCTCCGTTTACAACGGATTTGAACGGAACTTGGCGCCAGATTCTACTGAATCTGTGGATTATTATTTTCTCCTATTTATTGAAATTGAAGTTTGATTAGTATCGAAATAACTCGAAAATATGGAACCTGATTCCTCATTGGTTCAGAATTAGAGCGCGCGCAATTTGAATTTCTAGTAATTATGAAATTAAGTTAGTCGACATCTAAAAATTCTTAGAATTTTTTCTATTAAAAAAAAATTATAAAAAAAAAAAATTTCATTTATTAAGAGCTTAAAGAACTGTAAGAATAAGGTAAAAGCCCCTATTATTGACATGTTGTTTTATTTTATTGATTATTTAATCAATTTTATGATTAAATCACAATAAACATTGCTTTTTATCAATTTTTAGAAATTTTTTAGTAGGAAAAAAGTAAAATTTTATGCCTGGGTATCAATTATAAACTGTAAAAAAATTTTATTTTTCCGAGTAGACCACTACGGCTAGTTTGTTTAAAATTTCTTAACAATGTCACTAACAGAGAGTGTATTTTAAATAGCAAATTTTTCTATATAATTCTGATATAAGCCTATCATCCAAAATTATTTTAGGTTATTTAAATTCTAAATAGTCTTAGATTTATTGTTATAAACTGATAAATCTTAATTATGATTTAAAAATAGCGGTTGTCAATAGTAGATACATAAAAATTAACATGTGTCTACTAGCGACAGCCTACAATTTTAATAATCTTAACCTTTTTAACATACATAGCGGATTTGTTTACATGTTGTCTCGCGTAATTTTATAATACAAAAAAGAATTGTCTGAATAATAGGGTTGACACCTGTCAATAATAGGTTCATGGGTGTCAATAGTTGGCTCCGATACCATTTCACCGTGTCAATAATACCTACACTTGAGTTGCTGACTTCAAATTAATATATTTGTCATTTAATTAGCGACTATTTAAGTATAAAAATTAAAATTCACAAGTTGATGAATCAAAAAAAGCGTCTAATACAAAAAAAAATTAGTCAGATTAATTTGAATACGGTTAAAAAATTCAAACGTTCGCCGTCACTCTTATAGTGTCAATAATGGGGGCTCTTACCTTAATCAAAAAAATTAGGACAACGGTTGACCCAAAAGGCCATCCCTGGAACTTCCCGCCAATTCTATATTTTTACGCTTGAAATTGCAGTTATGACGTTTTTGAGCTCTTCAAACTTAAGAATACAATTTGTATGTTATTTTGAGCTCTCCGAGTTCAAAGGGATTCCTGTTCTGTGCTTTTGAGATCTTCGAGCTCAAAAGTCTGATAAAAATTTGATAAAACACTATTTTTTGAATTTTCAAATTGCAATAACTTTTGAACGAATCAACCGATTTTCACGTGGTTGGCGAAATTCGACGCAATTTTTTTTAGCCACATAAAGAATTTTTGAGTTTGAATTGATCGAACTAGAAATTTTAGAATAATTCCGAAAAAAAAAAAAAACACTTTTTTTCGGTTTTCTTTCGTTCACGATATCTTTCAAACAAATTAACCAATTTTGACCAACTTGGCGGAAATCGACGTAGTTTTTTGATGTCCAAAGCTGAGTAGTTTTTGAAATTGATCGGCAAAGCCGTTCGAAAGTGATTTCCGAAAAACCACATTTGAAAAAAAATTTTTTTCTGGTTTTTTTGAGATTTTTCAAAATCTACTTGTCCAAATCAGTCCAAATTGTATTCAAAATCTAAATTTGGCCAAGCCCTTTCGAATAAAACCAACCACGATGAAATCGGTTAAGCCGTTCAAAAGTTATAACCGGTCGAGATCTGATGAAAACTCGATTTTTGCAAAACGGTATAAAACCAATAACTTCAATAACAAAAAATTTGATTTGTAAGAGTAGTTTTAAAAAAGTTTGGAAAATCTAAAAGTGCACGCTTCATAATCTTGTTTTTCACAACAAAATTGATTAAAGTAAAATATAAGAAGCAAGATAATAAAAAACAGAACACTTTGCTATGAATTAGTAGCGCCATAATTTTAAAATGAGAAAAAAAAATACTATAATAAAATATATAGATAGATAAACCAAAAAATACACAATCATATATTAGTTTTTTATAAATAATAATTTAACGACAGTGAATTGAACGCTTATATTAATTGAGAAAGTCCGTCGTGTGTTTTTTTATTGTTATTATTTATTGTGATAAACAAAATAATTGTTATTGAAATATATTTTCTGTGCCTGACAAATTATTTGACTTGATATAAGTGCGATAAAAATAAAAAAAAATCAATTTCAGTTTCGAGAAAACTGCTTTTTGTGAAATGTCAAAAGTAGAACACTATCTTAACGCTTCGCTTATGAGGCGTGCAAAAATATTTTATTGTTTTAGTTAAATATAAATAAAAAATGTCGGCTAATTTATAGCTCTATAATTATAAAAAATTAATAAAAATGTTTTTTTTTTAAATAGAGTAATCGTCGGAGTTAGGTTTGTTGTTAAAAACGGAATCATAACCTTAGAAATAAAACAAGGAACAATGGTTAATGGCGCTGTTGATCAAGGAACAGTATTTTGGAACACTAGTTTCGGTTTCGCAGATGAACCGCCAGATGTCGTTAGACTTGATTACGGAATGAAGGCAATTAACCTCGATACAATTGAGGTTTCCGCACATGAATTTGTTACAGGAATTAAATTTGAAGTGCTAACTGATAATCACATTACAATTGCAATTCGTGGATCGACAATGAACAAAGATGACAGAGTTTTTGCGTCAGTTCATGATGAGTGGCACTATCCTCCCGCGAAGGATTCCGAAAATGCCAGGTAACATTTTACGAAAAATTACACATTTATTTGATAATTAATGAACCTTTTTTTCAGGCACAATTTTAAATTGGATGACTTTAAAAATCCAGCTGAGTCATCATTTAGCAACAACGAATTAAGCCGATCAGGACAGCATTACGTTCGACTAACTGGTGGAGTTTACTCTAGATTATTCAATAATTTTGCAGTAATCCCTTTTATCGACTCACGAGCTGTTGTCTCGTCTCCTCCGGCGCCGTTCGGAGGATTAGGTTTGTTGTACAAAGGACAGCCAGGATACGGAGGATTTATAGCATTTAAATATATTTTGTCTAAGTACAATCTTAATGTCGACGAAAGAATTCTTTCTATTAATTGAAATATTTAATTACTGTATTCTTCCATTAGTAAACAATTAGCTTAATGATATTTTATTTAATTGTTACTAATTAAATTTAGTTATTTAATTTGCAGGTCATTTATTATTCTCTAACAAAAAAAATTATTTGTGGTACTAAACTCTTTGCTCTATTTAGAATTTTATTAAAATTTTTAATACTTCCTGAAAATTAGTAAATTCAATCTACGTAGTCTAATAATTACAAAAATTAAAAAAGAGGTTTCTGGTATTTTAATAAAATAATTAGGTATTAAAATTATAATTTTTACATGAATGGAGATTCCACCAACCGGTATTTGGTTAGGAATTTAATGCAATTAACGATTTTAAAAAAATTTTATTTTCATTGAATTTGATTGAAAAAATAATAAGCTAAAGATTAAAACAATAAAAAAAGTAGCTTTCCGAACGTATTACGGAGATATTTTATATTTTTTACGAAAAATCACTCGGAACTTGCGTTCTTCAAAGTCTTGTATTTGACTTGGCAACACCGCTTGCGCCGTTACTCATGCGCATAAGTAACCGCGGTTTTTTAAATGCTAGAACATCTTAGTAATTGTAGTTAGACAGTAAACATAAATAAATTTGAAGGTTAAGGACACTCTTTTTGTGTTGTCAAGTGTATATCGGTAATTCAGAGTGCTATATTTTTTATTAGTCTATTAAATGTTAATAATTATTTAATGAGTAAATTTATCGGAAATTTTCTCAAAAATGTTATTAGTTAATTTGAAAATTAATTTTAAGATAACAAAAGTATTTCTACGTATTATTTTTTTATAGACATTCTTTACACGAGGAGAGTACTTGGATCTCCTTATTGCACTGTACTTTCTTAATTAATTAAATATTGACGTTTTTAGAAATATAAGCTCATCTTGACGTTACACTCATCAAGAGCTTTGATTTAAGGTAGTACCTCCGCGACAATCCAGATCAAAAAATTTTGACTCATTATCCATGTTATACGTATCGACAGAGCTAAGGTTGTGAGGTTAAGATTTTTTAACGTTACTGTACTCGTCACTACTATATTCTCTATACATATACACACACTACGGTTTCCAGTGACTAGCGGCTGTTTTGTACCCCCTCTCCTAAAAATAATCCTCTAAAAGTGAAATTGATTTTAATTAATCTCGAAAACTACATGGTAAAAAATTTTCCTTTTTTTTTTAATTGTTCGAAATATCATATTCTTCAATCTACTAGTTTTTTGATAAAGCCTTGAAATTCTTTTCGATGGAAAAAATTAAAAATACTGTCATTTTTCCCCCACGCTTCTCCTATGTTACATGTACAAAAATGTCATTTTCAATTGCAATTATCTCGAGCTTGGTGTGGTAAATCGTCTTCAAATTTTAACAGCATATGTATTATGTATTTAATGACTTATATTCAAAGTTTCGAGGATTTATTGAAATATTGCTTTCATAACCGTACTACCTTAAGTACCCACATGCATTTTTGATATATTTTTCATATATACAATGCCTTTCAAGGATTCGTACCGGTCAAGAATTTTACGGAAAATGGAAACATCAAAATTTGGTCAACTCTAAATAAAGAAATCACTAAGTAAAAAATTTATATAAATATTATATTAGAAATAATAAAAAATTATTTGTCTAAATAAGGATAATTCAAAATTTCGATAATAATAATAAAGGTAGTAATGTAAAAATTTAGTTACCAAAAAAATTGGAATTATTTTCAAAAAGATAAGCATAAAATTATAAAATTTAACAATAAGATATCTATGAACTTAGACAAATCATAAAACAAACAAGTAAAATGACAGATATTTAAAAAAATGGAGAAGAATAAATTTAGACAAGTCAATAAAAAGACAATTGAAAATTTAGAAATATAAAAAAATTGACAGTTTTAATTATTCGTAAACTTAAAAAATAGCCATCTCTAAATATGGACCAGTAAATTTAGATATCTTTAATTTTGGACATCTCTAAATATTTACAAATATAAATTTTTACAATTCATAACAAAGACGATTAAAAACATAGTAATCATACAAAATAAGTACTAAGAAATTTAAAATACAAAAGATAGCTAAAAATTAATTAATTTTCCTGTGACCGCTGCTCCAGGAAGTTGTAAAGTTATTTGCGATCGATTGTCCTGTAATTTGAAAAACCGACAGAGATTTTACTCTGTCTAAAAGAGATTTTCTAAAAGACAATCGATCAAAAATAACCTACAACTTCCTGGAGCAGCGGTCACAGGAGCTGTTGGCAGTTTCGGGTCCTCGGAAATATTTTTTACTAAGATTAGAAGCAAAATCTTGGTGTGTTTTAAAAATAACAGGACAATTGATCGCAAATAACTTTATAACTTCCTGGAGCAGCGGTCACAGGAAAATTAATTAATTTTTAGCTATCTTTTGTATTTTAAATTTCTTGAGTGCTTGTATGTTTGCACAATAACTTTGTGGTAACTAAGAATGTAAGGCTATGACAGTAAGACTCTAGAGGTCCCAAATATGGTCAGAGATGGACACAGGCTGGTAAAGATTTTAGAACACTTCTCCGATTACTGTCGTGTTTGTTTTATGAACTGTCTATTTTTATAGATATGCTTAGACAAATTGTTTAATGGTACCGAACAGCTCATTAAAATGAATTACTTGACGACTACTGTACAATTGGTAATATAGAGGCCACGGTGTGCAGCCATTTTCCGTATATTTACTATAGAGCACGAATAATCGACAGAGGCCCATGTTTACATGTGACCGGTGAGCATTATATAATATATATTTTTAAAATATAAGCTCATCCCAAAGTTACACTTATCAAGGGCTTTCATTTGAGAACCCACATGCATTTTTGATATATTTTTCATATATTCATATATATATATACAGTGTATTACAGTAGTACAGTGTAGTACAGAGCGGACGTTATTTTTTCTATCCGATTGCTGGTGGCTTTTTGTCTATTATTTTGCTTATTGTCTGACTTTGGGTTGTTTATTGTTGAAGTGTGGATTATTGTGAGTATTTTGTGATATTAATCTCTACTGTGGAGAGTGTAGTTCTTCAGTTTTAATTAAAACATTTATTGCGTTTTTTTGGATTGAGGTTGTGTTTTCTGCGGGGCACGTTTTCTCTTGCTGCTTATTGACTGAATTGTGCTGCCATCTAGCGGTGTCTGTTGCAATGACTGCTTATTGTGTGATCTGTGTTCGCGGTATTACCGACGTGTCAGCTTTGATTCAAACTAAGGCTGAATGTAAGCATTATTATCATGACTCTTGTGTAAAAGTTCGTTGTAATTTGCCGAGTAAGTCGCTAGCTGCTGCGAAGATTGTAAACAAGTGTCCGGTCTGTGTTCCGGATGTCTTTGACATTTTGAATAAGATTAATGAGCGACTGAGCAGTGTTGAGAAGATTGACGTGATGAGCAAGAAGCTTGAGGGTATCAATGTTGATGAGATCAATGAGATCAGTGCTAAGCTCGAGCAAATTGATAAGATTGGCGACATCGGCATGAAAGTGGATGGGATGGTGGCTAAGGTTGATGGTTTCGTGAAGTCTATTGCGTCAGTCGAGGGAAAGATTGATCATTTGAGTCTTGAGTGTAACTCGCTGAAGATTACAGTTAAAGAGCTTCAGGAGCGCATGATTGAAGTTGAAAAGGGCCAGCCTGGTCTCTCTGCTGACCTTGCTGAAGAGATTAGGGGTGCTGCGCAGAGGGTGTGCGATGGTAGTCTTGAGTTGAGAACGCTGCAGCTTGAATCTCAATTGCTAGCTGATGAGATTACAATTGGTGGGCTTCCAAAGGGGCGCGGTGAAAGACTTGTGGACACATTTATGTCATTTACCACTGCTATTGGAGTTCAGGTTGCTGAGAGAGATGTGGTTAAACTGGAGCGGCTTGGAAGGGCTGGTGCTATGAATCGCAATGTACGCGTTAAGTTCGGCAGTCAGAGGTTTGTTGATGAGGTTATGAAGAGTGTAAGGAGTAATCCTGTGAAGCTGGGTGCTGTAATGCCTAAAGCGCAAGTTCCCTGATGCTCTTGTGTATGTTCATAGGCGTTATCCTTCTTCTCTTTACAAGATTCGTGCTGATGTGCGTAAGGTTTATCCTAGATCCAGGCTAGAGTGTCTGGATTTCTTTTGCGTGTGTTAACGTCCGGTATGCGGAAGATAAGCCTCCAGTGAAGCTGTTACCTTCAACGGGAGTAGGTCCTTTGCGGGGTCTGCTTGATTAGCAGCGAGTTGCTCCCTCGGTATCATCATCATCATCACCTGGAGGCGTGTCTGACATTGTGGTTGGCACTCTGCGACCTCTGTTTAATAAAAAGTGTTTGAGAGTGTGTCATGTTAATGCTCAATCGTTAAGGAATGAGCGTCATCTAGAGATTTTTAAAGAATATTTTCGTGGGAATAAGTATGATGTTATTGCTGTGTCTGAGACTTGGTCAAATCATTTAATATCTGATGATATGGTGTTCCTGCCGTCGTTTGTGCTTCATCGTCATGACCGGTGCCTGCGGAGCGGTGGTGGAGTTGCTCTCTATGTCAGGGATGACCTGATGTCTAAGTGTGTATAATAGGAGGAGTGATGTAAGGGAGGATTATTTACGCCTGCCTAGATCTAATTGTCGGATATTTGAGAACTCTTTTCTTATCCGCGGGATACGCATTTGGAATGCGCTACCCCCAGAAGTAACTAAAGCTGAAAATTATGAACTGTTTTGTAGTGCGTGCTATAATTGTTATTTGCTAAAGTATTAATTTATGATATTGAGCTTCGATTGTCATTATTGTATGCTGCTGTGCCTTGAGTGATATTGAATGATATTAGTTTTGCTTAACTGTGCTATTACCAGGTTTTCTGGCAACTTGTCTCATATCTACCACGATTATAATTTATAATTTATAATTCACGTTATTATTTCATTATAATATGTTATTATTTTATTATTTTCAATTTATGTAATTACATGCTCTGTATTTTACACTGATTATAATGTATAATTATGATGGTCCTGAGGGAGCTAAGGCTCTAGGGTCAATAAAGTTTATTATCTATCTATTATCTATATAAAATATATGAAAAATTGATGTGGGTACTCAAATGACAGGTCTCGGTGAGTGTAATGTCGAGATGAGCTTATATCTTAAAAAAAGTCATTAGTTGACAAAATACAATGTAATTTCTTAATTACTGACATTTTTTAAGATATAAACTCATCCCAATGTTACACTCATCGAGACCTTTCATTTAAGTTCCCACATCAATTTTTCATATATTTATATATATTATATATTCCACATATACCATATATATAAAATATATGAAAAATTGATGTGGGTACTCAAATGAAAGGTCTCGATGAGTGTAACATCAAGATGAGCTTATATCTTTAAAAATGACAATATTTCATAAGATACTTAAGCATCTGCAAGTCTATAAAGCTAACATTAATTATTAAATCAAAAAAATTTGTTGCTATATTAAAAATTTTATTACTTTAAAAGTTCAAATTTTATTTAAAGAAAAGGTCATTATTTTCATTAATAAGTAATATCCGTCAAAGGATATCATAAAAAACATCCGGTTAATTTTTTATCAAAGATAATTTACTGTCCAATAACTCCAAAAAGTGATTGATTAAAAGATAAATAAACTGTTAATTAAAATCATTAAAAAGATAATTTGGAAATTCCCTAGTGTGATAAATTTAGAAGTCGACTAATTAATTAAAAAAAAATTAGGAAAACGGTTGACCCTAAAGGCCATCCCTGCAACTTCCCGCTCATTTCGTACTTAAGCGCACAAACCTACACTCATTACATTTTTGAGCTCTTCGAGCTCAAAAATATAATTTTCGTATCATTTTGAGCTCTCCGAACTCAAAAATCTGCTAGAAGTAGTTGAATAAAACACTATTTTTTGAATGTTCATACCGCAATAACTTTTGAATGAATGAACCGATTTTTACGTGGTTGGTGGCATTTAACGCAGTTTTTGAAGCCTTGTAAAGAACTTTTAAGTTTAAATTGATCGAACAAGGAATTTCAAAGTAATTCCCAAAAAACGATTTTTTCGAATTTTTTCGTTAACGATAACTCACGAACGAATTAACCGATTTCGACCGGGCTAGCGGCAATCGATGTGTTTTTTTAATGTTAAGAGCTGATTAGTTTTTGGAATTGATCGATCAAGCCGTTTAAAAGTTATTCCAAAAAAACCACATTTGAAAAAATTTTTTTTTGCAGTTTTTTTGAGATTTCTCAAAATCTACTGGTTCGAATCGATCAAAATTATGGTCGAAATCTAAGTTTAGTCAAGCCCTTTCGAATGGTGCCAACTGCGATGAAATCGGTCAAGCCGTTCAAAAGTTATGAGAGGTTTGCATACGGCCGTACAAACACACACACACACACACACACACACACACACACACACACACACACAGACGTACGGACATCATCGCGGGAACATTCGGGGAGACTTCCTAGGACCTCAAAACGTTAACATCCGTTGAAAACTCGATTTTCGAAAAACGGGGTGAAACCAATAACTTCCCGATTTTTGAAAATTTTCAATTTTCTTAGCGGGAAGTTAAAAAATTAGAAGTGTAATTAAAGCGTTATTGCTTCATGTCTACGAACTGAAAAATAGAAGTCTGTTGCACTTTTGAGTTTCAGTTCACAAAATGAAGAATATAATAATATTAATGGTGTTAATAAAAGTTACTACAGTTTACTCTTGTTCGAGTAAATCTGCACCAACTTGTGAAGAACAAAAGTACAAGAATTACGAAGAAAGAAATACAATTTTAACAAATCTTTCTAGTTCATTAAAAATGAATCGCATTGCAATGATAGGAACTCGTCAGTCAATGTCATTTTTATGCGGAAATAGTCAAAATAAAACCCAAGAATTGGACATAATGTTTCAAATTAAACACGGAGTTCGCGTAATTGAAATAAATGTCGAGCCGCGAAATAATACTTTTGCAATTTATTCTGGATCATTATTTATTCCTCAATTATTTGATGATTTGTTGGAAAAATTGGACGCTTTTTTGAGCCGTTTCTTCAAAGAATTTTTTATTTTGATAATGAATGACGAAAATTACTACGAAAATGAAGTAGAATTTTGAAGACCCAATTGGTGTAAATCGAGGAAAAATTCTACTGGCTACCTACGGAAGATCTTTTGAAGGTTGTGCTATTAATTTGGGAACTGTGTGCATGATTGAAAACTCTAAAGCGACATCTGTGGCGGAAAAGTGGCAGAACATTGTCGATTTTCAGGAAAAATGCTACCTAGAGCACAGTAATTGCTTTATTTATGATCTAAGTGTTCAAATTGACAAAGGAATTCGCGCTAATTCCAAATACAGAGGGTGTGCTGTTGATTAACACTGTTGAGCCAATTAATTACAAAATGGCCGGGTTTTTCCATCCTACCAAAGCAGGCATGTTTGTTATAATGGCTGACTTTCCTGATCAAGAATTGATAGATCAAGTTAACGACAGCAATAATAGAACTTTGGACTCGCTTTATTATTGGGAATCTGTTAAGAGAAAGTTTTTGAACAAATATGCTGACAAAAAAAATAATTTGGTGAAGAAACATAATATAATAAAATAATTTTTATTGCATTCAGAAACCAATTGAACCAAAAAAAGTTTAGCAATTTTTTATTCGAATTAAAACTAAATATTAATTTTTTTTGGAATGGTTAAGTCTACTATCATTATCAATAAATTAGTCAATAAACAGTGTGAATTTTTAAAAATGATTAATATCCAAACGCGTCTACTGGTTCAATTGACCCCGCTCAGGGGCAATTCAACCACTGCTTGGGGTCAATTCAACCAATAATTTTTAAAAATCAAACCCTAACTTTTAATAAATAATTTATTAATTGTTACTTGCTAATATTACTATTGCACATTTTTAATGCACAGATATTATATTAAATAAATTAAAAATCAATTTAAAAATAATTTTCATTATAAATTCAGTTCATCAAATTGTTAGGTTATTCCCCTGAGTATTTTCCACGTAGAGTCAAGATGCGCGCGCATGTCCCATGCTTCTCCGTATGGTTCAATCGTCCCCGGGACTGCTGGTTCAATTGACCCCATATAATTTTATAACAATCAATAGTAAATAATAAATAAATAAACTATTATATCACGATAAACAAGGTTGAGGATTATAAAGTATAAGTATATACAACTACTACAATTCAAACTTTGTCAATTAATTCAAAAATCGAAATATTATTATTTTATTTATTTATTATTTAATTCCAATGCCAAGGCCAGTATAGCCAGATGGCAAAAGTATACAAGAAGAGTTACAATAAAAGTACACGTATGACTAATGAAAATATAAAATTTTAAAAATATAAGATATTAAGAATTGATCCTTTATCTTTACTTTACTTTGGAATACAATTATGACAAATACAAGAAAAAAAAATAAATTTGGGTATAAAAATTTAGCATTAAAAATTTAAGAGTTAAATTCAGTGGTACAAATTATACAAATTATAGAAGGTGATAATCTGAGATGATCTAGAACGATACAGTCATGTAACAGAAATGTGTAAATGAATATCAAAGGTTTGAAAATTAGGATTCATTGTCTCCTTTAAAAGTTTGAAATTAAGATTCATTATCTCGTTCACGTTTCATGAAGAATTCGAAAGTACTAGTTTTAAGAATTTAAGCTAAGTGAATTTGTGACTTCAAATGGTAATTCCCTCCAAATTCGGATCACAGAAACTACGAAGGAATGTTCAAAAGTAGTAGTTAAGAAGTTAGGCATTTTAAAAGACACATTGATTTGTTTATCAGCAATTCTTTCCGATCTTCTAATATCTGTGGATTCTTCAACGAAGAGACTTCTAAGGAACTTTGGTTCACCTGATTTTAGAAGTTTGTAGATGAAGCACGCTAACGAGTACATTCGTTTAGATTTAACCGTGAGCTAGTTTAATGAATGCCTGTAGGGAGTGATATGCTCATCTCGTCTTAAATTAAAGATGAATCTGATGGTGTTGTTTATAAGACGATGAAGTTTGTAGTCTAGACTTTTGGATAAGTCAATCAAAACTATGGAACAGTATTCAACAATTGGAATTATGGTAGTCATGACTAGTAGTTTACGCGTTGAAGTAGAGAGTATGTTTCTTCTGTGTTTAAGACAATTTAATGTACCATAGACCTTACGAGTTATGTGAGCCACATGGATATCCCAAGAGAGATTATTAGTTAGGTGTATGCACAAATGTTTGGTTGAGTTTACATAAGGTATAATATTACCGTCAATGATAATTTGAGGCAAATCCCAGTTGTTCAGATTTCTTAGTTTTTTATTACTCCCTAGTATCATAACTTTAGTTTTATGAAAATATACTTCAAAACTGACTTCCTATGCCCAGTCAACTACCGCATTACCATCAGACATAAGTTTGTTTGCTGCACCATTCAATTGAGAATGCTTAAAATGAAGATAAGCATATTTGTCGTCAGCAAAGAGTCCATGCTTCGAGTATTGTAGCCATTTAGTCACTCCATTCATAACAATTAGAAAGAGGATCGGTCCTAGGATAGATCCTTGAGGAACACCAGAGCTATTATTGATGAAATTGGATGGAGAGTTGTCCAGGTTAAGCGTTGATTGCGACCTATCAGTGAGATAAGATTGAAACCAATGAATCACCTCAATTGAGAAACCCATTTCATACCCATTATTAAACAATTTGTCACCAGCCGAAAAAAAAATTTACATGCCTAAAAATAAAGAAAATCTCTATTTTTTACAATTTATTAATCGCAATGATTTCAAATTTTGATCATATGCGAGTTTAACATTAGAATCTAATTCTAAGAGTATGAACCATTTTTCAATTTTTTCGATTTTTTAAGTCGAGTGGTTCAATTGACCTTCTTCTCCCCTATAAAAGTTGTAAACAAATTGACAAAAATCTACATTTTGAATACAACACCAACAAAAAGTCGAAATGTCGCAATCATAACATGATTTTCTCTTATTAAGTCCAATTACCTGATCTATTTCTAATTATCAAATTTTACATATAATTTTCTTTATTTACGCGATCAATCACCTCTTGCATAACATAATCCACAATTACAACATTAAGCTCCTTTGAATTACTTTTAGGATTCTTAGCTGACCTCTACTCAGCGAAAGGAATATTCCTACCTAATTTCAAGTCTTTAGGTCTTATAGATCCAGAGATATCGTGATGAGTGACTATATCTATAGAAAGTCTCCTATATATATATATATATATATATATATATATATATATATATATATATATATATATATATATATATATATATATATATATATATATTGAAACACTAAATTTTGCTTAATTTAAAATTTAATTATTTAGACCATTAAATCTCGCGGATAAGAAATAATCGCCTAAACTTCTAAAAATTAGGATTCGCTGCTCTGGGATATTCCGCTCCCGTGAACCAATGAATGTCTTTGTCTTTAGAGGATTTTATTGGTTTGAGACAGAAGTTCTCACGCGTGCCAGTCAATTTATTTTAATTACTTACAAATTTTAACTGCAACGATGACCCTTCGTCTTTGATTGACCCTTTGGCAGGTTGTAGATAGATAGTCGTAGTAAGTAGATCGGTGAATAGTGGTAGTTTAGTAATAGTGTATAGCGGTGATAACAATAAACTTAACTTTATTTCACAAAATAAGCACTTTTAATATAAACTTATGGTATTTCGGTTAGGTAACTTAACAAAATATTTATAGGGATAGAATAATTAAACTTAGTGTTATAAATGATTGAACAATAGTAATAAACGTGGTAAATAATCACCTAATGCAAAAATAGTAAAATTAATAGAAGTAATATAAAATATTAAATTAAATAGTAAACTTTTAGATAAATTGAGATTTTGGTGAGTAGTCACCTAATAGCAGTAATAGTGGTAATAGTAGTAAAAATGACTAAGAAATATTTTGCGTGGTGGTTGACACCGGGGGATAGATCGAAGTGTCGATCATCGCTCAAGTTTTGAGGTTCGTAGCTGATTTTTCCCTCCTCGTGTCGTCTTGTGACGTCACGGGGCTACACATTAATTTAGCTAGTGTCGGTAACGAAAATTTTGGGTGGTAGTTCGCCAGGCTGGTAACATCGGGACATTTTGTAGTGTCTCAATATAACTATATACACACATATATATATATATACAAATATTATATACGTGACTAAATAAAGTAGTCAGTACTTGTCTCGGATAGCTTAACTGGTAGAGCCCTTGGCGCGTAACCGAGAGATCTGGGTTCGATTCCCAGTCTGGGCTGTCTGATTATTTTTTCAATTACGGAAAAATTCCCACTGAGTAGGTCCCTCCTTTCCCCTATCCGTTCTTTCCCAACTCCCTTAAAATTTGCTTTAATATGGCATATATGCAATATAAATTTGCATAAATATATATATATATATATATATATGATATATGAAAAATTCATGTGGGTACTCAAATGAAAGCTCTTGATGAGTGTAACGTCAAAATGAGCCTATATCTTTAAAAACGTCAATATTTAAAAAAGTACAGTTCAATTTAACAAAATTAATTGTTTAATTCGGTGTGTCTCTGAATTTGTGTGTTTCCACCGTCGGTTGAAATTTATTTTATTGTTACAAATTTATCTTTAGAAAGTTACATTTAATTATCTTTGAAAAAAACAAAGTTGTTAAAAGTATCATTATAGTTTGTTAATTAAATAAGATCAGTTAATGAAATACTTATTATTATTATCATTAATTAAAAAAAAAATCTAAAATTATGTTTTCAATTAATTTCTAATAAATTTTATTTGTACTTTTTCAAAAAAAGTTTTAAAAATATAAAAAAATTTTTCATAACACTTAGTTCGAAATTTTTTTATAATGAGCTACTTGGTTTTTGTTAAATTAATTAATAACATTAATATCGGATTTCTTAAGCTTCTTATCACAATCGATAAAAAAAAATTTATTTCACAATAGTGGGGTACTTTTATTGGAGCATATAAAAAGTTATTAGTTATTAAATGTTATTTTAAAATCTATATTAAAGTTTTTAAGTTTCACTCAACATCCAACTTGTATTAAAGTAAGATTTAAAAAAAAAATGGATTTTTTTCAATTTATAAAAATTTTAACAATGCTAATATTAATAACAAAACCGGAAAAAATAATTGCAACTACTCCGGAATTGAATAAAATTACTACTGCGATAATGACGTTAATTAATCACTTAGACGAAGTGATTAATCATCCACGACCAATCACAAACAACGACAGAAACCGCGAAAAAATATTGGAGTCGTTTAATAAAATTTACAAGTGGTGCAAAAATTTGGATAATTCGACGATTAACCATCTGGGTAATGTCTTCAAGCCGCAAATTAATTGGTATGATCAGGTGGAAAGCTTGAAAGCCAAAGTAAATAATAGGGATAATAAAAAGGAAAAAGAAGATGCGATTTTTTTTGATATTTTGGAGCTTATTGAAACTAAATTTCATAGTCAATTTATGGACTATCTTATGGATTATGATGGATGCAATCCTGATACAATTGATCGGTTCATTGGAAATATTCTTGATAATAAAAATTATCAGGATATGATTGATTTGATTAATAGATTTATTACTTTGTCTTCTGGGGTTGAGAGGAATGATATTGAAAATATTTTTGGAATTATTGTCGCTCAACTGCAAAGAAACGTAAGTATTATATATTATTATTTAAAATATAATGAAAATAATAATAATTTTAAAAAATAAAATTTTTATTATTATTATTTTTAAAAGATAATAATAAATAAAATTTTTCGTTATTAAGAAGGTCCTTTCGCCATCAATGTTAAGTAAAAAATATTAGATTATGCTTAAAATTAAGTTTTATCTAATAGTTAAAGTCCTTATTTATCCACTAGTGAAGTTTAATTTATTCTTCACCGTGGAAATTTTTGAAAAAAAAAATTTCTAAAAATATTAGTATTTTTTCCGAGTCTTACGAGAAAGTCAGACCTTAACAACTTTCTCGAATTATGGCATTAACTACCGATTAGATGGGATAAAAAAAAAAACTCAAAATAAGGATTTCGAAATATTCAGGTTTGATTTTTTGCAATAAAATATGTAGGTTTCTGTGAAATTTATGGAGGAATTAAAATTATAAAATCACAGAAAATTTTTGAGTAACCTACATTTAAATGGCGTCAGAACATTTGGAAACGTTACGTAGCGCTTGAGCTTCAGACCATTCATGCCTGGGACAGCAAAAAACATCCTTACAGAGAATCACCCATATATGAAAAATATATCAAAAATGCATGTGGGTACTCAAATAAATGGTCTCGATGAGCATAATATCAAGATGAGCTTATATCTTCAAAAATGTCAATAATTAAAGAATGACTTTGTATTTTGTCTACTGATGATATTTTTAACGATATAAGCTCATCCTGAAGTTACACTTATCGAGACCTTGCATTTGAATACCTACACGAATTTTTTTATATTTATATATATATATATATATATATATATATATATATATATATATATATATACTGCTATATATAGAGCTATATATATATATATATATCTATCTATATATATATATATATATATATATATATATATATATATATATATATATATATATATAATATATATATATAAAATATATGATATATACATTTCATATATGAAAAAATTCGTGTGCATACTCAAATAAAAGGCCTCGATGTGCATAACAACTTATTAATTAATTTATTGTTAACAAATTTTCATATTCCATAATTGAAAAATAAAACAATAATTAAAAAATACTAGCATTCTTGCCATGAGACATTAGTATGGTATGGTTTTATAGCGAAAAATTTTTAATTAATTTATTTATTTACATTGACTGCAAAAACTTAAACATGGTTAAGGTTATATTGTGCAAATGCAAATGTAAACCGAAATATAGCGTTGCCAAATCACGGACTAGCCATATTAAAGCAAATTTTAAGGGAGTTGGGAAAGAACGGATAGGGGAAAGGGGGGACCTACTCAGTGGGAATTCTTCTGTAATTGAAAAAATAATCAGACAGCCCAGACTGGGAATCGAACCCAGATCTCTCGGTTACGCGCCAAGGGCTCTACCAGTTAAGCTATCCGAGACAAGTACTGACTACTTTATTCAGTCACGTGTATAGTTACTAACAGCTGATTTACAAGAGTCAAATTAATTTCTGTATTTAACTATTTTTTTTCTTGATTTTCAAAATTTCAACGATTAATGCCTCATATACTATTTATTTTGTAATTTTAGGAATTTTTTATTTTAATTTATCGAATATTGACTACTACAGTTGTTGTGACTCAACTGGAGCAAAAGGACTTCCTTAAATAATGAATTTTGTTAAATTGCACTGTACTTTCTCAACTATTGAGAATTTTAAAAATATAAACTCATCTTGACGTTAAAATTATAAAGAGCTTTCATTTGAGTAACCACATGCATTTTTTATATATTTTACCAGAATTTAATTTGCGCCTCATATTTATTGTCGTGATATATTTGTGTTGTTTATGTATATTATATTCACTTTTAACCAATCAGAATGAGAATAAATATTTTCAACCAATCACATCACGAATAAATTGGTTTCACATACATTTCATCTCAATTTTATTATGGGATATATATACATATTATAACGGGGTTTTGCCTGACTCGGGGATTTACCAAGCCCGGCTCACCGTTTTATTGAAAATTTTGGCTTACTAAAAAAAGAATTATTGTTAAAAAAGGGCGCCAGGAGAATGATCTCCAACTAATGACTACTGCGACTTCGGCTAGCTCTTACCTCTTCCTCAGGGTGGCGGGCCATGCTGAAATACTCGTCAAAAAATAGGACAGTTAAACTAAACGAAAATTCTTAAAAATTACTCGAAAAAATTTAGAAGAATTTAACAGAAAAAATAACAATTTATTTAACAAAATATACGTCGGAGGTCGATATTAACTTTTAACAAAATTATTAAAACGTCGTAACAACGTTTCTTTTAATTTTAAACCAAAGTTAAAACGTCGTCCACGTCAATTTTATTTCTCACACTCCGCATTCATACATCGGCAATCTCACTATGTAATAACAGCATTACAAAAAAAATAATCGTAAAGCGTTGAATCCTCGCGTATTATTTTGTTAATCAAAATATTTTACAAAATTACAACGTGGACTCGAAACGCTGGATGCAACACTGGACAAGAACGTCGGCTTACCAAGCAATTGAGCGTCCTTCATCGGCTAGCAGCTCGGAAAAGCTTCGTTCGGTCGACTCGATATCCCCGCGGAGGTGTCACTATGTATGTATATAGCGTATGTATGTATGTGTGTGTGTGTGTGTGTGTGTGTGTGTGTGTGTGTGTGTGTGTGTATGTAAACCTCTCATAACTTTTGAATGGCTCGACCGATTCGATCGCGGTTGGCGCCATTCGGAAGGGCTTGTCTAAACTTAGATTTTGGATATGATTTAGACCGATTTGAAACGATAGATTTCGAGAAATCTGAAAAAAACTGTAAAAAAATTTTTTCAAAAATGGTTTTTTTGAAATAACTTTCGAACGGCTTTATCGATCAACTTTAAAAACAAATCAGCTTTTAACCTCGAAAAACTTCGTCGATCATTGCTAATCCAGTCAAAATCGGTTGATTCATTCGAGAGATGTCGCGCAGAAAAGAAAAACCAAAAAAGTGTTTTTTCGGAATTACTCCGAAATTTCTCGTTTGATCAATTTAAACTTAAAGATTTTTTGAAAGGCTTAAAAAACTGCGTCGAATGCCGCCAACCGCGTAGAAATCGTTTTTTTCATTCAAAAGTTATTGTGGTTTGAACACTCAAAAAATAGTGTTTTATGAAACTTTCATTAGACTTTTGAGCTCGAAGAGCTTAAAAGCATAGAAATGTTATCTGTTTAAGCTCGAGGAGCTCAAAACAGCACATAAATGGTATTTTTAAGCTCGAAGAGCGCTCGAAAACGGCATAAGTGCAATTTTAAGCATCCAGGTATGGAATTAGCAGGAAGTTGCAGGGATGGCCTTCAGGGTCAACCGTTTTTCCTAATTTTTTCTAATAAAATCAAAAATAATTTTGTCGGATAATTTTGTACAGATTTAAGACGTCCTTACAGAGAATTACCCATGTATAATATATATATAAATAATATATATATATATTCATTTACTGTAAGAAAATTATTATTATGATTATTATTAATGATATACATTATTATTAATGATTATTCGTTAATTTATTCAAGAATTATTGCACTTTGAAAGTTCAAAAAATAGTGTTCTATGAAACTTTTATCAGACTTTTGACTTGAAGAGCTCAAAAACCTCATAAGTGCAATTTTAAGCGCTTAGATATGGAATTAGCGGAAGTTGCAGGGATGGCCTTTAGGGTCAACCGTTTTCCAGATTTTTTTGTGATAAATGAGCGTTATGAGACGTGCACTTTTCTGATTTTCCAAACTTATCTTTTCTCTCCGTGTAGAGTAATAAATTGTTAATTCCGTGAAACTTTTCAAAAATTTAATTCATTCAACTCGGATCATGATTTTCTTACAGTAAATGAAATAAAGAAGAAAAAAATTTGATACATGAGTAATTTTTTTTTAGCTTTATGAAAATATTAGCGCATCAGAACCAATTATCCATATAAAAATAATTTGTAAGACAGTAATAAATTAATTTGTATCAGTTTGATACTTGAATAATCAAAATTTTATATATTTAGAAGTTTACGTCTGAATAACTTTAGAACGGCTGTCTTTATGATAAAAGTGTAGGAGACCTTTTTTGTAGAGCGTTAAATTCTCTACAATAATATGCTATTGACTTATATATATGAGGTGCATATGCCGAGCTAGAAAAATAAACAAAAAAAAAAATTTTTTTTCCTATGTTATTTAAATGGGAAATGAAAAATTAGGGACAGACACCTCTAAATATTAATATTAAGAGCTCCGCTTTGAACAGGCTTCTGTTCTCACCTTCATGCAAGTTTTCAGCCTGTTTTTTTGTTAAAAAAAAAAGTCGCCTAAAATTGATACACCCTAATATATAAATATATGAAAAATTGATGTAGGTACTCAAATGAAAGGTCTTAATGAGTATAATAACGGTGTGAGTTTATATCTTTAAAAATGTCAATAGTTCAGAAAATACAAGGTTATTTCTTAATTATTGACATTTTTTCAGATATAAACTCATTTTGATGTTACACTCAACGAGACCTTTCATTTAAGTACCCACATGATATTTTCATATATTTCATATAAATGGTATTTGTGAAATATATAAATATATAAAATATATGAAAAATTGATGTGGGTACTCAAATGAAAGGTCTCGATGATTATAATGTCGGAGTGAGCTTATATCTTAAAAAATGTCAATAGTTCTCAAGATACAAGGTTATTTCTTAATCTGGAGATACAATTTTTCTTATTCTCTTTATAATATAGATAATAATAAAAATAATGTTTAATAAAAATTTTTCTAGTCAAATACATTTGTTACCTGCGATGACAAACCAGCGTTCGAACAATTTCACAATTTTTACGAACGAGTTTTAGTAACAACCACTAAAGCATACATAATGTTTAGTTTAACTTTTAAATTCCGTCAATTAATATTGTCAAATTTCAGTAAGCAATTAAATAATAAAATTATATTTATGTAAATATTAAAAATGTAATTACTAATTTTATTATTTTTTAGATTTATTCGAAAGAGAACAACATGTTGTTTTTGAATATTTCAAAATTTCACTTAAAGAAATTACTAAGTCAGCTAAATACTATTTAGAAACAATTGACAATCCTATTTACAAATCATACAAAAATTGCGATCCTGAAAGCTGGAAAGAAGGTACAATAATTAAAAGAAACTTTAAATTTAATTTAAGGTTAAACATATAAACATTCAACGAAAATTGGGGCCTTAATTTTTTTCCTATTATTATTATTAAAAATAAAATAATAAAAAAAAAATATTTTCTCGTAGGTGAAAATTACATTCGAGTGAAAAATTATGTAACTCATTACGAACCATCAATTACATGGGATGTAAATAATGGTATGGTAAATATGACCGATGCTGACCCGGAATATGAATGCAATACTGTTCGCGCTTATTGGGACCCTAAAAATCCAACCGGAGTTGTTTACAGTATGGCGTGTCCTTATGTGAGTATTTAAATATGTAAAAACAAAAATAATAATGACACTGAAGTTAACTGATATAAAAAGTTTTTTTATAATTTTATGGCAATTAAATTATTATAAAAACAATTAAATAAAAAAATTTCACATGTGAAAATAAAATAAAATTGAAAGTGTAAATTTTTTAAAACATTTTTTTATTGTAATTTATTTTTTATAAAAATTAAAAAAATTAACAGCTGTCAGCTAACTTCAGTATTATAAATAATAAATTTATAAATATTAACTTACCTTTAATAAACAGACTTTTGAACACAATTCTTCGAAAGAGAGATTCTGTCCCACCGCCAACAGAGACTACGTTTCACCGGCACACAATCACATGTCTTCAGCGTGTATTGGAAACAAAGACAACAAGCTTCAAAAGTTGTGCGCATGCGGACTATCTTCAGACATTTGGGACAGTGTTAATAAACTGAGTTTGAGGCCTTTTGTGACAGACAGCACGAAAAATCAGTAAGTTTATAAATAATTATTATTTTCTCCTATTTATTAAAATTGAAGTTAGGTTAGTATCGAAATAACTCGAAAATATGGAACCTGATTCCTCATTGGTTCAGAATTAGAGCGCGCGCAATTTGAATTTCTAGTAATTATGAAATTAAGTTAGCCAACATCTAAAAATTACTAGAATTTTTTCTATTGAAAAAATTATAACAAAAAAGAAAAATTTCATTTATTAAGAGCTTAAAAAACTGGAAGAATAATTTAAAAAATAATTAGGAAAACGGTTGACCCTAAAGGCCATCCTTGCAATTTCCCGCCAATTTTATAACTTTACGCTTAAAATTACACTTATGACATTTTTGAGCTCTTCGAGCTCAAAAAAATACAAATTGTGTATTATTTTGAGCTTTCCGAGCTTAAAGAAATAGCTTTTGTATACTTTTGAGCTCTTCGAGCTCGAAAATCTGATAGAAGTTTGATAAAACGATATTTTTCAAATTTTCAAATCGCAATAACTTTTGAACGAATCAACCGATTTTCACGTGGTTGGGGACATTCGACGCAGTTTTTGAGCTACATAATAAATTTTTGAGTTTAAATTGATCGAACTAAAAATTTCAGAGTAATTTAAAAAAAAAACACTTTTTTTCGGTTTTCTTTCGTTCACGATATTTCTCGAAAAAATTAACCAATTTTGACCAACTTGGCGGCAATTGACGTAGTTTTTTAATGTCCAAAGCTGAGTAGTTTTTGAAATTGATCAGCAATGCCGTTCAAAAGTGATTTCCGAAAAACCACATTTAAAAAAAAATTTTTTTCTGGTTTTTTTGAGATTTCTCAAAATCAACTCGTCCAAATCCGTACAAATTGTATTTAAAATCTAAATTTGGCCAAGCCCTTTCGAATGAAACTAATAAAAAACAGAACACTGCTATGAATTAGTAGCGCCATAATTTTAAGATGAAGAAAAAAAATACTATAATAAAATATATAGATAGATAAATCAAAAAATACACAATCATATATTAGTTTTTTATGAATAATAATTTAACGACAGTGAATTGAACGCTTATATTAATTGAGAAAGTCCGTCGTGTGTTTTTTTATTGTTATTATTTATTGTGATGAACAAAATAATTGTTATTGAAATATATTTTCTGTGCCTGACAAATTATTTGACTTGATATAAGTGCGATAAAAATAAAAAAAAATCAATTTCAGTTTCGAGAAAACTGCTTTTTGTGAAATGTCAAAAGTAGAACACTATCTTAACGCTTCGCTTATGAGGCGTGCAAAAATATTTTATTGTTTTAGTTAAATATAAATAAAAAATGTCGGCTAATTTATAGCTCTATAATTATAAAAAATTAATAAAAATGTTTTTTTTTTTAAATAGAGTAATCGTCGGAGTTAGGTTTGTTGTTAAAAACGGAATCATAGCCTTAGAAATAAAACAAGGAACAATGGTTAATGGCGCTGTTGATCAAAGTACAGTATTTTGGAAGACTAGTTTCGATTTCGCAGATGAACCGTCAGATGTCGTTAGACTTGATTACGGAATGAAGGCAATTAACCTCGATACAATTGAACTTTTCGAGAGGGATGTTGTTACAGGAATTAAATTTGAAGTGCTATCTAATAATCACATTACAATTAAAATTCGTGGATCGACAATACAAAAAGATGACAGAGTTTTTGCGTTAGGTCATGATGAGTGGCACTATCCTCCCGCGAAGAGTTCCGAAGATGACAGGTAATATTTTACGAAAAATTACACATTTATTTGATAATTAATGAATCTTTATTTCAGGTATGCATTTAAATTGGAAGATTTTAAAAATCCAACTGAGTCATCGCTTAAAAACAACGAATTAAGCCGATCAGGACAGAATTACGTTCGACTAACTGTTGGAGTTTACTCTAGATTATTCAATAATTTTGCAGTAATCCCTTTTATCGACTCACGGGCTGTTGTTTCGTCTCCTCCGGCGCCGTTCGGAGGATTAGGTTTGTTATACAAAGGACAGCCAGGATACGGAGGATTTATAGCGTTTAAATATATTTTGTCTAAGTACAATCTTAATGTCGACGAAAGAATTCTTTATATTAATTGATGATTAATTAATTAATTAATTAATATTTAGTTACTATATTCTTCCATTAATAAACAGTTAGCTTAATTATATTTTATTTAATTGTTACTAATCAAATTTAGTTATTTAATTTGCAGGTCATTTATTATTCTAACAAAAAAAATTTATTTGTCGTACTAAACTCTTTGCTCTATTTAGAATTTTATTAAAATTTTTAATAATTAGGTTTTAAAATTGTAATTTTTACATGAATGGAGATTCCACCAGCCGTCATGCGGTTAGTAATTTAATGCAATTAACGATTTTAAAAAAATTTTATTTTCATTGAATTTGATTGAAAAAATAATAAGCTAAAGATTAAAACAATAATAAAAGCAGCTTTCCGAACGTATTACGGAGATTCTTTTTTTCAATTTTTCGAGCAAACCGCCAAAAGTAGGAAGAAAAAAAGGACTGACTCATAAAAAAAAGTTATTCAACCAATATTTAATGAATTTGCAGCCATTTTTATACCGGAAAACGTAAGAAATTGATAAATACTAACTTCATTTTTTCTATTTATTACCATTATATTTCCCTACACTAAGAACTTTTTTAAAATTAGTATGATTTCTTACTCATAATGAATACAAAAACAACACATGAATTCATAAAAAAGCAACAAAAATTTAATCAAAATATACAGAAGATTAAGTTATTATGTAAAATGCTTGAAATGTGATAAACATCTAAATAGTTATAAAAAACAAGTTAATAAATTTCAAATAATTACTACTGTTATTGAAAACACATCAAGATTTTAAAGCTGAATATAGTTTTTTTGGCGCACGTTGGAAAGTCTTTTCTACATTGTTGAACCATTAATAATAAATATTGTTTCTGAAAATTAATAAATTTTTTGTTCCTTCAACTTTTACAAGTAGTCCCTCGCGGTTTTGATAATGCCGTAAAAATACCGTAATTTTTCGGCATTTATGTTCATGCCGTATATAGTTGAATATAGTTGTTTTGGCCAGTTTTTATACTGTAGTTATCCAGTATATATACTGCACTTATCCTGTACAGTTACCAAAAATATACTATACAATTACCGCATTAATGCCCAAATTTTACCCAAAAAATTCCAAATAATTACCGTAGTAATACAGTAATTTTCTGACATAATGGACAATTATTAAAGATTTAGTTTTATTTTAAGTTCACTTCTATGTTAGAAATGAATAAAATGAAAAATTTCAAATTTTGCTTTTTATTCTCCATCGCTACTTTGCAAAAACGAATACTGTTTTTGAATAAAAAATATGTAGAATATTATTTTTTAATTAGGTATTTAGCAGTAATTAATATAAAATAATACATATGTTAAGTAAATATATTCTAATTTTAATTTCAATTTTTAATTTCTCACTTAGAAAATTGCAAATTTTCTAAAATCAAAAAGTTATATTGTTTCACATATATAATTATATTATTTAATTTTAAATATGCTTATCGTAAGATGGACGGTGTGGCTTAATGTATATAGAATAAGCAAAAAAACAATATGGTATAGACCGGGTAGCTCAAATGGTAGAGTAGCCGACATGTCTTCGGAAGGTTCTGGGTTCGAATCCCAGTCCGAGCTATCTAATAATTTTTTCTCGCATATTCTATAAACTCACATTAAGATTATCCTCTCTACATTCCTTTCTCAATCCTTTCCTACCAATATCCTGTTACGTGAATGTGGAACGCTTCACGTAATAATTACCGTAACTCCTATTCTTTCCCGCTTCACAGCATTATTTATATTTGTAAAAATGCTTGCCGTAAGATGGACGGTGTGGCTTAATGTATATAGAATAAGCGAATGGAAATTTAGTATAGAGCGGATAGCTCAAATGGTAGAGTAGCCGACATGTCTTCGGAAGGTTCTGGGTTCGAATCCCAGTCCGAGCGTTATTTAATTTGACACCATTTTTTAAATATGATTTTAATACAGTCATTTTACCGCCTTATTACCGTAAATATGCCGCATTTTCAGTGTAAATGTTTCGCATTTTTACGGTAAATGTTCCGTAATTTTTCGATAAAAAAACTGACCAAAACAACCGAAAAAATTCTGAAAAAATACCGTATTAATACTGTATAATTGCGACATTTTTTCGGCATTTACAAAACCGCTAGGGATCCCAAAAAGAGTTTTTTTTTTTTTTTTATAAAGGGTTTTTTTTGCGCGGAGTACAAAGAAAATATCTATATTAATGACATTAAAGTTAGCCCACATTTTTAATTTAAAAATTTTAAATTTTAAATTAAAAATTACCGTAATAATACAGTAATTTTCTGACATAATGGACAATTATTAAAGATTTAGTTTTATTTTTAGTTCACTTCTATGTTAGAAATGAATAAAATGAAAAATTTCAAATTTTGCTTTTTATTCTCCATCGCTACTTTTCAAAAACGAATACTGTTTTTGAATAAAAAATATGTAGAATATTATTTTTTAATTAGGTATTTAGCAGTAATTAATATAAAATAATACATATGTTAAGTAAATATATTCTAATTTTAATTTCAATTTTTAATTTCTCACTTAGAAAATTGCAAATTTTCTAAAATCGAAAAGTTATATTGTTTCACATATATAATTATATTATTT
This sequence comes from Cotesia glomerata, assembly GCF_020080835.1. Taxonomy (NCBI): domain Eukaryota; kingdom Metazoa; phylum Arthropoda; class Insecta; order Hymenoptera; family Braconidae; genus Cotesia; species Cotesia glomerata. The sequence continues at coordinate 597,006 of NC_058163.1, read as the reverse complement.
AATTTTAAATATGCTTATCGTAAGATGGACGGTGTGGCTTAATGTATATAGAATAAGCAAAAAAACAATATGGTATAGACTGGGTAGCTCAAATGGTAGAGTAGCTGACATGTTCCCAGGAGGTTCTGGGTTCGAATCCCAGTCCGAGCGTTATTTACTTTGACACCATTTTTTAAATATGGTTTTAATACAGTCATTTTACCGCCTTATTACCGTAAATATGCCGCATTTTCAGCGTAAATGTTTCGCATTTTTACGGTAAATGTTCCGTAATTTTTCGATAAAAAAAAACTGACCAAAACAACCGAAAAAATGCTGAAAAAATACCTCATTAATACTGTATAATTGCGACATTTTTTCGGCATTTACAAAACCGCTAGGGGTATATTTATAAATTGAATTAAAGTTCAAATTTACCAGTATTTACACTAGTAGTGTCAAAGCACATCCCTACTATATTGTCAGTAATATTCCACTCATTTAACGCTTCAAAAATAACTTCAGCTTCATTAGCTTAGTAGATTCATCTGAAGCAGGTCCACCGAGTAATTGTTCCACATCCATTCCGGAAACAACAATAGGAAGTCTTTCGACTTTTTTTCATTGGTTGATTTGAAAGTTCCGGAAGTAACTTACCGTCCCAGTGTACGATGAGATTTTCTGCAGTTTCCTCTATCCCGTCTTTCAAATTCCCAGCAACTGTTTTTCTGAATTTTAATCGAGCATTGCGATTAGTCGTGTAACTGATATTATAATTGTCAATATCTAATCCAAGACTAGTAATGACAGCAGAAATAATATGAATTGCACTCTGATTACTGGTTTTAGTGCGATCCAGTACTGCTACTAGAACTTCCGTCATAACATCAACCTTACGTTTCCTTTTAGCTTGTGGAAGCTCATCTTCGTAATCTGACAAAGGTCGTTTTTCAGATTGATTTGATGATTGGCTTCCTTCATTAGACATTGAGAACTGCGATAATTTTTGACTCAGACCTACAAAAAAATAAATGCATATTAATTATAAAATAGTAGATTACGATCTCTTAAGAAATGATTTGTTACCATTTGTCTTACCATAACTCGAAGAGTCGATGATTATTTTTAAAAGGTTGGAACTCCCAACTGATTTTTAGTAGATTTCATAGAAATCTAACTATTGCATTGGTCCTCATGACGGAACTTTTGAAAAATTTTGATATATTTCGACTCAGCTCGTCAAGCGGATTCAGAAAATGCATATGATTCAAAAGTTTATATATGTATGTATTTATATATATATATATATATATATATATATATGCATATATATGCTATATATATATATATATATATATATATATATATATATATACGATATAATCGGCATTGTCTCTTCTCTAACTTCCGTAATTCTATACGGATCTCACTAAAACGTAACATACATATTTTTAGGACGATTTCCGAGGTTAAGTTCTAAGATGAGCCAAATCTATCGATTAGTTTAGAAATGAGAGCAATTCAAAAATTTTCAAAAATCGCAAAAAATTTTCACTTTTACCTTATTTCCGTGCAATAACAATGGAACGCGACATCCTATCGGATTTCTGCAAATTGCATTTGAAAGTTTATTTAATAAGCTTCAATTTGTGTACTTATTTATTTCTCCAAATTAAATAGTTTAGGAATAATAGCAATTCAAAAATTTTCAAAAATCGCAAAAATTTTCACTTTCACCGTATTTTTTAAATTTACATCCTGATCAGTGGATATCTGACAAAAGTTACAATACGTGCCTCAAAATTTTAAAAAATTTACACGTTGTTAATGATACTGCGGAACGGGCGGTCCAATTGATGGAGTCCTACAATAAAAGCTTAACTGCTGATGAAGAGCAGAAACAGTACTTATTGCAAGTTGTAGCTATGCACAGGAGAAAATTTCCAAATGCTAACAAGCAGACGTTAATGTTACCATTTTTAGATAAATGAAAAAATGAAATTTTTTGTAATTATAACGATTTATTAATAATAATTTGACTTAGATTATTATATTGAAACGAGTCAATACTTTAATTAAAAATTTTAATGCTCAAAAATGTACAATAAAATTAAATTATTCATGTAAGAGTAATAAATTGAGAATTAAATGGAATTTAATGTGTATATTTTTAAATGTTACCGTTTAACGGGCTATAACTTCGAAAATAGTGGTTCTACAGTCTTCGTCCAAAGAGATATTTTTGTAGAGAATTTAATTTCCTACGGAAGCCGTTAGAAGGTTTTTCGAAAAAAAAAATTTTTAATAACGAAAAGTCCACTTGGAACAAAAAAAAATTTTTCCTGTGTTATTTAAATGGGAAATCGAATTTTTTGATAAACTAAGCCGCTATTGGACTTAAAACCTTTAACTCAGCGGCATAATTTTTATTTTCTATATACTACCAGATTTTCTGGTATAGCAGTAAAAAAAAAAATATCGCCTAAAAATGACACACCCTAATATATATATTTATATATAATATATATAAATATATGAAAAATTGATGTAGGTACTCAAATGAAAGGTCTCGATGAGCGTAACATCGGAATGAGCTTATATCTTTGAAAATGTCAATAGTTCACAAGATACAATGTAATTTCTTAATTATTGACATTCTTCAAAATATAAACTCATTTCGATGTTACACTCATCGAGACCTTTCATATACTCACATGACATTTTCACATATTTTATATATATAGTATTTATGAAATATATAAATATATAAAATATATGAAAAATTGATGTGGGTACTCAAATGAAAGGTCTTGATGAGTGTAACATCGGGATGAGCTTATATCTTAAAAAAAGTCATGAGTTGACAAAATACAATGTAATTTCTTAATTATTGACATTTTTTAAGATATAAACTCATCCCGATGTTATACTCATCGAGACCTTTCATTTAAGTTCCCACATCAATTTTTCATATATTTATATATATTATATATTCCACAAATACCATATATATAAAATATATGAAAAATTGATGTGGGTACTCAAATGAAAGGTCTCGATGAGCGTAACATCGGAATGAGCTTATATCTTTGAAAATGTCAATAGTTCACAAGATACAATGTAATTTCTTAATTATTGACATTCTTCAAAATATAAACTCATTTCGATGTTACACTCATCGAGACCTTTCATATAAGTACTCACATGACATTTTTCACATATTTTATATATATAGTATTTATGAAATATATAAATATATAAAATATATGAAAAATTGATGTGGGTACTCAAATGAAAGGTCTTGATGAGTGTAACATCGGGATGAGCTTATATCTTAAAAAAAGTCATGAGTTGACAAAATACAATGTAATTTCTTAATTATTGACATTTTTTAAGATATAAACTCATCCCGATGTTACACTCATCGAGACCTTTCATTTAAGTTCCCACATCAATTTTTCATATATTTATATATATTATATATTCCACAAATACCATATATATAAAATATATGAAAAATTGATGTGGGTACTCAAATGAAAGGTCTCGATGAGCGTAACATCGGAATGAGCTTATATCTTTGAAAATGTCAATAGTTCACAAGATACAAGGTAATTTCTTAATTATTGACATTTTTCAAAATATAAACTCATTTCGATGTTACACTCATCGAGACCTTTCATATAAGTACTCACATGGCATTTTTCACATATTTTATATATATAGTATTTATGAAATATATAAATATATAAAATATATGAAAAATTGATGTGGGTACTCAAATGAAAGGTCTCGATGAGTGTAACATCAAGATGAGCTTATATCTTTAAAAATGTCAATATTTCACAAGATACTTAAGCATCTGCAGGTCTATAAAGCTATCATTAATTATTAAATCAAAAAAATTTGTTGCTCTATTAAAAATTTTATTACTTTAAAAGTTCAAATTTTATTTAAAGAAAAGGTCATTATTCTTATTAATAAGTAATATCCGTCAAAGGATATCATAAAAAGCGTCCGGTTAATTTTTTATCAAAGATAATATCCTATCGAATAACTCCAAAAAGCCATTAATTAAAAGATAAATAACTCATTAATGAAAACCATTAAAAGGATATTTTAGAAATTCCCGAGCGTAAAAAATTTAGAAATCGACTAATCAATTAAAAAATAATTAAAAGTGTAATTAAAGCAATATTGCTCTATTTATACGAAGTGGAAGTTAGAAGTCTGTTACACTTTTAAGTTTCAATTGAAAGTTTAAAAAAATGAAGAATCTAATAATATTAATGGTGTTAATGGTAAAAGTTGCAATAGTTTACTCTTGTCCGAGTAAACCTGTGAAACCTTGTGTAGAAAAAAAGTCCGAGAATTACGAAGAAAGAAATACAGTTTTTACAAATCTTTCTGGTTCATTAAAAATGAATCGCATTGCAATAATGGGAACTCGTCATTCAATGTCATTTTTATGCGGAAATGATCAAAATAAAACCCAAGAATTTGACATAACGTTTCAAATTACACACGGAATTCGCCTTATTGAAATAAATGTCGAGCCGCAAAATAATACTTTTGCAATTTATTCTGGATCATCATTTATTCCGCGATTATTTGATGATTTGATGGAAAAATTGAACGCTTATTTGATCCATTTCTTCAAAGAATTTATTATTTTGGTATTGAATGACGAAAATTACCACGAAAATGAAATAGAAGGTTATTATTGCCGGATAATTGAGTGGTATATCCAAAATAACGCAAATATCGGCTGGAGAATGATAAAAGACTGGAGTTTTGAAGACCCAATTGGTGTAAATCGAGGAAAAATTCTACTGGCTACCTACGGAAGAGCTTTTGAAGGTTGTGCTGTTAATTTGAGAACTGAGTGCATGATTGAAAACTCTAAAGCGACATCTGTGGCGGAAAAGTGGCAGAACATTGTCGATTTTCAGGAAAAATGTTACCTAAAGCACAGTAATTGCTTCATTTATGATCTAAGTGTTCAAACAGACAAAGGAATTCGCGCTAATTCAAAATACGGAGGGTATGCTGTTGATAAAAAATTTAGTATAGAACCCTGTGTAGAGCCGATTAATTACAGAATGGCCAGGTTTTTCTATCCTACCAAAGCGGGCATGTTTATTGTAATGGCTGACTTTCCTATTCAAGAATTGATAGATCGAGTTAACAACAGCAATAATAGAACTTTGGACTCGCTTTATTATTGGGAATCTGTTAAGAAAAAGTTTTTCTACAAATATGCGGACAAAAAAAAAAATTTGGTGTAGAAACATTCTTGAGCCAAGAAAAATTCAAAATTGTATACTTGATTCAAGAAAGTTTTTTGTGCATAAGTAGTAATTTTAAATTGTAATATAATAAAATAATTTTTATTGCATTCAGAAACCAATTGAACCAAAAAAAGTTTAGCAATTTTTTTTTCGAATTAAAACTAAATATTAATTTTTTTTGGAATGGTTAAGTCTACTATCATTATCAATAAATTAGTCAATAAACAATGTGAATTTTTAAAAATTATTAATATCCAAACGCGCCTACTGGTTCAATTGACCCCCGCTTGGGGGCAATTCAACCACTGCTTGAGGTCAATTCAACCAATAATATTTAAAAATCAAACCCTAACTATTAATAAATAATATATTAATTGTTACTTGCTAATATTACTATTGCAAATTTTTAATGCACAGATATTATATTAAATAAATTAAAAATCAATTTAAAAATAATTTTCATTATAAATTCAGTTCATCAAATTGTTAGGTTATTTCCCTGAGTATTTTTCACGTAGTCAAGATGCGCGCGCATGTCCCATGCTTCTCCGTATGGTTCAATCGTCCCCGGGACTGCTGGTTCAATTGACCCCATATAATTTTATAACAATTAATAGTAAATAATAAATAAATAAACTATTATATCACGATAAACAAGGTTGAGGATTATAAAGTATAAGTATATGGGGCATTCCACGCCAAATCGACCACTTTTGAACCCGACCCCTTTAGATTTTGCTGAAACTTTTCCATCCTTTTCTACCCTTTGGAAAACATTTTTGAGAATTTTTTCAAATTTTTTTGTCCAACCTCAAAAAAGTTATGAATTTTTCAAAAAAATGGCTTTTTTATTTTCAAATAGCCATAACTTTTTTAGAAATTAACTTTTGGGTACCTTTTTTTTTTAAAAAATTTTTGTTTTTGAATGAACTTTTCGAAAAAATATACGAAAAAAATTTAACATGATCAATTATATAAAATAATCGGTTTTTTTTAAGTACAATCGTCATTTTTTCGAAGTCCGCCATTTTCTTTTTTTTTTTTTTTTCTCAAAAAAAACTTCAATTTATTTGACAACTATCCCCGCTAATCCCGAGCAGGGCTGATTTTTTTTTATTTATTTAAAAAAAAATTTTGTTTAATTTTAAAAAATGAAAATTTTTTTTTCATAAATACTATTTATATAACAATAAAAATGTTATTTAATGGTTCTGAGGTATTATAATTTCTATTTATTATCTTAATCTTCGATTATAATGACTGAAATTCAAATTTTGGCGCGTCAATAGGATCGATAAACTAGGGTATGGCAATCACAGACTTACCTATAGCCAGTTTAGTAGATACACGTGATTATGTTTCGATTCAAAAATCTATAGTGTTCCTCTATATTGAAATCTAGAACATAACCTATAAATCTTTTTTGCGTTTTAGTGTCAAATAAAAAATTGTTGTCATTACATTTGATAAATAAAAAAATTTCTCAAGTTTATGAACATGTTCCTGATTCACTCTTTGTGGAAGTGTTAATTATTTTGATTTTACTAATCTCCATTTAGTGGAATAATTTCATTGAAACATCATGGCGTCGATGAAGCAATTTGATCGATGTTGTAATCCTTTTGGGCTGGAGTCTCATTGTAAAAAAATTGGTTTGCGTCCAGCGACTGACATTATGAAAGAAATGTTCGGATTGAGTAATTAATATTTATTATGCAGTTCATGTCGAAAAGAAGCTTATAAGGTAGTTAAACAACAAACAAATACTCGTGATGATCCTAATGTTGATTCAAATGATCACGAAGGCAACTCTAGTGACAGTAATGAAAACGATGATCATTTTGATAGCGATAGTAATACAACTGCCACAGATCTACCATTATCATTATCATTCCGTAAGGTTTTTAAATTATTTATACGTTTCTTAATTGAATACATTTTGAGTTATTACATGTTTTTATTATTTTTTAAGGTTCTATGTCATTTGATAACGAACCAAAAAATTCACAACCAAGCTCGGCATCTAAAGTTAGCGCTGCAACTCAGTTACCTGTAATAAATCATGCATTACAGCTGTTAAATCAATCACCAATCCCATCAAGGAAATTAAATGACAATCAATTTTTAAACAACAAAATAAATCAGATATCTGACAGCTTGAAAAAGGTTTTACTCTCTTCAACTGATGAAGACCCGGTCGATGATGATGGTGAAAATTTTCGTGCTTTAATAAAATTACTGCAAGACAAATTTAACGATAAAGAAACGGAAAAATCATTGAAAATACAGATTTTAACATTATTACCTGAACAATGGAGTGAAAGACGTATTTCTGAAACTATGAATACATCGAGACATATGTCAAGGGTAGCAAAAGCGTTGGTTGAAGAAAAAGGTCTACTTTCAGTACCTGAATCAAAATTAGGTATATATAGCATTAAATTGATGTCTTAAACACAACTGAAGACTCACTTACTCAACATCTTTTTTTATAGGGAGAAAAATTGCAGATCAAGTGAAATTGAAAGTTGAAAATTTTTATAATGATGATGAGTACAGTGCTCCGATGCCAGGTATGAAAGATTTTGTTTCAGTTCGAAATGATGATGGTAATCGAGTACCCGTCCAAAAAGACTTGTCCTGTCTAACTTAAAAGAATTATACCAATGTTTTCGGGAAATAAACGCTGCAGAGAAAATTGGATTTTCGAGATTTGCTTCTCTGCGACCTAAACATTGTGTGTTAGCAGGGGCAAGTGGAACACATACCATCTGTGTCTGTACGATCCATCAAAACGTTAAGTTAATGATGCTTGGTAATTATCAAATTCATTAACAGTTATAAATGTGTGAATTTTTATTTAACTAAATCACAAATGTTTCAGGTGCGAATATTCATTCTCTAACAAGAAATACAGATATATCCATTGCATACTGTAGTGATTGTTTGAGTTTGATTGTATGTAAATCTCCATCGTTTCTATGTTATTTGGGTAGATGTGAAAACTGTCCAGGGGTAGATGAGTTGAGTAACCTTTTACTGGCATGTTTTGAAAATCACGAAATTGAGAATATTACATATAAGTATTGGATATCTAAACCGAGAAACAGTTTAGAAACTATTATTAAGCCTATAGAAGAATTTGTTGAAGATTTTTGTACTGAATTGAAAACTCTTCTACCTCACTCATTTATTGCTAAAGAACAAGCAAAAGTTTTGGAAACATTGAGAGAAACATTAGAACCAAATGAATTTATCATTATTTGTGATTTTGCAGAAAATTACGCGTTCGTAGTGCAAAATGCGGCATCTGGTTTTCACTGGAACAATAATCAAGCAACAATTTTCCCAGTAGTGATTTATTATAAAGTAAATGGCGAACTTGAACACAAAAGTTTAGTAATTATTTCAGATTGTAATAATCATGATGCCGTTGCCGTACATGTTTTTATCAAATTAATAACTGACTATGTGAAAAGCCTTCCTGAACGTTGTAACAAAATTTATTATTTTTCTGACGGGGCTCCTCAACAATTTAAAAACTTTAAAAACTTCGTAAATTTATATTATCACGAAGAGGATTTCGACATTCCTGCTGAATGGCATTTTTTTGCGACAGCCCATGGCAAAGGTCCATGTGATGGTATTGTTGGTACCATTAAACGATATGCAGCAAGAGCAAGTCTCCAACTTGCGGTTGAAAAACAAATAACAACGCCTGAAGAACTCTTTGAATGGACTTCTGATCCGGACAACTTGCCAAACATCATAACTAAGTTTTCCCCAGAAGAGGATTATAAAACAGCAGTAAATGATTTAAATGAAAGATTTTTAAAAACAAAACCGATCACAGGAACTCAACAATTACACTGTATAATTCCAGACAAAAATGGTTGTTTGTACATTAAAAAATTTTCAAATTCCAACGAGTACAAAATTTGTAAAATATTTAAACGCCAGAGACGTAATTAATAAATTGTTGAATAATTTTTCAGTCATTGAAAATTTACTTTATTAATCATTAATCCTAGTCAAAAAAATAGAAAATTAATATAATAAATAGAAGGTTGGCAATAGCCTAATCGGCTCGGTACCTGCATTTCGAAAGAGTGGGACCAGGGTTCGATTCCGGCACGCACCAATATTTTTCAATGATTATAAACTAAGAATATGTGCGTTTCATTGCCAGCCTCTGTACCGGTCGGGTTTTCTGTGGTTTTCCCATATAGTTATGGAGGTAAAATATCATTATAGAAGTACCTCCATACTATTTAAGACCGTAATGCAAATGCAGGTACTGATTATCCGAACAAAAACAGTTTCACTGTAAAAAAATCGCGCCAAGTCCACGTTCATAAGACTATTAAGAAAAAAAAATTTGTTTTTTTCTTTACAAAAATATATAAAATAAAAAAATTAAAAAATCCAAGTAACCGATATGATTGTTTATGATTTTCGGAAATTAAAAAAAATTTTGTTACAAATTTAAAAATTAAAAAAAAAGTTTGGAACGTATTTAGTGTGCGCGGTTGCAAAATTTAAAAAAATTTTAATACACAATGACGCACACCAAGTACGTTCCAAAATTTTTTTCTTAATTTTTAAATTTATAACAAAATTTTTTTTAATTTCCGAAAATCATAAACAATCATATCGGTTACTTGGATTTTTTAATTTTTTTATTTTATATATTTTTATAAAGAAAAAAACAAATTTTTTTTTCTTAATAGTCTTATGAACGTGGACTTGGCGCGATTTTTTTTACAGTGAAACTGTTTTTGTTCGGATTTTAGTATTTTTTGTAATTATAATAAAAATTTACAATTAGTACCAACTTAATTAAATCTCGCGTTGGTTGCATTTTTTATAGCAAACTATCCCCTTGAAACTACAGTTTGTGTAAAAATAATTCCAGCGCACCCTGGCGGGTGTAGATGCAAGCTGTGAAATATCTATTTTTCACTGTAGTTTCCCATCTAATGAAGGATTACTATGCATTCTCGAATTATTTAGTCTGTGGCAGATCACTTTGCCCATCGAAAAAAAAGTCAGGATCGAAATTTTTGCGTTGCTATAGTTTGTGCTGATTAAATTTAATAATTTCAAGTAGATTAATTGTTATAAGTGAATATAATTAATTTATAACAGTAAAATAAAGTATGAATTACTGTTATAATATACAATTTAGGAAAAAAAAGTACCGTAGAATTAAATAAAATTTTGCAACCTCAAAATACCGTTCTGCTTACAGTAAACACAGTCGGTAGTCTGGCGCTCCGTTTACAGCAGATTTGAACGGAACTTGGCGCCAGATTCTACCGAATCTGTGGATAACGCGTAAGTCGGCCACAGTCGCAGCACATGTGTGTCGGGCATGAAAGAAAAAATCCCGACATGCAGGGGGGTGGGGACGAAAAAGTGGTTGAGAGTTATAATGACGGGGTTGAGAGACTATATAGCGGAGAAAAAAGTGGAGAGACAATAATTCCCCACCCTCCCTTGTAAAACACTCTACAGTGATACAAGTAAAACCATCCTCAATTATAACCTCAATTATAATAAATAGAGATTGTAATACCTCAGAACCATTAAATAACATTTTTATTGTTTTATAAATAGTATTTATGAAAAAAAAATTTTCATTTTTTAAAATTAAACAAAATTTTTTTTTTAATTAATAAATAAAATATAAAAAAAAAATCGGCCCTGCTCGGGATTAGCGGGGATAGTTGTCAAATAAATTGAAGTTTTTTTTGAGAAAAAAAAAAAAAAAGAAAATGGCGGACTTCGAAAAAATGACGACTGTACTTAAAAAAACCGATTATTTTATATAATTGATCATGTTAAATTTTTTTCGTATATTTTTTCGAAAAGTTCATTCAAAAACAAAAATTTTTAAAAAAAAAAGGTACCCAAAAGTTAATTTCTAAAAAAGTTATGGCTATTTGAAAATAAAAAAGCCATTTTTTTGAAAAATTCATAACTTTTTTGAGGTTGGACAAAAAAATTTGAAAAAATTCTCAAAAATGTTTTCCAAAGGGTAGAAAAGGATGGAAAAGTTTCAGCAAAATCTAAAGGGGTCGGGTTCAAAAGTGGTCGATTTGGCGTGGAATGCCCCATATACAACTACTACAATTCAAACTTTATCAATTAATTCAAAAATTGGAATATTATTAAACAATTTGTCACCAGCTGAAAAAAAAGTTTACATACCTAAAAATAAATAAAATCTGTATTTTGCAAAATTTATTAATCGCAATTATTTCAAATTTTTATCATATGTGAGTTTAACATTAGAATCTAATTCTAAGAGCATGAACTATTTTTTCAATTTTTTCGATTTTCTAAGTCGAGTGGTTCAATTGATCTTCTTCTCCCCTATAAAAGTTGTAAACAAATTGACATAAATCTACAATTTGAATACAACACCAACAAAAAGTCGAAATGTCGCAATCATAACATGATTTTCTCTTATTAAGTCCAATTACCTGATCTATTTCTAATTATCAAATTTTACATATAATTTTCTTTATTTACGCGATCAATCACCTCTTGCATAACATAATCCACAATTACAACATTAAGCTCCTTTGAATTACTTTTAGGATAATATTTCCAAATTTTGAAATTAATTGGTTTTACGCATTCTGCGCTATTTACAACTCCAGTATGAAACCCGCCATATTTTGATACATTTCTAACCGGAAAATGATCAGATTTAACACTCAAATCATAGATATTGCATTGATACTCATCATTGAAGCTGTTATTAACCATTTCCAGATAATCCGCCCATTCAAGATTGACATAAGTGTCTAAATTGTCGCTATTAATTTTAACATAGTTGAGATTATCGAATCTTGAGCAGGTTTTCAAGGAAAATGTACAGTTTTCTAACAATCTATCTTCGCTAGCAAGCAATATTTTTCCTCGATGCATTCCAAGAGTGTCATTCAATCCCCAATCGGTTACCAAACCGGATCCTCTGTTATTACTTTCCCGGTAATCATTTATCAAATTACACAGATTAGATTTGCTATAACTAAACATACGTTTCAATTTTATAATTACTAATTCAAGCCTATTATAGCTCAAAAATAAATTAATATCGAAGATAAATTCGCCGAAAGTCTTGTCGATAGCAATATGTCCGATAGATACCATTATTATATCAAAATTTTGGTAAAGAGTAATATCCAGGAAACGCACACCAGAATCTAGTTGAGTTTTTATATTAATCTCTTGTCTTTTGTAATTGTCATTGTTATCAATTAATAAATAAGAATTTGATTCTCGAGTGCCTACTATTGACAATTCTCCAATTCTTCTATCGTCTGGCAATTCAGACATGAAATTTCCACTTTTATTGTACTCCTTGAAGAATTTTTGAGCACATAACACTGAAGGTATAAATCCTGGAACTGCGGGTGGTCTTGGACGCTCAGGTTCTGATTTAGAACAACTTTCCACGGATATTTGGGTCAATGTTAGACAAATTAGTAATTTGATCATTTTAGTTTGACTTTAATTTGTTTAATGACTTAGGAAGTATTTACTTCACTTTTTAAATGGTTTAAAACGGAAATTGTTGATATTAAATATAATTATTAATTGTGGTATGATTTACAACGGGTTTTTATGCCGCTCAATTGGCCCCTTAAATTGAATTAATTAAAACAATAAACCAGAGTTATAAAATTTATAATCAAAAAATACTGACATTACAATATTTAATATATTTAATAATGGAGAACATTTAAAATACAATTAAATTGTATTTTTTATTTGAAGTTTATTTGCAGTAAGAATAAAAAATTTAATTGTATTTGAAATTACCCATAGATAAAAATAATCGGTATTTAATATTGTGAAAAATTTAAAGTTAAAATAAAAAGTTTCAATTTAATGATGTGATAGGAAATACAAATAAAAAATAATCGATGATCAAATTACTTTAATAAAATTATAATTTATAATTCTATTTTACAATTCGATAACGTATTAATATTTTTCATTTTTATCCATCATAATATAGGAACTATTTCCATAAAAGAATGGAATAGTTCCAATAAGTTTGTGTGAATAGTTTATACATTATTATCGAAATTATTCTTAAAAAAGTATAGGAAGATTCTTATACTATAATCTATATTATGAATAGAGAAGACCAATTTTGTATCCGGAATTTGTGCCTTTTCAAGGTTTCATGTCATTCTCAACGATAGTTGATTTCTATTAATAAGTATTGAGGCTGGACTCGAAAATGCTCTAGCTCAAGCTGCATAATTAAGAAATGACGGTGTATCTTGTGAACTATTGACACCCTTAAAGATATAAGCTCATCCCGATGTTACACTCACTAATACCTTTCACTTAAGTACCCACATCATTTTTTCATATACTAGAATTTGAATTTGCGCGCGCAAGCGCGCGCCTGACTGTAGCATTTGCATATATTTTCATGCTTATGATATATTCGACCAATCACGTTACGAATAGTTTGATGCCACATACATTTCATCTCAATTTTATATTAGGATTTATATATATTATATATATTGAGACACTGCAAAATGTCCCGATTTTATCAGCCTGGCGAACTACCACCCGAAATTTCCGTTACCGACACTAGCTAAATTAATGTGTAGCCCCCGTGACGTCACAAGACGACAGGAGGAGGGGAAAATCAGCTACGAGCCTCAAAACCTGAGCATTGATCGACACTTCGATCTATCTCCCGGTGTCAACCACCACGTTTGATATTTCTTAGTCAATTTACTACTATACCGCTATTATCACTACCTACTAAAATTCTATTAATAGTTTAATACTAATTATCAGAAATATTTTATATTACTTCTATTAATTTTATTATTCTTGCATTAGGTGATTATTCACCACGTTTATTACTATTGTTCAATTATTTATAACACTAAGTTTAATTATTCTATCCCTATAAATATTTTGTTAAATTACGTAACCGAAATGCCACAAGTTTATATTAAAAGTGCTTATTTTGTGTAATAAAGTTAAGTTTATTGTTATCACCGCTATACACTATTACTAAACTACCGCTATTCACCTATCTATTTACTACGACTATCTATCTACAACCTGCCAAAGGGTCAATCAAAGACGAAGGGTCATCGTTGCAGTTAAAATTTGTAAGTAAGTAAAATAAATTAACTGGCACGCGTGAGAACTTCTGTCTCAAACTAATAAAATCATCTAAAGACAAAGACACTCATTGGTTCACGGGAGCGGAATATCCCAGAGCAGCGTATCCTAATTTTTAGAAGTTTAGGCGATTATTTCTTATCCGCGAGGTTTAATGGTCTGAATAATTAAATTTTTAAACTAAACAAAGAAAAATTTAGTGTTTCAATATATATATATTAGGGTGTGTCAATTTTAGGCGACTTTTTTTTTTCAACAAAAAAACAGGCTGAAAACTTGCATGAAGGTGAGAACAGAAGCCCGTTCAAAGCGGAGCTCTTAATATTAATATTTAGAGGTGTCTGTCCCTAATTTTTCATTTCCCATTTAAATAACATAGGAAAAAAAATTCTTTTTTTTGTTTATTTTTCTAGCTCGGCATACGCACCTCATATATATAAGTCAATAGCATATTATTGTAGAGAATTTAACGCTCTACAAAAAAGGTCTCTTACACTTTTATCATAACGACAGCCGTTCTAAAGTTATTCAGACGTAAACTTCTAAATATATAAAATTTTGATTATTCAAGTATCAAACTGATACAAATTAATTTATTACTGTCTTACAAATTATTTTTATATGGATAATTGGTTCTGATGCGCTAATATTTTCATAAAGCTAAAAAAAAATTACTCATGTATCAAATTTTTTTCTTCTTTATTTCATTTACTGTAAGAAAATCATGATCCGAGTTGAATGAATTAAATTTTTGAAAAGTTTCACGGAATTAACAATTTATTACTCTACACGGAGAGAAAAGATAAGTTTGGAAAATCAGAAAAGTGCACGTCTCATAACGCTCATTTATCACAAAAAAATCTGGAAAACGGTTGACCCTAAAGGCCATCCCTGCAACTTCCGCTAATTCCATATCTAAGCGCTTAAAATTGCACTTATGAGGTTTTTGAGCTCTTCAAGTCAAAAGTCTGATAAAAGTTTCATAGAACACTATTTTTTGAACTTTCAAAGTGCAATAATTCTTGAATAAATTAACGAATAATCATTAATAATAATGTATATCATTAATAATAATCATAATAATAATTTTCTTACAGTAAATGAAATAAAGAAGAAAAAAATTTGATACATGAGTAATTTTTTTTTAAGCTTTATGAAAATGTTAGCGCATCAGAACCAATTCTACATATAAAAATAACTTTTAAGACAGTAATAAATTAATTTGTATCAGTTTGATACTTGAATAATCAAAATTTTATACATTTAGAAGTTTACGTCTGAATAACTTTAGAACGGCTGTCTTTATGATAAAAGTGTAAGAGACCTTTTTTGTAGAGCGTTGAATTCTCTACAATAATATGCTATTGACTTATATATATGAAGTGCGTATGCCGAGCTAGAAAAATAAACAAAAAAAAGAATTTTTTTTCCTATCCTAATATAAAATTGAGATGAAATGTATGTGGCATCAAACTATTCGTAACGTGATTGGTCGAATATATCATAAGCATGAAAATATAGACAAATGCTATACTCAGGCGCGCGCTTGCGCGCGCAAAATTCAATTCTAGTGTTATTTAAATGGGAAATGAAAAATTAGGGACAGACACCTCTAAATATTGATATTAAGAGCTCCGCTTTGAACATGCTTCTGTTCTCACCTTCATGCAAGTTTTCAGCCTGTTTTTTCGTTGAAAAAAAAAAGTCGCCTACAATTGACACACCCTAATATATATATAAAATATATCAAAAATGCATGTGGGTACTCTCATGAAGGCTCTTAATGAGTATATCATCGAGATGAGTTTATATATCTAAACATGTCAATAGTTAAGAAAGTACAGTGCAATTTAATATGTCATTATTTAATAAAGCATACTTAATTTTACTTATTTTTAAATCGCAATTTTCGGTAGTCACATAGTGACTGCAGGTTGCTAGTAAAACTATTAATTGACATAATAGAAAAGGTTTTTCTCATGATATTAAAAAACTTTTGTGAAGCTTCTGAGGCGGTAAATTTTTTTATGTACACTCAAGTATGG
The DNA here is from genome assembly GCF_020080835.1 of Cotesia glomerata. Classification (NCBI taxonomy): domain Eukaryota; kingdom Metazoa; phylum Arthropoda; class Insecta; order Hymenoptera; family Braconidae; genus Cotesia; species Cotesia glomerata. The sequence goes on along the minus strand of NC_058163.1, from coordinate 580,514 downwards.
AGTTCTAAAAAAAAAATAAATTGAATTAAAATAAATTTCGATAACGGCTACTGATGTCAAGTATTATGAAAGCATTTTTTAAATATTTGTTTTCCTTAATTATTCAGGCCAGTAATATTTGATATTGGTAAATTCGTAAAATACAAATAAAAAGTTACTAGTATTTTATTTGTTACTAAATAAAAAATAATGTTATACTTAATAATGGCAAGAATTCTAAGTAACAATAAGATATATTTTTTATTTTTCTTTTTTTTAATTACTAATTCAAGTAATACTTAGTAATGAAGAAGGAATGCGTTAAAAAAAGTACTCAATATTTGCAACTCTGGTGTAACATCGGGATGAGCTTATATCTTTAAGGGTGTCAATATTTCACAAGATACACCGTCATTTCTTAATTATGCAGCTTGAGCTAGAGCATTTTCGAGTCCAGCCTCAATACTTATTAATAGAAATCAACTATCGTTGAGAATGACATGAAACCTTGAAAAGGCACAAATTCCGGATACAAAATTGTTCTTCTCCATTCATAATATAGATTATAGTATAAGAATCTTCCTATACTTTTTTTAAGAATAATTTCGATAATAATGTATAAACTATTCACACAAACTTATTGGAACTATTCCATTCTTTTATGGAAATAGTTCCTATATTATGATGGATAAAAATGAAAAATATTAATACGTTATCGAATTGTAAAATAGAATTATAAATTATAATTTTATTAAAGTAATTTGATCATCGATTATTTTTTATTTGTATTTCCTATCACATCATTAAATTGAAACTTTTTATTTTTACTTTAAATTTGTCTCAGTATTAAATACCGATTATTTCTATTTATGGGTAATTTCAAATACAATTAAATTTTTTATTCTTACTGCAAATAAACTTCAATTAAAAAATACAATTTAATTGTATTTTAAATGTTCTCCATTATTAAATATATTAAATATTGTTATGTCAGTATTTTTTAATTAGAAATTTTATAACTCTGTGTTACACTCACTAATACCTTTCATTTAAGTACCCACATCATTTTTTCATATATTTATATGTATTATATATATGTGTATATGAAAAATATATCAAAATGCATGTGGGTACTCAAATGAAAGCTCTTGATGAGTGTAACATCATAACGAGCTTATATCTATAAAAATGTCAATAGTTAAGAAAATACAGTGCAATTTAATTAATAAAAATAATTAAGAAATGACCTTGTATCTTGTAAACTATTGACTTTTTAAAGATATAAGCTCATCCCAACATTACACTCATCGAGACCTTTCATTTGAGTACTCACATCAATTTTTCATATATTTATATATATTATATATATATATATATATATATATATATATATATATATATATATATATATATATATATGAAAAATATATCAAAATGCATGTGGGTACTCAAATGAAAGCTCTTGATGAGTGTAACATCATAACGAGCTTATATCTATAAAAATGTCACTAGTTAAAAAAGTACAGTGTAATTTAAAAAATATCCTGTGAAATATTGCCATTTTCTAGGATATAAGCTCACCCCGACATTACACTTATCGAGACCTTTCATTTGAGTACCCACATCATTTATTTATATATATATATATATATATATATATCATTAGCTAGCAATGAAATTTTAAAATATTTTCACGACTAATAAATTTAATTCCCAAAAATTCGAACTAAAAACCGACGCCTAAATTTATTCAAAACTAATCACGAGTTTAATACTCAACATTAAATAAATTTTTAGGAACAATATCGACGCATAAATTTATTTTAATTCAACTCGTAATTTATTTCTTCAATATAAAATAATTCTTATTAAAAATCATCAATTAATTTTAACTAAAAATACCCGGACTTAATAATCCACGTTGTTAATTAAATCCTAAGAATTTTACCAACGACGATATTAAATTAGTAATTAAATTTTCCATAACTTAAGTTCAATATAAAAATGACCGCGTGGAATTTTCCGATTCAATAAATAATTAATGAACAATTATTTCAATATAAAATAAATTAACGAAAATTTATCCACGGGTAATTCAATCTTAATTGCGCCAAAATTTAATAAAAGCAATTCTCAATAAAATAATTTTAAATAATTATTTCCTTGTAACAAATAATATTAATTAATAATAATTCAATTGTTCTTAATAATTTGTCGAAAAAATTAATTGCCAGGAATTTGCGCGCTCAAAATGGACGCCGATGTTCGTTAGTGCGTAGTAGACTTTGACCTTGGGTACACGTTAACTGCTTTGTAAAATTCGACCGACGCTTGCCTGATCCGTGAGAAGACAAAGGAACTTTCTCGAAAAATTTAATTCTCGGTTTTATTTTATTAAATAAAATAGTTGCTGTAATTTTTATAAATGTATTATATTTTTCTGGTGTCTATGCACAGGTGCTACTTGCACCTCTATAGAATGTTTTACCAGAAGTAAATAAATAAAATAAATAAATAATATTTTTTTAATTATAGTAAAGGAAAATTTTCAACTAATTACATACACTGGCCACTTACACCAGGAAAATAAGCTTTAATAGTTTGTACAGATATTTTATTATCTTTTACAGGTAATTTAACTGTAGCCTTTCCATCAGAAACTCTAAAATAATTCATTTTAAAGTTAAGGTTGGCAATAGCCTAATCGGCTCGGTACCTGCATTTCGAAAGAGTGGGACCAGGGTTCGATTCCGGCGCGCACCAATATTTTTCAATGATTATAAACTAAGAATATGTGCGTTTCATTGCCAGCCTCTGTACCGGTCGGGTTTTCTGTGGTTTTCCCGTATAGTTATGGAGGTAAAATGTCATTATAGAAGTACCTCCATACTATTTAAGACCGTAATGCAAATGCAGGTACTGATTATAACGCGTAAGTCGGCCACAGTCGCAGCACATGTGTGTCGGGCATGAAAGAAAAAATCCCGACATGCAGGGGGGTGGGGACGAAAAAGTGGTTGAGAGTTATAATGACGGGGTTGAGAGATTATATTGCGGAGAAAAAAGTGGAGAGACAATAATTCCCCACCCTCCCTTGTAAAACACTCTACAGTGATACAAGTAAAAACCATCCTCCTCCTCCTCCTCATTTTAAAGTTTTTTTTATTTATTAATTAGGTGCCAATTCATTTATTATACTTTAATTGTTGATGTTTTTGTTTTGCATCTGCACACATGTACGTAATGACTGAGAAATGACGCCATTTTGTCCCTATTTTGGATCCACAAGTAACAAGTGCACAAGCTCGAAGTGCACTAGTGACTTTTTTACTAGTTACTTTTATACTTATGGGTAGTATTCATGTAAACAATAAGCGAGTGTAGCGCCACTTTCTTATAAGTCATCGATGAGCCAACCAGGCTTCCGTAGTTTTGAGCTAGTCACGATACTTCGTTCACGATCCACTGGATCGCTATAATAGGGACCGAGCATTAACTGTAGAGGCAGCACATCAGTCGGAAGTGGCGCGCCCTGGTGTTTAACAAAAGCACTAAATGGACAAAAAGTATTACAATAGCTTATGTGTTTTTTTACTTAGTAATAGAGAAAATAATAAAATAAACTTTTTGACCAATATTAATCGGTCGTATTTGAAGCAAAAATAATTCAGAAAGTTAAAAAAAAACTTTAGGCCATGTATATTAAATGTGTTAAAAGAAATTCAGCATTATTAAGTCAAATAGCTATGTAAACATAGCCTCCAAAGTTCAATTCTGCCTCTAAACACGTCATATGCCTGTCATTTTTCTCTGGAGTACCACTAGTACTGAGCGAAAAATAATAAAATTTCACAAGTTTGTCAATTTGACGGTTCTGACTTGATATATTTATATATGTCGTGATATATCAAAACTCTATAGTTGAAAAAATTTCGAACAATTTATTAATTTATTTAAATAAAAAATAAATCAACATTAAATCACATGTAAGAGTTTAAAATTTTTGCCCATTAGCTTACAATTTCTATCACCAGTTGGCGTGACAGTCTAGACGCTCGGTCCCTATAGCAATACTTTTTTCTCCGTGCATTTATCTTATAAGATTAATTTATAATAATGTAAAATCCGGAGACACGATAGTGTCTCGCGCCAAGTACACGTCCAATATATGGCGTGAGACAACGTGTCTCTATTCTCTCATCATATGTCAACATAACCTCCTCACATATTTAGCTCTATATTTTTTTATTATTGCTAAGACACTAACACTTGACATCATTGTTAATAAGTTTCTTTTTACCAATTATGCATGTATTACAAAAAATTTTTGGATCTTAACAATTATTTAATATATCGCCAGTTTGAAAACTTTTGCTTGCGCCTGTTTTCGATTCTACGAGAGATTTTACAAATTTAGGGCGAATTTTCTTATTTCCAAGTTGGCACCACTTAACCCTGTTATTCTACCATCTAAGTAGTTAATATACTAAGTACTGAACTTAGCGCCGATATAAGTAGTTGGTCTTTAGTTTAACATTTCAATATATGACAGTAGGTGGAGCCACAAAATCATTACCGCTATATTTTAGATGTCACATTGGTTAGTCACGCGCGTCATTTAAAGTATTGTAGTAATTTTGTTTGTAATTAAATTATTACAAAAATTCATGCATAAAGAATCAGCTGAATTACTTGAGAAGTACATATTTGGAATTTTAAAATATTTATAAAATATTTGATTATGTCACTTAATATACTCTTTACAAAAAAAAGATATATCCCACAAAAAACAGTTTCACTGTAAACCGCCGCGCCAAGTACACGTCCAACTATTGTTACAAACTATAATAATTCAATTTTTACAAAAAACTATTGAATCGAAAAAAAAAAAACGAAGTACAAAAAATTTTTTAGATTAAAAAAACATTAGACAGTAAATACTAAGGAAAAAAATTTAGTGTACTTGGTGTGCTATACAATTCACACTACAAGTATCAATTTTAAAAACTGTGGATAATAAAAGTATTCGAATGATGCTCACCAAATACATTTTTGTGGTTTTTTTGGAATATCTTTTAAGGTAGTACCCTCGCCAGAGTCGTTTTCTTAGGATTTTTTTTTAACTTCGGCAGATTAATATTCATATAATTCTGCGTCGATTGGCGCAATTTGAAAATTTTTGACCATTCAGTTTCAGAGATATTTAATTTCAAAGTTTGAGTTTTGAACGCTCTTTTACATTGCGGTATACGGGATATCGAAAAGTTTACCTACAAACATTTTTATATCTCAGAAACTTTTCTTAGGATTCTTTTAAAAAACTAGAGTAACGTTAACTAACAACTAAACAATTTTTTAAAAATAATTTCATTGATAATTACCACACAGTTTAAGAGATATTTATTAATAAGTAATGAAAAATTTACCAGACTTTAGCCGAGGAGGGATACGTTAATAAAACTGTGGCAACAACGCAAGTTTTGTGAGCCGCGAAAAAATATGAGACGCGCATGCGCTGAAAAATTTGAAAAGTTTAATTTACTTTAAGTGTAACATTATAGTTATTAATTTTATTTATTTAAAAAAGTAACAATGATTATTTTATGAAAATAAGTATTTTTCTATATTTATAAAAATTCAAAAGTTAATAAGTTGAATATAATAATATATATTAATCTTTCATAAGTTATAAAAATAATAGTCAGATGAAATAATAAAAAATACTAAAATTTAAAATCCGTAAATACATCAACATAAAAATTCAATTACTGATTTTTCTGAAAAACAAAACAATATTGTCAATTATTTTTTCTATTTGTTATTTGCATATTTGCTAGTGATTTCTGTCGTTATTCAAGAACTTTTTTTTATGAATCGTCCTTTATAAGTCAATTTTTCAGACATTGTAATTATATTTCCGAATAAATGTAAAACAGAGGTTAATCTACAGTTAGTCCAAAACACTACAGTATAACCACTATAAAATATCTTAACGCTCACGCAGTGTTGCCAGACTTTTCAAACGATCAGTTTCTCGTTTGTGATTGGCTAAAATAAGTACATAAACAGCAAAAAGTTTTAGGCTTGTCAATAATGACTCTAAAGTATATGTACCATACACTCTAGCACAAACTTTTGACGACGGAAGTCGCGAGGGTACTACCTTAAACGGCTTTACCGATCGATTCCAAAAACTAATTAGCTCTCAACCTTGAAAAACCACGTCGATCGCCGCCAATCCGGTCAAAATCGGTTGATTCGTTCGAGAGATCGTAAACGAAAGAAAACCGAAAAAAGTGTTTTTTCGGAGTTACTCCGAAATTTTTAGTTTGACCAATTGAAACTTAGAAATTCTTTATGAGGCTTAAAAAACTGCGTATAATGCCGCCAACCGCGTAAAAATCGGTTCATTCATTCAAAAGTTATTGCGGTTTGAAAATTCAAAAAATAGTGTTCTATGAAACTTCTATCAGACTTTTGAGCTCAAAGAGCTCAAAAGCATACAAAAAGTATCATTTTGAGCTCGAAGAGCTCAAAACAACACACAGATTGTATTTTTGAGCTCGAAGAGCTCAAAAAAAACGGCCATGTATTAACGGAATCAGTGAGAAGTTGCAGGGATGGCCTTTAGGGTCAACCGTTTTTCTAATTTTTCTTTTTTTTTTATGATCGTAAAATCTATTTTTAATAATCTTCAAAGCCATTATTTATAATAATAATTTAAAATTGTATTTTTAAAAATAAAAATGTACATCGGTTACTTGGAAATGAAAAGTATCAAGAGTCGTCGTCCTTCATCTGGTCCATTATCCGCTTGCGCTCTTCAGCTCGTTTCAAATTATTTAAAACTGAATTTTCAAAATCAGCATCTAATTTATTGAAAATATCTGGAGCTGAAGAGAAACTTAATGCGGAGCTTGGCTGAGAAGTTGGTCGCTGTCTGATAGATGAGTTTGTAGTTGATGAATCAGCTGGGGTGGAATTATTGGATTTAGACTCCCAGAGGCCACTGAGAGTCAGGGGATTTTTGGTGTATCCTGTTTCTATTTGAACTGCCATTTTAGCTGCTTCGCTGTCCTTGAACTCAGCTAGTGCGCGTCCTTTTTTTGTTAGCATCGCGATGGCAACAATGTCTCCATACTAAAAAATTTTAGAAACATAAATAAAATTTTGTTATATTGAATAATGAATTATGTTAAATTGTACTGTACTTTCTTAACTATTGACATTTTTAATGATATAAGCTCATCTTGATGTTACATTTATTAAGAGCTTTCATTTGAGTACGCACATGTGGTTTTGATATATTTTCATATATTCATATATATAATATATATTTTTTAACCATATAAGCTCTTCCCGATGTTACACTCATCAAGAGCTTTCATTTGAGTACCCACATGCATTTTTGATATATTTTTCAGATATACATATATATATATATATTTATATATATAAATATATAAATATATAAAATATATGAAAAATTGATGTGGGTACTTAAATGAAAGATCTTGGTGAGTGTAACATCGGGATGAGCTTATATCTTTAAAAATATGATCGGTTGACAAAATACAATGTGATTTCTTAATTATTGACATTTTTAATGATATAAGCTCATCTTGATGTTACACTTATCAAGAGCTTTCATTTGAGTACCCACATGCATTTTGGTATATTTTTCATATATACATATATATATACATATAAATATATGAAAAATTGATGTAGGTACTCAAATGAAAGGTCTCGATGAGTGTAATATCGGGGTGAGTTTATATCTTTAAAAATGTCAATATTTCACAAGATACAATATAATTTCTTAATGATTGACATTTTTAATGATATAAGCTCATCTTGATGTTACAGTCATCAAGAGCTTTCATTTGAATACCCTAAATACATTTATTTATTTATTTATTTTGTATAAGGTAAAAGCCCCAATATATGATCATATACTGATACATGATCATATATTGGGGCTTTTACGTTACATAGTATTTGTGAAATATATAAATATATGAAAAATTGATGTGGGTACTCAAATGAAAGGTCTTGATGAGTGTAACATCAGAATGAGCTTATATTTTAAAAAATATCAATATTTCACAAGATACAAGGTCATTTCTTAAATATTGACATTTTTTAAGATATAAACTCATTTCGATGTTATACTCATCGAGACCTTTTATTTGAGTACCCACATGCATTTTCATATATTTTTCATATATACATATATATAAATATATAAAATATATGAAAAATTGATGTGGGTACTCAAATGAAAGGTCTCAATGAATGTAACATCAGGATGAGCTTATATCATTAAAAATGTCAATATTTCACAAGATACAAGGTCATTTCTTAATTATGTATCTAGAGAAAAAATTTTTCTTATTCTCTTAATAATAAAGATTACCTTCGACAAAATTTGCTGAAGATTGCTCTCATTGTACCCTCCATTATCAGGATCATTTTTTTCAGCCTTCCACCTGATATTAACTCTAGTGTCATTGACACCCACCGGCTTACTTCCATGAACTTGCTCGTAAATTTGCTTGTTCATCAAATCAATCTCCTCCTGAACTTGTCTCGAGCCCTCTTTTTTCAATCTCTCAACTTCTGCTTTAAAAACTTCCTCATCTGTCTTGAAACTCTGCTGTTTATTCAATTGCGACAGTCGATAAGCTTCTTCACGAGCTTCTAAATCTTCTTTCAATTTTCTGCGCTTTGAATCAAGCTTTGCATTGTTTATTTTTGCTTGAATTTTTGCGTTTAATATTCTGTCATACGCTGCCTGTTAAATTAATAAATAAATAAATAAATTAATTAATTAATAAATAAATTAATAAATAAATTAATAAATAAATTATTTAATAAATTAATTAATTAAGTAATTAATAAATTAATTAATTAACTAATTAATTTATAAATTAATTAATTAACTAATTAATTTATAAATTAATTAATTAACTAATTAATTATTCAAACAATTAAAAAATTACTTAATTAATAAATAAATTAATTAATTAATTAAAAAATTAATTAATTCATTGATAAATTAACTTATTAATTAATAAATTGATTAATTTATAAATTAAGTAATTAATTAATAAATTAATTTATTTATAAATCAACTAATTAATTAATTAATTAATTTATAAATAAATTAATTAATTAATAAACAAATTAATTTATTTATAAATTGATAGATTAATTTATAAATAAATAAATTTATTTATAAATTAATTAATTACCTAATAAATTAATTAACTAATTAATTTATAAATTAATTAATTAACTAATTAATTTATAAATTAATTAATTAACTAATTAATTATTCAAACAATTAAAAAATTACTTAATTAATAAATAAATTAATTAATTAATTAACAAATTAATTAATTAATTAACAAATTAATTAATTAATTGATAAATTAACTTATTAATTAATAAATTGATTAATTTATAAATTAAGTAATTAATTAATAAATTAATTTATTTATAAATTAACTAATTAATTAATTAATTTATAAATAAATAAATAAATTAATTAATAATTAATTTTATATATTTAAATATTTACCTTCGCTGATTTGTCAATTAAAATTTCCAAAATTCTTGACAATCGATGAAATGATTTTGCTGCTGATGGATTGTTTGGATTTTTGTCCGGGTGACATGATAGCGCTTTTTTACGGTAAGCTGTTTTTATCTAAAAAAAAAATAAATTAGTTAATTTTACATGTTAATTAATTTAACAAATATATAATAATTTTTTTAACAAATAAAATTATAGTAAAAAAAATTGACATGTAAAAATTTAAAAAAATTAAAAATGCAATTTTATAAAAATAATTTATGAAAGAAAATTAAAAAATCATTAATGGATTACTCAAAAATAAATTAATTTTACAAGTTAATTAATTTAGAAGATATTTAATCATTTCTTTAACAAATAAAATTATAGCCAAAATAATTGACATGTAAAAATTTAAAAAAATTAAAAATGCAATTTTTTAAAAATTATTAAGTGATTACTAATTTTAATGTTAAAAATTAATTAAGCAGATATTGATTTAGTTTTTATTATTTTTATAAAAAATAAATGTCAAAAAAAATTGACAGAAATTTAAAAAAATGAATTTTTTTTTTAAATAATTTTTTGGAACAAATTTGTTTGTAAAAAAATTAAAAAATAATCAAGTGACTGTTAATTTTAATGTCATTAATTTAACAATTAATTATCTAACAATAAAAATAAAATTTTAGTAAATTTGAGGTTAGAAAAAACAAATAATAATAATTATTTAATTACTTACCTCTTTTTCAGTTGCAGAGGACTCAATTTCAAGCTCTCCGTACAAATCAACATTCATTAAATCCTCTTCCATTATTTAGATTAATTTTTTTACACCAATAATTTTTAATTTAATAATTATAGTTGTCGCAACAAGAGAGTGTAAATATATCACGTTTCAATAATATCAACAAACGTTTTGAAACGATAATAAATATTTACTTGCTTAATAGTTTCAGCGTAAAAACTCCAGATGGCGCAGGTGTTAAATTTTGACAGGTAATATAGATGAAAATTAAGTTAGCCGACATTTAAAAAGTTTTAGAATTTTTTTTTCATTGAAAAAAATATTACATAAAAATAAAAAAAAAAAAATTTAATTTGTAAAAAACTTGAAAAACTTTAAGTGCATTTTTTTTAAAATATTTTTTAATTTTAATTTAATAAATAAAAAAAAATTTTTAAATTAAAAATGTCGGCTAACTTTAATGTCATTAATATAGATATTTTCTTTGTACTCCGCGTGAAAAAAAAAAAAAAAAAAACTCTTTTTGGGATCCCTAGCGGTTTTGTAAATGCCGAAAAAATATCGCAATTATACAGTATTAATGCGGTATTTTTTCAGCATTTTTTCGGTTGTTTTGGTCAGTTTTTTTATCGAAAAATTACGGAACATTTACCGTAAAAATGCGAAACATTTACGCTGAAAATGCGGCATATTTACGGTAATAAGGCGGTAAAATGACTGTATTAAAATCATATTTAGAAAATGGTGTCAAATTAAATAACGCTCGGACTGGGATTCGAACCCAGAACATTCCGAAGACATGTCGGCTACTCTACCATTTGAGCTATCCGGTCTATACTAAATTTCCATTCGCTTATTCTATATACATTAAGCCACACCGTCCATCTTACGGCAAGCATTTTTACAAATGTAAATAATGCTGTGAAGCGGGAAAGAATGAGAGTTACGGTAATTATTACGTGAAGCGTTCCACATTCACGTAACAGGATATTGGTAGGAAAGGATTGAGAAAGGAATGTGGAGAGGATAATCTTAATGTGAGTTTATAGAATATGTGAGAAAAAATTATTAGATAGCTCGGACTGGGATTCGAACCCAGAACCTTCCGAAGACATGTCGGCTACTCTACCATTTGAGCTACCCGGTCTATACCATATTGTTTTTTTGCTTATTCTATATACATTAAGCCACACCGTCCATCTTACGATAAGCATATTTAAAATTAAATAATATAATTATATATGTGAAACAATATAACTTTTCGATTTTAGAAAATTTGCAATTTTCTAAGTGAGAAATTAAAAATTGAAATTAAAATTAGAATATATTTACTTAACATATGTATTATTTTATATTAATTACTGCTAAATACCTAATTAAAAAATAATATTCTACATATTTTTTATTCAAAAACAGTATTCGTTTTTGCAAAGTAGCGATGGAGAATAAAAAGCAAAATTTGAAATTTTTCATTTTATTCATTTCTAACATAGAAGTGAACTAAAAATAAAACTAAATCTTTAATAATTGTCCATTATGTCAGAAAATTACTGTATTATTACGGTAATTATTTGGAATTTTTTGGGTAAAATTTGGGCATTAATGCGGTAATTGTATAGTATATTTTTGGTAACTGTACAGCATAAGTACAGTATATGTACTGGATAACTACAGTATAAAAACTGGCCAAAACAACTATAGTTTAACCGCATCATTACCGAATTATAACGGTAAATATATGGCATGAGCATAAATGCCGAAAAATTACGGTATTTTTACGGCATTCTTAAAACCGCGAGAGATGTGTCAAAAGTGTCAAAATCCGAATTTTAAACTTTAAAACTGTTAATAAATTTATCATTTCTAATGATTATTCCTATTATATTTAGTAAAAATTTAAATTGCGCACTCTGTGATGCGCATTAATTCTAAACCAATGAGGAATCAGTTTCCATTCTTTAGATATTAGTATATCAATTTTATATACTTAATACGAATACGAATCGGCTTTGCTCACTTTCATACGCACAATTGTGTTCAAGGTCTTGTAAAATTGTAAGATTAAAATATTATTTTCACATTTTTAAATATTAAACTGATAATTATGATGTAATATAAAAATTTATACATTGATAAATTTTCTAAATGACAGTGCGCTCTTTTTACAAAAGAAATTAATAAATTTCGAGTATAAAAAACTAATGAATTATAAATTTTAGATTAAAAAGCTTGTAATTATTTCGGCAATTTTTATTGATAGGATTTATAATTCATATATTTTGAGCGGTATAATTACAATGAATTTTTAAAATTTGGATCAGTTGGTATTCATAATTGTAGTTAAAAAACAAAAAGAGTACAGTAAGTGAACAATTGTAAGTATAAATTATTTTTTTTTTTATTAATACTTATGAATGACTATAAAAATAAAAAGCCGACATCTGAAAATTTTTATTATTTTTTTTTGTTGAAAAAATTATTACAAAAAAATCAAAAGAAAAATTTTAAATGTAAAAAATTTGAAAAATTGAATTATTAAACAAAATCCAAAAATTAAATAAATATTAAATAGTAACAGTATTTTTAATCACAGGATCAAGTGTTAAGGATTACAAAATTTAAAAGAAGAAATAACTGCATATTAGAGTGGTCCAAAAAAAACATTTTTATTTTTTTTTTCAACTGCTGTCTTAAAAACTACTCTAAGGTAAAAAAAAAATTCTCTCCAAAGCGCAGCTTGATATCTCAATTCTTCATGAAGCTCAATGAATTTTTATTTTCCCATTTAAATAACAAGTAAAAAAAATTTTATTTATGTTTTCATTCGGTAAAACTACGAAAAAAAATTTTTTTTTGTATTTTTCGTCAATTATTCTTGTAGGAAATTTAATTCTCTACAAAAAAGTACTGAGGTAGTTTTTTCGTAATCCTAACAAGTAAAAAGTTATTAAGCTTTAAATACTCGCAATAAAAGAAAATTTAATCAGATATGATTTTAGAATCCACGTTGTATCACATTTTCTGTTTCAAAGTATTTGATTATGTAATTTATATTTTTTTCTTAAAAACATGGTATACAGTCTGATATCGGTAATTCAGTCTTGACCAGTGACAACAAATGACGATTGAATTTATCAGTTTGTTTATTTGAACCACATGTAAAATGCACTGAAGGAGATTACCAGACTTTGTAAATACTCTAACCACTGCTTAAAAAAATTAAACTAGATAATTTACTTTTAGCACTCTCTTGCGGCCTACATGAAGATATATAGTAAATTAAATTTTTTGTTGATAATTAGTTTTAATAATTATGTCTTATAAGTAATATAAACTAAAATAAAAAATAACCAAAAAATTAAATAAGTCTTATAGATTATATTGGTTGTATATTTATTAGCAATTTCTTTATAGTCAAGCTTATCCCATAATAAAATTGAGATGAAATGTATGTGGCATCAAACTATTCGTAACGTGATTGGTCGAATGTATCATAAGCATGAAAATATATGCAAACTCTATAGTCAGGCGCGCGCTTGCGCGCGCAAATTGAAATTCTAGTCCACTCTTATAATTTAGATGAAAAATATGAAAATATACACAATTAGACAAACTATTCGTAACGTGATTGGTCAAATATATCATAAGTATGAAAATATAGATAATTCCATAATAAATTCACACGCGCGCTTGCGCGCGCAACGTATACTAGTTTACTTAAATATGTGATGACTCCTGAGATAAGGCAGTTTTACGAACGAACTCTACCTGTTTATTTATCATTTTTCTTTCAAAGATTAAATTTAAAAATAAGAGAATCAATTCACGAAGGACTTCTATTTACGTTCTCCTGCAAAGTTTCATGATTTTTCATTCGGTCAAAAAGTGTCCCAGCATCGTGTTCAAAATTTAAATATTCACCTGTCCTACATGTTCTTAAATAAAAAAATTAAATTCAGTACACATCCGGAAGGACTAGCTTGCTCTTGATTCAGATTCCGTAATGAAATTCAAGTTCAATTTTAAAAAATCATTGCTCATAGGAAAAAATATCCAAATTGTAATGAGAAAAATTATTCATAATTCACAGTTAATACTTCACCAAAAGACATGTGTTAATTATATTAGAAACAGTCTAGTTTGATAAATTTTGAAATAAATACATGCAGTTACCAAAAAAGTTTTCGAAAAGATGCTTTGAAACTATCTTCGTTCAAATTTTCTTTTGTGCGAGTATTTAAAGCTCAATAACTTTTTACTCGTTAAGATAACGAAAAAACTACCTCAGTACTTTTTTGTAGAGAATTAAATTTCCTACAAGAATAATTGACGAAAAATGCATAAAAAAATTTTTTTCGTAATTTTACCGGATGAAAACGTAAATAAAATTTTTTTACGTGTTATTTACATGGGAAAATAAAAATTCATTGAGCTTCATGAAGAATTGAGATATCAAGCTGCGCTTTGAAGGGAATTTTTTTTATACCTTAGAAAAGCTTTTAAGATGATAGGCAAAAAACTTTTGTTTTTTGGACCACTCTACTGCATATATATTAAATGCACAAGGGATATAACAAAATTATATGATACTGAAGTTAGCGCTTATTTGATTAAAAAAAAAAAATTATTTTTAAAAACTCTTATTTATAATTTTTTAGAGTTTCTAAAGATGAAATTTTTTTAATAAATTTTTCTTGCTATAATTTATTTGTTAAAAAAATTATAAAAATTATCAGATGTTTCTCAATTTCAATATCATAAAATTATTCATCAAATTTATCCGTCAGGTCATGCTAAGCTGCCTGAATGATTAATAATAACAAATCGTCAGAGTTAAATAAAACACTTGAAATTTGTATAAACTAAACTTTTAAAAATGATTATTGCATTATCATATATCGTTACATCAATATTATTATCTGGTGTGTTATTATTGATTATCGCACACTTTTACTACCACAATCGAAATCAAGGACGTCTTTGTAATTTGATTCCTGGACCTAAATTCTATCCTATAATCGGCAATGCTTTGGACGTAACAATACATCCTGGTAAAATAAATTTTTTTTTTTATTTTATAAATATGACAATTAATTTAACAATTTTTTTAGATTTTTCTAATAAATTGTCTTAAAAAAAATTTATCAAAAATTCCGCTAGTAGAAATTTAAAAAAATTACAAAAATTTTAAGAAAATATTTTTTTATAACAATAAAAATTTAAATAATTTTATTTATTACATTTTTAGAAGATACTTGGAATTTTTTACGGCGTACATCAATTAATTTTTATCCTGTGTGGAAAGTTTGGTTCGGATTTTCGCCTGTTGTAAACATACGTCATCCCGATGATATCGAAGTAAATATCTTTATAGATAAATTTTATTAATTATTAATTTTATTTTTAAACTATTAAAGATTTTGCTATGCAGCAGTAAGCATATAGAAAAAAGTATGTTTTATGATTTACTACATCCTTGGTTGCACGATGGATTGTTGACTAGTACAGGTAAATAATAAATTAGGGGGCGTCCATAAATTACGTGAGGCATTTTTGAGAATTTTTTAACCCCCCCCCCTCCCCCCTTGATAAGATTTCGTAAGATTTTCCTCAACTCCCTCTCCCCTCCCCTAATTTCACGCGAGATTATTCAAAATTTATGTTTTGGCTGTAAACGGGTTGGATTATTGAGAAAAAAAGTGCCATTCGGCTACACCCGACATGGATAGGTAGATTTCTTATTTGAATATTGAAAAAAACACGTTATTAAAAGGCCGTAATGTCCTAAAATTTATTTTTTATTATATTTTTGCAAACAACGATATGAGACTGACTACAGCAAATAGATATTTAAAGACATCTACCTAAAAAATAGGATTTTTACACGCTTTATATTAGCTTCACTTGTATGTCAGTTTGTATGTCAGTTTGTCAGTATGTCAGTAACTCTCCGTGGGTAATCTGCGCGCCTGCGGCCTTCCTTGGTTCTGGTAGCCGTTTCTCAGGCTCGCTCTCCGAAATCGAACTCTGATTCCCCGTATTTATAATATTTATAAATAATTATTTTTTTATTAGCTTCACTTGTATGTCAGTATGTCAGTATGTCAGTATGTAACTCTCCGTGGGTAATTTGCGCGCCTGAATATTTTTGATAATCAACAAATAATAGTTTAAAAAAAGTAAAAAATCACGCTTTTATAAATAAACCAAACTAAAAAGTAAAAAATAAATAATAGTTTAAAAAAACTAAAAACACGCTTTTTATAGAAAACCAAACTAAAAAATAGAAAATAAATTTTAATTAAGAATAGTGTTAAAAATTTCAATAAATATAAATTAATAATAGTGTAAATAAAAAAAATGTATTTTATTTTAAAAAAAGCGTGGGGTGCTTTTTAAGATATTATCAAAATGATAATCACTCTACTCATATCTGTCAATAAAATATTTATAACTATTGACACCATGCACCTCACGCTTTTTTTAAAATAAAATACATTTTTTTTATTTACACTATTATTAATTTATATTTATTGAAATTTTTAACACTATTCTTAATTTAAATTTATTTTCTATTTTTTAGTTTGATTTTCTATAAAAAGCGTGTTTTTAGTTTTTTTAAACTATTATTTATTTACATATAAAAGTCATTTGATGATAAAAGCTAAAATTTAATTTATTATTGATTTTTTTTTAATTTTCTCAACTACGAAATAAATTGAAAAAAGTATTAAAAGTCGACGAACAATAGTTTAAATTGAAGATAATTAAACATATTATGACAAAATTGTATTAAAATTACGACATGAGACCGGCTACCACCGATAGATTTCTAAAGAAATCTATAACTAAAAAATTAGTGACTCCTATCGATCAATAATCAAATTAAACAATCGAGCGCTACTTTGCTGCTCTGCAGGGTTCAGACAAATACGACAAACACTATTGTATCAAATTTGGCCATATTTTATTATAGAAATACTTTTTCACGCAATTTTACACTGTTTTCTGCTAGAGAAAAAATTACGTGATATTTGTTAAGATCCCCCCCCCCTTCCCCCTAAGTGAGATTTGGTAAGATTTAGCATGATCCACTCCCCCCCCCCCTAGAACACCTCACGTAGTTAATGGACGCCCCCTTACCCAGTTAAGAATTTAAATGCTAACAAGTATGTATTTATTTTGTATCTGGGGTACCAAGGAGAAAAATGGAGAAGCCGAAGAAAAGTATTGACTCCAGCATTTCACCTGCATAATCTTAAAGAGTATATGGATTGCTTTACTAATCATACAAATCGCTTGATCAAAAATCTGAAATTAGAATCGGGTTCTGATGGAGTCATTAAAGAACTTTTACCATTAGTTACAACATTTACTCTTCATACAATAGTTGGTATGTTTATTTATAAATTAATCAGATGATTTTTAATAAGTTTGAAAATAATTTGTTTTTACTGTAATTAGAATCAACGATGGGCGTTGTAATTGAAGAAAATGACATGAATCAGTACAAAAATTCACTCTATGAATTTGGAGAAATATTAGTTTATAGGTGAAGATTTACCGTTATAATTCTGAAATAATACGATATTTCTTTGGTTATATTACCCAGTTTTTTTTATCATAGTTACGCAGCATTTCTACTGTACTTTTGCTGCAAATTTACTAGAATAATACGATGAAATTACCGTAAAACTCCAGAATTTTTACCGTAAAAAATTTTTCACGTGACGAATGCAAAAAGGGCGCATGGCAAAGTATGCGCTCTTTTAGCTTTGCAAAGCTAAAAGGGCGCATAATATTTTTTTAATCACCAATCGACTAATTGACATATTCTTCGGCGAAAAATCAAGCATTGATTTCCTAAAGCTAAAAGGGCGTATGTCTCTAATTATGCGCCCTTTTAGCTTTAGGAATTTGAAAATTTTATGACCTAAAGCTAAAAGGGCTTATAAATTTTTTTTCTAAATAATTCATTAAAATGCTCATTTTTAGCCTTAAAAAAATTAGGAAAACGGTTGACCCTGAAGGCCATCCCTGCAACTTCCCGCTAATTCCATACCTGGATGCTTAAAATTGCACTTATGCCGTTTTTGAGCGCTCTTCGAGCTCAAAAATACAGTTTATGTGTTGTTTTGAGCTCTCCGAGCTCAAATAGATAACATTTCTATGCTTTTGAGCTCTTCGAGCTTAGAAGTCTAATAAAAGTTTGATAAAACACTATTTTTTGAGTTTTTAAGCCGCAATAACTTTTGAATGAATGAACCGATTTTTACGCGGTTGGCGGCATTCGACGAAGTTCTTTAAGCTTTTTAAAAAATCTTTAAGTTAAAATTGATCAAACTAGAAATTTCGAAGTAATTCCGAAAAAACACTTTTTTGGGTTTTCTTTCCTGCACGATATCTCTCGAATGAATCAACCGATTTTGACCGGATTAGCAGCGATCGACGTGTTTTTTCAAGGTTAAGAGCTGATTAGTTTTTAGAGTTGATCGATAAAGCCGTTCGAAAGTTATTTCAAAAAAACCACTTTTGAAAAAAAATTTTTTTACAGTTTTTTTTAGATTTCTCGAAATCTATCGGTCCAAATTATTTCCAAAATCTAAGTTTGGACAAGCCCTTTTGAATGGCGCCAACCGCTATCGAATCGGTCAAGCCATTCAAAAGTTATGAGAGGTTTACATACTTACATACATACACACACACATACATACATACATACATACATACATACATACAGACATAGTGACACCCTCGCGGGGATAGTCAGGGAAGCTTCCTGTGACCTTAAAACGTCGAGATCTGATGAAAACTCGATTTTTGTAAAACGGGGTAAAACCAATAACTTCCCGATTTTTGAAAATCTGAGATTTTCTTAGCGGGAAGTTAAAAACGGTAGATTCACACGAAAGAGCCATATTAAAGCAAATTTTAAGGGAGTTGGGAAAGAACGGATAGGGGAAAGGGGGGACCTACTCAGTGGGAATTTTTCCGTCATTGAAAAAATAATCAGACAGCCCAGACTGGGAATCGAACCCAGATCTCTCGATTACGCGCCAAGGGCTCTACCAGTTAAGCTATCCGAGACAAGTACTGAATACTTTATTCAGTCACGTATATAAGACCCACCGAGCAAACAACGCCACCGTCCATCTTACGGTAAAGAGCCATATTAAAGTAGTTTAATATGGAGATTCACTATATTCTAACTCAACATACGC
This sequence comes from Cotesia glomerata, assembly GCF_020080835.1. NCBI lineage: Eukaryota > Metazoa > Arthropoda > Insecta > Hymenoptera > Braconidae > Cotesia > Cotesia glomerata. The sequence continues at coordinate 560,986 of NC_058163.1, read as the reverse complement.
TCTTTCAAAATTACAATTAAAAATATTTTTAAAAAATTGCAAAATATGCGTGATTGTATTAATTTATTTTTTATTTGAAAATTATTTCAATCCCATTAGTTTTCGATTAATTTAACTATCCATTGCTTGTATAAAAACAGTTAAAAATTATTATTTTTTCAATATTGTTTAAGTACTTAAAAACAGCCGATCCCCTCTTTTTCTCGCGTCGCACTCACTGCAAGAAACGGTACTATCCTCGGTGCATTCATGATTATAAAGCTATTGAAATTTTATGTTTTTCTTTTAAACAAATGAGAATTTTGAAAAAAACACCCTGCTATACGAAATAGATAATTAAAAAATCTATTACGTAGCAGAGCGTTTTTTTCAAAATTCTTCTATGTCTAGAAGAGAAATATAAAGCTGCAATCGTACGCGAAAAGAACAAGATGACACTGGATATCATCCCGAATTATACTGAGTAAAAAAAATTTCAGATAGTAGTTAGTATAATCCAGATTACAATGAGTATAATCCAGATATCACGCAGTATAATTTGGATTTTTCTAGCTACTATCTGAAATTTTTTTTCACCACAAATAATACTGAGTATAATCTAGGATGATACCCAGTGTCATCTTGTTCTTTCCGTGTAGGGACCAGCTGTTAAGAAATTTTTTTTTCTTCATAAAACTTTTTTATTTTATGTCTTGTGAAGCTATTTATCAAAATGTTTTATAAAAACTTAAATTTTTTTTTATGTGCCCTTTTAGCTTTAGGCACTACTTTTCTAAAAGCTAAAAGGGCGCATGTCTTGAATTTACGCCCTTTTAGCTTTAGTATACTCGAATTTTTTTTTTTTACAGATCTTTGTGTTTCGAGTGATTTATTTATTTATTTATTTATTTATTACTTGAAAACATCTCAACAGCCCGAAGGCCAATTACAGAGAATTCTGATTTACAATATGTAATACAAGAGGCGCGTTAACGGTTAGCAAAATACTTAACAATTATTGAGTTATTCAATAATAACAGAAACTTACATAGAATTTCAAAGAAATTTTAATACATTAATACACTAATGCTGGATGAAATTATTACATAATATAAGATATAATTTACATTATTATTAATATAAAGATATAATTTACAAACCTAATTGTTTTAGTGATACTATTTTCATCTAGTGTTAACTACCAGTGATGCAAGGGCACTGGGACTAATTGATGAAGAAGACTCAAGCAGGTCAAAATTATTACTTTGACGTACAATAATGTTACATGCATTAATCATTTCAAGAAGAATGAGAAAAAAAAATTTTTTTTATGCGCCCTTTTAGCATGAATCCCTACTAACCTGTAGCTATGCGCCCTTTTTGCATTAGTCACGCGTTATGAATTAATTATAATATTGCTATAATTTTACAATAATAAAATCGTATTTCTACGGTAAAAATACCGAAGTTATACTGCAATTTTGCCGGGTTTATACTGATGTAATTAAAAAATTTCAAAAAATTAGTATTTTTTGTTCATTGCTGCATTGAAGTCATATCAATTAAAATGTGCAGACTATAAAATTTTCATGTTTATTCCATTAATTCTTACGTTTTTCATTCTAATCAAAGAATTATTGGAAGTAAAACGTAGAAATTGTAGGATTTTTCAAGTTCGGCGATGAGTAAATAAGTATACAGTAAATATGCGATACAATTATGGTTTTAATGCTGTTTAATATACCGTAATTTTCCTATTGTATTGTCGTAAATATTGTTAATTTATTTCGTTATTTTTTTGTAATAATTCGGCAAAAAAACTGGCTACAACTGAAGTATTACAGTAAATATACAGCATTTATATCGTATAAATATCGAACCTTTGCGACATTTCCAAAACCGCAAGGGAATCGTATTTAAAAAAAAAATTATTTTTAATAATTATTGTAATGATTCGCAGATCTTTTAGACCATGGTTACAAAATGATTTCATTTTTGGATTCACATCTAGAGGTCGAGAATATGACAGACTTTTGAAGAAACTTCATAACTTCACTAAAAAAGCATGTTTTTTTTTATAATACTGAAGTTTTTAATTTTTTTCATTAATTAAATTAGAACAAAAAAATATTTTTTAAAAATTGCACTTACAGTTTTTAAAGTTTTTTATAAATGAAAATTTTTTTTTAATTCTTAAATGTCAGTTAACTTAATTTTTATCATTCCATTTTATTTTTTTATTGAATTAGATAATTGAGGAACGTAAACAGTATCATGAAGAAACTGAAGGACAATATTTAGAAAATTTTATGACGGAAAATAAAACAGATTTTGAACCTATTCAAAAAAGTAATAAGACTAAACAAAAAAGACTTGCTTTTTTGGATCTTTTACTTTCAGTTGTAAAACAAAAAACAGGTGTTGATGAACGAGGAATTAAAGAAGAAGTTGATACTTTTGTTTTTGAGGTGAAAAAAAAAATTCATTTTTAAAATATGACAAAATGTCTTCATTTAATTAATTTAATTAATTTTTAGGGTCACGATACTACTTCAGCAGCATTATTATTTGTTATTTTGTTATTGGCTGAATATCAGGATATACAAGTTAAAAAAAAATAATTAAATATTTATAAAAATTAAGTTAGCCGACAATTAAAAATTAAAAAAATTTTTCATTTAAAAAATGATTACAAAAGTATAAAAAAAAATTTTTCATTTAATTTAAAAAAAAATTAAAAACGTCGGCTAACTTTCGTATTATTATTTTATTTTAATTAGATTTAATTATTTTTTTGTTATACAGAATCGAGTAAGAGCTGAAGTAGAAGAAGTATTAATTGAGAATAATGGAGAAGCAAATTTTAATGATCTTCAACGTTTAACTTACTTGGAATGTTGTATTAAAGAGTCATTAAGGCTTTATCCCACTGTCCCAACTATATCGAGAAAAACTCAAGAAGATTTAGTATTAAGTAAAAATCTAGTTTACAAAAAAAAATTATTAGTAATTATTTACAAGTGGGTCCTACTATTTTAATTTTTATTTTTTTGAAAATTTTGATGTTTTTTTTTTGAAAAATATATAAAAAAATGAACGGTTAAAAAAAAAATTGATTACCACAATTTTAACAAATTTTCAAAAAAATTTATAATTTTTTAGAAAATTGTGATATTCAAATTTATTTATTTAAATTTATTTTCTTTTCAAAAAAATTATATTAAAAACATAAAAAAAAGTTTGGAAAATCCAAAAGTGCACGCCTCATAACGCTCATTCATTTTTTAAGAAAAAATAAATTGTGTAACTGATAAAAAAAAGAAAATTATAATTAAGTAATTTCTTACAGAGTATTTTTTTTTTTTTTTTAATATCAGCGCCCTTTTTTCTTGTTATATGCGCACGCAGTCTAAAAAAATCTAGCTTTATCAAGTGGCGCCATAGTTTTCACGTGACAAATAAGAAAAATTCGTTTGTCTTTGTACGGTTATATCGTAAGAAATTTTAATAAAAATTCAATTTAAAAAAAAAATACGTAAACTAGGCTACTGATATGAAATACGGACCCAGTTCATCGCATTCGTAAACTAATAAAAAAAGTCCGGTCTTGAAATATCAATTTGTTCGGGAGTAATCATTGGTACATCCAAAATGGGGTGACATCCGGACGTCCACGTAAAATTTTTTTCAAAACCTTTTTTTTTCAAAATAGCTACATGAAATGATTTTAGAAAGTAAAAGATGGTTTAATTTAAGTGTTTTCTCCGTGTACATCTACTTATGTTATTGTATAAGTGTAATATGGTTGTAATAGAGGCATTTAAAGATCAAAAAATTACTTGACCTTGACGAGTCGAGTATAAAGCACAACCTCACGCGCTTCGCGCTATGAGGCGTGCAACAGATAAAATAGAAATTTTATCCAAAAACATGAGAGCCAAAATTTTTTTCAATTTTTGATGGCAAAAAGGATATCAAAATATTAATTTTAAAACAAGCAGAATAAAAAATATAATAATTATAAAACAAGCAGAATAAAAAAAATTAAAAAATGTTAATTTTTCATCTAAATATCGTGAAAAATAGTTTTGACTACTTTAAAATAATTACCAAATTATTAAGTATGAATAGTTTATTTAAAAATTTATTAATTGTTTCAGAGCACTGTATTGTACCAAAAGAAACAATTTTAAATGTCCAGATATTTGATACTCACCGTGATGCTAATTTTCGGCCACGTCCGAATGTTTTTGACCCAGATAGATTTTTGCCGGAAAATTCAGTTACCAGGCACCCTTTTTCATTTATTCCATTTAGCGCTGGTTCGCGCAATTGCATTGGTAAATTTTATTTACCCAATATCTGCTTTAAAAATATATTTAATGGTTAATTAATAAAAATGGTTTATTATTTTTTCAGGCCAAAAATTTGCAATGCTTGAATTGAAAACATTCATGGCTGGTCTACTTTACAACTTTTATTTAGAACCTCAAGAAACTACCGCGGATTTGAGATTGATTCCTGATCTTGTGATAAGACCGGCTCATCCAGTTTATGTTAAGTTTGTGCCAATAAATAGATAGTGGTTAATTAAATATTAAACGTGAATATAATCATTTTAATTATCAGATTATATTTACAGAATATATTTTTTTTAATTTTATTGTAAAAAAACAATTATTAAAATGCTATTAAAATTTACTTTTAATTTTTTTTTGTCATAATTTTTTAATGTCATTTTGAATTATGTTACAATTATCAAGACATTGAAACCAAAATTTCAATTTTTAAATTTAACTAAAAATTATAAAACTAAATTTTGACATTTAATTTGATGAATAATTAATTTTTTTTTAATTAAAAATTGTTTTTTTTAATTAAAAAAACTAAAAACACGCTTTTTATAGAAAACCAAACTAAAAAATAGAAAATAAATTTAAATTAAGAATAGTGTTAAAAATTTCAATAAATATAAATTAATAATAGTGTAAATAAAAAAAATGTATTTTATTTTAAAAAAAGCGTGAGGTGCATGGTGTCAATAGTTATAAATATTTTATTGACAGATATGAGTAGAGTGATTATCATTTTGATAATATCTTAAAAGCACCCACGCTTTTTAAAATAAAAATACATTTTATTTACACTATTATTAATTTATATTTATTGAAATTTTTAACACTATTCTTAATTTAAATTTATTTTCTATTTTTAGTTTGGTTTTCTATAAAAAGCGTGTTTTTAGTTTTTTAAACTATTATTTATTTTTACTTTTAGTTTGGTTTATTTATAAAAGCGTGATTTTTATTTTTTTAAACTATTATTTGTTGATTATCAAAAATATTCAGGCGCGCAAATTACCCACGGAGAGTTACATACTGACATACTGACATACTGACATACAAGTGAAGCTAATAAAAAATAATTATTTATAAATATTATAAATACGGGGAATCAGAGTTCGATTTCGGAGAGCGAGCCTGAGAAACGGCTACCAGAACCAAGGAAGGCCGCAGGCGCGCAGATTACCCACGGAGAGTTACTGACATACTGACAAACTGACTAACAAACAAACTGACATACAAGTGAAGCTAATATAAAGCGTGTAATTAGCGGGAAGTTGCAGGGATGGCCTTCAGGGTCAACCGTTTTTCTAATTTTTTTTTTTAATTTTCAAAATTTCAACGATTAATGCCTTATATACTATTTATTTTTTAATTTTAGGAATTTTTATGGGTTTTGTATTTTAATTTATTGAAAATTTACTACTACAGTTGTTATGACTCAACTGGAGCGAAAGGACTTCCTTAATAGTCTTATGAACGTGGACTTGGCGCGATTTTTTTACAGTGAAACTGTTTTTGCTCGGATTTTCATAACTTCAGTAGTCCACTCTTATAATTTAGATGAAAAATATGAAAATATACACAATAAGACAAACTATTCGTAACGTGATTGGTCAAATATATCATAAGCATGAAAATATATGCAAATGCTACAGTCAGGCGCGCGCTTGCGCGCGCAAATTCAAATTCTAGTATTTTCTTAAACTTGAATGAATTTAGTTAAACTAAACTCCGCAAGGCGGCAGCACTTACCGGAAAAATAAAAATAAAAAATGTACTTACATGTGTATTAATTACGTGTGTGCGTAGTAAATGTATTGACATATAGATAACGTGTATATAGAAATAGATTTTTATATTTAATAATAATAACTGACGCCTGCGCTCTAAAAAAAGTATCCCTGGCATAGGTATCTTGATGCAGATATATCTATATGTGTAACTGATCAATTTCATCAACTTCACTGAAATATCACCTGATTACATAGTAAACATTCAAACAAATTATTAAAAATGGTAATTATATTATTTATTATATTGTTTTTATTTTATTTTTGTCAATAATTTAATTCTATTCTTTTTAATTTAATTTTCAATCTGTCACTTGTAATAATCGATTGGAGCACTTAAATAAAACCACTTGATTATTATTTTTTTATTTGTTTCATAAAACTAAATATTTTACTATACTAGCTTAAGTGTTATATTTATTTTTTATTTTATTAAAATAATTTTTTTTTTTTTATTTATTTTTCAGGGAAACGAAAGTTCTTTGCCGATGGAACTTTGTTCAAATTGTAAGTATGGTTATATTTATTATTATTGTCATTATTATTATTATTATTTTTGTTTAAATTATTAGTAATTATTTAATCAAGATAAAATTTAAATTAAATAATTTTTAATACACAAAAAAAATTATTTATTTATTTTTTTAATTATTTTTATTAAAATTTAATTTAATAATTTTTTTATTTTTTTTTTTTAGTAAATAAAAATAAAAAATAAAATTAATATTGATTTTTTTTAATTGAAATAAAATTTTAATTTAATAATTTTTAATACAAAAATAAATTTTATTTATTTTGTTAAAAAATAATTTTTATCAAAAATAACTTTTTAAAAATTAAATTAAATTGAAAAAAATTTTTTTTTAGTAAATAAAAATAAAAAATAAAATTTTGATTGAATAATTTTTAATACAAAAAAAATTTTATTTATTTTGTTAAATAATTATTTTTATTAAAAATAATTTTTTTTTAATTCAATTTAATAATTTTTTTTTTTTGTAAATAAAAATAAAAAATTAAATTAATATTGATTTTTTTTTAATTGAAATAAAATTTTAATTTAATAATTTTTAATAAAAAAAAATTTTATTTATTTTTTTTTTTAAATTATTTTTATTAAAAATAATTTTTTAAAAATTTAATTTGATTATTTTTTAGTAAATGAAAATAAAAAATAGAATTAATATTGATTTTTTTTTAATTGAATAATTTTTAATACAAAAAAAATTTTATTTATTTTGTTAAAAAATAATTTTTATTAAAAATAATTTTTTTTTAATTTAATTTAATAATTCTTTAATAAATAAAATTAATATTGATTTTTTTTTTAGTTGATGCTGATGAAATCAGACGATTAGGAAAAAGATTTCGCAAATTAGATCTGGACAACAGCGGAGCGTTGAGTATTGATGAGTTTATGTCGTTACCAGAATTGCAACAAAATCCATTGGTACAAAGAGTAATTGATATTTTTGATGCTGATGGTAACGGTGAAGTTGACTTTAAAGAGTTTATTCAAGGCGTTTCACAGTTCAGTGTTAAGGTAATTTTATTTTTTTTTTTACTGGGAAAAAGCTAGGGCGAAAAGTTATTAATAACTTTGGGCGACAATAAAAATATTTGTTTTTTAATAGAAATTTATACGATGTCGATGACTACTGTTTTTTTACTGGTTGACTTTAATAAATTTATTTGTTTTGTGCCTTTGAAAAATTAATATTTTGCTTTATTAATTAAATAATGAATTTTGGTAAATTGCACTGTACTTTCTTAAATATTGATGATTTTAAAGATATAAGCTCATCTTGATGTTATACTCATCAAGAGCTTTCATTTGAGTACCCACATGCATTTTTGATATATTTTTTATATATACATATATATATAATATATATTTTAAAGATATAAGGTCGTTCTGATGTTATACTCATCAAGAGCTTTCATTTGAGTACCCACATGCATTTTTGATATATTTTTCATATATCCATATATATAATATATATAAATATATAAAATATATGAAAAATTAATGTGGGTACTCAAATGGAAGGTATCGATGAGTGTAACCTCGGGATGAGCTTATATCTTTAAAAATGTCAATAGTTCACAAGATACAAGGTCATTTCTTAATTATGTATCAAGAGACAAAGCATTTTCGAATGCAGCCTCAGTAGGCTGCATTCATAGAATTAAAGAATAATTTTAATAATTTAATTTTTTTATTAGCAACTTTGCAGTCACTACGTGACTGCCAAGTCTTGTAAACTATAAAAAAAGAAAATTTTGCGTTATTAAACAATGATTTTTGTTAAATTGCACTGTACTTTCTTAAATATTGACGCTTTTAAAGATATAAGCTCATCTTGATGTTACACTCATCAAGAGCTTTTATTTGAGTACCCACATGCATTTTTGATATATTTTTCATATATACATATATATAAATAGATAAAATATATGAAAAATTGATGTGGGTACTCAAATGAAAGGTCTCGATGAGTGTAACATTGAGATGAGCTTATATCATTAAAAATGTCAATAGTTCACAAGATACAAGGTCGTTTCTTAATTATTGACATTTTTCGAGGTATAAACTCATTTTGATGTTACACTCATTGAGACTTTTCATTTAAATACCCACGTGGCATTTTTTATATATTTTATATACATGGTATATATGAAATATATAAATGCATAAAATATATGAAAAATTGATGTGGGTACTCAAATGAAAGGTCTCGATGAGTGTAACATTGAGATGAGCTTATATCATTAAAAATGTCAATAGTTCACAAGATACAAGGTCATTTCTTAATTATTGACATTTTTCAAGATATAAACTCATTTTGATGTTACACTCATTGAGACCTTTCATTTAAGTACCCACATGACATTTTTTATATATTTTATATATATGGTATATATGAAATATATAAATGCATAAAATATATGAAAAATTGATGTGGGTACTCAAACGAAAGGTCTCGATGAGTGTAACATTGAGATGAGCTTATATCTTTAAAAATGTCAATAGTTCACAAGATACAAGGTCATTTCTTAATTATTGACATTTTTCAAGGTATAAACTCATTTTGATGTTACACTCATTGAGACCTTTCATTTAAGTACCCACATGACATTTTTTATATATTTTATATGTATGGTATATATGAAATATATAAATATATAAAATATATGAAAAATTGATGTGGGTACTCAAATGAAAGGTCTCGATGAGTGTAACATTGAGATGAGCTTATATCTTAAAAAATGTCAATAGTTCACAAGATACAAGGCCATTTCTCAATAATTCATTATAATTTAATTACTATAAAACTATAAAAAATATATGTTTGTTAAATTCAGTATCATACAATTAAATATAATTAAAATTGAAAATTTTAATAAAAATTTACTTAGCTATTTAATTTTTGAATTGTTCCTCTAAAACCACGTTTAAATTTTTAATTAAAAAAATTAATTATTTCGAAAAATGAATATAGAAAAATATTAATTTGAAATCAATTATCATAATCCTAATTATCAATTAGGCTATCGCTCCTGTAATTTATGACATTCAATAAAAATTCATGTGGGCATACAAATTTATCAAACATTGGTGTAAATTTATCTTTAATCTAAAATTTAAGTTTCAAGAAATGTATTATTTTTAATTTGATTTATAAATACCTTGCAACTAAATGAAAAGTCCTTTTTTAATGTCACGCAATATAAAGCCATAATTTTTATCGATTATTTTATAACCGATGAAATAAAAATCAGGTCAACTGCACATGCGTTTTTTTTTTTTTTTTTTTTTTTATAAAAAAAAAATGATAAATAAAATTTTTTATTTTACATATAATTAAAATAATAAAAACCAATTTATATCTTATTATAATTTCAGGGTGACAAAGAAAGTAAACTGAGATTTGCATTCAGAATTTATGACATGGATAATGATGGATTCATAAGTAATGGTGAACTGTTTCAAGTTCTCAAGATGATGGTCGGTAATAATTTAAAGGACACTCAGCTTCAGCAAATTGTTGATAAGACAATTCTGTTTGCTGATAAAGATGAAGATGGAAAAATAAGTTTTGAGGAATTTTGCTCGGTAAGATTTATTTTACGTTAAAATTTTTGTCTTCTATTTTTATAAATAATTTTTTTCCAAAAAATTATTTTACAAAAATAAATTGACTAATTATTTATATTTTTTAACAGGTTGTTGGTAATACTGATATACATAAGAAAATGGTCGTCGACGTATAATTAATTAAACTAATTTTAAAATGTAAAAAAATCTATCTTCGACATCATTATTGCATAATTACTTAAAAAAAATTTTACAATTTCACTCCATCTAATATTAATTATAAAAGGAAGCTAAGATCTTATTAAAGTAATAATTGTTCATTATTTTATGATATATATACATATATCGCGTTACTAAAACCATAAGGGCGTATAAAAAATTTTTTTTTGCTCCAATCAATGTAAAAATATTGAAAACATTAACATCTATAGAAAAAACGAAAAAAAAAAAATTTTTTTTGTGATACGCCCTTATGGTTTTAAGAAAACATTTTTCTAAAACCATAAGGGCGTATCCTGTTTTTTCGGTTTATTATCAATTATAGGTCGGAGTAAGAAAAAAAATTGCAAAGGTGATAGAAATTATCACTCCACAACTCAATTTATATCAACAAATATTTATTTGAGTGAAAAAACGAATGAAAAATTAAGAAAGAATAAATTCATAACAACTTGAGAACAATCGGTATGTCTTCAAGTTAATAAAATTAGCCTCAAAGTTTTTCAAAATTGATTTTTTTACTTCAGATCTATTTACAATTAACAAAAGAGTTTTGTAAGCCATTTAGAACTGTAATTTTAAAAAAGTCATTCAAAAAGAACTTTGTTCTTGAGAATTGTTATGATTCTTCAATACCAATATCTTGAAGCAAGTTTGATGATCTAAATCATTTTTTTTGCCCTCCGGGTGGAAAGTGGCAACTTTCGTCCCGCTGCGCTAATAGTATATTACACACCTGTGGCAAGAAAATGAGAAATGTCTCAGAACACATATATGTTGCCCGAGGCGAAGTCGAGGTCGACATATATGTGATCTGAGATATTTATTATTTTCCTGCCATAGGTTTGTATACTATTTTTTTGCCCTCCGGGCAGAAAGTGACAACTTTCGTCCCGCTGCGCTAAACTAAGTTGCCGCTTTCCGCCTTCGTCGGACAAAAAAATAGTATACACTCCTCGGGAAGTAAATAAGAAAGCCTCAGATCACATGTTTGTTGACCTCGGCTTCGCCTCGGCCAACAATTACATGTGATCTGAGACATTTCTTACTTTACTTCCCTAGGTGTGTAATATACTATTTCTGTCCGACAGAGGCGGAAAGCGGCAATTTCGTTTAGCGCAGCGGGCCGAAAGTTGCCACTTTCCGCCTGGAGGGCAGAAAACAAAGTTGCCGCTTTCCGCCTTCGTCGAGCAAAATAGTATATTACACACCTAGGGAAGTAAAGTAAGAAATGTCTCAGATCACATGTAATTGTTGTCCGAGGCGAAGCCGAGGTCAACAAACATGTGATCTGAGGCTTTCTTATTTACTTCCCGAGGAGTGTATACTATTTTTTTGTCCGACGAAGGCGGAAAGCGGCAACTTAGTTTAGCGCAGCGGGACAAAAGTTGCCACTTTCCGCCCGGAGGGCAAAAAAAATAGTATACACTCCACGGGAAGTAAATAAGAAAGCCTCAGATCACATGTTTGTTGACCTCGGCTTCGCCTCGGACAACAATTACATGTGATCTGAGACATTTCTTACTTTACTTCCCTAGGTGTGTAATATACTATTGTACATCAGGCACTGTCCCACAAAATATCATCGGTATTATCAAAGTTTAATTTTCAGCCATGGTCATAGTTTATAAATTTTTTCGTCATTATCTAGTTAAAAAAAAAATTAAGAAATCTTTTTTTTACTTTTATAATCTTAGACACAGATAATCCTGACGATGGAGATGGAATTGGAGTAATACTCTGATGAATTTATTTTTCCTTAATTTTTTATTAGTTTTCTCACTTAAATAAATATTTGTTGACATAAATCAAGTTGTGGAGTGATATTCTATTACCTTTGCAATTTTTTTTCTTACTCTGACCCATAATTGATAATAAACCGAAAAAACAGGATACGCCCTTATGGTTTTAGAAAAATGTTTTCTTAAAACCATAAGGGCGTATCACAAAAAAAAATTTTTTTTTCGTTTTTTCCATAGATGTTAATATTTTCAATATTTTTACATTGATTGGAGCAAAAAAAATTTTTTTATACGCCCTTATGGTTTTAGTAACGCGATATATTTAAATAATTTTTTTTATATCCATCAATATTATCAATCGCGTCACTTAAAATTATGAGCACAAACGAATATTAAATTTTGCTCGCTAATTCTATTAAAGTCTACCAATTTACAAATACAATTTTTTTTTTTTTTTTTTTTTTTTAATAATTTATTTTCTATATTTTTTTTTTAGAATTTAATCAGCTTTAATAATATTCTAAAAATTATTAAGTTATACAGAATTTTATTAAATTAATAATTAATTAATTATTATTGTTATTAAGGGTGTTCAGATATTTAAAAAAAATTTTTTTTTAATTAAATTAAAAAATTAATTGCATTAAAAATTAATACCTCTGTAAATTAATCTCATATATATTTATTATTTAAATTTCAATATTAATTTATTTATTTAAAATTATTTGTACACTCTTAATTATTAATTTATAAATATAATTTAATGTTCAAAAATTAAAATGTACTTTAATTGATTTTTTGTGAAATAATCCATAAATTACAATATTAGCGTTAATTCGCTATTTTCCGTAAATATAATAATATTAATATTAATAATGAAATTAATTAAAATAAATTATAAATGTCACAGTGTGTTATGGATAATAATAATATTTTCCAGTTACATGGATTTTAATAACCAATTTAAAAAATGGGTGTGTTATTATTATAATTATTACAATTTAATTTCTAATTAAATCAATTTATGTACATAAATATAATGCATACACAGTTTAAAATAAATAACAAATATAATAAAACAGCACTTAAAAATTTTATCTCAAATTGTCCAATAAAAAAAAAAATTAAATTTCACTTTTAATGTGATTTAATTATCTGATGTGTAATGTTGTTGTACCGAGATAATGTATATTCACTTACTAACATTGTTTTTATCTCTTACCAGTTGATATTTTGATCCTAAATGAATGATTATTTAAAATATATTAATAAATATTAAAATATTATAGGTTTAGTGATTTATTGTATTAACCTTTATCCTTAAAAAATTGGATTTTTTAATAATATATAATATTAAGAGAATAAGAAAAATTTTGTGTTCAGTGTATTTATATGAGAAAATGACCTTGTATCTTGTAGACTATTGACATTTTTAAAGATATAAGGTCATCCTTATATTACTCTTATCGAGACCTTTCATTTGAGTACCCACATCAATTTTTCATATATTTTATATATTTATATATTTCACAAATACCATATATATAAAATATATAAAAAATGCCATGTGGGTACTCAAATGAAAGGTCTCGATGAGTATAACATCAAAATGAGTTTATATCTTAAAAAATGTCACTAATTAAGAAATTGCATTGTATTTTGTGAACTATTGACATTTTTAAGGATATAAGCTCATCCCGATGTTGCACTCATTGAGACCTTTCATTTGAGTACCCACATCAATTTTTCATATATTTACATATATGAATAAATGAAAAATATATGAAAATGCATGTGGGTACTCAAATGAAAGCTCTTGATGAGTGTAACATGGAAATGAGTTTATATCTTAAAAAATGTCAATAATTAAGAAATGACATTGTGTCTTGTGAACAATTGACATTTTTAAGGATATAAGCTCACCCCGATGTTACACTTATCGAGACCTTTTATTTGAGTACCTACATCAATTTTTCATATATTTTATATATTTATATATTTCACAAATATATATATAAAATATATAAAAAATGCCATGTGGGTACTCAAATGAAAGGTCTCGATGAGTATAACATCAAAATGAGTTTATATCTTAAAAAATGTCACTAATTAAGAAATTGCATTGTATTTTGTGAACTATTGACATTTTTAAGGATATAAGCTCATCCCGATGTTGCACTCATTGAGACCTTTCATTTGAGTACCCACATCAATTTTTCATATATTTATATATATGTATAAATGAAAAATATATGAAAATGCATGTGGGTACTCACATGAAAGCTCTTGATGAGTGTAACATTGAAATGAGTTTATATCTTAAAAAATGTCAATAATTAAGAAATGACATTGTGTCTTGTGAACAATTGACATTTTTAAGGATATAAGCTCACCCCGATGTTACACTTATCGAGACCTTTTATTTGAGTACCTACATCAATTTTTCATATATTTTATATATTTATATATTTCACAAATATATATATAAAATATATAAAAAATGCCATGTGGGTACTCAAATGAAAGGTCTCGATGAGTATAACATCAAAATGAGTTTATATCTTAAAAAATGTCACTAATTAAGAAATTGCATTGTATTTTGTGAACTATTGACATTTTTAAGGATATAAGCTCATCCCGATGTTGCACTCATTGAGACCTTTCATTTGAGTACCCACATCAATTTTTCATATATTTACATATATGTATAAATGAAAAATATATGAAAATGCATGTGGGTACTCAAATGAAAGCTCTTGATGAGTGTAACATGGAAATGAGTTTATATCTTAAAAAATGTCAATAATTAAGAAATGACATTGTGTCTTGTGAACAATTGACATTTTTAAGGATATAAGCTCACCCCGATGTTACACTTATCGAGACCTTTTATTTGAGTACCTACATCAATTTTTCATATATTTTATATATTTATATATTTCACAAATATATATATAAAATATATAAAAAATGCCATGTGGGTACTCAAATGAAAGGTCTCGATGAGTATAACATCGAAATGAGTTTATATCTTAAAAAATGTCAATAATTAAGAAATGACATTGTGTCTTGTGAACAATTGACATTTTTAAGGATATAAGCTCACCCCGATGTTACACTTATCGAGACCTTTTATTTGAGTACCTACATCAATTTTTCATATATTTTATATATTTATATATTTCACAAATACCATATATATAAAATATATAAAAAATGCCATGTGGGTACTCAAATGAAAGGTCTCGATGAGTATAACATCGAAATGAGTTTATATCTTAAAAAATGTCAATAATTAAGAAATGACATTGTGTCTTGTGAACAATTGACATTTTTAAGGATATAAGCTCACCCCGATGTTACACTTATCGAGACCTTTTATTTGAGTACCTACATCAATTTTTCATATATTTTATATATTTATATATTTCACAAATACCATACATATAAAATATATAAAAAATGCCATGTGGGTACTCAAATGAAAGGTCTCGATGAGTATAACATCGAAATGAGTTTATATCTTAAAAAATGTCAATAATTAAGAAATGACAATGTATCTTGTGAACAATTGACATTTTTAAGGATATAAGCTCACCCCGATGTTACACTTAGCGAGACCTTTCATTTGAGTACCCACATCAATTTTTCATATCTTTTATATATTTATATATTTCACAAATAGCATATATATAAAATATATAAAAAATGCCATGTGGGTACTCAAATGAAAGGTCTCGATGAGTATAACATCGAAATGAGTTTATATCTTAAAAAATGTCAATAATTAAGAAATGACCTTGTATCTTGTCAAATAATGACATTTTTAAAGATATAAGCTCACCCCGACATTACAATCATTGAGACCTTTCATTTGAGTACCCACATTAATTTTTCATATATTTTATATATTTATATATATTATATAAATGTATATATGAAAAATATATCAAAAATGCATGTGGGTACTCAAATGAAAGCTCTTGATGAGTGTAACATCAGGATGAGCTTATATCTTTAAAATATATATTATATATGTATATATGAAAAATATATAAAAAATGCATGTGGGTACTCAAATGAAAGCTCTTGATAATTGTAACATCAGGATGAGCTTATATCTTTAAAAATGTCAATACTTAAGAAGGTAAAGTGCAATTTAACAAAAGTCATTATTTAATAGAGCAAAATTTTATTTATTTATAGTTTACAAATCACGGCAGTCACATATAGTGACTGCAAAGTTGCTAGTTAATAATTAATTTAATTTTTATCCTGCTAAAATAATTTTTTTATTAAATCTTAATAAAAAAAAATTAATTAAAAATTTTTTAAATTATAAAACTTTAAAAATAAATCACTAAAAAGTAAACATAAGCTTAAAAGTTGAAAATAAATAAAAAAAAAATTCCTCGATTATTATTGTACAGCTTATGCACCGGATCAAGGTCTAAAGTCCATTGCCCCTACCACATCTAACAGACACTCAACGCCGCACTGTATATATCAGTTTTATAACAGTTAACATTGCTCCAGTCAACAGAAAAATAAACAGCTTATCTTTTTAAAGTGTCAAGTCATAACATTGTTTAATTAAAAAAAATATATTACCACAAAAATTCTTAAGTTACAATATTTTAGTTAATAAAATAATTATTAACATTTCTTCACTATGTCTGTGCTAACTAAAGGTAATAAATAATAAAATATTTTTTTTTTCTTCTTAAAAAAATTCATTAATTTATTTATTTATTTATTTATTAAACAGGTATATACTTTGTTGCCGCTAAAAGAACACCTTTTGGTAAAATGGGTGGCATGTTTGTCAATAAATCAGCTACAGATTTGTCAGTTGTTGCTGCAACAAGTGCTATTCAATCAGCTGGAATAAAACCGGAGCATGTAGATCATGTTATCTTTGGGCATGTTTTATCCGTGAGTAATATTTAATTATAATAAAAAAAAAAAAAAAAATTTTGATATTAAATTAATAAACATTTGATAAGTTTTCTTCACTAGAAGATTATTTTTATAATAAATATTTTTATAGTAAATAAAATTATTTCTTCTCTTTAGAAAAAAATATTTATTTCTTTTTTTTTATTAAAAAAAAAAATTATTTCTTCTTTTCATAAAAAAATATTATTTCTTCTTTATAAAAAGAAGAAATAATTTTTTTTATTTAAAAATTTTTAATACAATTTTCTTCTTTAATACTTTAATAAATTTTATAAATTTAAAATTATTTTTTTTTTTTTAAATTATTTCTTCTCTTTATTAAAAGAAGAAATAATTTTTTTTATTTAAAAATTTTTAATACAATTTTCTTCTTTAATACTTTAATAAATTTTATAAATTTAAAATTATTTCTTCTTTTTTTTTTTTTTTAAATTATTTCTTCTCTTTATTAAAAGAAGAAATAATTTTTTTTATTTTAAAATTGTTAATACAATTTTCTTCTTTAACACTAATAAATTTTATAAATTTAAATTTAATTTTTATTATAAATTTTTTATTTTTTTAGTTATCTTCTTCTGATGGTGCTTTATTAGCAAGACATGTATTATTAAAATCTGGAATTCCTATTGAAAAACCTGCATTGAGTGTTAATCGGTTATGTGGATCAGGATTTCAATCAATTGTTAATGCTGCTCAAGTAAGTAAAGTTACTGAACTAATAAATCTTAATTTACAATGCCTTTCAATGATTCGTACCGGTCAAGAATTTTACGGAAAATGGAAACATCAAAATTTGGCCAACTCTAAATAAAGAAATCATTAAGTAAAAAATTTATATAAATATTATATTAGAAATAATAAAAAAATTATTTGTCTAAATAAGGATAATTCAAAATTTCGATAATAATAAAGGCAGTAATGTAAAAATTTAGTTACCAAAAAAATTGGAATTATTTTCAAAAAGATAAGCATAAAATTATAAAATTTAATAAATAATAGTTTAAAAAAACTAAAAACACGCTTTTTATAGAAAACCAAACTAAAAAATAGAAAATAAATTAAAATTAAGAATAGTGTTAAAAATTTCAATAAATATAAATTAATAATAGTGTAAATAAAAAAAATGTATTTTATTTAAAAAAGCGTGAGGCGCTTTTTAAAATATAATCAAAATGATAATCACTCTACTCATATCTGTCAATAAAATATTTATAACTATTGACACCATGCACCTCACGCTTTTTTTAAAATAAAATACATTTTTTTTATTTACACTATTATTAATTTATATTTATTGAAATTTTTAACACTATTCCCTCGCGGTTTTTGAAATACCGTAAATTTTCGGTATTAATGCGTTTACTGTAAATTTACCGTTATAATTCTGAAATAATACGGTATTTCTGTGGTCATTTTGGCCAGTTTTTTTACTATAGTTATGCAGCATTTCTACCGTACTTTTGCTGCAAAGTTCAGAAATAATACTATAAAATTACTGTAAAACTCTAGAACTTTTACCGTAAAAAATCTATGTATTAACTATAATATAACTATAATTTTAAAGTAATAAAATCGTATTTCTACGGTAAAAATACCAAAGATATACTATAATTTTGCCGCGTTTATACTGATATAATTAAAGATATAATGCTTTCTACCGTAAGATGGACGGCTGTGTTTATTACTCGGTGAGTCTTATTAGGTGACTGAGTAATTAGATATGGATAGTGTCTCTGATAGCTCAACTGGTAGAGCATTCGGCGCGTAACTAAATGATCTGAGTTCGAATCCCGGTCTAGACTAAAAAAAATTATTTATAATAATAACAATCGAGAAATTAGTTTATCAACCTCTTAAAAATAATTCACGATAATTTATAATATTATAAAAAAAAATTTCAAGCTATTGAAAAATAGTATTAAAGCAGCATATTTTTGGTATTTTGCCGATAATAGAAAGTAGGGATCTTCTTTTCCGGTTTTTTGCTGCAATAATGCCGCAGATATACAGTAAATATGCGGTATATTTACGGTTTAAATGCTGTAAATATACCGTAATTTTTCTATTGTATTGCCATAAATATTCTGAATTTATTTCGTAATTTTTTCATAATAATTCGACAAAAAAACTGAAGTATTACGGTAAAAATACAGCATTTATATCGTATAAATACCGAATCTTTACGGAATTTCCAAAACCGTGAGGGTTCTTAATTTAAATTTATTTTCTATTTTTTAGTTTGGTTTTCTATAAAAAGCGTGTTTTTAGTTTTTTTAAACTATTATTTATTTTTTACTTTTTAGTTTGGTTTATTTATAAAAGCGTGATTTTTTACTTTTTTTAAACTATTATTTGTTGATTATCAAAAATATTCAGGCGCGCAAATTACCCACGGAGAGTTACATACTGACATACTGACATACTGGAATACAAGTGAAGCTAATAAAAAAATAATTATTTATAAATATTATAAATACGGGGAATCAGAGTTCGATTTCGGAGAGCGAGCCTGAGAAACGGCTACCAGAACCAAGGAAGGCCGCAGGCGCGCAGATTACCCACGGAGAGTTACTGACATACTGACAAACTGACATACAAACTGACATACAAGTGAAGTTAATATAAAGCGTGTAAAAATAAGATATCTATGAAATTAGACAAATCATAAAACAAACAAGTGAAATGACAGATATTTAAAAAAATGGAGAAGAATAAATTTAGACAAGTCAATAAAAAGACAATTGAAAATTTAGAAATATAAAAAAATTGACAGTTTTAATTATTCGTAAACTTTAAAAATAGCCATCTCTAAATATAGACCAGTAAATTTAGATATCTTTAATTTTGGACATCTCTAAATATTTACAAATATAAATTTTTACAATTCATAACAAAGACGATTAAAAACATAGTAATCATACAAAATAAGTACTAAGAAATTTAAAATACAAAAGATAGCTAAAAATTAATTAATTTTCCTGTGACCGCTGCTCCAGGAAGTTGTAGGTTATTTTTGATCGATTGTCTTTTAGAAAATCTCTTTTAGACAGAGTAAAATCTCTGTCGGTTTTTCAAATTACAGGACAATCGATCGCAAATAACTTTACAACTTCCTGGAGCAGCGGTCACAGGAAAATTAATTCATTTTTAACTATCTTTTGTATTTTAAATTTCTTAGTACTTATTTTGTATGATTACTATGTTTTTAATCGTCTTTGTTATGAATTGTAAAAATTTATATTTGTAAATATTTAGAGATGTCCAAAATTAAAGATATCTAAATTTACTGGTCTATATTTAGAGATGGCTATTTTTTAAGTTTACGAATAATTAAAACTGTCAATTTTTTTATATTTCTAAATTTTCAATTGTCTTTTTATTGACTTGTCTAAATTTATTCTTCTCCATTTTTTTAAATATCTGTCATTTTACTTGTTTGTTTTATGATTTGTCTAAGTTCATAGATATCTTATTGTTAAATTTTATAATTTTATGCTTATCTTTTTTAAAATAATTCCAATTTTTTTGGTAACTAAATTTTTACATTACTACCCGTGTAAAAAAAAAATTTCCTGAAAAGTTCCGGAATAGTTCCTGGTCCGGAACCTTCCTATGATAAGACAATCCGGAACATCCCCGGAATACTTCTGCAATGTTCTTGAAATAGTTCTGGAACATCCGTGGAACACTTCCGGAACATTTCCGGAAAATCTCCGGCAGATTTATAGAACATCGCTGGAATACTTCCAGAATAAATTAGGAATACTTCCGGAACATCTCCGGTACACTCCTGGAATATTCCCGAAATACTTCTGGAACAAATCGGGAATAGTTACAAAATATATCAGGAATACATCGGGGATATGTTTAAAATATTCCTGGAAAAATCCTCGAATACTTCTGAAACATTTCCGGTAAACGTTTGGATCATGTTCCGGAAGTATTCCTAATTTATTCTCGAAGTATTCCAGCGATGTTTTATAAGTCTGTCGGAGATTTTCCGGAAATGTTCCGGAAGTGTTCCATGAATGATCCAGAACTATTTCGAGAACATTGCAAAAGTATTCCGGGGATGTTCCGGATTGTCTTATCATAGGAACATTCCGGACCAGGAACTATTCCGGAACTTTTCAAGAAACTTTTTTTTTACACGGGTACCTTTATTATTATCGAAATTTTGAATTATCCTTATTTAGACAAATAATTTTTTTATTATTTCTAATATAATATTTATATAAATTTTTTACTTAGTGATTTCTTTATTTAGAGTTGGCCAAATTTTGATGTTTCCATTTTCCGTAAAATTCTTGACCGGTACGAATCATTGAAAGGCATTGTATAATCTATAAATAAATAATATTATTTAAAAATGTCATTTGTTCTTTAAATAATGTTATTTTGGAAATTTTATAAAAATATTTAAAAAATGATCAATAATTATTTAATTAATTTCATAATAATTAAATTTTATAACAAAGTATATTTTTAAAAAATTTTATTTTCAATTTTTTAAAATTTCTTCCTGTCAATTTTTGTTTTTTAATTTTTTTTGCCAAAATTTATTTATTAAATAAATTAAATATCTTTTTAATTAATTAAATTTTTTTTTATATTTCAAAACAATTTTGTAAAATTTCATTTTATATGTAAGAAAAAAAAAATTTATCAATGAATTTTTAATCATAAAAATATTTCATTTAAAAATTAATTTTTAAAGCAGAAAAAAATTTTTTTTTTCTTAAAAGTTCTTGCAAAAATTATGGACCAAAAAAAAGATTAATAAAAATTTTTTAAGTGATATTTTTTAAGATTGCGCAATAATTAAAGCTTCTAAAATTTTTTTATTAAACAATTAAAATTTTTTAATCTTCAAACTAGATTAATTAGATTTCTTCTCGATTAATTTTTCATTAAAAAAAAACTTATAAAAAATTACAAAAAAAAAATTTATAAATTTTTTTTTTGTTTCTTTAATTATTTAAAAAAATTTATAATAAGAAGATATTCTATAAAATGTACTATTCTTCTTTAATTAAAGTAGTACTGTTTTTTTTTTAGAGTATAACAAGTGGAGAATCTGAAATAGTACTAGCAGGTGGTGCAGAAAATATGAGCCAGACGCCTTTTGTGGTAAGAAATGTCAGATTTGGAACAATGTTAGGCCAAAAAATAGATTTTGAAGATGCGCTGTGGGTGGGATTAGCTGACAGTTACTGTAATTTGCCAATGGGTGGCACAGCGGAGAAATTAGGAGCCAAATATGGAGTTACGAGGGAAGAAGTTGATCAGTTTGCACTACGGAGTCAGCAACGTTGGAAAGCCGCCAATGACGCGGGTTACTTCAAAGCTGAAATGGCTCCAGTTTCAATGACCATAAAGAAGAAACAAATTGAAGTGTCTGTCGACGAACACCCTCGCCCGCAAACTACAATTGAAGATTTGAAAAAACTACCCTCGATTTTCCAAAAAGATGGGCTTGTTACTGCCGGAACTTCTTCGGTAATCTATATTAATATCTATCTAGATACATAATTAAGAAATGACCTTGTATCCTGTGAACTATTGACATTTTCAAAGATATAAGCTCATCCTGATGTTACACTCATCAAGACCTTTCATTTGAATACCCACATCAATTTTTCATATATTTTATATATTTATGTATTTCACAAATACTATATATATAAAATATATGACAAATGTAATGTGGGTACTTGAATGAAAGGTCTCGATAAGTGTAACATCGAAATGAGTTTATATCTTAAAAAATGTCAATAATTAAAAAATGACATTGTATCTTGAGAACTATTGACAATTTTAAAGATATAAGCTCATCTTAATGTTACACTCATCGGGACCTTTCATTTGAGTACCCACATCAATTTTTCATATATTTTATATATTTATATATTTCACAAATACCATATATATAAAATATATAAAAAATGCCATGTGGGTATTCAAATGAAAGGTCTCCATGAGTGTAACTTAGAAATGAGTTTATATCTTAAAAAATGTCAATAATTAAAAAATGACATTGTATCTTGAGAACTATTGATAATTTTAAAGATATAAGCTCATCTTAATGTTACACTCAACAAGACCTTTCATTTGAGTACCCACATCAATTTTTCATATATTTTATATATTTATATATGAAAAATATATCAAAATGCATGTGGGTACTCAAATGAAAGCTCTTGATGAGTGTAACATCAAGATGAGCTTATATCATTAAAAATGTCAATAGTTAAGAAATAACATTGTATCTTGTGAAATATTGATATTTTTAAAGATATAAGCTCATCCCGATATTACACTCATTAAGATCTTTCATTTGAGTATCTACATCAATTTTTCATATATTTATATATATTATATATTTCACAAATACCATATATATATATATATATATATATATATATATATATATATATATATATATATATATATATATATATATATCTGTAAAATTCCATGTTGGTATTCACATGAAAGGTCTCGATGAGTGTAACTTAGAAATATGCTTATATCATAAAAAATGTCAATAATTAAAAAATGACATTGTACCTTGTGAAATATTGACATTTTTATAAATATAAGCTCATCCTGATGTTACACTCATCGAGACCTTTCATTTGAGTACCCACATCAATTTTTTTATACATTTATATATATCATATATATGTATATATCAAGAATGCGTGGGTACTCAAATGAAAGCTCTTGATAAGTATAACATCGGGATGAGCTTATATCTTTAAAATATATACTATATATATATATATATGAAAAATATATCAAAAATGCATGTGGGTACTCAAATGAAAGCTCTTGATGTGTGTAACATCAAGATGAGCTTATATCATTAAAAATGTCAATAGTTAAGAAATAACATTGTATCTTGTGAAATATTGACATTTTTAAAGATATAAGCTCATCCCGATATTACACTCATTAAGACCTTTCATTTGAGTATCTACATCAATTTTTCATATATTTATATATATTATATATTTCACAAATACCATATATATATAAAATATATAAAAAATTCTATGTTGGTATTTAAATGAAAGGTCTCGATGAGTGTAACTTAGAAATAAGCTTATATCATAAAAAATGTCAATAATTAAAAAATGACATTGTACCTTGTGAAATATTGACATTTTTATAAATATAAGCTCATCCTGATGTTACACTCATCGAGACCTTTCATTTGAGTACCCACATCAATTTTTTTTTATATATATATTATATATATGTATATATCAAAAATATATCAAAAATGCATGTGGGTACTCAAATGAAAGCTCTTGATAAGTATAACATCGGGATGAGCTTATATCTTTAAAATATATACTATATATATGTATATATGAAAAATATATCAAAAATGCATGTGGGTACTCAAATGAAAGCTCTTAACGAGTGTAACATCAAGATGAGCTTATATTTTTAAAAAAGTCAATAGTTAAGAATATACAGTGCAATTTAACAATATTCATTTTTTAATTATAAAATTTTATTTTGAGCATTTTAAAAGCAATAAATAATTTTTCAGGGAATTTGCGACGGTGCTGGAGCTCTAATTCTTGCCAGTGAAGAAGCTATTAAGAAACACAATCTGAAACCTCTTGCGCGCTTGTGCGGTTACACAACCGTCGGCGTTGATCCTAGTATCATGGGAATAGGACCAGCACCAGCGATTAAGAATCTTTTAAAGCTATCCAAAAAAACTCTCAATGATCTAGAGCTCGTTGAAATTAACGAAGCTTTTGGGGCACAAACACTGGCATGTGTCAAGGATTTAGGTCTTGATATTAACAAGCTGAATGTCAATGGAGGTGCTATTGCTCTTGGCCATCCTTTAGGTGCTTCTGGGTCTCGTATTACGGCCCACATAATTCATGAACTAAGGTAAATTTTTTACAATATTAAAATTTAATTTCAATTTTATTTAACAAACAAATTTGCTCTGAAAAATTGCATTTTTTTATTATAAAATTATAAAATTTCTACTTAATTAATTTTTATAATAAATAAATTATAATTTAAAAAATACTTATAATAATTTTTTTTATTATAATTCAATTGTAATAAAATTATAAAAAGAATTTCTCTGTTAAATTTAGTGTCGAAAAATTTAATAAAAAAATTTCATATGTAAAAATTAAAAAAAAAATTAGAAAAACGGTTGACCTTGAAGGCCATCCGTGCAACTTCCCGCTAATTTCATACCTAGGTGCATAAAACTGCACTAATGACGTTTTTGAGCTCTTCGAGCTCAAAAATACAATTTTTGAGTTTATTTTGAGCTCTTTGAGCTCAAAAGTCTGATAGAAGTATCATAGAACAATATTTTTTAAATTTTCAAACCGCACTAACTTTTAAATGAATCAACCGATTTTCACGCGGCTGGCAGTATTTGACGCAATTTTTTTAGTTTCATGACGAATCTTCAAGTTTGAATTGATAAAACTAGGAAATTTGGAGTAATTCCAAAAAAACACTTTTTTTGGTTTTCTTTCGTTCATGATATTTCTTGAACGAATTGACCAATTTTGACCGGCTTGACGGCGATCAACGTAATTTTTTCACGCTAATAGCTGATTAGTTTTTGAAATCGATCAGTGCAGCCGTTTAAAAGTTATTCCAAAAAATGTCGGAGTTATGTTAAAAAAACACTTGTTTCCAAATATTTTACCGAGGATATCTCTCGAACCAATCAACCGGTTTCCACGTTTTTGGCGGCGATCGACGCGGTTTTTAAGCTCTGAAATTATTCTATATCATCAAAAACGATCCGAGAAGAAATGACGAAGTTATGTCAAAAAAACACTTTTTTCGGTTTTCTTTCGTTCACGATATCTCTCGAACGAATCAACCGATTTTGACCGGATTAGCGACGATCGGCGTGGTTTTTCAAGCTTAAGAGCGGATTAGTTTTTGAAGTTGATCGATAAAGCCGTTTAAAAGATATTTCAAAAAAACCTCTTTCAAAAATGATTTTTTTCTTATTTTTTTTGAGATTTTTCAAAATTTCTCAAAATCTATCGGTCCGAATCGGTTCAAATTCTCAGGAAATCTAAGTTTGAGGGAACTTTTTAGAACGCCGTTTAGTACGTTCCGATCGGTTCAGTCGTTCAAAAGTTATAAGCGAGTCACATAATCACATAGTCACACACACACACACACACACACACACATACATACAGACACCGTGACAACTTCGCGGGGATAGTCAGGGAAGCTTCCTGTGACTTTAAAACGTCGAAATCTGACCCGTGTAAAAAAAAAACGTCTTACAATTGTCTTAAAATTGTCGTTTGTTTAAGATCTTAAACGTGACACAAACCAAGATAATTTTAAGACTCTTTTAAGACGCCAAAAAAAAAAATTCCGAGAGCAGATTTTTGAAATTTTGGTTCTCGAATTTTTTGTGAAAATTAATTTTTAGACATTTTTTAGACGATTTTACGACTTTCTAACCGCAATATTTTTGAGTAAGATGTTTTTAAATTGAATTTAAAATTGTTAAAAAACTATCTACCGACAATTTTAAGACTTTTTTAAGACGTTTCGTTTTAATGTTCCAGAGCTCTGTCGCTGTTAGCTCTTCTTAAAATAGTCTCAAAATTTTTTTTTAAGACTAATTTAAGATCATTTTAAGACAATTTAAAGACGCTTCTTAATAATTTTGCGTCTTTAAATAGTCTTAAAAAAATCTTAAAATAGTATTAAAAAAATCTTAAAAATGTCTTAAAAAAATTATCAAAAAATTTCCAGGCTTTTTTAAGATGATATCACAATGACAGCTCCGGAAAATTATTATGGAGCGTCTTTAAATTGTCTTAAAATAATCTTAAATTGGTCTTAAAAAAATCTTAAAAATAAATTTAGACACTATTTTAAGATGCGCTAACAGCGACAGAGCCCCGGAACATTAAAACGGAACGTCTTAAAAAAGTCTTAAAATTGCCGGATGATAATTTTTTAACAATTTTAAATTCAATTTAAAAACATCTTGCTCAAAAATATTGCGGTTAGAAAGTCGTAAAATCGTCTAAAAAATGTATAAAAATTAATTTTTACAACAAATTCGAGAAGCAAAATTTCAAAAATCTGCTCTCGGATTTTATTTTTTTTTTTTTTGGCGTCTTAAAAGAGTCTTAAAATAGTCTTGGTTTGTGTCACGTTTAAGATCTTAAACGAACGACAATTTTAAGACAATTTTTTTTTTACACGGGGATGAAAACTCGATTTTTGTAAAACGGGGTAAAACCAATAACTTCCCGATTTTTGAAAATCTTCGATTTTCTTAGCGGGAAGTTAAAAATAAGTAAAAATTCTTAAGAATTTTTTTGTTATTGTAATTTACTTTTTATAAAAATTAAAAAAATTGACAGTTGTCAAATAACTTCATTATATGAAAATTAATTTAGCCGACATCTAAAAATTTTTATAATTTTTTTTTTCATTGAAAAAAAAAATTTTTTTTCATTGAAAAAAAAAACTTGAAAAATTATAAGTGCAATTATTAAAAAATATTTTTTAGTTCTAATTTAATAAATTAAAAAAATATCAAAAACGTCGGCTAACTTTAGTATCATCATTATTATATTATTGCATTTTTTATTTTTTTTAATTTCTTTATAACAATTATTTTTTGCAACGATTTATTTGTCAAAAAAATAATAAAATATCTACTTAATTAATTTAGATTAATTTTTATAATAAATTAATTACAATTGTAAAAAATACTTCTAATAATTTTTTTTTATTATAATTTAATTGTAAAAAAAAATTTTTCTGTCAATTTTAGTGTCGAAAAATTTAATTAAAAAATTCCACACGCAAAAATTAAAAAAAAATATAAGTAAAAATTTTTGTGTTATTGTAATTGATTGTTTATAAAAATTAAAAAAATTTACAATTTATTTTTTGTCAAATAACGTCATTATTATTTTTTTTTAATTAATAAAAAATCAATCATAAAAAACATATTTTTTCACAATAATTACTTAAAAATATTTAATGCTTTTAATTTATTTTTTTTTACTTTTTTACAGACGAAGAAATGCAAGTAAATTTGCTATTGGAGCAGCTTGTATCGGTGGAGGTCAAGGAATAGCTTTATTGATAGAAGCACTTTAAATTTATTAATTACTTTTTATAATTTTTTTTGTTTTTAAATTTATGTAAGAATTTTTGTCTTGTATAATAAATATTTTTTTCACGTTTAATTTTTTTCTTTTTACAAAAAAAAAAAAAATAAAATTGGGTCAATTATGCAGCAAAGGTCAGATTTATCTTTACTATACAAATAGAAGATAGTAATAATTGATATTAAAATAATCTGCATTTAGTTAAAAGAGATAATTACTGAAGAAACTAGATATTTGCTCTTTATTGAGTATGAAGTGGTTTCAACTTATGAAATAAAATAAGTGCATAAATAATAAGATAAAAAAATTTAGTTGATAAACTTGTTCGAGTGAGCTGAGTTATTAATTTTCTCTCTCTCTCTCTTTAATTCTCTTGCAAAGTGTACTTCTCTTTATCTTTGCTGTCAACTGGTGTCAGTGTTATTTAGGACGCTGTGTGAGCAGCTCATGTAATATTGACGGATTCAGTGTTTGCTAAATATTCAATTCATTTTTTAAAATAAATATTGGAACAAATTTTATTTATTTTTTTTTTTTTTTTTTTTAGTGTTATAAGTTTAGTTAATAATTTTTGTTTTTTGTTCTTAAAAAAATTTGATTTTACAAAATATAATTAAAATTGAAAATTAAAAATTTAAAAATACTAATTTTTTAATTTTTAATTTTTAATTTATAAAGAAAAAGTTGCAATAAGGTTTGTTAATAATTGAGTGAGAAGAAATAAACTTTTTTTCAATTTTTAATATTTAAAAATGTCATTTGTTTTTTTAATATTAAAAAATGACATTTCTTCTTTCAATTTTTCTTTTAATATTTAAATATTATTTTTAAATTATTATTAAAATCATTAAAAATTATCAATTATTATTTAATAAATTTTATAACAAATTTAAAAAAAAAAATAAAAAATTCCATTAAAATAAAAATAAGAAAAATACTTTTTAATTTTAATTTTTTTTTTACTTTATTAAATCCTCAATTATATACTATATATTTATTCTTACTACAGTTTAAATATGACTTATAAATCGCGTTACTAAAACCATAAGGGCGTATAAAAAAATTTTTTGTGCTCCAATCAATGTAAAAATATTGAAAACATTAACATCTATAGAAAAAACGAAAAAAAAAATTTTTTTGTGATACGCCCTTATGGTTTTAAGAAAACATTTTTCTAAAACCATAAGGGCGTATCCTGTTTTTTCGGTTTATTATCAATTATAGGTCGGAGTAAGAAAAAAAAATTGCAAAGGTGATAGAAATTATCACTCCACAACTTAATTTATATCAACAAATATTTATTTGAGTGAAAAAACGAATGAAAAATTAAGAAAAAATAAATTCATAACAACTTGAGAACAATCGGTATGTCTTCAAGTTAATAAAATTAGCCTCAAAGTTTTTCAAAATTGATTTTTTCTTTACTTCAGATCTATTTACAATTAACAAAAGAGTTTTGTAAGCCATTTAGAACTGTAATTTTAAAAAAGTCATTCAAAAAGAACTTTGTTCTTGAGAATTGTTATGATTCTTCAATACCAATATCTTGAAGCAAGTTTGATGATCTAAATCATTTTTGTACATCAGGCACTGTCCCACAAAATATCATCGGTATTATCAAAGTTTAATTTTCAGCCATGGTCATAGTTTATAAATTTTTCTGTCATTAACTAGTTAAAAAAAAAATTTGAAAAATGGTAGACCCTGAAGGCCATCCGTGCAACTTCCCGCTAATTCCATACCCAGATGCATAAAACTGCACTAATGACGTTTTTGAGCTCTTCGAGCTCAAAAATACAATTTATGTGTTATTTTGAGCTCTTCGAGCTCAAAAGTCTGGTAGAAGTATCATAGAACAATATTTTTTAAATTTTCAAACCGCACTAACTTTTAAATGAATCAACTGATTTTCACGCGGCTTGCAGTATTTGACGCAATTTTTTTAGTTTCATAAAGAATCTTCAAGTTTGAATGGACAAAACTAGGAAATTTGGAGTAATTCCAAAAAAACACTCTTTTTGGTTTTCTTTCGTTCATGATATTTCTTGAATGAATTGACCAATTTTGACCGGCTTGACGGCGATCGACGTAATTTTTTCATGCTAATAGCTGATTAGTTTTTGAAATCGATCAGTGCAGCCGTTTAAAAGTTATTCCAAAAAATGTCGAAGTTATGTTAAAAAAGGACTTGTTTCCAAATATTTTACCGAGGATATCTCTCGAACCAATCAACCAATTTCCACGTTTTTGGCGGCGATCGACGCGGTTTTTAAGCTCTGAAATTATTCTACATCATCAAAAACGATCCGAGAAGAAATGACGAAGTTATGTCAAACAAACACTTTTTTCGGTTTTCTTTCGTTCACGATATCTCTCGAACGAATCAACCGATTTTGACCGGATTAGCGACGATCGGCGTGGTTTTTCAAGCTTAAGAGCGGATTAGTTTTTGAAGTTGATCGATAGAGCCGTTTAAAAGATATTTCAAAAAAACCTCTTTCAAAAATGATTTTTTTCTTATTTTTTTTTGAGATTTTTCAAAAT
Source organism: Cotesia glomerata (assembly GCF_020080835.1). Lineage (NCBI taxonomy): Eukaryota > Metazoa > Arthropoda > Insecta > Hymenoptera > Braconidae > Cotesia > Cotesia glomerata. The sequence continues at coordinate 530,140 of NC_058163.1, read as the reverse complement.
CTATCGTTCCGAATCGGTTCAAATTCTCAGGAAATCTAAGTTTGAGGGAACTCTTTAGAACGCCGTTTAGTACGTTCCAATCGGTTCAGTCGTTCAAAAGTTATCAGCGAGTCACATAATCACACACACACACACACACACACACACACATATAGACATAGTGACACCCTCGCGGGGATAGTCAGGGAAGCTTCCTGTGACCTTCAAACGTCGAGATCTGATGAAAACTCGATTTTTGCAAAACGGGGTGAAAACAATAACTTCCCGATTTTTGAAAATCTTCGATTTTCTTAGCGGGAAGTTAAAAATTAAGAAATCTTTTTTTTTACTTTTATAATCTTCGACACAGATGATTCTGACGATGGAGATGGCATTGGAGTAATACTCTGATGAATTTATTTTTCCTTAATTTTTTATTATAGTTTTCTCATTTAAATAAATATTTGTTGACATAAATCAAGTTGTGGAGTGATATTCTATTACCTTTACAATTTTTAACTTCCCGCTAAGAAAATCGAAGATTTTCAAAAATCGGGAAGTTATTGTTTTCACCCCGTTTTGCAAAAATCGAGTTTTCATCAGATCTCGACGTTTGAAGGTCACAGGAAGCTTCCCTGAATATCCCCGCGAGGTTGTCACGGTGTCTGCATGTATGTGTGTGTGTGTGTGTGTGTGTGAAAGTATGTGAACCGCTTATAACTTTTGAACGGCTTGACCGATTTCATCGTGGTTGGTGCCATTCAAAAGGGCTTGACCAAACTTAGATTTTAAAAACTATTTGGACCAATTCAGATCAATAGATTTTGAGAAATCTTCAAAAAACTTAAAAAAAAATTTTTTTCAAATGTGGTTTTTTTGGAATAACTTTTAAACGGCTTGATGGTTCAATTCCAAAAACTAATCAGCTTTTAACCTCGAAAAACCACGTCGATCGCCACCAGTCCGGTCAAAATCGGTTGATTCGTTCGAGAGATATCGTGAACGAAAGAAAACCGAAAAAAGTGTTTTTTTCGGAATAACTCCGAAATTCCTAGCGCGATCAATTCAAAATTTAAGATTCTTTGTGAGGCTTGAAAAACTGCGTCGAATGCTGCTAACCCCGTGAAAATCGGTTTATTCATTCAAAAGTTATTGCGGTTTAAAAATTAAAAAAATAGTGTCTTATCAAACCTCTATCAGACTTTTGAGCTCGAAGAGCTCAAAAGCATAGGAAAGCAATCTCTTTGAGCTCGGAGAGCTCAAAATAACCCATAAATTGTATTTTTGAGCTCGAAGAGCTCAAAAACGTCATTGGTGCAATTTTAAGCGCCTAAGTATGGAATTAGCGGGAAGTTGCAGGGATGGCCTTCAGGGTCAACCGTTTTCCTAATTTATTTTTTACTTTTATAATCTTAGACACAGATGATCCTGACGATGGAGATGGCATTGGAGTAATACTCTGATGAATTTATTTTTCCTTAATTTTTTATTATAGTTTTCTCACTTAAATAAATATTTGTTGACATAAATCAAGTTGTCGAGTGATATTATATTATCTTTGTAATTTTTTTTCTTACTCTGACCCATAATTGATAATAAACCGAAAAAACAGGATACGCCCTTATGGTTTTAGAAAAATGTTTTCTTAAAACCATAAGGGCGTATTACAAAATAAATTTTTTTTTTCGTTTTTTCCATAGATGTTAATATTTTCAACATTTTTACATTGATTGGAGCAAAAAAATTTTTTTATACGCCCTTATGGTTCTGCAGAACCATAAGGGCGTATATTTTGAGATACACCCTTATGGTTCTAGTAACGCGAAATGTATCTACTGTTTACATTTACATTTCTAAAAAACTGATGAAAAATTTTTCTTTCTCCCACTCTTTTACTAGGTCTATGGACCTTGATTATATAGACTGACAGTTAAAGTTAAATATTTTATTATAGAGCTACACACTGAAACATCTAAAGTGTAAATAAGTAAATATCTGATCATAAGAACTTAGCTAATAGAGAAATTTATTAAGAAGTAAATTTTTTTTTGTTTTAAAAAATAACTGAAGAAATATCAAAATATCAACAGTAGGTTGTTGGGACTGTGATAAATAAATAAATAAATAAATAAATAAATAAATAAATAAATAAAATGACAGACCATCAGGATGTTAGTAAAGATTTACCAGATATTGAAGTAAGTAATTTTAAATTTTAATTAACACTACTAAAATTAAATAAATTATTTTTGACTTTAGAAAAAATTTAAACGAAGATATTTTTAAACATTGATTATTTTTAATTGTCATTAAATCATTATGTATCGTTGACCTAATTTTAAAATATCATATCTTGGTAAATGAAGAACATTGACTTTTTAAATTTATCTTAAATTTTATAAGACACATCAGTGAGAAGGAAAAGAACGGTAAAAGTGACAGCGATATAGGAAAATTTATGGAGGGGATACAACGAATAGAAGAAAAGAAGGAGAGAAAAATTAGAGAAAGAATTTAATAGACCTAGAAAAATTTAATTTTTGATATATAAATTAGGAGTTCAATGATTTTATTAATATAAATTATTGGTTGAAATTTTTATAAATAAGAATAAGTATATTTATGAAAAAATAAATTTTTAGAATTTTTTTTTAAGTCAGTAATTTTTAAGGATATAATTAAAGAAGAAATTAAAAAAATTATTGCATTAAATTTTTATAAATAAAAAGAATAAGTAAATTTATGAAAATGGTAAATTTTTGAAGTTTTTTTATAAATTAGTTATTTTTATTTTATAAATAAAGAAGAAATTTAAAAAATTAAAGAAATTGATAGTTTATATTTGCTAAAGAAGAAAAACTGTTGTTATAATTTTATATAATATATATTTAACAATAAAAAACAAATTAAAAGTTTTTTTAAGAAGAATTAAATCAACAAAATTATTGCTTTAAATTTTTATTAATAAAAAGAATAATTAAATATATAAAAATGGTAATTTATATTATTTATTTGTTAAAAAAGAAGAAATGTTATTATAATTTGATGTAATATATATTTAACAATAAAAAACAAATTAAAAGTTTTTTAAGAAGTATTAAATACTATTAGAATTTAATTTGCGCGCGCAAACAGGTGTCTGAATATAGAATTAATATTTAATCGTTGCCATGGTAACCGTTGCTATGATAACCATTGCCAAAATAGGTCACCATAGCAACGAAAAGAGACAACAATAAAAAGGTCACATCAACTTTTTAATAAAGGATTTTAATGCATTTTATATTGATTATAGAGTTTAAAATTCTTGAGGGATTTCACTGAAATGTAATACATTTATTTTGTAAGCTATTGCTAATGATAACCTTAAAGATGATACAAATTTATTGATTAGTGTAGTTATTTAAGTAAGCTTCAATTTGCATATCTTCATTTATTCAGTCAGTCAAATTTTACCACTACATTATTTTCATGGAAAAAATTTGCCATAGCAACCGTTACCATATAACGGTTACTATGGCAACGATTACCATAGCAACGGTTACTATGGCAACGATTACCACAGCAACGGTTACTGTCCCGAGAAAAAATGTTTCTATATCTATATATATATAAGCGAAATACCACTCACTCATCACGAGATCTCCGAAACTATTCGCCCGATTGACTTGAAATTTAGCATAGTTACTCCATTCGTGATGTAGACGCTCACTAAGAACGGATTTTACGCAATTCCTAGCCAAAATGAATTTTTCGTCTACCATCACATATGCCCTCCCCTCCCCTCCCTCTCATTCTTCTCCTCCCCTCCCGTGCCCTATAATCTTTCCCCTTCCCTATATCTCTCTCTTTTTTTGGGAGCGAAATATCATTTTGACCCTCTAATCTAAGAAACCATCAGTGGCACCCGTAAATTATCGAACTCAACCCCCCTACAACCACCCACGCTAATCAACCTTTGCCATGGTTACCATTGTCATGGTTATCGTTGCCATGGTTACCGTTGCTATGGTTACCGTTGCCGTGGTTACCGTTGCCATGGTTACCGTTACCATGGTTGCCGTTACCATGGTTACCGTTATCATGGTTACCGTTGCTATAATAACTGTCAAAATGATTGATTTTAAATTTTATCGATTGACTGTTGGGACAGTAGGAATTCATAATCATACGTTTTTTAAGAAAGAATAGCTAAATCATTAATAACTGAAATAACTTATATGTATTGGAATAATCATGAAGGATGAACTCGATTATATCATAACACAGATAAATTAAACATAAATATTATCAAGTTGATATTGTTAAATGATTATACTGATTTTAATGATTAAAATTAAAATGGTAAATTGTGTCTGATGCGTCTTCTCTAAAATTTTACAACGATATCGTTAAATTATTATAAAAACGGTCGATTTAAGATAATTTCTAATAAAATGAGTAATAATAAATATATTTTTAATACCACTTAATTTGTTATGAATTTATTAATAACTAGCTGATACCCGCCCGCTTCGATAGGAATACAATAAATTTTTATGGTGTAACCTAGATGAAAAATATAAACAAAATGGTTAATTTCAAAAGATAATGAATATAAATTTTGAATTAGAGAAAAGTGATTGTTTGTGATGACCGGTGTTAGAGAGTATTAAATATATGAGAAAAGTATTTTATTATTAACATTTTTAAAATTAAAAAATTATTGACATTTTTAAAATTAAATAATACTATGAAGCGGAAAAGAATAGGAGTTACGGATAATTATTACGTGAATCGTTCCAACATTCACGTAACAGAATAATGGAGGAGGAAGAGATTGAGAAAGAAATAGGAAGGACCTTCTTAATAAGAGTTTACAGAATATGCGAGAAAAAATTCAGATAGCTCGGACAGGGATTCGAACCCAGAACCTTCCGGTGACATGTCGGCTACTCTACCATTTGACCTATCCGGTCTAGACTAAATGTTTAGGATAACATTATTATAATGGGAACGCATCTCACTACACAGTACGTCATGGGTGATGCGGAAATCTGTCTAATGACAGATTTACTGACTAACTGACCCATTGATTGATTGATTATTAATAATAAAATACTTTTCTCATATATTTAATACTCGCTAACACCGGTTATCATAAACAATCACTTTTCTCTAATTCAAAATTTATATTAATTATCTTTTTGAAATTAATCATTTTGTTTATATTTTTCATCTAGGTTACAACATAAAATTTTATTGTATGCCCAGCGAAGCGGGTGGGTATCAGCTAGTAATTATATATAATTGTATATAATCATATATGATTATATATGGAATCACATATATAATTATATACAATTATATAGGATCATACATAATTATATATAATCATACATGATTATATATGGAGTTGTATATGAGGTTATATATAATCATATATAATTATATATGACTATATATGGAGCAATATACAACCATTCACGATTATATATAGTTCCATATACAATTATATATAAGTATATAGAATTATATATAATCATACATGATTATATATGGAATTGTATATGAGGTTATATATAATCATATATAATTATATATGACTATATATGGAGCAATATACAACCATTCACGATTATATATAGTTCCATATACAATTATATATAAGTATATAGAATTATATATAATCATACATGATTATATACGGAATTGTATATGAGGTTATATATAATCATATATAATTATATATGACTATATATGGAGCAATATACAACCATCCACGATTATATATAGTTCCATATACAATTATATATAAGTATATAGAATTATATATAATCATACATGATTATATATGGAATTGTATATGAGGTTATATATAATCATATATAATTATATATGACTATATATGGAGCAATATACAACCATTCACGATTATATATAGTTCCATATACAATTATATATAAGTATATAGAATTATATATAATCATACATGATTATATATGGAATTGTATATGAGGTTATATATAATCATATATAATTATATATGACTATATATGGAGCAATATACAACCATCCACGATTATATATAGTTCCATATACAATTATATATAAGTATATATAATTATATATGCTTATATATAATTAACAGACATAAAAATTTTTTCTTTGAAAAAAAATGTTTTTTTTGGTAATCACAAAAAGTGTAAAATGATGTTTATAATTACGTTTAAATAATTCTGAAATACAAAATTTGTCACATTTCCTATGAGATGTTTTGGTCTGCTCTGCTATTACCTAATAGTAAAATCATTATTTATTTTATTATTTAAATAAGTGTTATATTATAATGAAATTCGGTAAAATAAATAAATTATGAATAATGACTATCCAAATATATATTAAAATCAATTTTTATATTCCATTTATGATAAACTCATATGATACATTATGTAGATCATAGAATCATTATTATCTAAGACAGCAGCACAGCAGACACTTCAAGACGCACGGAGATCACCAAAGTTAAGCAGCATTGAGCAGGGTTAATAGTTGGATGGGTGACCGCTGGTATTATAGCTATAAAATTATATCTAGATATTTTTTTTTGCATTTTAATTGGTTACACAGAATTGCGTAGGACCATATTAAATATTCTATCCATAAAATTAACCCAATAATTAATTAGATGTAATAAATATATAATTAAATATTGTTATATATAATTATATATAGTTATATATAATTAGATATGATTATATTTGGCCATTTTTCATATATAATCATATATAACCAATTTATATATAATTATATATAAATATTTTTTCTCGGGGTGGCAACAGTTACCATAGCAACGATTACCATGACAACGAAAAGCGACAACAATGAAAACGTCACATTAACTGTTTACTAAAGGATTTTCATGCATATGATATATTTGACCGATCACGTTACGAATAGTTTGTTTACATGATATATTTTTATATTTTTCATCTAAATTATAAGAGTAGAATCTTGAAAAAAATTCTTTAATGAAGAAAAAAAATAATTAAAAAAATTAATAAAGATTTTTTAAAAATAGATAGTGACACTATAATATATGTTGCGCGCGCAAGCGCGCAACTGAATTTAGTATAGAATTATATATATTTTCATGCTTATGATATATTTGACCAATCAGATTACGAATAGTTTGTTTACATAGATATATTTTCATATTTTTTATCTAAATTATACTTTAAAAAAAAAATATAAATATAAATAAAAATAATAAATAATAAATATAAATATAATAATATACTTAAAAAAAAGAAATACATGATTTATTTTCATATTTTTCATCTAAATTTCATTTTAAATAAAAATAAATAATAAATAATGAATATTAAATTTTTTTTTGTTTCAGAATTTGCTGAGTTTGAATCCAAAAATAAAACCCTACACAAATTTCGTCCCATCTTTAGAAACAAAAAAAAACAAGCACCATTGGAAGCGCAACAACACCTTAACCTGTACCTCATGTTTAAAAAACAACTTTGAGGACATAAAACACACCACCCTAAGCGAGCGCGGAGCGCTAAAAGAATCCGCAAGGTGTTTAAAATGCGCTGACGCGCCATGTCAAAAATCCTGCCCGACTCAAATCGACGTAAAGTCCTTCATAACCTCAATATCTAACAAAAATTACTATGGCGCCGCGAAGACCATTTTGTCGGACAATCCTTTGGGTCTAACTTGCGGAATGGTTTGTCCTACCAGTGACCTTTGTGTCGGGGGGTGTAATTTAGCGGCTACAGAAGAAGGAGCTATTAATATCGGAGGTTTGCAACATTTTGCAGTGGATATCTTCAAGAAAATGAATATCCGCGCGACCAGAATTCCCGGTCAGTTTGTTGAACATTCTAATACTAAAATAGCGCTTCTTGGGTGCGGACCTTCGTCGATATCCTGCGCAACATTTTTGGCAAGATTAGGGTACACTGAAATTACAATTTTTGAAAAGGAAAATTTCCTTGGGGGCTTAAGTTCTTCAGAAATTCCTCAGTATCGATTGCCGTATGATGTTGTTAGCTTTGAAATTCAGTTGATCCAAGATTTAGGGGTCAAAATTGAATGCAATAGAATGCTGTCAGTAGACGATTTGACGATTGAAAATCTCCAAAAATCTGGTTATGAAGCTATTTTTTGCGGAATTGGTTTACCAGAAGCAAAAGTAATCCCAATTTTTGAAGGATTGACTCCAGAAATGGGATTCTATACCTCGAAAAATTTCCTGCCTTTGGTATCAGGCGGCAGCAAGCCAGGGTTATGTAAGTGCATTGATAATAAAAAGATTTATTAACTGTTAATAGTTTAACTTATTTGAATTATTAAAGAGGTCTTTTCGCCATCAATGTTAAATAAAAAATATTAGATTATGCATAAAATTAATTTTTATCTAATAGTTAAAGCCTTTATTTATCTAATAGTGAAGTTTAATTTTTAATCTTCACCGAGCAAATTTTTGAAAAAAAAATTAGGAAAACGGTTGACCCTGAAGGCCATCCCTGCAACTTCCCGCTAATTCCATACTTAGGCGCTTAAAATTGCACCAATGACGTTTTTGAGCTCTTCGAGCTCAAAAATACAATTTATGGGTTATTTTGAGCTCTCCGAGCTCAAAGAGATTGCTTTCCTCTGCTTTTGAGCTCTTCGAGCTCAAAAGTCTGATAGAGATTTGATAAGACACTATTTTTTGAATTTTTAAACCGCAATAACTTTTGAATGAATGAACCGATTTTCACGCGGTTAGAAGCATTCGACGCAGTTTTTTAAGCCTCACAAAGAATCTCAAATTTTGAATTGATCGCGCTAGTAATTTTGGAGTTATTCCGAAAAAACACTTTTTTCGGTTTTCTTTCGTTTACGATATCTCTCGAACGAATCAACCGATTTTGACCGGACTGGTAGCGACCGACGTGTTTTTTTGAGGTTAAGAGCTGATTAGTTTTTGGAATTGAACCATCAAGCCGTTAAAAAGTTATTCCAAAAAAACCACATTTGAAAAAAATTTTTTTTTCAGTTTTTTGAAGATTTCTCAAAATCTATCGATCTGAATCGGTCCAAATAGTTTTCAAAATCTAAGTTTGGTCAAGCCCTTTCGAATGGCACCAACTGCGATGAAATCGGTCAAGCCGTTCAAAAGTTATAAGCGGTTCACATACTTTCACACACACACACACACACACACACACACACACACACACACACACACACACACACACATATACAGACACCGTGACAACCTCGCGGGGATATTCAGGGAAGCTTCCTGTGACCTTCAAACGTCGAGATCTGATGAAAACTCGATTTTTGCAAAACGGGGTGAAAACAATAACTTCCCGATTTTTGAAAATCTTCGATTTTCGTAGCGGGAAGTTAAAAATTTCTAAAAATGTTAATATTTTTTCCAAGTCTTACGAGAAAATCAGACCTTAACAACTTTCTCGAATTATGGTATTAACTACCGATTAGATAGGGTAAAAAAAAAATAAAAATAAGGCTTTCGAAATATTTGGGTTTGATTTTTTGCAATAAATTATATAAGTTACCGTGGAATTTATAGAGAAATTAAAATTATAAAATCACAGAAAATTTTTAAGTAACCTACATTTAAATGGCGTCAGAACATTTGGCAACGTTGCGTAGCGTGCGAGCTTCAGACCATTCAATAAATTCGAATTAAACTTTAACGCACTTATGTTTTTCACATGCATCCCGCTCATTTGGATTTTCCAAACTTTTTTTTAATATTTCTTCGTGAAAATTTTATATAATATTCTTCGAATGTCATATTTTACTGTACCATTAGTTGTAATAGAGAGATTTTAACTGCGTCGTCGCAAAAAAATCACAAAAATATACCTTTTTTTGTACGAATTAACTTTACCCCCCCCCCCCTTAACTGGAGCGAAAGGACCTCCTTAAATTTTAATAAATATTTTTTAACATTCAATAAATATTTACTTTGGAGGAAAGTACATTTATTGATAGTTAATGAGTATTTATTAAATCTCATGTTAAAAAATCATTTATTTACAGTTAATAAACCTTATTAATAACCAAATTCTTTCAGCATGCAAATGCAAATTACCCAATTTGCACGGCAACGTAATTGTCCTTGGAGCAGGTGACACCGCATTTGACTGCGCCACCTCAGCCTTCAGATGCGGAGCGAAGAAAGTTTTCGTAATCTTCCGCAAAGGCTTCACCAATGTCCGCGCAGTTCCAGAAGAAATGGAGCTAGCTCGAGAAGAAAAGTGTGAATTCATTCCGTTCCAATCTCCAAAGCAAGTCATAATCAAGAACAATAGGATAGTAGCCATGGAATTCTATCGCACTGAACAGAACGGTGATGATTGGGTAGAAGATGAAGATCAGGTGACTAGAATCAAAGCAGACTTTGTTATTTCCGCATTCGGATCCGGTTTGTTTGATCCAAAAGTAAAGGCTGCTATGCATCCTATAAAGTTTAACAAATACGGATTGCCTGAAGTTGACACGAGCAGTATGAAAACTTCCGTGCCAGGTGTTTTCTGTGGAGGAGATCTTGCTGGAGTCGCCCAAACTACAGTAGAGTCAGTTAACGACGGAAAGATAGCGGCTTGGTTCATCCACAAGTTCATCCAAGAATCCCACGGATCAGGAGTTTTTGTACCAAAAACTCCGCAACTTCCTAAATTCCACAGTTCAGTAGATGATGTGGACATTAGCGTAGAATTCTGCGGATTGAAATTCGAGAATCCTTTTGGGTTAGCTTCAGCACCTCCTGCAACAACCAGTGCGATGATCAGAAGATCTTTTGAAGCTGGTTGGGGATTCACAGTTACTAAAACTTTTGGACTGGATAAAGATCTTGTGACAAATGTCTCACCAAGGATAATCAGAGGAACAACTTCTGGGCACAATTACGGACCAGGACAAGGTAGCTTCCTGAATATTGAGCTGATCTCTGAAAAGACAGCCGCTTATTGGTGCCGCAGCATCAGCGAATTGAAAAGAGACTTTCCGGAGAAGATTGTGATTGCGAGTATCATGTGCTCTTTTAATAAAACTGATTGGACTGAATTGGCGAAGCAAGCAGAAGCTGCTGGATCGGATGCACTGGAATTGAACCTTTCGTGCCCGCATGGAATGGGGGAATCAGGAATGGGCTTAGCTTGTGGTCAAGATCCCTATTTGGTTCGTGAAATATCAAATTGGGTGAAATCAGCGGTTAGAATTCCGGTTTTTGTGAAACTTACGCCGAATATTACGGATATTGTGGCGATTGCTACGGCGGCTTATGAAGGAGGTGCTGATGGTGTCTCGGCGATCAACACTGTTTCAGGTTTTTAAAAAGGATTTTTTTATACGTAGATAAGTAACAATATCTTTATAACTTAAGGAGATCCAAGAAATTTTTAAAACTTCCTGAAAATTTGTAAATTCAATCTACGTAGCCTAATAATTTAAAAAATTAAAAAACTGGTTTCCGGGATTTTAAGAAATAATTAGGTTAAAACTGTAATTTTTACATGAATGGAGATTCCACCAGCCGGTATTTGGTTAAGAATTTAATGCAATTAACGATTTAAAAAAAATTTTAGTTTCATTGAATTTGATTGAAAAAATAATAAGCTAAAGATTAAAACAATAAAAAAGTAGCTTTCCGAACGTATTACGGAGATATTTTATATTTTTTATGAAAAATCACTCGGAACTTGCGTTCTTTAAAGTCTTGTATTTGACTTGGCAACACCGCTTGCGCAGTTACTCATGCGCATAAGTAACCGCGGTTTTTTAAATGCTAGAAGATCTTAGTCATTTTAGTTAGACAGTAAACAAAAATAAATTTGAAGGTTAGGGACACTCTTGCGGTGTTGTCAAGTGTATACCGGTAATTCAGAGCGCTATATTTTTTTTTAGTCAATTAAATGTTAATAATTATTTAGTGAGTAAATTTTTCGGAAATTTCCTCAAAAATGTTATTAATTAATTTAAAGATAACAAAAGTATTTCTACGTTTTATTTTTTTATAGACATCCCTAGCGGTTTCACCGCCACGGTTAGAATATGGTCAATTCACGGTCAAACATTAGTCTATATGAAGTGATTTGACGGTTTACATTAGGTGTCATTGTGAACAATTTTGACGATTGATTTACCGACTGTAGATCCGAGAAATACCTTTTTCTGCGGGTGAACTTACGGTGATTTGACCGACATTTGACCATCAATTCACCCGCATATAACTGACAAACAACTAGCTCATTACGGTCGATTCACCGTGTCATCGTAGGAATCCGATGAAAGAAAATAGGTGCATTCACCCAGAATAATCGATATTAAGCTCGTATAATGTTCGCGTATACGATAATATAAAAAAAAAAAAAAAAATTCAATGTAAAATCACTTCGCCCAGATCGGGAATCGAACTCGGATCATCTGATTGACAGTCAAGGGATTTTCCTGTGATGCTATCCCAGACGTACATTAAAGATGCATTTTAATCACCATCTAATTTACGGATACTTAATTTAGTTTTGATAATTATTTCTATTCCATGAATTCTAAATAATAAATCATTCTGTGAATTTATCACCCAAAATAAATGCATTAAATTTTATTAATCAAAAAAAAATTTTTTTTTAATTTCATGAGGCTATGTTGAATTTAAAATTTCATAAAAAAAAATCCTGAAATTTCACAAAAATTTATAAAAGGTGTTTTTTTTTATAATATCAAAAATTATAGTGACTGAATCCTTTTTCAAATTATTTTTATTAACTATTTATTTATATTTTATTAGCCTCATATATTATTTTATAAAATTTTTTTACATTTACAAATAAAACTTCACCCAGCAATTTATCAATAGATCGCTGGTATAAAATTCCTTCTTTACCGTTACTATCTTCTTTACCGCCATTTGACCTGAAATTCGCTCGCAGACTACCGTGGATTCACCACCGAAATACTCTTTATTCACCGAATTTTTACTAGTCATTCACCGTTGTATTTATGTCTGAAGACAAACAAGGGGTCGGAAAATCATAGTTATTGAGTGGGAAAAAAATGGAGAAAATCTTGTGAATGTTCATTGTATGAACCATACACTGATAGAAGGATTTGTTTATAGTTAAAAATATTTGTTAATATTTAACAAATCATTTATTAGAGACCACTTTTTAGTAATAAACAAATATTTCTTAGTATTTAAAATGATTTGTTTGTATTTAATAAATCTGATATTCATATATTAAATATTAATAAATCTTTTTAAATACTAAGAAATATTTGTTTAATACTAAAAAGTGGTCTCTAATAAATGATTTGTTAAATATTAAAAAATATTTTTAACTATAAATAAATCCTTTTATCAGTGTACAATCACCGTCAGAACATTTCACAACTTCACTTATTTTTCACGGTTGAACGACGGTTGTTCGACCGCAAATAGACTTTCTTTCATCGGTAAAGTGAATTCACTGTCGTTTGACCGTAGTTTGGCCGTCACCAGGAATCCGCTAGGGATTCCTTACACTAGGATACTTGGATCTCCTTAAACGCGATATGATGCTCTCATCCAAAATATTTAATTAACTATATCATAGTTTTATTGAATTATTAAATATCATGTAACCTAGTTAATATCTTTTCTTTGAACTACAGTGGTAACCTTAATATGAGGAGCCTCAATACCCTGATTAAGAAATATGATTTGGAATGATTCGAAAAATTTTAATAATTTCATATTGTATGATATCACAAAATTATGATTCACAATTATTCAAAATGATTCAAAATTCTTAGTTCTGAATAATTTTGAATCATAATTTTATTATTCAAAATTATTCAGAATGATTCAAAGTTCTTAGTTCTGAATCATTTTGAATCATAATTGTATTATTCAAAATTATTCAAAGTTTTTAGTAGTATATGATTTTAAATCATAATTATATTATTTGAAATTATTTAAAATGATTCAAAATTCTTAGCTGTCCATAATTTTGAACCATAACTTTATGACTTAAAATAACTCGAAATGATTTAGAATTGCTCATTTTGAATACTTAAAAATTGCTCATTTTAAATACTTAAAAATTGTAAAATTATGATTTAAATTAATTCAAAATAACTTGAAATTTAATTTCTATTAATTTTAAATTATTTTTTCGACATTATTATTAGAAATAATTTATCAAATTAAATTATTGTAATTATATTAAATCAAAAAATAATATTAAAATTGTCAAGTCCTTATTTAATATTTAAAAAGTAAAGGTAACAGTAGCTGCATTAGAAAAATTTGATATTTTTGAACATATATTTGTTATAAAAGAGTGGGAAAATAAATTTACAATTATAGATATAAAAAAAATAGTATCAAAAATGGTATTTATTAGAGTAGAAAATTTATCTTTGATTTCTATGACTGACTATGTATGTCTACAACCCAATAGTTTTGAGGTTCAATAAAAAATAAGATTATACCTATGTAACAATGACAATTCAATCTTTTGTATCCCTATAACGACACCTTCATTACCATTCTATTTATCAAACTAATAACAATTAAATGATTATGATCACTCTGGGATCGAAAATATTAAAAGAAATTTATAAAATTTAAAATTACCCAAACGAGCTTTCAATGTTATTCAGTATTATTTAAGATGATTTGGAAGTTGGAATCATTTCAAATAATATTAAATCATCTGGAAAACCAGAAATTATAATATTATTTTATCATTCAATATTATTCAAAATGATTCGAACGTTTAAATTATGCTAAATAATTTTATATCATCTGAAGAACCAGAAATTTCTATATTATTTTATCATTCAATATTATTCAAAATGATTTGGAAGTTGAAATCATTTCGAATAATATTAAATCATCTGATGAACCAGAATTTTCAATATTATTTTATCATTCAATATTATTCAAAATGATTTGGAAGTTGAAATCATTTCAAATAATTTTAAATCATCTAGAAAACCAGAAATTATAATATTATTTTATCATTCAATATTATTCAAAATGATTTGGAAGTTGAAATCATTTCAAATCATTTTAAATCATAAAATAATATTACATTTTTTTATTATTTGATATGATATAAAATGATTCGTTGTAAAATTTATGCTTGAAAGTCAAATCATCCTGACAATTTGGGATGATTTGAAATGATTAAACCCGCGTCTTTTCGAATCATTCCAAATGAGATTTCTTAATCAGGGTATAACGAACTCCTTGATTTAACGAATTTTTCAAAATCCCCCAGAACTGCCTATAAGAGTTTATGTAAAATATACTTTTACATTACGAATATATTTTTCAAACAACCTTACTATAACGAAAGTTCAATCATTGCAGAATATAGATAAAAACTATTATTGGCCTTTATATAACAAATTTTCCAGCCTATAACCTCTACATAACGTATCCTACAAATTATCCTTTATATAGACAACAATTTATGACTTTTTTCGAGTAAAGACACAAAAAATGAACCAATAAGCTATTATTATTCCTTAATTTCCTACGGTTACACTCTATGTTTATATTCTATGCTTACGCATTGATAACGACGTCTATTTTTACCGGAAACTGATTTAAATGCTTTCAAATAAAAAATTCCGTGTTTTGATTTACACCCTCACGGTTCTGGAAATGCCGTAAAGATTCGGTATTTATACGATATAAATGCTGTATTTTTACCGTAATACTCCAGTTATTTTACCCAGTTTTCTTGCCGCATTATTACGAAAAAATTACGAAATAAATTCAGAATATTTACGGCAATACAATAGAAAAATTACGGTATATTAACAGCATTTAAACCGTAAATGTACCGCATATTTACTGTATATCTACGGCACTATTGTAGCAAAAAATCAGAAATGAAGATCCCTACTTTCTATTACCGGCAAAATACCAAAAATATGCTGCTTTACTACTATTTTTCAATAGCTTAAAATTTTTCTTTATAATATTATAAATCATCATGAATAATTTTTAAGAGGTTGATAAATTAATTTCTCCGTTATTATTAATATTATCATTTTTTTAGCCCAGACCGGGATTCGAACCCGGATCATCTAGTTACGCGCCGAAGGCTCTACCAGTTGAGCTATCAGAGACACTATCTGTATCTATTTACTCAGTCACCTAATAAGACTCACCGAGTAATAAACACAACTGTCCATCTTACGGTAGAAAGCATTATATCTTTAATTATATCAGTATAAACGCGGCAAAATTGCAGTATATTTTTGGTATTTTTACCGTAGAAATACCATTTTATTATTGTAAAATTATAGTAATATTATAGTTAATACATAGATTTTTTACGGTAAAAATTCTAGAGTTTTACGGTAATTTTATCGTATTATTTCTGAACTTTGCAGCAAAAGTACGGTAGAAATTCTGTATAACTATAGTAACAAAACTGGCCAAAATGACCACAGAAATACCGTATTACCGAGTTGTAATTTATCAGTGGAAATTTTCTTACCTTGTTATAACGAATCGAGTTTAATCTAACCTCTATATAACAAACCTCACTGTTACGAATAACTCGATATAACGAATAATTTCAATTTCCCTTTAATTTCGTTATATCAAGGTTGCACTGTATTATTAAATATAATTATATTGCTTTGGAAAGATAAAAAAAAAAACCAATTGAATACTTAACAATGTTTCAGGTTTGATGGGCTTAAAATCCGACGGAACTCCTTGGCCTTCAGTAGGAAGCGCAAAAGCTACAACTTACGGCGGAGTTTCTGGAAACGCCACGCGGCCTCAGGCGCTGCGTGCCATTTCTAGCATCGCGAAGAAACTCCCGGGATTCCCAATACTCGGAATAGGTGGCGTTGACTCCGCAGATGTTGCATTACAATTCATTCAATGCGGAGCTTCCGTAGTTCAAATTTGCAGCGCGATACAAAACCAAGATTTCACTTTAATTGATGATTATACAACTGGATTAAAAACTTTGTTGTATTTATCGGCTTTGGAGCACACTAAAGCTTGGGACAGGCAAAGCCCGCCAACTTTCAAACATCAGAAAGGCAAACCTGTTCTCTTCCATCCTCTGGGGGATCATGTTCCCTTTTTTGGAGAGTATCAGGTCTTGAGGGAAAAAGCTATGGCTGAAATCAGGGCTAAGGCAGATCCTTTGGAGATTTTTGAAGAAAAGAATGGAAAAAGTGAATTTGTTGGGCCTGTTTTGAAGGTTAAAGATTTCTTGGGGAAAGCTTTGCCTAATATTACGAATTATAAACAGTTGGATAATAAAAAACAAGTTGTGGCGCTGATTGATGATGACTTGTGTATCAATTGTGGGAAGTGCTATATGACTTGTGCTGACTCTGGGTACCAAGCTATTGAATTTAATGCTGAAACTCACATTCCGAAGGTTAATGACGATTGTACTGGGTGCACTTTGTGCTTATCTGTTTGTCCTATTATAGATTGTATTACTATGGTGCCTAAAACTATTCCGCATGTTATTAAACGAGGTATTTACGTTAATAACAATTAACAACAACAATTAGATAGTAAAAATATTAATAAATAATTGTTTAATAATAAAAGTGAATTTTTATTATAATTTCTGTAATGTAAATCAAAATTTATAACAAAATTGAAATAATAAATTTGTTTAAAAATTTTTATCAATTTTTTCTTACCTAAAACTTCTAAATTTTTCTACAACGGATTACGAAAAGTCATTTGTAGTAACTGTGATACGTTTGTGGGAGGAATTGCCAGCTGAGATTATAAATTCAACGAGTTTAGAGGTCTTTAAGAATAAAATTTTTGATTACTTGTTTAACTTGGATGTTTGAAGTGCACTCTAAATTACCGTATAGTAGAGCTATTAATTTACTTTAATTGTACAGGGCATACCTTTTGTTTCTTCTTTCTATTATTTTTATCTTTTCATTTTGTTACTATACTGTAAACTGTCCAGCTTTTAATTTTTTACCTAATTAATGTTTTATCTCTAATTCATAAGTCAGTGCTGTATTATTGTTAATTCTTAATCTACCTTGTAAATATGCTATTACATTTTTAAGTCAATTAATTATGTATAAACATAAATATGTATTTTATTGTGGATAAATTGCCATTCGGCCAATAGGCCTTGGCATAAATAAAAGTTAATCTAAATCTAAAAAATTTTATAGACCCGGGAGAAAATGAATTTGCCTAATCATATATATTTATATATGATTATATATTGAATATATAGAATTATATATGATTATATCTAAATTTTTATGTAAAATATATATAATCATATATAGACTAATATATTGTATGTATATTTTATATAAGACTGTATATAATCAGATCTGAGTTATCTAGGTCTATATATGATTATATCTGATCAGATCTAATTGATATTCCAGCTGTCAGGTTATAAAAAATGTCAAAAGAAAATTGCTATTTTTGCTTTTGATTTTAAATAAATATTTGTTAACTGTTAACAAATATTAATTAACATTTAATAAATCGTATTTAATAAATAATTTATTAACTGGTAATAAATATATATTAAATCCCATTATGTTAAGAAATCACTTATTAACAGTTAATAAAGCTCATTAAATATAAACAAATCATTCTATCAATATCAGTGTAACTATACGGAAATCATATATAATTATATATGAATCATATATAATTATATATGAATCATATATAACTATATATGAATCATATATAATTATATATGAATCATATATAATTATATATGAATCATATCTAATTATACATGAATCATATATAATTATGTATGAATCATATCTAATTATATATGAATCATATCTAATTATATATGAATCATATATAATTATATATGCATTTTGTGATTACTATAAAACATTCTCTGTTTTCATCTCAGAGTCTGCTACTCCAATGATTAATAATCTTTTAAACTATAGTTTTTTGTGGATGAAATAATGGAACTGTATTAATTAATTTAACTTATAAAAATCGATTATGTATTCGATTTGCATTAATTGTAGGTATTTCAAGCTTTACTCTTCCAGTAAGTCTCGTAGGTAAACAGGTGGCGTGTTAGTCTTTAAAGCGTCAGGTCCCCGGTTCGATCCCCGCTCACGGTGAATTTTTTTCTATTTTTATAGAAATAATTATATATAATTATATCTAATTATATATGATCAGATCTGGCCAATTTTCAGGTCTAATTATATATAAGTGATTATATATAACTATATATAATTAGGCAAATTCATTTTTTCCCGGGGAGCTTTGATGGATAATCCACTTTTATAATTTAGATGAAAAATATGAAAATATATCATGTAAGCAAACTATTCGTAACGTGATTGGTCGAATATATCATAAGCATGAAAATATATGCAAACTCTATAGTCAGGTGCGCGCTTGCGCGCGCAAATTCAAATTCTAGTCCTAATATAAAATTGAGATGAAATGTATGTGGCATCAAACTATTCGTAACGTGATTGGTCGAATATATCATAAGCATGGAAATATATGCAAATGCCATAGTCAGGCGCGCGCTTGCGCGCGCAAATTCAAATTCTAGTTTTTACTATAAAAGAACGGTTGATAGTTAATTTTCAAAAGTGTTTTGCTCAATCAATAGGATAAAATTTCACAAAAAAATAATTAAATTATCTATCGAAGAGCGAAGCGCTTTTTTGGAAAATTTTTATTTATTTATGCATAAAATGCGTTTTAATATTCCATTTGTTGTACAAGTATGGCAGAGATACTTCCGTTTGACCAATAGAAGGCGAGAGAGAAAAATAATGTAAACCCTACTTATTAAATTGAAGAATTTGAACTCTATAAAATTGGAAATAGTCTACTGTCTCGCCACTGGAATATTTTTGGTGATGATTGATTAAATTCATACTCAAGACATCTTCTTTTAAAAATTCTGAAAAAAATTTAACTTTAATTTTTGTGCCGTATTTTTATGATACTGTCTTACCCGCCATATTTAATGCAGCGCTTTAATTGATAGTCAAAAATATAACACGGAGGTGCTAATATGTTAAAATATTTAATTCCTACTTGGTATGACGGTGGGGTGGATATAAATTTCAAGCAATTATAAAATTGATTGTCGCACTCACATGATGATCTAAAAAAGAATTTTGTTAAATTAAAATGCTCCAATAAAAGTTAGGTAAATATTTTTTTTTGAATCACTAGATTTTTTTATATCAAAAGAAGAAACAAATACATTGAAAAAAAAATTTTTTTTTTTTTCAAATAAATGGGCAATGTTGTAATAAAAAATTTAAAATTTTAAACCATTTTATTTTTTTTTAGCTGAAGAAATCCAAATTTTTCTCATAATAATTTTTTTGTAAAAAGAGTTTAAAAAAAAATATAATTTAAATTGTTTTTTTTTAATCTAAAAAAATTTTTTTTCAACAAAAAAGTTATTGTAAGAATAATTTTTATTTCTTCAGCTAAGAAATAAATTTATTAAAAATTAAAATTAATATACCGAGTAAATAAACCTTCATTATGAAGCGTTTTAAAATAGCCACCAGCTACAATGCTATTATCACAATTATCATGTTTCCTACAACATTTATCTGTGGCACTAAATACCCCTAAATCTGATTGATCTTCAGCGATATTTCCGTTACCGCACCATTTAGTCCCTGGAAAAAATAGATAGTTATAAACTTGATAAAATTTTTTTAATGCTTTGAGATCCTTGTAATCATATGATTAAGGATAAGAGGATGTAGGATCTTGATATCGCGTTACAAATGCCATAAGGGCGTATCAGCCTATTATACGCCCTTATGGCACCCGGGTGCCATATTTTTTTCGGGAATCGACGTAGTTATGCCTAAAACGGGCAGAAATGCAAAAAAAATTTTGGTACGCCCTTATGGCACCCAGGGTACCTACCGGAAGCCATAAGGGCGTACCAAAAAATTTTTTTTCGGAAAACAACGTATTTTTACTTGAAACGCGTAGAAATGACGAAAAAAAATTTTTTTCAAATTTGAAATTTTTTGGTACGCCCTTATGGCACCGGAGGTACCCACTGGGTGCCATAAGGGCGTACCAAAAAAAATTTCAAATTTGAAAAAAAATTTTTTTTGTCATTTCTACGCGTTTCAAGTAAAAATACGTTGTTTCCCGAAAAAAAAATTTTTTGGTACGCCCTTATGGCTCCCAGTGGGTATTCCGGGTGCCATAAGGGCGTATCAAAAAATTTCAAATTAAAAAAAAATTTTTTTTCGTCATTTCTACGCGTTTCAAGTAAAAATACGTTGTTTCCCAAAAAAAAATTTTTTTGGTACGCCCTTATGGCTCCCGGTAGGTACCCTGGGTGCCATAAGGGCGTACCAAAAAATTTCAAATTTGAAAAAAATTTTTTTTCGTCATTTCTACGCGTTTCAAGTAAAAATACGTTGTTTCCCGAAAAAAAATTTTTTTGGTACGCCCTTATGCTTTTTCAAGGGTATTTTTTTCGGGATACGCCCTTATGGCATCAGTAACGCGATATAAACGCTAAGAAACTTTATTATTTAGCCAAGTAAATTGCTTTATTATTTTTGCTAAATTATAAAGTTTCTTAGCGTTTATATCAAGATTCTACAAGATCTTATCCTTAATTAATAAAATTTTTTTTTTAAATAAAAATTTCCATTCAATATTTTTTTTTTTTTTACCTGGAACAATAAAATAAAATGGAGCTTTTACAATAGAGCCGATTTCACTCAGTAGATTGTAACCGAGATTAAAAATGAATCTACGTTCATTTTTTTCATTATTACCGCTAGTATGACTATTACATAAATAAAACGGCTTTTTAATCAATAAAATTAGAAATAAAATTGTTAATTTTCGACTAATTTCCTGAAGAAAATAATAATTGATTATTACAGAAGAAATAATATGTAATATCCTTTAATAAAATATTTTATAAATGCGAAATACCATTATTGCATTTGTAGAATTTTACCATTTTAATTATTTGTAATTATAAATAATGAAATTCAGAAAAATTATTTTCAAACTAAACTTAAAAAAAAATTGCAGTTTTAAGAATGAAAAATTTATTTGCACTAAGAATAATATTTAAGTCTTACTATTAAACAAAAAAACCATATCTTATGATTTATTCATTTTTTTATGCTCTGTAATAACTGATATAAGATTTAAAGCAATTAAATGTCAATCATATGCTTTTGCAATAAATATAACTTTAATAACGTTTAAATAAAAATAAATTTTAGAACTAAAGTTATTTTTTTTATTAAAAATCTTAATTTTTGTTTAGATTATTTATTTTGAATATAAACTTTTAAAATTTATTTTTAATTTAATTATTTAAAATTAATTAATTAATTTAATTATTTAAAATTAATTAATTAATTTAATTATTTAAAATTAATTAATTAATTTAATTATTTAAAATTAATTAATTAATTTAATTAATTTAATTATTTAAAATTAATTAATTAATTTAATTATTTAAAATTAATTAATTAATTTAATTATTTAAAATTAATTAATTAATTTAATTATTGAGAATTAATTAATTAATTTAATTATTTAAAATTAATTAATTAATTTAATTATTTAGAATTAATTAATTAATTTAATTATTTAAAATTAATTAATTAATTTAATTATTTAAAATTAATTAATTTATTTATTTATTTTTAATATAAATTTTTAAAATTTATTTAGTTTTAATGTAAATTTTTAAAATTATAAAAAAATTATTTTTTGAATTAAAAATTATTTATAATTTCTAATTAATTAATAAATTTCGATCAATTTTTTAAAATTAAACATAATGTCTTATAAAAAAAAATTTTTTTTTTAATTTTTTGCTCTTTAAATAATTAAACTAACTTCTTAATAATTTTAAATGAAATATTTAATAAGTTTTTTGATGATTAAAAAAAAAATATAATAAATTATTTCTTCAAAAAAAGTATGGATTATCTCTTGTTTCTATTCTCATCCGTGAATTTGTATCGACTTGATACTTAAGACATCTTCTTTGCAGTATTCTAAAGAAAAAAAAAATAAATAAAAGAATAACAATAATAAATAATTATTTTCTAATTAAATTTCTATTACCCTTGAAATCTAATGCAATATATGCTAGGATGATCATAAGTGTAACATTTTGGGCGAATAATAGAAAAATACAATCTTCCAAGATTGCGCGATACAAAAGTGTTAGCTCTTCTTAAGCAACTGTAAAATTCGCGCTCACATTTGCAAACTGGTCTGTAAATTATTTAGCTTAGATATTTTTATATAAATTTATAAATTAAAAATTTTATATTTATATTTACTTTCCGAAAAGCTGCGAAGCGACGTCTTTTTTAGATTCAAAGTGCAGCAAGATTTCTTTATGGTTAAATCCGCACAAGTCACGATCTTTGCAACATGTATCGGTTAGATGGAACTGACCTATATCATCTTCCCGGATGGCTATATTTCCAACACCGCACCATAAACTTCCTAAAAATTAAAAAAATAATCTTATAATTAAGTAAATTTAGAGGATTAAAAATGACTAAATAATTAAAAAATTTTATTTTTAATAAAAGGAAATTTATTGGTTCCATGATTTTTTATCTCCAGACAAAATATTTTAAATAATTAAATTTTTCAATAAAACAATTCAAAACAAAAATGTTTGAAAGAAAGTTTTCAAGAAGAAAAAATGTTTTCAAGAAAGATGGACATAAGCTTGTTACGGTGTTGTGTCTTTTTATCATGGATTTTATATAGGGCTGGACAATTTGGCCGGTTAGGCCGGCTAAAAAAGTTAGCTAAGTTAATTAGCCAGTTAGCTGGCCAGCTTAGCTAATTTAACTGATTAGCCGAATTAGCTTAGCTAATTAGCCAACGGCTTAACCGGTTAATCTAGCTTAACTCAGCTAATTAGCCAACTGCTAAATCGGTTAAATAGCTCATTTTTTATAGGCTTTTTGTTGTATACTGAGGTCCGTATAAGTATTGAAATTAATGTTAACCTCGTTTTTTGGGAAAAAAATCATGAAGAACAACAGAAAAAACGAGAGTAAAGTAATTTAATGACCTATGAATTAATTAATTTTTTTTTTTTAAATAGAAAACAGTAATAGAATAATTTATTAAGTGGGTCATTCCATGTCAAATCGACCAATAGTTGGAATCGACCCTTTCCGATTTGGATGAAATTTGGCCACAAGTTTGCTTTTATCATAAAATAAAGTTGTGCCAAAGGAGAAAATTTTGAAAATTTTTTTCGAAAAGTTATGCAAAATTAAAAATTTCACCATTTTCAGGTTTTTCAAATTTATTTTTGTAATATCTCGGAAACTATTTTAGTTACAGACATGGACCAAAGTTCATTTTAAAGGGGATACTTAGGACTATAAAAATTTTTTTTTTTGGGTAAAATTTTTGAAAAATCAAAAAGTGGGAAAATTTTGAAATTTAAAAAATCGTGAAAATCAAAGCTCGCTATGAAATTTTTGGCTCATTTTTTTTACAGAGTACCTCTTACTAATCTTAAAATATTCTGAAATTTTCAAGAGGGTGTTCTTTTTTTTTTTTCAGATATAAATTTTTGAATTTGGGAAAAAAAATTTTTTTTTTTTTTCAAACTTCGAATGATGTTAAATTAAATAATTATTTAATTTTGTTATTCTCAATAATAAAAAAATGCAAATATTATCTGTACTACCATCAAGTTGGTCAACAGAAAAAATTGTAAATATTTTTGGCGCATCAACATACATGATAACAAAGGTGAAAAAATTAACTATTCCGGTAAAAAATTAGCTATTTAACCGGCTTAGCAGTTGGCTAATTAGCTAAGCTAATTCGGCTAATCGGTTAAATTAACTAAGCTGGCCAGCTAACTGGCTAATTAACTTAGCTAACTTTTTTAGCCGGCCTAACCCCTTTACCAATTTATTATTATTCAATTAAAATTTATATAATTTTATATAGATTTTGAAATTAATAATAAAATCATTTATTTATTTATTACATTAATATAATACAATAAGATATAAAAAAAAAAAAATTATAGGCGCGCAGTAGCCCCATCGTATCCGGCCTTTGCTTACCAAAGCATTGGACCGGGTTCGAGTCCGGCGTACACCAATGAATATTTTCAATATTTAGGTGTATTATTCTGCTCAGCCCAAAAAAATAAAACGAATTCCAATCTCAAAAGTTTACCCACTACCGTAGTCGCTCATGACCTTAGTAGTTTATGCGACTTTAAACAAATTTAAAAAAAAAAAAAAAAAAAAAAAAATTTTTAAACCTACTATAATTTCTTTTGAAGATATTAAACTTTATTTTTAATAAAAAAATGTTCTTCTATTTAAAAAAAATAAGTTTTGTTAAATAAAAGACTTTAGTAATATTTATAAAAAATGAAATGTTTAAATTACCTGGTACTATTAATCTTCGTTTTCGATTAATATCATAAGCACTATCATTAAATTTATCAACTGTGTATTTAAACTTATTTATAATTGTCAAATTTGTGGATTTATTTTCCACGGATGCAGCTGCTGAATCTATCAATATTAAATTCCAAAATATGAAGATCATATATGCTCCAAAAAATTTCATAGTTAAATTTTTACTAATGAAAATATTATTACACAATTTTTTTATCATACTGCGCTTACTTACAATAAAACCAAGTAAAGCCATTATACTAAGCGAATTTTAATCTTTCTATTGTAATATAGAGTGTTTGAGCGATTAAATTTATATCTTCAAAGTTTTCTTGTACAGAGCGGTGAATTGAGCAATTAAGTACTATTGAATAATTATAATTTTTCAAGTTTTTTACAAATGGAATTTTTTTTGGATTTTTTAAGTAATTTTTTTAATAAAAAAAAATAAATCTAAAATTTTTCATTAATGAAAATTAAATATTATAAGAAATTGTAATGATAAGTTTATTTTATCAAGAAAATCCTAATAAAGATTAAAAATTAAGATTAAAATTATAAAATTACCTAAATTATAAAAGTTTTGTAAATTAAAATTAATAGTTATAAATTTCAAGAGAATATATTATTTTGGTTAGAAATTTCTGCAAGCGAGAAGAAAAAGCGCTTTGGCGCCGCCTAGCGGTCATTTTTAGAACTAAAAAAAATTTTTTTTTTAAGTAAATTAACAGGATAAGTATAACTATAAGTGTCTTACGTTAAAAAAAAATGTATGCTAATTATTTTTAGTGAAAATAATAAAAATACAATCTTTATTTTAATACATTTATATTGATAACAAAAATAAGTAAAAATTGAATTATGATTTGTTATTCCTTAATTTTATTATCTACTTTAGTATAAAATATTTAAAATTTCAAGTTACCTGTTAGCTAGCAACAGAAATTTGCTACAATGCGCTGCCTAGCGGCAAAACCAAAAACTAATCAAAAATAGTTTTTTTTTTTGTAATTAATAATAAATATCTTGGAAAATATTGATATTAGAAAAAAAAATTTTAAATAAAAATTGTAGCTTTGTCTTTTTTTTTAAATAAAAAATATTCGGACTCTTAATTTTAAGTACAAAAAATTTTAAACTATAAACTTTAAACAGAAAATTTTAAACTATAAATTATTTTGAAAAATTAATTTTGAAAAATTAATTTTGACTTCAAATTACTTTATTTTTTAATTTTTTAAAAATTTTAATATATTGAATATTATTTTTCACTATTTATATATTTAAATATTGTTATTTTTATTATTATTTAAATATTACTTCTATTACTCGTCGTCAGACTCTATTAACTCCGACGACTTCGATGAATCTTGATCAAGCTCATCGAGTATCCTTCTTTCGTCCTCCGTTAGGGCGATATTTTTCATTTCAAGGGATTTCACTGCAAAAAATAAATATTTAGTACCCTGAATTAAAAAAATTAATTAAAAAATATTTTTTAAGCAAAAAAAAAATTGCAAAAATCTTACCTTGAGCTTCTAGAAGTCTATTTTGGTTTTTAATCGCCAATATCTCATTTTTAATTAAGTGTAAATTACCTTCTTTCTTCATGATATAGTTAGCGGATTTAGTTAAAATTTTCCTCCTGCTCGTAGCAAGTTCTTTCGCAGGATCTATCCGATTGACAGTATTTTTCAATCTTTCGAAGTAGAATTTAATTTCTTTTCGGCGCTTTCTTTCCAGTTCGTTATGATGCGCGCGTTTTTGGGCCTAAAAAATAAAAAAAAAATTAAAATTATTAAAACTTGTGACATTAATTCTTAAATATAAATAACTTTTAAAGATTAATTTTTGGAAATAATTTCTTACCTTGATCAATGATAATTTTTTTGAACTCGACGAATATTCCGAATATTCGTGTTCCGAACAGGATTCAGAGGTTGATTCTTCGCTCTCATCATGTTGAAATGATAAAAAATTTTATAAATTATTTAATATACTTAAAAAATATTTTTAAAAAAATCGCCTGATATTTTTTTTTACAATTTTTAAAAATATTTATTTTATTAAAAAAATTTAAAATAACCAAAAAAAAAAAATTTATTTAAAAAATTGAATTTTTTTAAATATTTTCAGCATTAGAAAAAAAAATATCACAATTATAAAAAAAAAAAATTTTATTGAAAATTGCAATTTAACAAAAAAAATTTTTTTCGTAAGTATTATTTATTTATTTAACTAAATTAAATTTTCTAAATAAAATAGATAAATAAATTTAATTATATTATTTAGAATTTTTATTATTATTTCAAAATTATTTAAGTTAATATATTGCAATATTTAATAATTAATTAATTAATTTATTTATTTATTTATGTAGGCAAGTTCTATTAACTAATCTAATGAAATTAATTAAATAAATAAATAGATAAATCGATAGATAGATATATTTATTTATGCCAAAGCCTTAACTAGACAGATAGCAAAAAAAAAACGTTAAATTATATAAATATTTTACACATTGGAAATTTAATTTAACAATTTTTTTGTAATAAAATATATATATGGCACGCCGTTTTACTATTCAATTCCGAATTTCTATTATGAACATAATTTTAATTCAATCATTTTCATTATGCACATAATTTTAATTCTTATTTGTATTAAATTTTAAATAAAAAGAAATTAATATGTTATAAATAAGAAGGTTGGCAATAGCCTAGTCGGCTCGGTGCCCGCTTTTCGAAAGAGTGGGACCCGGGTTCGATCCCGGCACGCACCAATATTTTTCAGTGATTATAGATAAAAATATGTGCGTTACGTTGCCAGCCTCTGAACGTGGCAGAGATAGCCAGGCGGCACACGTCTGACTTGGGTGATCACCCATTTTAAGCAACAACTTGAATGAGTGACCGCTCTAGTCAGCGTTGGCTAGCGCGAGGGATCTCTGTACACTAGGAGAAGGGCCTAATGCTTCAGTGGTCGATAAAGAAGAGTTTCTTATCAATCACTGTAGACTTAGCCCAGCTCCGACTGTACTATCATGGGTTTTCTCTGTGGTTTCCCCATGATTCTGTTCCAACAGCCTGAGAGGCAAGGTGCAGGGTAAATACGGTACAGAAAGCACAAGTCGGACCACAACCGCAAAAATAAAAAGCAGGAAATTCGATAATAAAGCAGGAAATACAGGTTGAGGATATAAACAATTGTAAAATGTAACAGAGTTATTAAAATAACTGTACATCTGGAAACAATAAAAAAAAAAAAAAAAAAAAAAAATGTTATAAATAATTACTCCAAAAATATGAATCTAGCGGAGCTAATTTAATTTATGTCACTACATAAAAAAAATTAGGAAAACAGTTGACCCTGAAAGCCATCCCTGCAACTTCCCGCTAATTCCATACTTAGGCGCTTAAAATTGCACCAACGACGTTTTTGAGCTCCTCGAGCTCAAAAATACAATTCATGGGTTATTTTGAGCTCTCCGAGCTCAAAGAGATTGCTTTCCTATGCTTTAAAGCTCTTCGAGCTCAAAAGTCTGATAGAGATTTGATAAGACACTATTTTTTGAATTTTTAAACCGCAATAACTTTTGAATGAATGAACCGATTTTCACGCGGTTGGCAGCATTCGACGCAGTTTTTCAAGCCTCACAAAGAATCTAAAATTTTGAATTGATCGCGCTAGGAATTTCGGAGTTATTCCGAAAAAAACACTTTTTTCGGTTTTCTTTCGTTCACGATATCTCTCGAACGAATCAATCGATTTTGACCGGACTGGTGGCGATTGACGTGGTTTTTTAAGGTTAAGAGCTGATTAGTTTTTGGAATTGAACATTTTACGCCGTTTAAAAGTTATTCCAAAAAAACCACATTTGAAAAAAATTTTTTTTTTCAGTTTTTTTAAGATTTCTCAAAATCTATCGATCTGAATCGGTCCAAATAGTTTTCAAAATCTAAGTTTGGTCAAGCCCTTTCAAATGGCACCAATCGCGATGAAATCGGTCAAGCCGTTCAAAAGTTATAAGCGGTTCACATACTTTCACACACACACACACATACATACAGACACCGTGACAACCTCGCGGGGATAGTCAGGGAAGCTTCCTGTGACCTTCAAACGTCGAGATCTGATGAAAACTCGATTTTTGCAAAACGGGGTGAAAACAATAACTTCCCGATTTTTGAAAATCTTCGATTTTCTTAGCAGGAAGTTAAAAATTGTTAGTTAAAATTATGTCCTCACATAATTATTAAGCTCTTATTGCACGCCTCATAGCGCGAAGCGCGTGAGGTTGTGCTTTATACTCGACTCGTCAAGATCAAGCAATTTTGTGATCTTTAATAAATGCCTCTATCACAACCATATTACACTTATACAATGATATAAGTAGATGTACACCGAAAAAACACTTAAATTAAACCATAGCTGTATTCTTTGATTTTAGTAAAGCATTTGATTCAGTTAACCATCAAAGATTATTACAAAAACTATTATTCATGAACTTCTCTGATAATGCTATTGAATGGATTCGGTCATATTTGTCTCAGCGAGTGCAATCAGTTTGGAACAATAATGATATATCGTCGTGGAGAAGTGTGTTTAATGGTGTTCCTCAAGGTAGTGTTCTTGGCGCGTTGTTATTTGTCTTATACATTTCTGATCTATCAAAAATCTTAAACTGTCAATACCTCTTTTATGCTGATGATCTTGTGATATATTTATCTTGTCATTTAGCACAGATCAGTGAGAACATTGCTTTATTCAATAGTGAAATAGAAAAAATTGTTAAATGGTGTGATTTAAATTGCTTGAAGTTAAATGCTTCAAAAACCAAAGCAATCATCTTTGGCAGTAGACTAAAAGTTAGCAATGATTATTATATAAATGCAGAGAATATTTTAGTTGATAATTGCGTTATTCCTTATGTTAATACTGTCAAATATCTAGGGGTCATTTTAGATAATAATCTCTCTTGGGACACCAAGTATTAAAGACTTGTAATCAAGCTATGAAAACGTTAGCTCAACTTAAAATTAACAATGAAATATTTAATGAACAATTGCGAGTAAAATTAGTGACTACACTTATATTTCCGATTTTTGATTATTGTTGTGCTGCGTTTACCAACATGTCGAAAAAGCCGCTGCTTAGGTTGCAAAGAAAAATAATAGTTTAAAAAAACTAAAAACACGCTTTTTATAGAAAACCAAACTAAAAAATAGAAAATAAATTTAAATTAAGAATAGTGTTAAAAATTTCAATAAATATAAATTAATAATAGTGTAAATAAAAAAATGTATTTTATTTTAAAAAAAGCGTGGGGTGCTTTTTAAGATATCAAAATGATAATCACTCTACTCATATCTGTCAATAAAATATTTATAACTATTGACACCATGCACCCCACGCTTTTTAAAATAAAATACATTTTTTATTTACACTATTATTAATTTATATTTATTGAAATTTTTAACACTATTCTTAATTTAAATTTATTAAAATTTATTTTCTATTTTTAGTTTGGTTTTCTATAAAAAGCGTGTTTTTAGTTTTTTAAACTATTATTTATTTTTACTTTTAGTTTGGTTTATTTATAAAAGCGTGATTTTTAGTTTTTTAAACTATTATTTGTTGATTATCAAAAATATTCAGGCGCGCAAATTACCCACGGAGAGTTACATACTGACATACTGACATACTGACATACAAGTGAAGCTAATAAAAAATAATTATTTATAAATATTATAAATACGGGGAATCAGAGTTCGATTTCGGAGAGCGAGCCTGAGAAACGGCTACCAGAACCAAGGAAGGCTGCAGGCGCGCAGATTACCCACGGAGAGTTACATACTGACATACTGACAAACTGACATACAAGTGAAGCTAATATAAAGCGTGTAAAAAATATGAATGAGCGTTATGAGTCGTGCACTTTTGGATTTTCCAAACTTTTTTTAATTATGATGATATAATAAAAATGTTCTATTTGTCATCAGCTCAACTCAAAATTTTAATTCTTTGATATATTATTATTTCCCTACATAATAATTATTCCTTAAAAAATTTAAGTATAAACATTAGAGTGGTCCAAAAAAAAAAAAGTTTTTTGCCTATCATCTTAAAAGCTTTTCTAAGGTATAAAAAAAAATTCCCTTCAAAGCGCAGCTTGATATCTCAATTCTTCATGAAATTTATTTTACCAGGATGTATTGTTACGTCCAAAGCATTGCCGATTATAGGATAGAATTTAGGTCCAAGAATCAAATTACAAAGACGTCCTTGATTTCGATTGTGGTAGTAAAAGTGTGCGATAATCAATAATAACACACCAGATAATAATATTGATGTAACGATATATGATAATGCAATAATCATTTTTAAAAGTTTAGTTTATACAAATTTCAAGTGTTTTATTTAACTCTGACGATTTGTTATTATTAATCATTCAGGCAGCTTAGCATGACCTGACGGACAAATTTGATGAATAATTTTATGATACTGAAATTGAGAAACATCTGATAATTTTTATAATTTTTTTAACAAATAAATTATAGCAAGAAAAATTTATTAAAAAAATTTTATCTTTAGAAACTCTAAAAAATTATAAATAAGAGTTTTTAAAAATAATTTTTTTTTTTTAATCAAATAAGCGCTAACTTCAGTATCATATAATTTTGTTATATCCCTTGCGCATTTAATATATATGCAGTAGAGTGGTCCAAAAAACAAAAGTTTTTTGCCTATCATCTTAAAAGCTTTTCTAAGGTATAAAAAAAATTCCCTTCAAAGCGCAGCTTGATATCTCAATTCTTCATGAAGCAATGAATTTTTATTTTCCCATGTAAATAACACGTAAAAAAATTTTATGTACGTTTTCATCCGGTAAATCTACGAAAAAAATTTTTTTATGCATTTTTCGTCAATCATACTTGTAGGAAATTTAATTCTATACAAAAAAGTACTGAGGTAGTTTCTTCGTAATCTTAAAGAGTAAAAAGTTATTGAGCTTTAAATACTCGCACAAAAGAAAATTTGAACGAAGATAGTTTCAAAGCATCTTTTCGAAAACTTTTCTGGTAACTGCATGTATTTATTTCAAAATTTATCAAAGTAGACTGTTTCTAATATAATTAACACATGTCTTTTGGTGAAGTATTAACTGTGAATTATGAATAATTTTTCTCATTACAATTTGGATATTTTTTCCTATGAGCAATGATTTTTTAAAATTGAACTTGAATTTCATTACGGAATCTGAATCAAGAGCAAGCTAGTCCTTCCGGATGTGTACTGAATTTAATTTTTTTATTTAAGAACATATAGGACAGGTGAATATTTAAATTTTGAACACGATGCTGGGACGCTTTTTGACCGAATGAAAAATCATGAAACTTTGCAGGAGAACGTAAATAGAAGTCCTTCGTGAATTGATTCTGTTATTTTTAAATTTAATCTTTGAAAAAAAAATGATAAATAAACAGGTAGAGTTCGTGCGTAAAACTGCCTTATCTCAGGAGTCATCACATATTTAAGTAAACTAGTATACGTTGCGCGCGCAAGCGCGCGTGTGAATTTAGTATGGAATTATCTATATTTTCATACTTATGATATATTTGACCAATCACGTTACGAATAGTTTGTCTAATTGTGTATATTTTCATATTTTTCATCTAAATTATAAGAGTGGACTAGAATTTCAATTTGCGCGCGCAAGCGCGCGCCTGACTATAGAGTTTGCATATATTTTCATGCTTATGATACATTCGACCAATCACGTTACGAATAGTTTGATGCCACATACATTTCATCTCAATTTTATTATGGGATAAGCTTGACTATAAAGAAATTGCTAATAAATATACAACCAATATAATCTATAAGACTTATTTAATTTTTTGGTTATTTTTTATTTTAGTTTATATTACTTATAAGACATAATTATTAAAACTAATTATCAACAAAAAATTAAATTTACTATATATCTTCATGTAGGCCGCAAGAGAGTGCTAAAAGTAAATTATCTAGTTTAATTTTTTTAAGCGGTGGTTAGAGTATTTACAAAGTCTGGCAATCTCCTTCAGTGCATTTTACATGTGGTTCAAATAAACAAACCGATATATTCAATTGTCATTTGTTGTCACTGGTCCAGACTGAATTACCGATATCAGTCTGTATACCATGTTTTTAAGAAAAAAATATAAATTACATAATCAAATACTTTGAAACAGAAAATGTGATACAACGTGGATTCTAAAATCATATCTGATTAAATTTTCTTTTATTGCGAGTATTTAAAGCTTAATAACTTTTTACTTGTTAGGATTACGAAAAAACTACCTCAGTACTTTTTTGTAGAGAATTAAATTTCCTACAAGAATAATTGACGAAAAATACAAAAAAAAATTTTTTTCCGTAGTTTTACCGAATGGAAACGTAAATAAAATTTTTTTACTTGTTATTTAAATGGGAAAATAAAAATTCATTGAGCTTCATGAAGAATTGAGATATCAAGCTGCGCTTTGGAGAGAATTTTTTTTTATACCTTAGAGAAGTTTTTAAGACAGCAGTTGAAAAAAAAAATAAAAATGTTTTTTTTTTGGACCACTCTAATAAACATAAAATTAATCTATTACATTTTGATTATGTTTTAACATAAAATGTGCATTTTTCCTTTGAGTTATTAATTTTAAGATCATTTTTTTTCTGCTATTAAATAGTAAAATGGCGTGCCAGATATATATATATATATATATATATATATATATATATATATATATATATATATATATATATATATATAACTTAATGGAAATAAATTAGTAAATTATTGAGTAATAAATAAATTACTCCACAATAGTTAAATAAATAAATTATTGTACAATAAATGAATAAATAAATTAAAATTATTACTCACTTCATAATTAAGTCCGCTGTTAGGTTTGTAGTACTTTTGTACAAGTCTTATATTTTTTCCGCTCATAGTAAAATATTAAAATTTATATTTTCAAATATAAAATCACTATAAAATAGTAACTTAGTCAAGACACTAGTCTTCTCGACAGATGCAAAAATAAAACTGAGCAATCCATGCAAGCGATTGGGCTTTTATTCCCCAAAAATTGAAGACTGTTGCTAATTGCACAAGCAAAAAGATTAATAGAAAATTTGACGATAATACTTTTAAGTCTGTTTAGGTTAATGCGATTTTACATACTTATTCTCAGGTAATGTCTCATGAAAAAGATGTAATAAATAGAGACAATAGTCGGCAAAATTTTAGGCATCTTGTAAATTGTTAGAGTTACTGTCATAATTCTTCAAACTGAATCTAATAGTAATGCTTCATATTTATGTCATATATTTATGTCAATGGCGCCGTTAGTAGTATTAGTCGTGGCTACTATAGGTAATCATAGGTACTGTAAGTACCTACCCTAAATTACTTGTATTTTACAATTGAAAGAAGTGTCTAGCGGCATTGTTACGGAAGGATGAGGTAGCATTATCGAAGGTCATATTTATGCAAAATGGGAATATAATGGATATTTTATTTAACGGAGTAAAAGCTTAGACGAGAATAATTAAAAATAATTTTTATTTTTAAAATTGTTTTGAAATATATAATTAATAAAATAATTAAAATAAAATAAACTAGTTTGTTTTTATAAATTTTATTAATTTTTATATTTTGTGTATGTTATTTTTTATTCTATTAAATATTTACTTATATTGCCTGCATATATAATTTTTATATATTAATATATAGATGAAAAATAATTAAAAAAAAAAATTAATTTTTTGAATAAAATAAAATGATTGAAAAAAATTACTTTTTTTTTAATTTTCTGGCTAGTATAAAAACAAATTTAATTAGATAAAAACATACAATGCCTTTCAATGATTCGTACCGGTCAAGAAATTTACGGAAAATGGAAACATCAAAATTTGGCCAACTCTAAATAAAGAAATCACTAAGTAAAAAATTTATATAAATATTATATTAGAAATAATAAAAAAATTATTTGTCTAAATAAGGATAATTCAAAATTTCGATAAAAATAAAGGTACCCGTGTAAAAAAAAAGTTTCTTGAAAAGTTCCGGAATAGTTCCTGGTCCGGAATGTTCCTATGATAAGACAATCCGGAACATCCCCGGAATACTTTTGCAATGTTCTCGAAATAGTTCTGGAACATCCGTGG
Source organism: Cotesia glomerata (assembly GCF_020080835.1). Taxonomy (NCBI): domain Eukaryota; kingdom Metazoa; phylum Arthropoda; class Insecta; order Hymenoptera; family Braconidae; genus Cotesia; species Cotesia glomerata. Next base: position 494,485 of record NC_058163.1, on the reverse strand, counting down.
AACACTTCCGGAACATTTTCGGAAAATCTCCGACAGACTTATAAAACATCGCTGGAATACTTCGAGAATAAATTAGGAATACTTCCGGAACATGATCCAAACGTTTACCGGAAATGTTTCAGAAGTATTCGAGGATTTTTCCAGGAATATTTTAAACATATCCCCGATGTATTCCTGATATATTTTGTAACTATTTCCGATTTGTTCCAGAAGTATTTCAGGAATATTCCAGGAGTGTACCGGAGATGTTCCGGAAGTATTCCTAATTTATTCTGGAAGTATTCCAGCGATGTTCTATAAATCTGCCGGAGATTTTCCGGAAATGTTCCGGAAGTGTTCCACGGATGTTCCAGAACTATTTCAAGAACATTGCAGAAGTATTCCGGGGATATTCCGGATTGTCTTATCATAGGAAGGTTCCGGAACAGGAACTATTCCGGAACTTTTCAGGAAATTTTTTTTTTACACGGGTAGTAATGTAAAAATTTAGTTACCAAAAAAATTGGAATTATTTTAAAAAAGATAAGCATAAAATTATAAAATTTAACAATAAGATATCTATGAACTTAGACAAATCATAAAACAAACAAGTAAAATGACAGATATTTAAAAAAATGGAGAAGAATAAATTTAGACAAGTCAATAAAAAGACAATTGAAAATTTAGAAATATAAAAAAATTGACAGTTTTAATTATTCGTAAACTTAAAAAATAGCCATCTCTAAATATAGACCAGTAAATTTAGATATCTTTAATTTTGGACATCTCTAAATATTTACAAATATAAATTTTTACAATTCATAACAAAGACGATTAAAAACATAGTAATCATACAAAATAATTACTAAGAAATTTAAAATACAAAAGATAGCTAAAAATTAATTAATTTTCCTGTGACCGCTGCTCCAGGAAGTTGTAAAGTTATTTGTGTTCGATTGTCTTTTAATGTAAAAAACCCACAGAGGTTTTTCTTTTTAATCTTAGTAAAAAATATTTCCGAGAACCCGAAACTGCCAACAGCCCCTGTGACCGCTGCTCCAGGAAGTTGTAGGTTATTTTTGATCGATTGTCTTTTAGACAATCTCTTTTAGACAGAGTAAAATCTCTGTCGGTTTTTAAAATTACAGGACAATCGATCGCAAATAACTTTACAACTTCCTGGGGCAGCGGTCACAGGAGCTGTTGGTAGTTCCAGGTCCTCGAAAATATTTTTTACTAAGATTAAAAGCAAAATCTTGGTGTGTTTTAAAAATAACAGAACAATTGATCGCAAATAACTTTATAACTTCCTGGAGCAGCGGTCACAGGAAAATTAATTAATTTTTAGCTATCTTTTGTATTTTAAATTTCTTAGTTCTTATTTTGTATGATTACTATGTTTTTAATCGTCTTTGTTATGAATTGTAAAAATTTATATTTGTAAATATTTAGAGATGTCCAAAATTAAAGATATCTAAATTTACTGGTCTATATTTAGAGATGGCTATTTTTTAAGTTTACGAATAATTAAAACTGTCAATTTTTTTATATTTCTAAATTTTCAATTGTCTTTTTATTGACTTGTCTAAATTTATTCTTCTCCATTTTTTTAAATATCTGTCATTTCACTTGTTTGTTTTATGATTTGTCTAATTTCATAGATATCTTATTTTTAAATTCTATAATTTTATGCTTATCTTTTTTAAAATAATTCCAATTTTTTTGGTAACTAAATATGTTTTTAGTAAAACGATTTATAAAACACGATTTTTTTATATATTTTACATATTTCACAAATATCAGAAATATTATATATGTAAAATATATGAAAAAATTCGTGTGAGTATTCAAATGAAAGCCCGAGTAAAAACAGAATTCCGCCGCACCACCGCCGCAACACCGCTGCACGGCTTTTTAAGCGCCGCACCACCGCTGCACTACAGCCGTGACAATTTTGATTATTTTACAAGTGCCGCATCACCGCCGCACCACCGCCGTGACAAGTAAAGAATTTATCTATTCGCCGCACTACCGCCGCACCAGTGCCATGACAAGTAAATAAATTTCTATTCGCCGTACCAGCGCTGCACCACCGCCGCACCACAGCTGTGACACGCCCGGGTAAAAAAAAAATTATTAATTTCTACGAAAAAATAATAAATTTCGTTCGACCGCCGCACCACCGCTGCACCACCGCCGCACCATACCGCTCTTTGATGGTATATACATTGAAATAAAATATTTGTTGATCATTCAAATAGCTTAACTAAATTTTTTTAGTTAACTATGGCTTGCAGCGCAGTTGGCAATGTTCGAGACTTCCACGCAGACGATCCAGGTTCGAATCCCATCACAGTTCAATTTTTAAAATTCTTTCAGAGTATTTCGATAGGCGCACCGCTTCTGTGCAACCCGAGGACGAAATTAAAAATCTACATCAACAATACGACTAAAAAAATCAATAATTTCGCGGTGCTTTGGCCTGATTTAAAAAAAATTTTTTTTTTTAATATTAGGTATTCGATTAAAAGGAGGTTGATCAATAGGTCTTACATTAATATTTCTAGTCGCATTATTTATTAATTAATTATTGCGTGATAAATTAATTATGATACCATTTTTTGTGAAATTGTAGGTATGATTCAGCATTGGTGCGGCGGTGGTGCAGCGGTGGTGCGGCGATGCTAGGGGAAGTAAATTTTTAGCGTGCGGCGTAATAGTCCGCCAAACGGCGGTCGTGCAGAGGTGTTGCGGCGGTCGAGCGAAATTTATTATTTTTCCGTAAAAAATAATAATTTCATTTTTACTCGGGATTTTTTAAAATAAATAATATCGAGAGCTCCAGTAGAAAGTTATTAAGGCTTATTTTAATAAATAAATAATTAAACTTTAGCAGAATATTAATAATTCAAATGATAACTCACGGTTTTTGTGATCGAAGGAATACTCACGGTATTTGTGATCTTCGAGCTCATAAATACAATTTGTGTGTTATTTTGAGCTCTCCGAGCTCAAAAAATAGATTTTGTATGCTTTTGAGCTCTTCGAGCTCAAAAGTCTGATAGACGTTTGATAAAACACTATTTTTTGAATTTTCAAATCGAAATAACTTTTGATTGAATAAACCGATTTCCACGCGGTTGGTGGCATTCGACTCAGTTTTTTAAGCTTCATGAAAAATTTCCAAGTTTAAATTGATAGAACGGAAAATTTCGGAGTGATTCCGAAAAAACACTTTTTTCGGTTTTCTTTCGTCAACGATAACTCACGAACGAATCAACCGATTTTAACCAGACTGGCAGCGATCGACGTGGTTTTTTGATGTTAAGAGCTGATTAGTTTTTGTAATTGATCGGTAAAGCCGTTTAAAAGTTATTCCAAAAAGACCCCATTTGAAAAAAATTTTTTTTACAGTTTTTTTGTGATTTCTTAAAATCTACCGGTCCGAATCGTTCCAAAGTATACTGAAAATCTAAGTTTGGTCAAGCCCTTTCGAATGGCACCAACGTCGAGATTCGATGAAAACTCGATTTTCGTAAAACGGGGTGAAAACAATAACTTCCCGATTTTTGAAAATCTTCGATTTTCTTAACGGGAAGTTAAAAATAAATAAATTAAAAAATCAAACACAGGAGCTTGATTTTATTTGAAACAGCTTCTAGATGTACACAAAATATTACGCACAAAAGTTTAAAAAATTCCAACAAAAATTGAATCTATCCTCTGTTCAGGATTTCAACATAATTAGAACTGTCTTTCCATTGCATAATTTTCTTTTGCGATTGATCATACTTGTATTCAAGGCATTTTCTACCTGCGATGTCTAATACACTAAAAAAACAAAATAAAAAATTATTATTGGATTGATAAATAAATAAATAAATAAATAAATAAATAAATTATAAAATTCTCTCATAAATCTACAAGCTACATTTACCTTGACTTGCTTATACACGTCGCAGGAAAATTATAATCAATGCATTGAGGTCCCAAAACTGTGAAATAAGTAACACCAATTTCTCTAGCAATTGGATTATTTGCTGCTTTTAAACAATTGTAAAAATCTTGGTCGCAAGCGCACCAGGATCTAAAGATTAAACAATGGAATTTTATTAATAAAAATAATTTGAAGTTTTGATGCTAATACCTCGTAAATGCGCCATTGTTTCTCAAAGGACCTAAAGTCTCTCCGCTTTCAAGATTAAAAGGACACTTGTCGTGTTGTCGACAGCAGGCATCTGTATGCTTAAATGAACCTAGGTCAGTGTCATCACGAGCTATGTTGCCATCACCACACCAACGAGTACCTGAATAATTATTTATAGTTAATTAAAATAATTTTTTTGGCTCAAGAATTTTTCTCGGGTCAAAATTTTTGCCACAATTTTTAAATAAATTGTTTAAATTTTTAATATAAAAATGTTTCAAATTAAAGTTGTTCAAAATTCTCTCCAAAAAATGTATCTTATGATTTAAAAAAAAAAAAAACTAACATTTTCGCCTGTAGTTCCAAAATTGAGATTCATAATAAAAGGTTCAAATATTGTTTTTTGATAATCATTAATCTTACGGTAGTTAGGTCATGCGAGGAAAATTCAAGAAATCTTTCAAATTTATAATATAAATAATTAAATGCATAATGTACATGCTGTTAAAATTTGGAGATGATTTACCACTTCTAACCAAAGATAATTGCAATTAAAAATGACATTTTTACACAGGTAATATGGGAAAAGAGAGAAAAAACCGCGAAGTTTTATTATTTTTGTGATGAAAAAATTTTAAGAATTTATAAGTTTCTACTTTATAAGTTTCTACCTTCCATACTTTCGGCATAATATCGAAAAAAGGCCATTCGGCAGCCGAAATGGAAGTAGATTTTTCAAATAAAGAAAATTGATTTTTAATAAAATAATATAATAACACTAATAATGTATAACTATATACGTATATATATATATATATATAAACTCACATTAAGATGATCCTCTCCACATTCCTTTTTCAATCCTTTCCTACCAATATCCTGTTACGTGAATGTGGAACGCTTCACGTAATAATTACCGTAACTCCTATTCTTTCCCGCTTCACAGCATTATTTATATTTATAAATATATATATATATATTATTATTATTATTATTTATTTATTAAGGCCATGGAGTCAAGACTCCTTGCGGCCCTCCAAGATAAATACAAAAATTTTCATACAATAGTGTAAAACAGTTTTAAACAAATTATAACAAATCATTATTATTAAATTACATTAGCTATTACGTCCCATCATCCATCAATTCTAAAGACCATCAAAAACATTCTCTTCACTCAGCAAAAACTCATAACAGGCTTGTCTGAAAGTTTGAAAATCAGGCTGTGACGTACATTGATTAGGTAACCGATTCCAAGCTCTGACTGCACTAACTAAAAAAGACTTATCATATTTCGTACTATGACAGCTCGGCAACTCAAGATAATCCTGACGCACATCACCCCTACGGAGACGAGGCTCACGAATATGTAACAGACTGCCAATAAGTGGCTTCTGATTTAAATATAAGGCTTTATAAACGAGACACGACAAAAAGAAATCTCTCCGAGTCTTAAGTGTTAACCAGTGCAGATCTGCATAATACGGTGTTACATGCTCATACCTGGATATTTTGAAAATGTAGCGAACACAAGCATTTAACTTTCTCTGTAACCTAATTTGCTGTTGACACGTTATATCCGTGTAAACTGCCGCACAATAGTCAAATATAGTCAAATATAGTCAAATATATATATATATATATATATAAACTTTTGAACTATATAGATTTTCTGATTCAACTTGAGAAACTGAGTCAGAAAATGACTAAATTTTTTCAAAGTTGCACCATGAGGATGGCTGCAATAGTTAGATTTTTATAAAATCTACTCAAAAATTAATTATTCGTTACGAACTATAATTAGGTAGATTTCTATAGAAATCTAACTATTGTAGCCGGTCTCATGTTGTAATTTTAGGAAAATTTTATCATAATATGTTTTATTTCATCGAGTAATGTCGAAAAATGGCATTGGCTCAAAAGTTTATACATATATGTGATATAACGCGCCATGTCAGCAGGATTGCGCCCACAGTTCTCAACCGATCTTTATGAAATTTTGTGGGCTTATTCTGTGGATCAATACCAAGATCAAGTTCGAAGATGAGCAAAATCGGCCGGTTAGTTTACGAGTTGTGGGTGTTTGAAAATTTTTTTCATTTTCAAAAAATTCAAAATTTTGTATTTTTTATGAAAATAATCTTTCAGATGTAAAAAATAGATAAAAACTATAAAAAATAGATAAAAAAATAATTTAAACTATTATTTGTCTAGTTTTTATGATTTTTTTAATTAATTCCGTGAATTTAAAAATTTTCAAAAATTTTTCAATGAACGTATTCCAGCCCATTTTCTTGAAACAATTTTTAAGCCGTAAAAGATAGCTTGAATTTATCAACTTTATGTTAAAATTCACATAATTATCTTCAATTTGAGCTATTATTCGTTACCTTTTGATACTTGTTTCAATTTATTTCGGAGTTTGGAAAATTAAAAAAAAATCAAAAATAAATTAATTTTTAGCTATTATCATCAAATGACTTTCATCTGTTACAAATCCTATTTTTTAAGAAGATGTCTTTGAATATCTATTGGTTGTAGTCGGTCTCATATCATTATTTGCAAAAATATAATAAAAAATAAATTTTAGGACATTTTTGCTTTTTACTAACGTGTTGTTTTTTCAATATTCAAACAAGAAATCTACCTATCCATGTCGGGTATGGCCGAATGGTGTTTCTAATTTTGAATTTGCGGAAGAGATCCTAAAAATTAATTATTCCGGTGAAATTGTTGATCCTAAAAAAATCATAAGAGATATTTTTTTTATAAAATTAAATTTTGAACAACTTTTGTTCCAAAAAAATTTTATAGGACCAATATATTCGCCGTAATATCAAAAATTTGAACAATATGTTATGAATTGTTGCTTTTAATTTACGGCAAAAATTTTAGCGCTAATTATTAGTAATTAATTATGTAGAAAAAAATATTATTTTTTAAGCTATTAAGGTGCACAAATAATTAGCAAAATAAATGTATAAATATTAAATATATATCCATATTTTTGATATTTAGTGCTTGTCTCGGATAGCTTAACTGGTAGAGCCCTTGGCGCGTAACCGAGAGATCTGGGTTCGAATCCCAGTCTGGGCTGTCTGATTATTTTTTCAATTACGGAAAAATTCCCACTGAGTAGGTCCCTCCCTTTCCCCTATCCGTTCTTTCCCAACTCCCTTAAAATTTGCTTTAATATTTTCACAAGTGTGAAAAAAATCAAAATTTACCTGGAAATATTGCGCGAATTTTGCCACTATACTGTCTTACAAAATCACTGAATTTAATTTTAGGAGCTGACTCTTGCTCATCTGAATGCAAATTATTCTTCCATTTATTAGGTATCCACGATTTTATTTTTTTGACCGATCCTTTGATACCTGCAAGCCCCTCTTCAATTGTAGACAATCTTGTAGACTGTTGATCAAATTCTTCAAAATTATTCTCCGAATAAATTTCCAAAATTTCTTCAAGTTCCTTTTGATTTGATTCAACAAATCCTCCAGAAATAAATACGGTATTTATTTGAACCGATAAATACACAAAAAAAATTACGCGCATTCCAAAATTTGTGGAAGATCTCATCATGTTAAAATTTGATAAGTAACTTAAGAGCTCTTTAATTTAAAGTGTATTTTTTTTATATATTTTTAATAGGTTGAGATTTTGATTTATATACACGAAAAACAATAAATATTATCTTGCTTATTTAATACATGACAAGTCTGTCAAATTAATGTAACTATTAACTGTCGTGAAAAAATGTCATGCATTATAAAAGACCACGTAAATAAAAAAATATTTTACATTGCAGACATTTAACTACATGACTTATTTAATAGAAACATGTTTTTTTGCTAAAACGATGATAAATGTGTCCAACAATAAAACAATAATTTTACAATTCATAAAACAATTTATAATATGTCTTTTTAGGACACAAATGTTTTATTTATCTCCTGGAAAATATTTCAAGCGTTATAACAATAATGTTAATTTATTATTAAAATAAATCAATAAAAAATTCAAAATATTTTTATTGCAATTAAAAATTTTATTTAAAACAATTTACATGTTTTATTTCTTCATAAAATAATTTTAAAGTTTGAATTTTCTTTACAAGAAAATTTTGAAAAATTCTGCTCCAGAAAAAAAATGGTCAAAAATTGGAAATTAATGTAATGTTTAATAAGTTGGACTGTCTTTCCATTGGATAAATTTTTCCTTTGATGTGTCAGGCTCGTATTTAGTGCATCTTTTCCAAAACGCAATCCTAAGATCACAATAAAAAATTAATTATCAGTTTTATTAAATTTAACAATCTTATTACGAAAGTCAAAAAGTTATTGACTGTTTTCAAAATTTATAAACTGCAATTACCCTGATTCAGCAGCGCACTTCAATGGATGATTGTAATCAATGCATTGAGGTCCTAAAATATTGAAGTATGTTTTGCCAATTTCCCTAGCAATTGGATTGTTTGCCGCTTTCAAACAATTGTAGAAATCTTGGTCGCAAGCGCACCAGGATCTAAGGATTGAAAAAATAATATAATTAATAATAAAAAAGACCATTCGGCAGTCGAAATGGAAGTAGATTTCATAATAAGTGTAAAAATCCAAAAATTACTGCGATCGGAAACGACCGCGGCTTGTCACCACGATAGCGTCGCCAATTTACAATGGATCTTTATCAAACTCAACATACTTATTCTACAGATAGATACCGAGGTCAAGTTCGAAGATGAGCTTAATCGGTCAAGTAATTTAGAAATGCCATTATTTTTCAAACTTAACATACTTCATTGACAATTATGATACTTCATTGATAACAATTTTTTAATAAAATATTTGTTTCACTGAGATGTAATTAAGAAAGAATGTGACATTTACAGACAAAGTATTCTGTCATAATTTACTGAATAATTACAATATTTTTTTAATGAGGAAACATTACCTTTTTCGATGACTTGTTCCAAAAATTTTCTTTCTTTTAATTAAAAATTACAGAGATATTAATTGTAAAAAATAAAAATTATACAATTCATTATTAAATATTATCAACTTTATTGAAAATAGTTTGTTCATATGAAAATAAAAATAAACTTTGTTCAAGAAAATTATCCTTGAATCAAGAAAATTATTTATAAGAATATCCATGATCTTGTATTATTTTATTTTTAAATTCAAAAATGCTTGTTTGGATGTGCTCTAGCTGTTGTATTTCACACCTAAATTTTTTCCTGTAAACAGTAAGGAATTTAAAAAGCAAAATTTTGAACCATATGTATTTTCTGACACAGCTCGTCGAGTTAAGTCGGAATATAGCAAAATTTTTCAAAAGTTTTGTCATGAGGACCATTGCAATAGTTAGATTTCTATGAAATCTACTAAAAATTTCATAATTGGCATAGCGGAATAGGACATAATTTTGAGACTACACATATGATATAGTACTCAAATTGAAGCTTATTTAAAGAGCTTTTAGATGTATTTTACAGAATTTCAATAAGTTATCCCATTCAAAAGTTATTCGAGTAAGAAAGTGAAGAAATATGAATTTTTATGATTTTGAAAATTTTGAAATCATGGCATTTCTAAATTACTTGACCGATTAAGCTCATCTTCGAACTTGACTTCAGTATCTATCTGTAGAATAAGTATGTTGAGTTTGGTAAAGATCCATTGTAAATTGACGACGCTATCGTGGTGACAAGCCGCGTTATATCGTATATATATATAAATAGCAGAATATATATTATATATATATATATATGTACTATAACACTGCTAGCTATAACAACATATATATATATATATATATATATATATATATATACTATACATATATAAACTTTTGAACCATATGTATTTTCGGACTCAGCTCGTCGAGTTAAGTCGGAATATAGCAAAATTTTTCAAAAGTTTTGTCATGAGGACCATTGCAATAGTTAGATTTCTATGAAATCTACTAATAAAAAAGGCCATTCGGCAGCCAAAATAGAAGTAGATTTCATAATAAAGAGAAGTAAAAACTACCAGGATTGTATACAAAAAAAAAAATTAGGAAAACGGTTGACCCTAAAGGCCATCCCTGCAACTTCCCGCTAATTCCGTTAATACCTGGCCGCTTTTTTGAGCTCTTCGAGCTCAAAAGTACAATCTGTGTATTGTTTTAAGCTCTCCGAGCTTAAAAAGATAGCTTTTCTATGCTTTTGAGCTCTTTGAGCTCAAAAGTCTGATAGAAGTTTCATAGAACACTATTTTTTAAATGTTCATACCACAATAACTTTTGAATGAATGAACCGATTTTTACGCGGTTGGCGGCATTCTACGTAGTTTTTTAAGCCTTAGAAATAATTTCTAAGTTTCAATTGGTCAAACTAGAAATTTCGGAGTAACTCTGAAAAAACACTTTTTTCTGTTTTCTTTCGTTCACGATATCTCTCGAACGAATCAACCGATTTTGACCGGATTGGCGGCGATCGACGTGGTTTTTCAAGGTTGAGAGCTGATTAGTTTTTGAAATCGATCAGTTGAGCCGTTTAAAAGTTATCCCAAAAAAACCACTTCAGAAAAAATTTTTTTCCTACTTTTTTTTAGATTTCTCCAAATTTCTCAAAATCTATCGGTCCGAATCGGTTCAAATTAACAGGAAATCTAAGTTTGGCGAAGCCCTCTCGAATGGCACCAACCGCGATGAAATCGGTTCAACCGTTCAAAAGTTATAAGAGGTTTACATACTTACACACACACACACACACACACACACATACATACAGACACCGTGACAACCTCACAGGAATAGTCAGGAAAGCTTCCTAAGACCTCAAAACGTCGAGATCTGATGAAAACTCGATTTTCGAAAAACGGGGTAAAACCAATAACTTCCCGATTTTTGAAAATTTTCAATTTTCTTAGCGGGAAGTTAAAAAAACAATGACATCAAAACGAATGCAAAAGTAAAATTTCTGTCTGAGAAAGTAGGTAATTTTTAGCCTAGACTGAATAATGAGGAATGCAAATAAATGTAAATTTATTTAATAAGCTTTCAGATGCAATTTACAAAAAATTAAAAGATAGAAAATCGGGTTCAATTGTTATTACACGGAAATACGGTGGACGTGAAAATTTTTGCGATTTTTAAAAATTTTTGAATTGCTGTCATTCCTAAACTATTTAATTTAGAAAAATAAATAAGTATACAAATTGAAGGTTATTAGATATAAGCTTTCAAATGCAATTTACAGAAATTCGATAAGATATCGCGTTCAATTGTTATTGCACGGAAATACGGTAAAAGTGAAAATTTTTGCAATTTTTTTAAATTTTTGAATTGCTCTCATTTCTAAACTAATCGACAGATTTGGCTAGTCTTAGAACTTAACCTCGGAAATCGTCCTAAGAATGAGTATGTTACGTTTTATTGAGATCCGTATACACGCACTGATAAAAAAATTGACTTGACTCAAGAGCCAAACTCTTGAACCAAGAATACCATTTTGAAGAAAATGATTTTCTTGAGTCAAGAGAATAAATTCTTGAGCTAAGAAATTATTCTTGGTCTAAGAAAATTTTCTTGTTTCAAGAATTTATTCTCTTGACTCAAGAAAATCATTTTCTTCAATATGGAATTCTTGGTTCAAGAGTTTGGCTCTTGAGTCAAGTCAATTTTTTTGTCAGTGCGGAAAAAAGTAAACTGTAATAAATAACAGTCGATTTATAATAAGTAATGATTTACTGAATGCGAATGATTAATTAATTCAGTGTCGTTTAATTGCAATTAATAAAAAACGAAAACTACAAGACTGTATATCTATATATATCCATGTAAAATTAACATGGATGGTGACATATCTATAGATATTATGTACATTTATTCCACCAGAGACGCTTGTGCAGTATCTTCCTAGTACAGCTGTTTTTTCGGCAACTAATTTTGAACGACTTATGTTTTTTTTTTTTTTTTTATTTTATAATTAAATGAGCATTATGAGTCGTGCACTTTTGGATTTTCCAAACTTTTTAAATTATAAATTGTGGGTTTTATACTTTCTACATTAAGTTCTGTAATATTTATATTTTTGCCACCCCGATGTCCGCTTTACTGTTTGAAACTATAAAAATTAACCGGAATCCGAGTGAATATTACAGTCTACTTTTTTCCGTGTATCCAAGCAATTTAGCTTATTCTCTCAATAATATAGATTAGAAGTTCTTCAACAGGTACCTTGTAAATCCGGCATTGTTCATCAAAGATCCTAAGCTCTTTCCACTTCCGATCCCCAATGGACAGTTGTCATGTTGTCGACAGCAGGCATCGGTATGCTTAAACAGACCTAATTCTTCGTAGTTGCTAGCCGTATGCCCGTCACCACACCAATAAGTGCCTGAATAAAAAGTATTTATCATTAAATTGCAATAATTTTTGTAAATAATTCAGACTTGAGCAAAAATCACACTCAAGCTGGAAACTTTTTGAAATTCCAAAATTTTCCCATAATAAAAACGTTTCGAGAGTGTGTATAAATTTTTTAGTTGAATAAATTGAATATGAAGAAGAAAAACTTACCGGGAAATATTTTTTTGAATTCATGCGTTGTTAATTCAGTTTTAACTAGGCTCAAAAATTCACTGAATTTACTTATTGCAGCAGATTTTGAATCGCCTGATGGACTGTCGGAAATTTTCAATTTCTTCTTTATGAATAAGTAAGCTTTTTTTGCATGAGATTTAAATGAGTTGTAGTAAGATTTGAATCGTTTGATTACACCATACTCTTTGAAACCGGCAATCGCGCTTTCAATAAAAGACAATCTTGTTGGTACCAAATCAGAATCATCAACAACTTTATTCGAATATATCTTCTTGATCGTCTCAGCTTCTTCTTGTTTCAACTCAGCGATTCCCTCGGCATAAGTACTGTTCACTTGGAACAATAAGTACACCAAAAAAAGCCCAAGCATTCCAAAACCTTCTTAAAAGATTCCATTGCGTTAAAATTTGACAACTGATCTCTTTAAACTGTTGCAGTTTTTCACTGTACTTCTAAACTGTTCTCGGGTTTTATATATATGGCCAAAAAACCAAAATTATTTCCCTATCTATTCATTGGCGGCACTTTAAATGTCTAGATAACTATTGACTGACGTAAAAAATTGACGCATTTGAATATTTTAGTCAATTATTTACAAAGCAAATTACATTATTTATTACGTTACCCGAAAATAACTTAATCTATTGTCAATTTTGTGGTGTGCTTAATGAATATAACCTTGGAAAAAAACTTGATGAATATAAACGAAATAAATCTACAGCAACAAAAATACAATAGTTCGATAATCAAAACTTCAAAAATGATTTATTAATTGTGTTATCACATTTATCTACTAACAATCCAATAATATTAATATTTGTGGAACCAAAGACTCATTACAAAACAGTTTATCAATATTTGTATCAATAAAAATATATTTGGATAACACGCAGATGGTTTTCAAGTTCAATCAAATCAAGGGGAGGAGGGGGTCAATTGAACCAAAAAAAAAGACCATTCAGCAGCCGAAATGGAAGTAGATTTCATGATGAATAAAAAAAAATTTCTAATCAAGGTTGCATTGAGTATGAATACAAAAATCAAGGAAAAAACAAAGAATGAATCGACTAGCTGTTTTAATGTATTGTTAAACTATATATAAATGCTGACACATGAAATCATTTCCTTTGAAACTACAATTTTTGGGAGGGTCATTCTTAACGCAAAAATCAATAGATATATGAATTAAAGCTTATTTAATAAGCTTTCAGATGCATTAAACATAAATTTATTAGGATATTGTGTTCAATTACATGGAAAAACAGTAAAAATAAATTTTGAAATTTTTCAAAAATTTCAAATTGCTCATTAGTTAAAATAACTCCGCCGATTTGGCTCATCTTAGAACTTAACCTCAGAAACCGGTCAAAAATAAGTATGTTAATTTTATTGAGATCCGATTAGAATTGTTTGAACCATATGTATTTCCTGAATCAAGTTCGACGACTGGTGAAATAACAATTTTCCAAAAGTTGCGTCATGAGAACTTATCACAATATTTAGATTTCTATGGAATCTACTAAAATTTTTGAGGCCATCCCTGCAACTTCCCGCTAATTCTATACTTAGGCGCTTAAAATTGCACCAATGACGTTTTTGAGCTCTTCGAGCTTAAAAATACAATTTATGGGTTATTTTGAGCTCTCCGAGCTCAAAGAGATTGCTTTCCTATGCTTTTCGAGCTCAAAAGTCTGATAGAGATTTGATAAGACACTATTTTTTGAATTTTTAAACCGCAATAACTTTTGAATGAATAAACCGATTTTTACGCGGTTAGAAGCATTCGACGCAGTTTTTTAAGCCTCACAAAGAATCTTAAATTTTGAATTGATCGCGCTAGGAATTTTTGAAAACGTGGACGTTACAAACTTTTAAACGGCTTTACCGATCGATTCCAAAAACTAATTAGCTTACAACCTTGAAAAACCACGCCGATCACCGCCAATCCAGTCAAAATTGGTTGATTCGTTCGAGAGATATCGTGAACGAAAGAAAACCGAAAAAAATATTTTTTCGGAGTTACTCCGAAATTTTTAGTTTGACCAATTAAAACTTGAAAATTCTTTATGAGGCGTAAAAAACTGCGTGAAATGCCGCCAACTGCGTAAAAATCGGTTCATTCATTCAAAAGTTATTGCGGTTTGAAAATTCAAAAAATAGTGTTCTATGAAACTTCTTTCAGACTTTTGAGCTCAAAGAGCTCAAAATCATACAAAAGGTATTTTTTTGAGCTTGAAGAGCTCAAAACAATACACGGATTGTATTTTTGAGCTCGAAGAGCTCAAAAAAGCGGCCAGGCATTAACGGAATTAGCGGGAAGTTGCAGGGATGGCCTTTAGGGTCAACCATTTTCCTAATTTTTTTTTCATTGAATGGTAGTTTATTAAATCTACTATCATTATCCATAAATTAGTCAATAAATAACGTGAATTTTTAAAAATTATTAATATCCAAACGCGTCTACTGGTTCAATTGACCCCCGCTCGGGGGCAATTCAACCACTGCTTGGGGTCAATTGAGCCAATAATATTTAAAACTCAAACCCTAACTTTTAATAAATAATTTATTAATTGTTACTTGCTAATATTACTATTGGACATTTTCAATGCACAGATATTATATTAAATAAATTAAAAATCAATTTAAAAATAATTTTCATTATAAATTCAGTTCATCAAATTGTTAGGTTATTTCCCTGAGTATTTTTCACGTAGAGTCAAGATGCGCGCGCATGTCCCATGCTTCTCCGTATGGTTCAATCGTCCCCGGGACTGCTGGTTCAATTGACCCCATATAATTTTATAACAATTAATAGTAAATAATAAATAAATAAACTATTATATCACTATAAACAAAGTTGAGGATTATAAAATATAAGTATATACAACTACAATTCAAACTTTATCAATTAATTCAAAAATTGAAATATTATTAAACAATTTGTCACCAGCCGAAAAAAAAGTTTACATGCCTAAAAATAAATAAAATCTCAATTTTTCAAAATTTATTAATCGCAATGATTTCAAATTTTGATCATATCCGAGTTTAACATATTAGAATCTAATTCTAAGAGCATGAACCATTTTTTCAATTTTTTGAGTCGAGTGGTTCAATTGACCCCCTTCTCCCTTACTTATATTTTGACAATTCAAATAAATCATTATTGTTACGTATCTAATAAAATATTTTACTTTGTGAGATAATGAACTCTATAACTTTGTTAATAAAACATGCTTTTTACCAAACCATCTGCGTGTTATCCAAAGATATTTTTATTGATACAAATATTGATAAACTGTTTTGTAATGAGTCTTTGGTTCCACAAATATTAATATTATTGGATTGTTAGTAGATAAATGTGATAACACAATTAATAAATCATTTTTGAAGTTTTGATTATCGAACTATTGTATTTTTTTTGCTTTAGATTTATATAATTTATATTCATCGTTTTTTTTTCCAAGGTTATATTCATTAAGTACACCACAAAATTGACAATAGATTAAGTTATTTTTCGGGTAACGTAATAAATAATGTAATTTGCTTTGTAAATAATTGACTAAAATATTCAAATGCGTCAATTTTTTACGTCAGTCAATAGTTATCTAGACATTTAAAGTGCCGCCAATGAATAGATAGGGAAATAATTTTGGTTTTTTGGCCATATATATAAACCCGAGAACAGTTTAGAAGTACAGTGAAAAAACTGCAACAGTTTAAAGAGATCAGTTGTCAAATTTTAACGCAATGGAATCTTTAAAAGGTTTTGGAATGCTTGGGCTTTTTTTGGTGTACTTATTGTTCCAAGTGAACAGTACTTATGCCGAGGGAATCGCTGAGTTGAAACAAGAAGAAGCTGAGACGATCAAGAAGATATATTCGAATAAAGTTGTTGATGATTCTGATTTGGTACCAACAAGATTGTCTTTTATTGAAAGAGGAGCCAATCGTTTAAAAAATTGTAAGGTACTCAAAGGAGTTAAGGAAGGTATCGTGAAAGTAAGAGCTGGAGTCAGAAAATTAGGCTCCTGGATATTCAAGCCATGGAGAAGTGATGATCATCCATCAGAAGCTCCACAGCCTGATCCGAAGAAAAAATTCAATGAGTTAATGAGCAAGCACAAAAGCAAGCTTAAAGCAATATTTCCCGGTATGTTTTTCTTCTTGATATTCAATTATTCAACTAAAAAATTTATACACACTCTCGAAACGTTTTTACTATGGAAAAATTTTGGAATTTTAAAAAGTTTCCAGCTTGAGTGTGATTTTTGCTCAAATTTGGATTATTTACAAAAATTATTGCAATTTAATGGTAAATACTTTTTATTCAGGTACTCGTTGGTGTGGTGACGGCAATAAGGCTAGCAATTACGGAGAATTGGGTCTGTTTAAGCATACCGATGCCTGCTGTCGACAACATGACAACTGTCCATTGGGAATCGGAAGTGGAAAGAGCTTAGGACCTTTGTTGAACAATGCTGGATTTACAAGGTATCTGTTGAAGAACTTCAAATCAGTGATTATTTTCAGTAGATTTCATAGAAATCTAACTATTGCATTGGTCCTCATGACAGAACTTTTGAAAAATTTTGCTATATTTCGACTCAGCTTGCCAAGCGGATTCAGAAAGTGCATATGGTTCAAAAGTTTATATATGTATGTATACACGGAAAAAAGTAAACTGTAATATTCACTCGGACTTCGGTTAATTTTTAGTAGATTTCATAGAAATCTAACTATTGCAATGGTCCTCATGACAAAACTTTTGAAAAATTTTGCTATATTCCGACTTAACTCGACGAGCTGAGTCAGAAAATACATATGGTTCAAAAGTTTATATATGTATGTATATGTATATATATATATATATATATATATACGATATAACGCGGCTTGTCACCACGATAGCGTCGTCAATTTACAATGGATCTTTACCAAACTCAACATACTTATTCTACAGATAGATACTGAAGTCAAGTTCGAAGATGAGCTTAATCGGTCAAGTAATTTAGAAATGCCATGATTTCAAAATTTTCAAAATCATAAAAATTCATATTTCTTCACTTTCTTACTCGAATAACTTTTGAATGGGATAACTTATTGAAATTCTGTAAAATACATCTGAAAGCTCTTTAAATAAGCTTCAATTTGAGTGCTATATCATATGTGTAGTCTCAAAATTATGTCCTATTCCGCTATGCCAATTGTATAATTTTTATTTTTTACAATTAATATCTCTGTAATTTTTAATTAAAAGAAAGAAAATTTTTGGAACAAGTCATCGAAAAAGGTAATGTTTCCTCATTAAAAAAATATTGTAATTATTCAGTAAATTATGACAGAATACTTTGTCTGCAAATGTCACATTCTTTCTTAATTACACCTCAGTGAAACAAATATTTTATTAAAAAATTGTTATCAATGAAATATCATAATTGTCAATGAAGTATGTTAAGTTTGAAAAATCATGGCATTTCTAAATTACTTGACCGATTAAGCTCATCTTCGAACTTGACCTCGGTATCTATTTGTAGAATAAGTATGTTGAGTTTGATAAAGATCCATTGTAAATTGGCGACGCTATCGTGGTGACAAGCCGCGGTCGTTTCCAATCGCAGTAATTTTTGGATTTTTACACTTATTATGAAATCTACTTCCATTTCGACTGCCGAATGGTCTTTTTACACGCTTTATATTAGCTTCACTTGTATGTCAGTATGTCAGTATGTAACTCTCCGTGGGTAATTTGCGCGCCTGAATATTTTTGATAATCAACAAATAATAGTTTAAAAAAACTAAAAAATCACGCTTTTATAAATAAACCAAACTAAAAAGTAAAAAATAAATAATAGTTTAAAAACTAAAAACACGCTTTTTTATAGAAAACCAAACTAAAAATAGAAAATAAATTTAAATTAAGAATAGTGTTAAAAATTTCAATAAATATAAATTAATAATAGTGTAAATAAAAAATGTAATTTATTTTAAAAAAAGCGTGGGGTGCTTTTTAAGATATTATCAAAATGATAATCACTCTACTCATATCTGTAAATAAAATATTTATAACTATTGACACCATGCACCTCACGCTTTTTTTAAAATAAAATACATTTTTTTTATTTACACTATTATTAATTTATATTTATTGAAATTTTTAACACTATTCTTAATTTAAATTTATTTTCTATTTTTTAGTTTGGTTTTCTATAAAAAGCGTGTTTTTAGTTTTTTTAAACTATTATTTTTATAGTTTCAAACAGTAAAACGGACATCGGGGTGGCAAAAATATAAATATTACAGAACTTAATGTAGAAAGTATAAAAGCCACAATTTATAATTTAATATCCAAAATAAGTGATTAGTAGCTGTCACTATAGTAAATAACGACTCTATCATCTTAAAAAATTACAGTTTCAAACAGTAAAAATTGCCATTTCAATATATAGTCGATATTATGAGGAGAAGGGGAACACAGATGAAAGAGAAGGGGGTCTCACTCTGGGAGAATTTAACATTTCAAACAGTAAATATTATACTTTTAAAATATACATTTTACCAGTTCAAAAAAGTCAATAATTACAGTTTGATTTTTAGCGTTGCGTTAAAAATTTACCATTTTACTTTGTAAATATTGACGTTGCTTGTATTAGAAATTTACTAACTTTATTTTATACTTTTTACATACCATAAGATCATTTTTTAGGTACGAAATGATAAATATTAAAGTCTGATTTCTTAATTATTATACTTAAACATTTTAGACATTTACATAGTGAATATTACTGTTTGAAATAGTATTTTCTTCCATGTAAAGAGTAAATTGTAACGTTTAAATGGTAAATATTATAAAGTGAATAGTATAATCACGATCTTACTGTTTGAAATGGTAATTTTTAGCAGTCGATCATTACTTATTATAAATCGACTGTTATTTATTACAGTTTACTTTTTTCTGTGTATACGGATCTCAATAAAACGTAACATACTCATTCTTAGGACGATTTCCGAGGTTAAGTTCTAAGACGAGCCAAATCTGTCGATTAGTTTAGAAATGAGAGCAATTCAAAAATTTTAAAAAATTGCAAAAATTTTCACTTTTACCGTATTTTCGTGCAATAACAATTGAACGCGATATCTTATCGAATTTCTGTAAATTGCATTTGAAAGCTTATATCTAATAAGCTTCAATTTGTATACTTATTTATTTTTCTAAATTGGACCGTTATAATTCTCACTAAATATGGCGGATCTAGCTAAACGTTTGGATTGCCAATATCTTTTTTATGCAGACGATTTATTGATATATCTTTCTTGCCATCTTTCGCAGATCAATGAGTGTGTAGCCAAACTTAACAGTGAGATAATAAAAATTATTAATTGGTGTAAAATCAATTGTCTAAAATTGAATCCTAAAAAGACAAGTGCAATTATTTGTGGAAGTAGAGTAAAGGTCAGTAGTAATGAGTGTCAATTGGCCAACGAGATTGTTGTAGAGGGTTGTGTTATTCCTTATAGTAGCACTATAAAATATCTTGGAGTGATAATATACAATACTCTCTCATGGGAGAGTCAAGTAACAAGTGTTTGTAACCGTGCAATGAGTATTCTAGCACAATTAAAAATAAATAATGAAATATTCAATGAACGTCTGCGTATTAAACTTGTAACTACATTAATAACTCCAATCTTTGACTATTGTTGCGCGGCGTTTACGAATATTTCGAATAAATTGCAATTAAAGTTACAGAGGAAGTTGAATTCATGTATTAGATTTATCTACATAATTCCGAAGTACGAACATGTAACTCTTTACTTCAAAAAATTAGGTTGGCTAAAGCTTGGAGCAAGACGAGACTATTTCATTGCCTGTTTGTTTTATAAAGAAATTCGACTAAATTATCGACAGCTATTTGGCTCAAAATTAAATTTTTTACCGGTGGCATTGCGTAGAGGTGATGTCAGAGAGGACTATTTATATTTGTAAAAATGCTTACCGTAAGATGGACGGTGTGGCTTAATGTATATAAAATAAGCGAAAGGAAATTTAGTATAGACCGGATAGCTCAAATGGTAGAGTAGCCGACATGTATTCGGAAGGTTCTGGGTTCGAATCCCAGTCCGAGCTATCTAATAATTTCTTCTCGCATATTCTATAAACTCACATTAAGATGATCCTCTCCACATTCCTTTCTCAATCCTTTCCTACCAATATCCTGTTACGTGAATGTGGAACGCTTCACGTAATAATTACCGTAACTCCTATTCTTTCCAGCTTCACAGCATTATTTATATTTGTAAAAAATGTGGAACGCTTCACGATTTTGCGTGTATCTCCGCAAGAGGAGATACTAAGAGGATTATCTCCGCCTACCACAGGCGAATTGTGTCATGTATGACAATTCATTTTTAGTTCATGGCATACGAATTTGGAATACTCTGCCAGCTGAGACTGTGGCTGTGGATAATTTGGTTGAATTTAAAAATGCTTGCTTCAATCATTTCTTTCAATGTGATACTTAAATTTGAATTAAATTAAATTATATTTAAATTCGATTTTCACTTTCAATTTCAATTGGAATTTTTGAATACCTATGCGTCTTAGATTTATTTGTAATTATTTTAATTATCACTCTGAATTATTGCTTTAAATTGATATTAAATTAAATTATATTTTATAATTATAAGATCTTTCTGTCTATCACTAATAAGCTGTATGTGAACGTTTCATTAATTAATAATTAATTTGTACTTAGTTTTACTATAATACGTAAAAATTTAAATCAATGTATTATTATTGCTGATGGTCCTGAGGGAGCTTAGGCTCTAGGAACAATAAAATTTATTATCTATCTATCTATCTAAATTAAATAGTTTAGGAATGACAGCAATTCAAAAATTTTAAAAAATCGCAAAAATTTTCACTTCCACCGTATTTCCGTGTAATAACAATTGAACCCGATTTTCTATCTTTTAATTTCTGTAAATTGCATCTGAAAGCTTATTAAATAAACTTTAATTTGCATTCCTCATTATTCAGTCTAGGCCAGAAAATTTTTAAACTACTTTCTCAGATAGAAATTTTACTTTTGCATTCGTTTTGATGTCATTGTTTTTTTTTTTTTTTTTGTATACAATCCTGGTAATTTTTTTTTTCTCTTTATTATGAAATCTACTTCTATTTCGGCTGTCGAATGGCTTTTTTTATTAATTATATTATTTTTTTAATCCTTAGATCCTGGTGCGCTTGCGACCAAGATTTCTACAATTGTTTGAAAGCAGCAAATAACCCAATTGCTAGGAAAATTGGTGTTACTTATTTCACTGTTTTAGGACCTCAATGCATCGATTATAACTATCCAGCAAAGTGCACTAATTTAACAAGGTAATTGTAAATTTTAAATCGGTAAATTTCAAAAACAGTCAATAACTTTCTGACTTTCGTAATAAGATAGTCATTAAAATTAATTATTTTTTGTTCTGTTTTTAGCAAATTCGATATAACAGGCAGAAAATGTCTTGAATACGAGTATGATCAAACTAAAGAGAAAGTTTTACAATGGAAGGACACTCCTAATTATGTTGAAGTGCTCAACGGTTGAAAAGTGATAAAAAATCAATTTCCTTTATCAAAATCGTCAATTTAAATTAAAAAAAATTTTTTTTTCTTTTCATTCTACTTTAATTGAATGATCAAAAGCATGATGGCTTATATATCTTCACTTAAACATAAAAATAAATTTATTTATGTAAATATTTGTGTTTTTTATCAATCAATTTTCATTTAAAAAACTTCGTTGAATTTTTTATCATAAATTTTATTTATAAAAATATTAATAGTTATTTCTTCTTTATTATTAAATAAACTAAAATCTTTAATTTATAATAGATAATTATAAAGTTTATTTATCTGGAATATTTTTTTCATACACTTTAAAAATATTAAATTAAAATAATCATAATAATAATAATAAAATAAAAATACAATATTATATAATTAATAATAATTTGAACTTTTTAGCTATTTATTTTTTTTTTGTTAATGAAAAAAAAATGATTTATTTATGTAATATTAAATATATTATTTAAAATATTAATATTATAAATTGGTTTTTTATTTGATAAAATTGATAAATCATTTTAAAAATGTTTAGTATCAAACCATTGTAATTTTTTGGGCTTAGATGTATCAAAATTATATTTAATACATTTTTTTCCAAAATTTCCAACGATTCTGCAAAATAAAAACCATTAAATTGACAATAAATTTTTTTTACACAATTAAATAAATAATTTATCTTACTTTTGATACTCTGCGCATGATTCTATTGGATAATCTAATGCAAAACATTGAGGCTGAATTACATTAAAGTAAGTTTCACCGATACTTGTAGCAAGGAGAGACTTGGCTTTTTTTAAACAGCAATAAAATTTTTGGTCACATGAACATGCTGATCTAGATAAATTTTTAATTTTTATTATATTAAAAACTATAATTAAAGAAGAAATTGAATTTATTTTTTCTTCAGTCAAATTAAAATAAAAATTCAAAAAAAATTTTTTGCCAAAATTTAATGTTATTTTTTTTTGTTCAATTTTTTTTTTTTAAAATAATTATTCAAATTAGAACTAAAAAATACTTTTTTAAAATTCAAAAAAATTATTTTGCAAAATTTAATAAATTAATTTTTTTTTTAATAATTATTCAAATTAAAACTAAAAAATATTTTTTTTTTATTAAAAAAATTATTTTGCAAAATTTAATGTTATTTTTTTTGTCCAATTTTAAAAATTTTTTTTTTTTTTTATAATTCAAATTAGAACTAAAAAATATTTTTTAAAAATTGCACTTATAATTTTTCAAATTTGATTTATTTTTTTGATAAATAAAAATTGTCTAGTAATAATTTTATTCTTTTTTTTTTTTATTAAATTTGAACAAAAAAATATTTTTTTTTAACTTATTTTTCAATTTTTTTAAAAATGAAATTTTTTTTTTATTTTTTTGTAATAATTTTTTCAATAAAAAAACAAAATTTTTTAATTTTAATTTTTTTTTTCAGAATTTTTGTTGATAAAAATTTAACATTACCTCGTAAAAATTCCATCATTAATTAAAGGTCCTAAAGTTTCTCCAGCTAGAATATTCTTCGCGCAACTATCATGAGTCCGACAGCAACTATCAGTGTCATTAAATACACCAAGATCATCATAATCTGAAGCAATATTTCCAGGTCCGCACCATTTTGTTCCTAATTTTTAAATTTAATTATAATATAAATATTAATTTATTCAAATAATAAAAAATAACTATAAGAGCGGAAAGAAGAAATAAATATAGAAATCCTCCAAAAGCCAAATTTGATTCTAATTTAAAATTCCAAAACTTACCCATAAAATAAACTAACAAACCTGGAAAAATTACATGAACTTCTTCTTCAAATTTATCTAAAATTTCTGAAAATGACTTGCCAATAAAAGTTTTGTTACTCGATTCCATAGTTGATCCAATATTTTTAATAATTATTTCCATAAAAGATTTGTATGTTCTCTGTTTTTCTTCAGTGATATTTAAATTTGCTTCAATTGATATATTTTTTTGAAAAATAATTATTATGATTGCTCCAAGTACTCCTAGAGTTAAATAAATACTTATCTTAATTATTAATTATTAATTGATAATTATGAATTATGAATTATTAATTATTATTAATGATTAATTAGTAGTTATTAATTATTAGTAATTAATTATTGATTATTAATTATTAATCATCAGTTATAAATAATTAATTATTAATTGATAATTATGAATTATTAATTATTAATTATTAGTTATTAATTATTAATTATCAGTTGTTAATTATTAATTATTAATTATTGATTATTAATTATTAATTATTAGTTATTAATTATTAAGTATCAGTTGTTAATTATTAATTATTAATTATTGATTATTAATTATTAATTATTACTTATTGATTATTAATTATTAAAATTATTAAGTATTAATTATTAATTATTAGTTATTAATTATTAGTAATTAATTTTTAATTATTAAAATTATTAAGTATTAATTATTAATAATCAATAATTAATTATTAAGTATTAATTATTAATAATCAATAATTAATTATTAAGTATTAATTATTAATTATTAAAATTATTAAGTTAATTAATCATTAATTAATTATTAATCATCAGTTATAAATAATTAATTATTAATTGATAATTATGAATTATTAATTATTGATTATTAGTTATTAATTATTAATTATCAGTTGTTAATTATTAATTATTAATTATTGATTATTAATTATTAAAATTATTAAGTATTAATTATTAATTATTAATAATTCATAATTATGAATTATTAATTATTCATTAATTATTGATTATTAATTATTAAATTTTAGTTATTAATTATTAGTAATTAATTATTAATTACTAATTATTGATTATTAATTATTAATCATCAGTTATTAATAATTAATTATTAATTGATAATTATGAATTATGAATTATTAATTATTAGTTATTAATTATTAAGTATCAGTTGTTAATTATTAATTATTAATTATTGATTATTAATTATTAATTATTACTTATTGATTATTAATTATTAAAATTATTAAGTATTAATTATTAATTATTAATTATTAATTATTAGTTATTAATTATTAGTAATTAATTTTTAATTATTAAAATTATTAAGTATTAATTATTAATAATCAATAATTAATTATTAAGTATTAATTATTAATTATTAAAATTATTAAGTATTAATTATTAATTATTAATAATTCATAATTATGAATTATTAATTATTCATTAATTATTGATTATTAATTATTAGTTATTAATTATTAGTTATTAATTATTAATTATTAGTAATTAATTATTAATTATTAGTAATTAATTATTAGTAATTAATTATTAATTACTAGTAATTAATTATTAATTACTAGTAATTAATTACTAATTACTATTAATTAATTATTAATTACTATTAATTATTAGTCATTAATTATTAATTATTAGTTATTAATTAATAATTATGGTGTTAATTATTAATTATTAATTATTAAAATTATTTAATAAAAATAAATACAAACCAAGATAAAAAAAATTTTTTGGCATTATAAAAAGAATTAAAAAAAAATAAATTGTTTTTATTAATAATAAAATTTTGTTATTTTTATATTTATAAATACAAAAAAATTATTTTAATTATAAAAACTGAGTCTTGGAAAAAATTTCAAGTAATATTGAAGCTAAAAATTAAAATTTATATTCTTTATGGTGCTAAATATTTGTAACAATTAATTTATAAATATACTTTTATAATCCTTCGTGGAATGTATAATGGTCATCTGATTAAATCTTATCAATTTAATGCAAATATCTTAATAATAATATTGACTCATACTTTATGTACTTTACTTAGAAAATTACGAGTGTTGTTGTCGACGCTTAAAATGATTTCAGGAAAATTTAGTAAGATAAATTGTAGCTTCTTTCAACATTTAATGAGAAAAGGATTTAATTAGTGTTCGAAGAATATATTTCTTCATTATTATTTTAAGAAAAAATTTATTGCAAAAGATAAAAATACGAGTAATATTTTTTAGAATATGTTGGAGCAAAAATTCTGTTTTTTTTTTTTTTAAAGATTTTTTCAATGAAGAAATTAGTAACATAGTAATAGAATATTAAAAACTTTATTATTTAAATGAAGAAAAAATTGCAATAAAAATTTTTAATTAAAAATTAATTAACATAGTCTGTAATTTTATAAAAAATTAAAATTAAAAAAAAAATAGAAAAATCCATGCGAATATTTTTTTAAAATTAAAAAATTAAAATTTTTTAAAAAGAGTATTTTAATTCTTAAAATTCATAAAAATTACAAATTCAAAAAATTTTGATTCTTAAAAAATTACAGGACATTTTTTTTTAATAATATTAATAAATTTAAAGATTTAAAATCCTCGATAATTTTTAACAAAATGAAAATAAGTATTTTAAATAAATTTTAAAATTTTTCCAGAAATCACAAAAAATTTTATTTCATCATTTTTTAACACTCGGTACTTATTAAAAAAAATAGCAAATGGTGTTTAACTTCTAGCTTACAAAAAAATAAATAATTAAATAATAAATTAATAATTAAATTATATGATTGAAGATTAATAATTTATTAATTTGAAAATTGATCATATTTAAAATCCAGCAGACTAATACTAATTAAATTTAAAAATCTCCTCTCTTAAATCAATAACTAAAAATCCGGATTATCAAGCCATTGAAGTGTAAAATTTTTTGATATATCAACTTGATATTGAGTACACTTCCTTTCAAACAGCCTTTTTCTGTAAAAATAAAAATTTTATTGACATACACATCAATAAAAAATTATAAACTACAAAATAATAATAAATATACCCTCCGTATTCAGCGCAGGACACAATTGGATATCCGTAATAAATACACTGAGGTCCTAGAAATGTAAAGAAAGTATGACCAATTTCTTTAGCAATTGGGTTGTTGGCGTTCTTTAAACATTGATAAAATGCATGATCACAAGCACACCATGACCTTTAATAATTAAGAAAAAATTTTATTAATTTAATAAAAATTTTTAACTTCCCGCTAAGAAAATCGAAGATTTTCAAAAATCGGGAAGTTATTGTTTTCACCCCGTTTTGCAAAAATCGAGTTTTCATCAGATCTCGACGTTTGAAGGTCACAGGAAGCTTCCCTGACTATCCCGTGAGGTTTTCACTATGTGTGTGTGTGTGTGTGTGTGTGTGTGTGTGTGTGTGTGTGACTATGTGGCTCGCTTATAATTTTTGAACGACTGAACCGATCGGAACGTACCAAACGGCGTTCTAAAGAGTTCTTTCAAACTTAGATTTCCTGAGAATTTGAATCGATTCGGATCGATGGATTTTGAGAAATTTTAAAAAATCTCAAAAAAAATCATTTTTGAAAGTGGTTTTTTTGAAATATCTTTTAAACGGCTCTATCGATCAACTTCAAAAACTAATCCGCTCTTAAGCTTGAAAAACCACGCCGATCGTCGCTAATCCGGTCAAAATCGGTTGATGCGTTCGAGAGATATCGTGAACGAAAGAAAACCGAAAAAAGTGTTTTTTTGACATAACTTCGTCATTTCTTCTCGGATCGTTTTTGATGTTATAGAATAATTTCAGAGCTTAAAAAACCGCGTCAATCGCCGCCAAAAACGTGGAAATCGGTTGATTGGTTCGAGAGATATCCTCGATAAAATATTTAGAAACAAGTGTTTTTTTAACATAACTCCGACATTTTTTGGAATAACTTTTAAACGGCTACACTGATCGATTTCAAAAACTAATCAGCTATTAGCGTGAAAAAATTACGTCGATCGCCGTCAAGCCGGTCAAAATTGGTCAATTCGTTCAAGAAATATCATGAACGAAAGAAAACTAAAAAAAGTGTTTTTTTTTGGAATTACTCTAATTTTCCTAGTTTTATCAATTCCCGAGTAAAAATGAAATTATTATTTTTTACGGATAAATAATAAATTTCGTTCGACCGCCGTTTGGCGGACTATTACGCCACACGCTAAAAATTTACTCCCCCTAGCATCGCCGCACCACCGCTGCACCACCGCCGCACAAATTCTAAGTCATACCTACAATTTCACAAAAAATGGTATCATAATTAATTTATCACGCAATAATTAATTAATAAATAATGCAACTAGAAATATTAATGTAAGACCTATTGATCAACCTCCTTTTAATCAAATGCCTAATATTAAAAAAAAAAAATTTTTTTTAAATCAGGCCAAAGCACCGCAAAATTATTGATTTTTTTAGTCGTATTGTTGATGTAGATTTTTAATTTCGTCCTCGGGTTGCACAGAAGCGGTGCGCCTATCGAAATACTCTGAAAGAATTTTAAAAATTGAACTGTGACGGGATTCGAACCTGGATCGTCTGCGTGGAAGTCTCGAGCATTGCCAACTGCGCTGCAAGCCATAGTTAACTAAAAAAATTTAGTTAAGCTATTTGAATGATCAACAAATATTTTATTTCAATGTATATACCATCAAAGAGCGGTATGGTGCGGCGGTGGTGCAGCGGTGGTGCGGCGGTCGAACGAAATTTATTATTTTTTCGTAAAAATTAATAATTTTATTTTTACCCGGGCGCGTCACAGCTGTGGTGCGGCGGTGGTGCAGCGGTGGTGCGGCGAATAGAAATTTATTTACTTGTCATGGCGCTGGTGCGGCGGTAGTGCGGCGAATAGATAAATTCTTTACTTGTCACGGCGGTGGTGCGGCGGTGATGCGGCACTTGTAAAATAATCAAAATTGTCACGGCTGTAGTGCAGCGGTGGTGCGGCGCTTAAAAAGCCGTGCAGCGGTGTTGCGGCGGTGGTGCGGCGGAATTCTGTTTTTACTCGGGTCAAACTTGAAGATTCGTCATGAAACTAAAAAAAATTGCGTCAAATACTGCCAACCGCGTAAAAATCGGTTGATTCATTTAAAAGTTAGTGCGGTTTGAAAATTAAAAAAATATTGTTCTATGATACTTCTATCAGACTTTTGAGCTCGAAGAGCTCAAAATAACATATAAATTGTATTTTTGAGCTCGAAGAGCTCAAAAACGTCATTAGTGCAATTTTATGCACCTAGGTATGGAATTAGCGGGAATATTAAAAAAAAATTTCATTTGCAAAAAAACTTTAAAAATTCTAAGTGCAATTTTTAAAAAATATTTTTCAATTCTAATTTAATAATTAAAAAATTTTTAAAATCAGCTCTTTAGTATTATAAATATATAATATATTTTTTATTATGATACTAAAGTTAGCTGTCAGCTGTCAATTTTAAAAATTTTTCTAACAAACCAATTAGAATAAAAAATGCTTTTAAAAATTTTCACTTGTAATTTTTATTAATTTCATGTGGAATTTTTTTATTAAATTTTTTCTTATAATAAGTTAATTGTTATAAAATTCTAAAAAAATTTTTTTTGTTAAAAAAAATTATTACAAAAAAATTTAATTTAAAAAACTTTAAGTGCAATTTAAAAAAAAATTTTTTTTTGTTCCAATTTGAATAATTATTAAAAAATTTTAAAAATCCGGTCAAATAATAATAACTTATTAAATTTTACAAATAATTTTTGGAAAAAAATTACAAACGTCGGCTAACTTTAGAATTACCATTTTTTATTTTATCTTACCTTGTAAAAGCGCCATTATTAATTAAAGGACCAAAACTTTTTCCACTTTGTATATTAAACGGACATCGGTCATGATTTTTGCAACAAGTATCAGTACTTTCAAAGAAACCTCTATCTTCTTCACTCTTAGCTCTGTTTCCGTCACCGCACCACCTAGTGCCTTAAAATAATATCTTCTAAATTTAATCGTCTTCACAAAACAACAAAAATTTCTTCTCAAAAAAATAAACAATATTTATAATAATAAATTAATTTTTTAATTTTATTTTTTAACTGAAGAAATACAAATTTTTTTCAGTAATTTTTATAATACAAAAATTAATTTATAAATTTTTTTTTTTTAATTAAATTAGAACAAAAAAATTGTATTTACAATTTTTAAAATTTTTTACAAGTGAAAAATTTTTTTTTTTTTTCTAATAATTTTTTCAATAAAAAAAAATTCTAAAAATTTTTAAATGTCGGCTAGCTTAATTTTTTTGTTAAAAAAAATTTTTTTTTGTTAAAAAAAAAAATTTTATTTCTTCAGCTAAAAAAATAAAATTTTATTTCTTCAGCTAAAAAAATAAAATTTTTTATTTTTTTAGCTAAAAAAATAAAATAACAATTTAATTTTTTATTACAAAATTGTTCATTTTTTTCAAAAGAATTTTTTTTTTTCAACAAAAAACAAAGAAGAAATAATTAAATTAAACATTTATTTGCACAAGATAAAAATGAATTAACGAGTAAACTTATTAAAATAAAAATTGTTTATAAAATATTATAAACTGAGTTATCAATTTACGACTTATAAAGTAATTACGCAAACAGATAAAATGAATCTGATAATCATTATCTTATATAAATATCAATTAATAAAATTACCAGGGTATATTAATCGAAGCTGGTCTTTGTGCTCGTTCAAAAACGCTCCAAATCCTTTTCCAGCCTCAGCAGCAACTTTTACAACAGGCTTAAGAATCATCTTCACAGAATTCTTAATAAATCCTGTAATTCCAGAAGATTCTTCAGGATTTGATGTAGAATTTTGATTAAAAAATTTCCCGACACTTCTTGCGCCTTGGATTAATTTTTCCACACTATTCTGATTTGTTTCTATGCTTGGTTCTAAATTGTAATTAGAGTACTTTTCAATTATTGTCGTGTAATCTGGACCTTCTGAAGCTGTTAATTGACTGTGAATTTTTTTTGGATTAAATATTACAATTAATAAAGTAAAATAAATAATATTGCACATCTTCACTGCAAAATAATACTTGTTGAGTGTAATAGACGCTTGAAAACTCACAGATTACTCAAGAAATGGTTAAATAATACTGCATCGCTTAATTGATATTATCTTATGTCATAAATATTCTTCAATTAATGAATTACTGTGCATTGATGTTGTTTATGATCTTTATTGTGTTATGTAATATATTTACTCATCATTTTCTTTTATTATTGTATAAATTGCTTTATAAGAAATTGGTAAGAAAAAATTTTACAATTTATTTGAATTTAATTAAAATTTTTCAATTTTTAAAAAAGTGTTAAATATTTAACACAAAATTTTTTAACAAGAAAAAATATTCTTTAAAAAATTTTTCTATCATTTAATTTTTTATCAAATTAATTAAAATAATTTTTAAATTAATTATTTATTAGATTATAATTTTATAATATTAAAAATAAATATTGATATTTTTTATATTATTAAAAAATTGTTAATTTTATAAAATTTTTTTAATTATTTAAAATTTTAATTTTTTTTATAGGAAAAAAGTGAACTTTTTTTTTTTAAGTGAATTTGGATAATATTTTTATTAATTAAATTTAATATTCACTTTAATTAATTAGTTGAACTTTTTAATAGTGTGAAAAATGAATAAGACATTCGAAGGATCTAAAAAAATTGTAAATAAATTGTATTAAGAATAAATTATTATGTAAGAAATGAAATTTTTTAAACTTACACTAACAAATAATTGTAAAGATAACTTCATTAATGGACCAGCAGTAAAAATAATTGATTTATTGAATCGAGTGATCAATAATCCTAATGATCTGTTATAACTTTTATGAAATTTCCACCAATGACCGGAAAATGCAGCCCTACCGATACTTGCGCTCTTAAATAAAAATTAGGGCTATACAATTTGGCTGATTAGGCCAGCTAAAAAAGTTAGCTAAGTTAATTAGCCAGTTAGCTGGCCAGCTTAGCTAATTTAACCGATTAGCCGAATTAGCTTAGCTAATTAGCCAACGGCTTAACCGATTAACCTAGCTTAACTCAGCTAATTAGCCAACTGCTAAACCGGTTAAATAGCTCATTTTTTATATGCTTTTTGTTGTATACTGAGGTACGAATAAGTATTGAAATTAATGTTAACCTCGTTTTTTGGGAAAAAAATCATGAAGAACAACAGAAAAAGCGAGAGTAAAGTAATTTGATGACCTATGAATTAATTAATTTTTTTTTTTTAAATAGAAAACAGTAATAGAATAATTTATTAAGTGGGTCATTCCATGTCAAATCGACCAATAGTTGGAATCGACCCTTTCCGATATGGATGAAATTTGGCCACAAGTTTGCTTTTATCATAAAATAAAGTTGTGCCAAAGGAGAAAATTTTGAAAATTTTTTTCGAAAAGTTATGCAAAATTAAAAATTTCACCATTTTCAGGTTTTTCAAATTTATTTTTGTAATATCTCGGAAACTATTTTAGTTACAGACATGGACCAAAGTTCATTTTAAAGGGGATACTTAGGACTATAAAAAATTTTTTTTTTTGGGTAAAATTTTTGAAAAATCAAAAAGTGGGAAAATTTTGAAATTTAAAAAATCGTGAAAATCAAAGCTCGCTATGAAATTTTTGGCTCATTTTTTTTACAGAGTACCTCTTACTAATCTTAAAATATTCTGAAATTTTCAAGAGGGTGTTCTTTTTTTTTTTTCAGATATAAATTTTTGAATTTGGGAAAAAAAATTTTTTTTTTTTTTTAAACTTCGAATGATGTTAAATTAAATAATTATTTAATTTTGTTACTCTCAATAATAAAAAAATGCAAATATTATCTGTACTACCATCAAGTTGGTCAACAGAAAAAATTGTAAATATTTTTGGCGCATCAACATACATGATAACAAAGGTGAAAAATTAACTATTCCGGTAAAAATGAGCTATTTAACCGGTTTAGCAGTTGGCTAATTAGCTGAGTTAAGCTAGGTTAACCGGTTAAGCCGTTGGATACCCGTGCAAAAAAATTTGTTTCGTTATGAATTTCATTGTGAATTTGATAATGAAATTCAGATTTTGAAACAAATATGAGTTTGATAATGAATTAGCTATAAAATCCTCTAATTTTCTATTGCAGCTGAATCTAACAGCTAACCAACAGCTGAAATCTAATAATTTAATGGGTTATTTTTAAAAACTTACTTGTCACTTTAAACAAGTGATAAGTACATTATAAAAATCGTATATTTCCAGCTTTGAAAAAGATTCAAAATTGTTGAATCTAAAGAAATTAAGACAACGAAGAGGAGTAATTCATGATGAATTTGATGATAATGATTATCAATTTAGTACGAGAGTCATATTGAATTAATTATAAGATAAATATGTTTTATTTTATAATTGTATTTTTTGTTTTTACACCCGAAATTTCAAAAAAAAAAAAAAAAAAACTATTTTATTTAACTTAGAGGAAATGTATTACTAATTTAACAGTAATCAACAAAAATCATGGAACCATATAAAATTAATACTTGATTCATAATAAATTTATCATAAAAAGGTTATAAATTTTATATTAATTTGATCTTACCTTAATACTTGATTCATAATAAGTTTATTATAAATCATAAATAATTATCATAAATAAATAAATAAATAAATAAACTTAATTTAATAATGCAGAATGAAATATATTTTTTAGTTTATTTCTTTTTTAAATTATTCAATAAATAAATTTTTTGTAATAGCACTAACAACGAACTGTAAACAATAGATATATATTTTTAAAAATAAATTTTAAATCTTGTTAACGCTTACATAAGAGTCACAAATAATTTTTTAAATAGATTTATTATCATCAAATTCATCATGAATTACTCCTCTTCGTTGTCTTAATTTCTTTAGATTCAACAATTTTGAATCTTCTTCAAAGCTGGAAATATACGATTTTATAATGTACTTATCACTTATTTAAACTGACAAGTAAGTTTTAAAAATAACCCATTCAATTATTAGATGTCAGCTGTTGGTTAGCTGTTAGAATCAGCTGCAATAGAAAATTAGAGGATTTTTATAGCTAATTCATTATCAAACACATATTTGTGTCAAAATCTGACTCTCATTATCAAATTCACAATGAAATTCATAATGAAACAAATTTTTTTTGCACGGGTAATTAGCTAAGCTAATTCGGCTAATCGGTTAAATTAGCTAAGCTGGCCAGCTAACTGGCTAATTAACTTAGCTAACTTTTTTAGCCGGCCTAACCGGCCAAATTGTACAGCCCTAATAAAAATTGTAATTTGTGTATTTTATCATCTGTGTATAATTATGAAAATAATAATAACAATAATAATACTAATGATCATAATTATAAGCTTATATTGCACGACTTATGATGCGAAGCATCAGAGAGTGCTTTAAGATCGAAAAATTTTTTTCGCCTCATTTCGGCAATTATTTTTATTATTACACTGTAAAAAAAAAAGCGGTGTTAAAATGGACTCATTTTAACACCGCTATGTAACACCTGTGTATTAACACCGGTGTAGCGGTGCTCTTTTGCGATGTTAAACCGGTGTAACAGTAGAATAATTTTACACCGGAGTATGAATATTACATGATCCATAAAACACAATTAATATTCAATATTTATCAAAATGAGACAAGTAACATTTATTTAAGAATTTTCAATTTATAAAATTACGCAGAAATCGATTTAATGAATGTTATACAACAAGTTAAATAGTGTTTACACAATTAAATGTTTAGGAACAATATAATAATTATTTTTATCGTAACCATAATGTTTCTTATAATATAATGGATGTCTTAAACATGAAAAATCTACAGCTGTGCAAAAATAAATTATCTATATGAAAATCATTTAAAAAACGTTCAAAATTTTCGTAAAATTGTTCTAAGAATGTTTCAAATTTGTTGTAAAAACACTCTAAAACTGTCCAAAAAATGTTCCAAAATTGTCTCAAAAATATCCGAAAAATATCTCAAAAGTATTCAAAATTTGTTCTCAAATAGTTAAAAAAATGTTTTAAGATTATTCAAAAAAGGTTCCACATAAGATTTAAGGACAAAATTTTAACTAAATTGCTTCAAATAAATTGCATTGATTCTAAAATTATCTTAGAAGTATTCCGAAAATCTTAAAAAAATACTAAAAAGTTATGAAATAATTACTAAAATCCACTATTTTAGAGTTTCCGATTATCTATAATGATGTCCTAAAATTTTCCTTTAATAATGGTGTTAAAGTAACACGGATTGAAAATTTACACCGAGAGAATTTCACACCATTATTTCACACTAAACGGCCATGTAAAGTGCTCTGGGTCCATTTTTACATCGAAATTTTTGACGGTGTATTTATTTAAATCAAAAACTTTTATCTACTTTATATTTTATTATTTTAAACTTTCTAAATTAAATATTAACTTTTTTTTGATTATTTATCTTTAATTATTAAACATAAAAAGTTTAATTATAAAAATTGTGTTACTTAAAATATTATCAACACCGGAAAATTTATAACACGGATTTAACACCGAAAAAAAATATTTACACCGCGACCGGTGTTACTGCTACACCGATTTCGGTGTTGAATTTAACACCGGAATTTTTAACACCGTACACCGCATGGACTCACACCGGTTTTTTTTTACAGTGTATAGTCTTGTTAGTTCACGGAATCAATATATTTTGCATACAATTGTTAAGATAATTTAATAGAGATTAATTGGACACTTTTCAAAAATTTATTTAATAGGGGAGGAGGGGGTCAATTGAACCAAAAAAAGTTTAGCAATTTTTTGTTCGAATTAAAACTAAATGATCATTTTTTTTTTTGGAATGGTTAAGTCTACTACTTAACCCGTATCATTATCACGGGTGGATGCACGTTGTGGCTACAATAACCTCCCGAGTAAAAACAAAATCTCGCCGCACCACCGCCGCAACACCGCTGCACGGCTTTTTAAGCGCCGCACCACCGCTGCACTACAGCCGTGACAATTTTGGTTATTTTATAAGTGCCGTATCACCGCCGCACCACCGCCGTGACAAGTAAAGAATTTATCTATTCGCCGCACTACCGCCGCACCAGCGCCGTGACAAGTAAATAAATTTCTATTCGCTGCACCACCGCTGCACCACCGCCGCACCACAGCTGTGACGCGCCCGGGTAAAATAAAATTATTAATTTTACGAAAAAATAATAAATTTCGTTCGACCGCCGCACCACCGCTGCACCACCGCCGCACCATACCGCTCTTTGATGGTATATACATTGAAATAAAATATTTGTTGATCATTCAAATAGCTTAACTAAATTTTTTAAGTTAAGTATGACTTGCAGTGCAGTTGGCAATGTTCGAGACTTCCATGCAGACGATCCAGGTTCGAATCCCATCACAGTTCAATTTTTAAAATTCTTTCAGAGTATTTCAATAGGCGTACCGCTTCTGTGCAACCCGAGGACGAAATTAAAAATCTTCATCAACAATACGACTAAAAAAATCAATAATTTTGCGGTGCTTTGGCCTGATTTAAAAAAAATTTTTTTTTTTTTAATATTAGGCATTCGATTAAAAGGAGGTTGATCAATAAGTCTTACATAAAGATTTCTAGTCGCATTATTTATTAATTAATTATTGCGTGATAAATTAATTATGATACCATTTTTTGTGAAATTGTAGGTATGATTTAGCATTGGTGCGGCGGTGGTGCAGCGGTAGTGCGGCGATACTAGGGGGAGTAAATTTTTAGCGTGCGGCGTAATAGTCCGCCAAACGGCGGTGGTGCGGCGGTATGGTGCGGCGGTGGTGCAGCGGTGGTGCGGCGGTCGAACGAAATTTATTATTTTTCCGTAAAAAATAATAATTTCATTTTTACTCGGGCTTGATTCATTCTTTGCTAGACGCATCGTCAGCGAGCTGGATGCTCTATTGAATGAGCATAATGAATTGTTGAAAATATTCAAATCCCACATGCACAAATTAGAAAGCGATAATCACGCTATTGTTATTAATCCTGATAAAACACCAGCTGGAGAACACATTCGTAGATTCAATGCACCTGTTGCTGACGACGTTGCTGGAATCATGGTTGGCGATCGTACAGGTGCACGAGAAATTGTGATTCGTAGTGTTACGTTTTGGCAAATATTAAATTTATTAAAAATTTTATTAATTAATATTTAAAATAATAAATTAATCGTTATTTGAGGCATCTCGTAACGGAAATACCTCGAGATAACAGATTTCTGGAACGTCAACGCAGCCCAGTAGACTAAACAGTCTACGTTGTGTTTAGCAACGTCGCTAAAAATCATTATAAAAACCCAATGTAATTAATATTTTTCTTGCATTCTGTCTTCAGACTTCATCTGGGGCAGTCAGTCCTTGGACTTAGCAGAGGAGCAATCTCTGCTGGTCCGAGGCTGAACCTGCCTAATCCTCTTTAAATAAATCTTATTAATTGTCAATCGATTAATATGGATTATTATTAAAACCTTATCCCCCAGGGTGTAAGCGCTTTTATTAGCTGTTTTCCACCCTGGTGAAATCGCCGAAGCGCTAGCCATCGTTCAGGCACTCTAAAATCACCTACCTGAGGCAGGTTAATTGAAAGTAACATAAAATTTTATAAACTTTTGATTGAGGATTAAGGATGGTTTTACTTGTATCACTGTAGAGTGTTTTACAAGGGAGGGTGGGGAATTATTGTCTCTCCACTTTTTTCTCCGCAATATAATCTCTCAACCCCGTCATTATAACTCTCAACCACTTTTTCGTCCCCACCCCCCTGCATGTCGGGATTTTTTCTTACATGCCCGACACACATGTGCTGCGACTGTGGTCGACTTACGCGTTATAATCAGTACCTGCATTTGCATTACGGTCTTAAATAGTATGGAGGTACTTCTATAATGACATTTTACCTCCATAACTATACGGGAAAACCACAGAAAACCCGACCGGTACAGAGGCTGGCAATGAAACGCACATATTCTTAGTTTATAATCATTGAAAAATATTGGTGCGCGCCGGAATCGAACCCTGGTCCCACTCTTTCGAAATGCAGGTACCGAGCCGATTAGGCTATTGCCAACCTAAATTTTATAAACTTAAATTTTAAAAGTGACTTCGCGGAGTAAACCAGTGATACGACCCACCTGGAGTCTATTGACATCTTAACGAGGTCAAAATCTGGACTTAAATAATTTTTAAATTAATTTACCAAAAATTTGTGAACGTAACAGTAGGAGAAATAATAATCTTCAGTTTGCTTAAAATCATCGACATTGTGGGGTAATGTTGAAATAGTACAGCTGAAAGTAAATATACGCGTTCAAATGCTTTAAGATCCATCCGCTGAAACATTCTCAAAACAACTCTTAGATATCGGCAATGGAAAAGTCACTATACAGTAGCGCTCAAAAGTATTTTGACAAATATATTTAATGGTTTAATTAAAAATAAATATGAAACACAATAATCATTTATTTATTTTTTTAACACCTTTTGAATAAACTAAAGAATAGTGTCAAAGAGGTTCTTATTCGTAATAAAAGAAAGTTTAATTTTTAAAATATTAGGAAAATGGTGGCTCAAAAGTATTTTGACATTTTTGAAAAAAAACTAATTTAACGCATAATTATAATTTACAGCAATAAATATATTAGTATTTAGTAGCATATCCCTTGGCCTTTATGATAGCCTTGCATCGCTCCGGCATTGAGTCGATTAATTTTTGTAATCGACTTATTGGAATTTGATCCCACTCATTTTTTAGAGTTTCAAACAAAGCGTTTTTGTTTGAATAATTTTGGGTTTTTACACTACGTTTCAATTCTTCCCAGAGATTTTCTATCGGATTCAAGTCGGGACTTTGACTTGGCCACTCAAGAACTTTAACTTTTTCACGATTTAATAAGTCACTAATATGCTTTGATCTGTGTTTGGGATCATTGTCTTGTTGAAAATACCACTTAGCTGGCATGTGATGTTTAGCATATGGTAACATCTGAGACTTTAATATATTTGCATACATGAACCGATCCATTTTTCCTTCTATTCGAACTAATGGTCCAACTCCAGACCGTGAAAAACATCCCCAAACCATCACACTACCACCTCTATGTTTAACTGTGGGTATTTGATACCGATAATCGTATTTTTGTTTACTGGATACCGAATGTACTTGATACCACCAGATGACATTAAATTAAATTTACTTTCGTCACTCCATAAAACTTTAGACCACTCTAAACTTGGCCACGATATATGCCGTTTCGCGAACTCAAGACGAGACTTCCTGTTTTTCGATATTAAAGGTTTTTTAGCCGGTCTTCGGCCATATAACCCTAGGATCTTTAAGCGTCGTTTAACAGTAGAAATATGAATATCTACGTTATATTTTTCTTTTAATTCATTTTTTATCATTACAGCGGACATCCGTATATCATTTGCTGATAACTTTTTTATAATATGATCGATGTAAGAAGAAGTTTTTCTTGGGCGGCCTGTTCGAGGCTTACTTTCGACAGTTTTTCTTTTGTTATAGACTTTATTCCATAAGCTAACTAACTGTCGAGACACTTTAAACAAACGAGCAACTTCTGTTTGTTTCAATCCTTGTTTTAATGCATTAATAACGGCTTTTTTAAAATCACTAGAATATTCCTTTCACTTAGGCATATTGAAGTAACCACAATAAGTAAATATATGTAATAATAAAAACTAAGGAACAAGTAATCTGAGAGAGTTTTTCAAGTCAAATGCGTGTCAAAATACTTTTGAGCTCACGGTAAGTCAAGTACGTTCGGTGGCGCGGTGTGTAAACAAACAAGTTGTAATTTGATACGCTTAAATAGTCGCAATTACACTACTCTACATTATACTCAATACATTTTCCGATAGGCTTTTATTTTAAAAAAATATTAAAAAATTTTATGTTGTCAAAATACTTTTGAGCGCTACTGTAGCTGAAACTGAATACATAAAATTAGCGAATGATTTCTGCACAATTATTGATTCGCAAGATGCTCTCATTGAACAAATATTTCCCGATGTACACACGAATTACATAAATCTTGAGTAGCTCGCAGAAAGAGCAATGTTAGCTGCAAAAAATGTGGACGTTGACATTTTAAATCTGAAGATACAACAGTTATTGCCAGGGGACTTGGTATCATATAAATCTATTGATACAGTTTGCGATGACACTGAAGCTGTAAATTTTCCAACAGAGTTTTGGAACTCACTAGATTTGCCAGGCATGCCACCACATAACTTACAATTGAAGGTGGGATCTCCAATTATTTTGCTTCGTAATTTGAACCCGCCACGGCTATGCAACGGTACGCGATTAGTCATTAAAAAATTGATGAAAAACGTTATCGAAGGCACCATTTTAAATGGCAAGTTTCGAGGTGAAAATATATTGATACCACGAATACCTATTGTACCCACAGATGTGCCAATTCAATTTAAGCGTATTCAATTTCCGATTAGATTGGCATTTGCAATGACTATTAATAAATCCCAAGGCCAAACAATGTCTGTTTGTGGCTTAGATTTGAGCACACTATGTTTTTCACACGGACAATTATACGTTGCATGCTCTCGAGTGGGTAAACCATCAAGTTTGTTTGTATTAGCTAAAGACGAGCTAACAAAAAATATTGTTCACGCTGCAGCATTAAGAGATTAATATTATGTAATTAATTAATTATATAAATAATTATTACTTTTAATAAATTAAAACAATTAATGTTTGGTGTTTTGTTATTTTTAAACAACATTCCCTCATCGTTCACAGCGCTCCAGGCCTTTTTCACTCATATTCCACATCCTTATACACTTCCAATAAGTTAGTAATTTTTTTTCTACACTAGAAATTATCTAGAAATTATTCACATGGCAAAACAACGTTTGCCGGGTCAGCTAGTAAAGTATAAGTATATACAACTACTACAATTCAAACTTTATCAATTAATTCCAAAATTGAAATATTATTAAACAATTTGTCACCAGCCGAAAAAAAAGTTTACATGCCTAAAAATAAATAAAATCTCAATTTTTCAAAATTTATTAATCGCAATGATTTCAAATTTTGATCATATCCGAGTTTAACATATTAGAATCTAATTCTAAGAGCATGAAGCGTTTTTTCAATTTTTTCGATTTTTTAAGTCGAGTGGTTCAATTGACCCCCTTCTCCCCTACAAAATTTTACACTTTCTGTGTTTTAAAATTGGGCAGCTGATTTATGGAGTTAAATTTAATTAAAAGATTAAGTGATAAATTATTAATTAATAATTATTACAAACCTGCAATTCAAGTTCATTACCGTGGTAACAATATATAAAAATCTGGTAAGTCATACAACATAAGTACACCATCATACCAAAAAATTCCACTGGTATAAAAACAGTCATTTGCGTAATATGAAATGCGCTGATGCAAATAATAAGACAATTAGCCGTCAATTGAAGCAAAATAACAATTCCAAAAATATTTTCTACTTCTTTAACAAAACTGAAATAATTAATTAAAATTAAATTAAGAAACTAAAATTAGCCGATAGCAAAAAATTTTTATTTTTAACTTCCCGCTGAGAAAATCGAAGATTTTCAAAAATCGAGATTTCATCAGATCTCAACATTTGAAGGTCACAGAAAGCTTCCCTGACTATCCCCGCGAGGTTGTCACTATACCTCTGTGTGTGTGTGTGTGTGACTATGTGACTCGCTTATAACTTTTGAACGACTAAACCGATCGGAACGTACTAAACGGCGTTCTAAAGAGTTCCCTCAAACTTAGATTTCCTGAGAATTTGAACCGATTCGGACCGATAGATTTTGAGAAATTTTGAAAAATCTCAAAAAAAATCATTTTTGAAAGTGGTTTTTTTGAAATATCTTTTAAACGGCTCTATCGATCAACTTCAAAAACTAATCCGCTCTTAAGCTTGAAAAACCACACCGATCGTCGCTAATTCGGTCAAAATCGGTTGATTCGTTCGAGAGATATCGTGAACGAAAGAAAACCGAAAAAATTGTTTTTTTGACATAACTTCGTCATTTCTTCTCGAATCGTTTTTGATGATATAGAATAATTTCAGAGCTTAAAAACCGCGTCGATTGCTGCCAAAAACGTGGAAATCGGTTGATTGGTTCAAGAAATATCCTCGATAAAATATTTGGAAACAAGTGTTTTTTTAACATAACTCCGACATTTTTTGGAATAACTTTTAAACGGCTGCACTGATCGATTTCAAAAACTAATCAGCTATTAGCATGAAAAAATTACGTCGATCACCGTCAAGCCGGTCAAAATTGGTCAATTCGTTCAAGAAATATCATGAACGAAAGAAAACCAAAAAAAGTGTTTTTTTGGAATTACTCCAAATTTCCTAGTTTTATCAATTCAAACTTAGATTCTTCATGAAACTAAAAAAATTGCGTCAAATACTACCAACCGCGTGAAAATCGGTTGATTCATTCAAAAGTTAGTGCGGTTTGAAAATTTAAAAAATATTTTAAACTTTTATTAATTTTATCAACCGTGATTTTATTATAATTCTTCTAACCCGTTATCACCTATTCGGTCATTTTCATGCTAGTATAAATCTAATTTCAAGTGGATGGAAATTTCCATCTTCACTAACAATTTGAGACAATTCGTCTTCGGATAGTTAGGTCGATGGGCAACCATCGAACTTGAACACTAGTTAGCTGGTGAATGCTAGTATCTGTTCGACTATATGTTAAGTATTAACGATGGAAAGCTACTGAGAATAAAGGGCAACTTTGAAAATCCATGAAAAATTAACCAAGCCAGGAATCGAACCTGGATCTCCCCGATTACATGTCAGGATGCTTTACCAGTTAAGCTACCGGGTCATTCTCCACTTACTTTCTCTCAGTATACACTTAACTCTCAGTAGTTGTCAATACTACGCTACCTCCTCCCTTTAAACTCCATACTACGATAGAAACTGTAGTACTTCTGTTTCCATTTTCTAGGCGCTTTATATTTTAAACTTTTATTAATTTTATCAACCGATTCCTGGCTTGGTTAATTTTTCATGGATTTTTCAAAGTTGCCCTTTATTCTCAGTAGCTTTCCATCGTTAATACTTAACATATAGTCGAACAGATACTAGCATTCACCAGCTAACTAGTGTTCAAGTTCGATGGTTGCCCATCGACCTAACTATCCGAAGACGAATTGTCTCAAATTGTTAGTGAAGATGGAAATTTCCATCCACTTGAAATTAGATTTATACTAGCATAAAATGACCGAATAGGTGATAACGGGTTAGAAGAATTAAAAAATATTGTTCTATGATACTTCTATCAGACTTTTAAGCTCGAAGAGCTCAAAATAACACAAAAATTGTATTTTTGAGCTCGAAGAGCTCAAAAACGTCATTATTGCAGTTTTATGCACCTAGGTATGGAATTAGCGGGAAGTTGCACGGATAACCTTCAGGGTCTACCGTTTTTCTAATTTTTTTTTTATTAATTGAATTAGCAATAAAAAAAATATTTTTTAAAAATTTCACGTATAGTTTTTCAAATTTTTTGACATGTGGAATTTTTTCCATCAATGTTTTGTCACCTGTCTCCTAATTTTATTTTCATAATTAAATTAGCCGACATCTGAAAATTTATATAATTTTTTTTATTGAAAAAATTATTACAAAAAAGTCAAAAAAAAAAATTTCACATGTAAAAAATTGTACGTGTAATTTTTTTTAAGTGTTTTTTTACTTGAAATTCAATTGTTAAAAAAAATACAAAAATTGTTGAACGTCTAATTTTAGTGTGTTAATAATTAATGCTTTTTACCATAATTATTTGCTCAATAATTTTGGTGTTAATGTTTCTAAATAAATTAATTTAACAATTTCTTACTTGTAAATTTCATTACTGTGTTCAATAATCCGATTGATTTGTTTGTTCAACAAATCTTTCTCATTTTTTTCAACGACACAATAATCACTAAAGTTCAAATCAATATTTTTCAAATTCTGCTTAATAATTTCTAATTGACAGCACGCAGCATTAATTAATCCAGTTATTAAAGTGTCCATAGCAATATTGTGAAAACAAGCTATAATAACTGCAATTGCTTGATGACCGGAAGTAATTTCAAAAGCGGGGCTTTTTTTTGTGTCATAAGGGTACCAAGCTTCCATTGGCAGGCGTCTTGTGTTTCCAGCAATTGCATCAGCAATTGGAGTTGCTCCCCAACAAGAAACGGCAATTGTTCCAAAACTTTGGTACGCTGCATGGTGAAGCAATCCTTGCCATGCGTAATAAGTAAACACGCGTTCGTATTTAGCTTCGTTGGAATAATAATTTACTGTTGAAAGCTTATCTAAAAGAACTTGAATCCTTTTTTGGTTTTTAAGGATTACAAATACCTTTTGAAAATAATTTTTAATGAAATATTGGGTTAAAAAATTGGATAGATTTTTTAGAGAAATTGGGGCATGATGGTTCTTTAGAATTTTTTTATTCTAGTCAATTTATGATGGTAAGTATTTAAGCACTATTTCTAGATACATAATTAAGAAATGACCTAGTATCTTGTAAACTATTGACATTTTTAAAGATATAAGCTCATTT
Organism: Cotesia glomerata; assembly: GCF_020080835.1. Taxonomy (NCBI): domain Eukaryota; kingdom Metazoa; phylum Arthropoda; class Insecta; order Hymenoptera; family Braconidae; genus Cotesia; species Cotesia glomerata. The sequence goes on along the minus strand of NC_058163.1, from coordinate 449,652 downwards.
TGATGTTACACTCATCGAGACCTTTCATTTGAGTACCCACATCAATTTTTCATAAATATTATATATTTATATATATTATATATATGTATAAATGAAAAATATATCAAAAATGCCATGTGGGTAGTCAAATGAAAGATCTCGATGAGTGTAACATCAAAATAAGTTATATCTTAAAAAATATCAGTAATTAAGAAATAACATTGTATCTTGTGAACTATTGACATTTTTAAAGATATAAACTCATCTTGATGTTACATTCATCGAGAGCTTTCATTTGAGTACCCACATCAATTTTTCATATATTTTATATATTTATATATTTTATGAATACCATATATATAAAATATATGAAAAATGCCATGTGGGTACTTAAATGAAAGATCTCGATGAGTGTAACATCAAAATGAGTTTATATCTTAAAAAATGTCAGTAATTAAGAAATGACCTTGTATCTTGTGAAATATTGACATTTTTAAGAATATAAGCTCATCCTGATGTTACATTCATCGAGACCTTTTATTTGAGTACCCACATCAATTTTTCATATATTTCATATATTTATATATATTATATATATGTATATATGAAAAATATATCAAAAATGCATGTGAGTAATTAAATGAAAGTTCTCGATGAGTATAACATTGAAATGAGTTTATATCTTAAAAAATGTCAATAATTAAGAAATAACATTGTATTTTATCAACTAATGACATTTTTAAGAATATAAGCTCATCCTGATGTTACATTCATTGAGACCTTTTATTTGAGTACCCACATCAATTTTTCATATATTTCATATATTTATATATATTATATATATGTATATATGAAAAATATATCAAAAATGCATGTGGGTAATTAAATGAAAGTTCTCGATGAGTATAACATTGAAATGAGTTTATATCTTAAAAAATGTCAATAATTAAGAAATGACATTTTATTTTGTCAACTAATGACATTTTTAAAGATATAAGCTCATCCCGACATTATACTCATGGAGACCTTTCATTTGAGTACCCACATCAATTTTCCATATATTTCATATATTTATATATATTATATATATGTATATATGAAAAATATATCAAAAATGCATGTGGGTAATTAAATGAAAGTTCTCGATGAGTATAACATTGAAATGAGTTTATATCTTAAAAAATGTCAATAATTAAGAAATGACATTTTATTTTGTCAACTAATGACATTTTTAAAGATATAAGCTCATCCCGACATTATACTCATGGAGACCTTTCATTTGAGTACCCACATCAATTTTTCATATATTTATGTACATATGTATTTTATATATATTATATATATATATGTATATCAAAAATATATCAAAAATGCTTGTGGGTACTCAAATGAAAGCTCTTGATGAGTATAACGTCAAGATGAGCTTTTATCTTTAAAAACCTCAATATTTAAGAAAATACAGTGCAATTTAACAAAAGTCATTATTTAATAACACAAAATTATATTTATTTACAGTTCACAATGCAGTCACGTAGTGACTGCTAAGTTTTCAATCTTAATTATTGAATTTCCAAAGAATTTCTATTTAAAAAACCTTTTTAAACTAGTAAACACTTTTATTCATTCCTCAAATTAAAAATTTAATTTCTTCTTCTTTAAATTCCTATAGCTTCTTTACTTAAATAAAAATTTCATCTAATTTATTATTGGTTTTCTTAAAATTAAAATATAAGTAATGTCATTTTCTAAGCATTAATTACCAAAAAAAAAATTATTTATTATTACTTTAAAATAATTTTTTTTAGTATAAAAAAAAATCCTTTTTTTTTTCTTTCAATTTTACTCCCTTTAAAAATAAAAATTTCTAAATCTTTCAAGCCCCAGTTTCACTTTAATAAAAAAAATTAAATAATAATAATAATAACCTTATAAGCATGAATACTATTAGTCATCAATAAAAAAGCAGTAGCAATCATAAGTTCAATATTCCCCCAAATTACAAACAAATTAACAGTTTGTACCGTCAAATAAATTCCAAGAATAAAAATAAAACTCAAAAAAGTGTAGAATAAATAAATACTTCTATAAGGTTCTAACAATGGCGGCCAAGTTCCGATATATTTTGTTAAAGTAAGAGATACTTTAATGTTATAATAAGGCTGTAAATGCCGCAATTCAATACTATCTAATTCCATAATAATTTTTAATGTTAAATTAATTAAGAAAGTTTAAACTCCGACTGAAACTCGATTACGACTGAACCTCTGAGAAATCAAAAGCTTTCGACAGTTTAATAATTCAAGAAATCAAATTTGAAGGCAGAGATAATATAGGTCTTTTGTATTCTCTGTAATGTATTCAGTAATTATCTATTGGAAATTGTACAACATCTGAGGAAAGGAAATTTCGTAAATATCGTGTGTGTATTATACTACAGTCGTTATAATTACTAATTTATAATACGTAACTTGTAATCACGCTAACGCTATTAATTCAAGTCTGTAATTTATTTTGATAATACGTTGCTTCTATAGGATCTATCTATACCTCTATATCTCTAGCTTAAAATTATGTATTGTATATAGATAGAAATTTTTATATTTAATTTATTTCTTAATATCTTCTTCAATTATTTTAAAGATCGTTTAAATACACAGAAGGATAAAATTTTTATTTTTTTTTATATTATTGTGAAATATTTCTTCAATATTTTTATAAAGAAGAAATAACTTCTATTTTATTTACTTAATTATTTTTTTATATAATTGAAAAATATTTCTTCAATATTTTTATTAAATTTTACAAAGAAGAAATATCTTTTTTTTTATTCATTTAATTAATTTTTTATTTTATCTATATAAATTGTGGAATATTTCTTCAATATTTTTATAAAATTTTACAAAGAAGAAATAGCATTTTTTTTTTTTTTTTAGTTAATTTGTGTTTTATTTTTTTTTATATAATTGTAGAATATTTCTTTAATTTTTTTATAAAATTTTAAAAAGAAGAAATAATTTTTTTTTATTCACTTAATTAATTTTTTATTTTTTTTTTTTAATTGTGGAATATTTCTTCAATATTTTTATAAAATTTTACAAAGAAGAAATAAAATAAAATAAAAAAGAAATAGCTTCTTTTTTATTCACTTAATTTATTTTTTATATTTTTTATATAATTGTGGAATATTTCTTAAATATTTTTTATAAAATTTTACAAAGAAGAAATAAATTTTTTTAATTTATTCACTAAAAATCAGGTATGTCGTACCATTCTAGAGTTTTATTACTTGAATAATCTAATTTATATTGAACACACTTTTTTTCAGTCCTTCGTGAGCTGAAAAAAAAAAAAAAATTTTTTTTTTCGAGAAGTTGCAAGTTTAAAAAATAAATATATTTTTTAAAATTATTTTTGTAATTTTGAAATTTTTGGCATTAATTAAATTTATAAAAAAATTTTTTAACGTTAAGAAAAATTATTTATGTGAAAAAAAACAATGTTTTTAAATTTTTTATAAAAAAATTAGATAATTTTAATGGTATTGCATTTTTTTAATTTTTTGCATTATTTAAATTTATAAAAAAAAATTTTAATTAAAAAAATGTTTTAGTTTTGTATAAAACTTTATTTTTATGAAAGAACGATATTTTTTAATTTTTTATAAAAAAATTGAACAATTTTAAAAATAAAATAAAAAATGTAATTGTTTGGAATCATTTTTTTTTTATTGATAATAAAAAGAAAAATTTTTTTAATTCTTACCTATCATACTTCTCGCAAGCCATAATTGGATAATGAAACCCAAAACATTGTGGTCTTAAAATATTGAAGTACGTTGTACCTATATTTGTTGATATGAGCGTATTGACTTTTTTCAAACATTTATAAAATTCATAATCACACGAGCATGCTGATCTTGAGTCAGAAAATAAAGAATAAAAAATTAATAAATTATTTTAAAATTATTAAAAAAAAAATTTTAAATACAAAAGAAGAAATCTGAAAATCAGAAAAGAAGAAATAAAATTCTGAATAAAAAAAAATCAAATTTATATTAAAAATTAAATAAATTATTAAAAATTAAATAAATTATTAAAAATTAAATAAATTATTAAAAATTAAATAAATTATTAAAAATTAAATAAATTATTAAAAATTAAATAAATTATTAAAAATTAAATAAATTATTAAAAATTAAATAAATTATTAAAAATTAAATAAATTATTAAAAATTAAATAAATTATTAAAAATTAAATAAATTTTTAAATACAAAAGAAGAAGTATGAAAGAAGAAATAAAATTTTGAATGAAAAAAAAATTAAATTTATATTAAAAATTAAATAAATTGTTAAATAAAATTTTTAAATACATAAGAAGAAATTCGAAAATTAAAAAAGAAGAAATGAAATTTTGAATTTAAAAAAATTACATTTATACTAAAAATTAAATGAATTATTAAATAAAATTTTTTGATTTGAAGTATACTTGCAATAAAACACTTGTTCCTTTATAAATAAAACATTTAAAAAAATCGCTTTAATTTTATGTTAATAATTAAAATAAATTAAAAATAATTACCGAGTAAAAATTCCAATATTTTTTAACGATCCCATACTTTCGCCAGCTTGAATTGAGTAAGGACATGAATCATGTTGCCGACAACATATATCAGTTTGTGAAAAAACTCCAATATCATCATTTTTTCTTGCTGAATTTCCACTACCACACCACAAAGTTCCTTAATTAATTAAAATATTAATTAAAATTCAATAAAAAAAAATATTAATTATAATTTAATAAAAGAAAAAAAAAATAGTAATTAAAATTTAAAAAAAAAAAAAAAATATTAATAAAAAAAAAAAATATTAATTAAAAAAAAAAAAATTAATTAAAAAAAAAAATATTAATTCAAATTTAATAAAAAAAAAATTAATAAAAAAAAAATATTAATAAAAAAAAAAATATTAATTAAAATTTGATAAAAGAAAAAAATATTAATAAAAAAAAAAAAAATATTAATTAAAATTTAATAAAAAAAAAAATAATAAAAAAAAATATTAATTAAAATTTAATAAAAAAAAAAAAAAAAAAAAAATAAAATATTAAAAAAAAAAAATTAATAAAAAAAAAATATTAATAAAAATTTAATAAAAAAAAAAAAATATTAATTAAAATTTGATAAAAAAAAAAATATTATCAAAAAAAAAAATTAATAAAAAAAAATATTAATAAAAAAAAAAAAATATTAATTAAAATTTAATAAAAGAAGAAAATTAAAATATTGCAAACAATAAAAAAAAAAAATATTATTTAAAATTTAATAAAAAAAATAGTAATTAAAATTTAATAAAAAAAAAAAAAATATTAATTAAAAAAAAAATTATTAATTCAAATTTAATAAAAAAAAAATTAATAAAAAAAACTATTAGTAAAAAAAAAATATTAATTAAAATTTGATAAAAGAAAAAAATATTAATAAAAAAAAAAAAAATTAATAAATAAAAAATATTAATAAAAATTTAATAAACGAAAACAAAAAAATATTAATTAAAATTTAATAAAAAAAAAATAATAATAAAAAAAAAATATTAATTAAAATTTAATAAAAAAAAATAATTAAAAAAAAAAATATTAATTAAAATTTGATAAAAGAAAAAAATATTAATAAAAAAAAAAAAAATATTAATTAAAATTTAATAAAAGAAGAAAATTAAAATATTGCAAACAATAAAAAAAAAATATTTACCAGGAAAAATAGCTTGAAAATCATCTCTAAATATATTTAAAATATCACCAAAGCCTCTTTCAGTACTTTCAGTCGCTTCATTAACTTTAGTAGCATTAGGCCGTAGTAAAAAAATTCTAAATGACTCAGGTAAAAAAGAAACAATAACTTCAACGATCCCATTAGTATCAGAGCGTTGAATAGTTGCTAAAATAACTTGAAAGAATTTTTCTATTCTTGATCTGTATGTTAATTTCATATCGATTTCATTATCAATGTAGTCATAGGATAAATCATTGTTTAATTTACTATTATTTTTATTATTATCAATTAATATTTCTTCACTAGCAATAAAATTAACCATTTGATGAATTATTAATAATTTTATAAAAACATGAATCATAATGCATCTATAAAAATGTATTTTTTTGTAATCAATTAATTAAATTATAAAACACTTGTTTAATTAATTAATTACCTGCAGGAGTATGAATATTTATAAAAGGTTAATAAATATTATTTAATATTTATGGCGCAGTTACTTTCAAGTCTCAGCGAGTACAGACATTCTTATAAGTGACAGCCAACTCTTTTATACAATCAGCGAGAATCGAGAAAGAAACCACGAGTCAAGAGTTTATGAGTTGTAATGAAAGACTCATTGAAAAATATTACTTTTATATTTAGTAATAATATTGTAGGAGTTCATTTTTCAATACTATTTTTTTTTTATTGCTTTTGTTGAAGAAAAAAATTTTTAACGCGGTAAAGAGTGTTATTAATTATTGTACATTTTATCTGATGTGTCATAACAATTAATGCATGCTTATATTTATTTTTTTTAAGTGTAATATATTCACTCAAATTTGTTAACTTGTCGGTTTAACAGTAGGTCAAGAGCGTTTACTTTTTGGTCTAAGAAACGGATAAAGTCTCTTTACCTCCAAGGTCATTAAACTTAATGCTTGTTAAAATAATAATTATGTATAATTGTAAAAGTTGTAATTAATTGTTGCTTTAGAAAGTTTTGTTTATGTTCGTGTAATGCAATTATTGTTATTATTATATAGTTAAATAATTTTTTTTTTTAATAAAAAAAATTATTTTTTTTTAAACTGGCTGGGATAATTTTTGTAAGAAATGATTTTTTATTACACGGTAATTTTATGTACATTTAAAATTTACAGTTGAAAATTATTAATATGAATGTATACTGATAGGAGAATTTATTAATTATTAATAATTTAATTTATTTGAAGAGGCTCTATTTTTAGGTACATAATTGAGAAATTACCTTGTATCTAGAGAACTATTGACATTTTTAAAGATATAAGCTCATCCCGATGTTACACTCATCAAGACCTTTCATTTGAGTACCCACATCAATTTTTCATATATTTTATATATTTATATATTTCACAAATACCATATATATAAAATATATAAAAAATGCCATGTGGGTACTCAAATGAAAGGTCTCGATGAGTGTAACATCAAAATGAGTTTATATCTTAAAAAATGTCAGTATTTAAGAAATGATATTGTATTTTGTGAACTACTGACATTTTTAAAGATATAAGCTCATCTTGATGTTATACTTATCGAGAACATTCATTTGAGTACCCACATCAATTTTTCATATATTTATATATATTACATATATGTATATATGAAAAATATATCAAAAATGCATGTGGGTACTCGAATGAAAGCTCTTGATGAGTATAATATCAAGATGAGCTTATATCTTTTAAAATGTCAATAGTTAAAGAAGTACAGTGTAATTTAACATAATTAAGAAATGACATTGTATCTTATGGACTATTGACATTTTTAAAGATATAAGCTCATCCCGATGTTACACTCATCGAGACCTTTCATTTGAATACCCACATCAATTTTTCATATATTTTATATATTTATATATATTACATATATGTGTAAATGAAAAATATATAAAAATACATGTGGGTACTCAAATAAAAGCTCTTAATGAGTATAATATCAAGATGAGCTTATATCTTTAAAAATGTCAATAATTAAGAAAGTACAGTGCAATTTAACATAATTAAGAAATGACATTGTATCTTGTGAACTATTGACATTTTTAAAGATATAAGCTCATCTTGATGTTATACTTATCGAGACCTTTCATTTGAGTACCCACATCAATTTTTCATATATTTCATATATTTATATATATCACAAATACCATATATATAAAATATATGAAAAATGCCATGTGGGTACTCAAATGAAAGGTCTCGATGAGTGTAACATCAAAATGAGTTTATATCTTAAAAAATGCCAATAATTAAGAAAGTACAGTGCAATTTAACATAATTAAGAAATGACATTGTATCTTGTGAACTATTGACATTTTTAAAGATATAAGCTCATCTTGATGTTATACTTATCGAGACCTTTCATTTGAGTACCCACATCAATTTTTCATATATTTATATATATTAAATATATGTATATATGAAAAATATATTAAAAATGGATGTGGGTACTCAAATGAAAGCTCTTGATGAATATAACATCGGGATGAGCTTATATCTTTAAAAAATTCAATATTTAAGAAAGTACAGTGCAATTTATCAAAATTCATTATTTAATAAAGCAAAATTTTATTTATTTATAGTTCACACGTTATAGCAGTCACACAATGACTGCAAGGTTGTTAGTTTATTTGAAGACAATTATATAATTTATTAAATTTTGATAAATATTTTTGAACATTTAATAAATAGTTTATTAACTGTTAATAAATATTTATTAAATCCTATGATGTTAAAAAATCATTTATTAACAGTCAATAAAGCTTATTAAATATAAACAAATCCTTCTATCAGTGTAGTATTGATAAAATTTTAAATCAATAAAAATTTAATTTTTAAATTTAAAAAATAAATTGAAGTTTAAAAAAAATGTCAAATAAATAAATTAATTATTCAAAAAATAAATGTTTGATATATGCAATTATTTAAAATAACAATTAAAAATTAGCTATCAATATAATCTTCTTTATTTTGATCATTATTTGTTGACCGTCTTTTTTCAATACGTGCGCACTTTGGGCAACAGTGATTTCTTTTAGACCAACAAGCTCGGTGGTGGACGGCATTGCATTGCTGACATAAAATAGCACTTGGATCCCATGGATATATTACCTCATTATTGCCACAAATTTCACATAAATGCCCACTAAAAAAATTATTTCACTTTAGCTTAGTCTTGGTCGTGCCAATGAGAAAGCGGATCGATAAATCGCAAAAAATTGGTAAGTGAAAGACCTACATTCTAGTTTATTGTAAAGTATAATCAACTATTTTAAATTTTTTCATTTTTTATTAATAATTTAAATCTTAAGAATTTTTTTCAGTAATAAGTTAAAATAATATTCAGACATTTTTTAAATTGAAAAATTATTATATAACTCATAAAGTTATTTTCTTATGAAAATTAATTTAGCAGATATTTGATAATTTTAAAAATTTATTTAACAAATAAATTATAGCAAAAAAAATTGATATGTAGAAATTAAAAAAAATTAAAATTGCAATTTTTTAAAACTAATTTTTTTGCAACAAATTTATTTGTTTAAGAAAATTAAAAAATTGTCAAGTGACAAATATCTTGAAAATTATTGATATTTTTAAAGATATAAGCTCACCCCGACATTACACTCATTGAGACCTTTTATGTGAGTACCCACATCAATTTTTCATATATTTTATATATTTATATATTCCACAAATACCATATATATAAAATATATAAAAAATGCCATGTGGGTACTTAAATTAAAGGTCTCGATGAGAGTAACATCGAAATGAGTTTATATCTTAAAAAATGTTGATAATTAAGAAATGACATTGTATCTTGTGAACTATTGACATTTTAAAAGATATAAGCTCATCCCGATGTTACACTCATCAAGACCTTTCATTTGAGTACCCACATGCATTTTTGATATATTTCATATATTTATATATATTATATATATGTATATATGAAAAATATATCAAAAATGCATGTGGGTACTCAAATGAAAGCTCTTGATGAGTGTAACAACAGGATGAGCTTATATCTTAAAAAATGTCAGTAATTAAGAAATGACATTGTGTCTTGTGAACTATTGACATTTTTAAAGATATAAGCTCATCCCGGTGTTATACACATCAAGACCTTTCATTTGAATACCCACATCAATTTTTCATATATTTTATATATTTATATATATTATATATATGTATATATGAAAAATATATCAAAAATGCATGTGGGTACTCAAATGAAAGCTCTTGATGAGTGTAACAACAGGATGAGCTTATATCTTAAAAAAATGTCAGTAATTAAGAAATGACATTGTATCTTGTGAACTATTGACATTTTTAAAGATATAAGCTCATCCCGGTGTTATACACATCAAGACCTTTCATTTGAATACCCACATCAATTTTTCATATATTTTATATATTTATATATATTATATATATGTATATATGAAAAATATATCAAAAATGCATGTGGGTACTCAAATGAAAACTCTTGATGAGTGTAACAACAGGATGAGCTTATATCTTTAAAAATGTCAATAGTTAAGTAATTACAGTGCAATTTAACAAAATTTATTATTTAATAAAAGCAAAATTTTATTTATTCATAGTTCTCAAGCCACGGTAGTCACGTAGGGACTGCAGCAAGGTTGCTAGTTGCATTTATTTCTTTAATTTTAATAATTAAAATACTCACCGGGCTCGACATAATTCACATGATTCAGTAATATGCTCCCGCATTAAATCGTAAGCTCCACGAATTTCATCCATCAACACTCCATTGTGAAAATCAACGAGATCTTTTATTGAATAATTACCAGAATTTTCAATCATATGAGTACGTAATCCAATACGCCATGGTAATCTTTGTATATCAGCTTCTGGGCAAAATACTAAATATTTTTTCATCATTTGTAATTCTTCACGTAATTTCTAAAATAAATTATTTATTAAATTAATTTAAAATTAATAATTAATAATTTAATTTAATTTAAAATTAATAATTAATAATTTAATCTAAAATTAATAATTAATAATTTAATTTAAAATTAATAATTAATAATTTAATTTAATATAATGAAAGAAAAAATTTATTTTTAAAAAAATGGACAAGAAATTAATTTGTTGACAAAAATTTTTTTTTTTTTTTAGAAAAAAAAAATTTTTTTAGAAAAAATTTTCATCCAAAATTTAAGAAGCTTTTTTTACCGAGAAAATTGCAGTAAAAAAAATTTTTATTCCTCAGCTAAGAATTAAAATTTTTTAAAAATTAAAAAAGAAATTTTTGAAAAATTGAGAAAAAAAACTGAAAAAGAAATTTTTAAAAAATTAAAAAAGAAATTTTAAAAAAAATTAAGAAATAAATTTTTTCTCTATAAAAAAAAATGTAATTATAAAAAATGAATATTAATTACTTTTATAAGCGATAGATCAGGTACTAATTCAAATAATTTAGGATTTAATTGTTCTAATAATAGAACAGGACGTTCATTTAATAATTGTAAAAGCTGCGCTGCTAGTCTGCTAACACGCTTAGGCTCCATATCCCAATTTCTTATCACTCTTGCAGGAATCACAGCCATCGTATTCCAATGACAGCGCTGACAATAATACAACCCTGTATAATCACAAAGTCTTGGTTCTACCCAAGCAGATTCTGAAATTTAAATTGTATAGTGGTTAAATATAAATAATGTAAGGTAATGTAATTTATTTACTGGCTGTAAGAATAATAAGTATATAATTGATAAATTATCTAGATATTAATAATATGAATTTGGTAAAATTTTAATTAAATAATCTAAATACCTGGTTGTTTGAAAGGACTGCCAAAACAAGGTAATGACAATCCTTTTAATGCAGCTTGGAATTAAAAATTAACCATTATTTTTATGTAATCAATTAAAATATTTTTTTCCTTATTTGATTTTTTAATATGAAAAATTATTTAAGTATTATTATATAATAATTTTAATATTACAATTATGATCTATGCACATGTAATTATGGTGACAATTCTAGTGAAGTGAAAGCTAGAATTATTCATTTTTTAATTTATCTTTCAATTGCATTTTTAATAATTACAAAATCAATTTGATATAATTATCATTAAATATTTTGTGTTAATTTAATATAAAAAAAAATACGCAATTTAATAAATTTAATCTCATTTAAAAATTGAATAATCTATATTGTTAACAGTCAATTTATTATGATAAGAAGTATTTAGGCTGCATTCGAAAATTCTCTATATCTAGATACATAATTAAGAAATGACCTTGTATCTTGTGGAATATTGACATTTTTAAAGATATAAGCTCATCCCAGCATTACACTCATCGAGACCTTTCATTTGAGTACCCACATCAATTTTTCATATATTTTATATATTTATATATATTATATAAATGTATAAATGAAAAATATATCAAAAATGCATGTGGGTACTCAAATGAAAGCTCTTGATGAGTATAACATCAAATTGGGCTTATACTTTTAAAATATATATTATATATATGTATGTATGAAAAATATATCAAAAATGCATGTGGGTACTCAAATGAAAGCTCTTGATGAGTGTAACATCGAAATAAGTTTATATCTTAAAAAATGTCAACAATTAAGAAATGACATTGTATCTTATGAACTATTGATATTTTCAAAGATATAAGCTCATCCCAGCATTACATTCATCGAGACCTTTCATTTGAGTACCCACATCAATTTTTCATATATTTTATATATTTTATATATTTATATATATTATATAAATGTATATATGAAAAATATATCAAAAATGCATGTGGGTACTCAAATGAAAGCTCTTGATGAGTATAACATCAAATTGAGCTTATATCTTTAAAATATATATTATATATATGTATGTATGAAAAATATATCAAAAATGCATGTGGGTACTCAAATGAAAGCTCTTGATGAGTGTAACATCGAAATAAGTTTATATCTTAAAAAATGTCAACAATTAAGAAATGACATTGTATCTTATGAACTATTGATATTTTCAAAGATATAAGCTCATCCCAGCATTACACTCATCGAGACCTTTCATTTGAGTACCCACATCAATTTTTCATATATTTTATATATTTATATATATTATATAAATGTATATATGAAAAATATATCAAAAATGCATGTGGGTACTCAAATGAAAGCTCTTGATGAGTATAACATCAAATTGAGCTTATATCTTTAAAATATATATTATATATATGTATGTATGAAAAATATATCAAAAATGCATGTGGGTACTCAAATGAAAGCTCTTGATGAGTATAACATCAAATTGAGCTTATATCTTTAAAATATATATTATATATATTTATGTATGAAAAATATATTAAAAATGCATGTGGGTAATCAAATGAAAGCTCTTGATGATTGTAACATCAAGATGAGCTTATATCTTCAAAAATGTCAATAGTTAAAAAAGTACAGTGCAATTTAACAAAAGTCATTATTTAAAAATTGAATAATTTTAAAATTTCTTATTATTAATAATTACTCTATTAAAAATTAAATGTATTTTAATTAACCTTCTAAATTTTTTTAAAAAAGTATATAAAAATAACTTACTAAATGTTAAACGAGTATGACATTCAGCACACTTATATCCTTGAGCAGATAAACCTTTTTCAGGGCATATTTCTTTTGTAAAAATATAACCACCGGCTTCACTAGCTAACACGTGAGCGCAAACACGTCTTATGTCGGTGATACATTTCCAATGACATGAAAAACCGCAATCTAGAATAATTAGAATATTAAAATTTTAATATTACTATTGAATAATTTTTAATTAATTTAATTATTTAAAACTTTATTAATTAATTAAAATTAAACTTAATCAATTTAATTAATTAAAAATTTAATTAAGTTGTAGAAGAAATATTAATGATACTAAAATCAGCCAACTTTAAAAAATTTTTAAATTTTTTCAACAATTAAATAACAAGTAAAATATTATTTTAAAAAATGCACGTGTAATTTTTTAAATTTTCTATAAGAGGAATTTTTTTAATAAAAAAAATTATTAAAATTTTTAAATGTCAGCTAATTTAATTTTGATGAAATATTAATTAATAAAAAAAAAAAATAAATTACCATTACACATATACCAAGATTGTAACATCATCCAGATAGTACCACTACAATGATCACAATAAAGAGGCCCAGTGCTTGGAATCTGATATTTGTGTGGTACCAAATGATGACCTAAAATAACTTGTGTTTCAAATAAATTAACATCTGATGACTCTCGTAATTCTTGAGCACGTAATCTCAGTTCAATTAATCGTCTAACAAGCCATTTACGTTCATCAGTACATTCTTGACTATCTAATATCATTTGTTTACACTTTTCAATCATTTCATTGAGATCCTCTTGCGTTGCGGTCTGTAAATAAATTAAAAAATCAAAATTAAAATTTGTAATGAAATTAGATCAAAAAAATATTTTAAAAAAATTTTCTAAATATTCTAAATGCACAATTTTTATTTTTATTTTTTTGTAATAATTTTTTATTAATTATTTTTTTGTAATTATTTTTTTATAATAATTTATTAATTATTTTTTTTTTAATAATAATTTATTAATTATTTTTTTTTAAATAATTTTTTATTAATTATTTTTTTGTAATAATTTTTTATTAATTATTTTTTTTTAAATAATTTTTTATTAATTATTTTTTTGTAATAATTTTTTATTAATTATTTTTTTATAATAATTTATTATTTTTTTTTAATAATAATTTATTAATTATTTTTTAATAATTTTTTATTAATTATTTTTTTTGTAATAATTTTTTATTAATTATTTTTTTATAATAATTTATTATTTTTTTTTTAATAATAATTTATTAATTATTTTTTTTTAAATAATTTTTTATTAATTATTTTTTTTTTAATAATTTTTTATTAATTATTTTTTTTTTAATAATTTTTTATTAATTATTTTTTTTTTAATAATTTTTTATTAATTATTTTTTTTTTAATAATTTTTTATTAATTATTTTTTTATAATAATTTATTAATTTTTTTTTTTTAAACAATTTTTTATTAATTATTTTTTTGTAATAATTTTTTATTAATTATTGTTAAGTAATAATTTTTTATTAATTATTTTTTTATTAATTATTTTTTATTAATTATTTTTTTTTTAATTATAATTTATTAATTATTTTTTTAAAATAATTTTTTCTTAATTTTTTTTATAATAATTTTTTAATAATACTAAAATCAACTGACAACTGTCAATTTTAAAAAAATCAATTAGAATAAAAAAAAATAATTAAAAAAAATGTTGACTAATAATTTTCTTTAATTTTCACACTTGGAATTTTTGAATAAAATTTTATTATTTAATTTTTAATAAAAATAAATAATTATTTCTTACCTTGGATAAAGATAACAAAGACTCAACAGATTTCAAACTGAATGGGACATTAATTTTACCTTCAGAATTGTCATCAGTATCATGAGTAACATTATCAGACACTGAAGATGATGGAGTTGATCCAGTTAAACTATTAGTATCATAATTAAGATCTGAACTATTGCTTGTGTTTATTAATGATTCTGCCATTATCAAATTTGTAGATAAATATTATCAATTTAAAATTAATAATATATATAATTTTACTTCTTAAAGTTTTTAGCTATTTACAAAAAAATTTAAAACAAATACTAAAATAATTTTATTCTTATTTACAAATGTGACTTTTCATTAAATCAACCACTGGACAACAACAATAACAACATGACCATGAGACACCAGTTGGCAAGTTCATGTTTGCAGTGTGAAGTTAGTTAGTATATAAAGTTGTTTCTAAAACATGAACACAGCTGATAGTAAAATCGATTGTTTTTATAATACTGAAGTTAGCTGACAGCTGTCAATTTTTTAATTTTTATAACAAGTCAATCCCATCCACTTTTATAATTTAGATGAAAAATATGAAAATATATTATGTAACCAAACTATTCGTAACGTGATTGGTCGAATATATCATAAGCATGAAAATATATGCAAACTCTATAGTCAGGCGCGCGCTTGCGCGCGCAAATTTAAATTCTAGTCCCATAATAAAATTGAGATGAAATGTATGTGAAACCAATTTATTCGTGTTGTGATTGGTCGAAAATAAATACTCTCATTCTGATTGGTTGAAAGTGAATATAATATACATAAACGACACACAAATATATCATGACAATAAATATGAGGCGCGGCTTGCGCGCGCAAATTTGAATTCTAGTCCCATAATAAAATTGAGATGAAATGTATGTAAAACCAATTTATTCGTAATGTGATTGGTTGAAAATATTTATTCTCATTCTGATTGGTTGAAAACGAATATAATATACATAAACTACACATAAATATATCATGACCATAAATATGAGGCGCGCGTTTGCGCGCGTAAATTAAATTCTAGTCCCATAATAAAATTGAGATGAAATGTATGTGAAACCAATTTATTCGTGTTGTGATTGGTCGAAAATAAATACTCTCATTCTGATTGGTTGAAAGTGAATATAATATACATAAACTACACATAAATATATCATGACAATAAATATGAGGCGCGGCTTGCGCGCGCAAATTTGAATTCTAGTCCCATAATAAAATTGAGATGAAATGTATGTGAAACCAATTTATTCGTGATGTGATTGGTTGAAAATATTTATTCTCATTCTGATTGGTTGAAAACGAATATAATATACATAAACTACACATAAATATATCATGACAATAAATATGAGGCGCGGCTTGCGCGCGCAAATTTGAATTCTAGTCCCATAATAAAATTGAGATGAAATGTATGTAAAACCAATTTATTCGTAATGTGATTGGTTGAAAATATTTATTCTCATTCTGATTGGTTGAAAACGAATATAATATACATAAACTACACATAAATATATCATGACCATAAATATGAGGCGCGCGCAAATTAAATTCTAGTTATAATTAAAAAAATGCTTAATTATAATTAATTATAATTATTTCTTATTAATTACAGTTAATATATTATTAAAGAAATTTAGTGAAAAAAAACATTTATAAGCGGCAATAAAAAAAAAAGATGATATTAAAGTTAGCTATCACTTAAATTGACCATTTTTTAATTTAAATTGATAAATTTATTTAACAAAAAAATTTGTTCTGAAAAATTATTTTTAAAAAATTGCATTTTTAATTTTTTAAATTTTCTAATTGTCAATTTTTTTTATTCAGTAATTTATTTATTAGAAAAATTATTAAATATCTCCTGAATTAATTTCCATAAAAAAAAAAGATAAGTGAAAATTTAGAATTTTTTTTTATTGAAAAAATTATTAAAAAAAAAAAAACAAAAAAATAATTTTCATTTAAAAAACTGTAAGTGCAATTTTTATAAAATATTTTTTTGTTCTAATTTACTTATTAAAAAAAATTAAAAACGTCTACTAACTTTAGTATTATTTTTTATTATAATAAAATCATTTAAGGAGATCCACGCGAAGTAGTCAAGTTTTTAAAACTTCCTGAAAATTTGTAAATTTAATCTACATAGCCTAATAATCAATAAAAAAATTAAAAAACAGTAGGTTTCCGGGATATTTAATGAAATAATTAGGTTTGAAAATTGTAATTTTTATTTATTTATTTATTTTATTTATTAAATTTTGATCCTAGAGCAAGTGCTCCCTAAGGACCATCAGAATTAAGTACATTACATAATGAGTACATATAAATTAATGTAATATTAGGATAATAGAATATAATAGATTAATTATAGAAATTATAACATGATAAGTAAAATGATAAATAGCATAATATAATAAGTGTTAATGAATATAATAATGACAAAAAATATTATTGTTATTGTTCTTGATTCTTCGCAACAATTCTTTGCACAGTTTTATATATTTCTATCAAAATGCCAATTAAAACACGCTACTCTAAACTCTTCAAATGTGCCTAATGCAACAATATCAGTAGTTAAATGTAGTTAAATGGAGGTTTCACCAGCCGTGTATTTGGTTAAGAATTTAATGCAATTAACGATTAAAAAAAAAATTTTTAACTTCCCGCTAAGAAAATCGAAGATTTTCAAAAATCGAGAAGTTATTGTTTTCACCCCGTTTTGCAAAAATCGAGTTTTTATCAGATCTCGACGTTTGAAGGTCACAGGAAGCTTCCCTGACTATCCCCGCGAGGTTGTCACGGTGTCTGTATGTATGTGAAAGTATGTGAAAGTATGTGAAAGTATGTGAACCGCTTATAACTTTTGAACGGCTTGACCGATTTCATCGCGGTTGGTGCCATTCGAAAGGGCTTGACTAAACTTAGATTTTGAAAACTATTTGGACCGATTCAGATCAATAGATTTTGAGAAACCTTTAAAAAACTGAAAAAAAAATTTTTTTCAAATGTGGTTTTTTTGGAATAACTTTTAAACGGCTTGATGGTTCAATTCCAAAAGCTAATCAGCTCTTAACCTCGAAAAACCACGTCGATCGCCATCAGTCCGGTCAAAATCGGTTGATTCGTTCGAGAGATATCGTGAACGAAAGAAAACCAAAAAAAGTTTTTTTTTGGAATAACTCCAAAATTCCTAGCGCGATCAATTCAAAATTTGAGATTCTTTGTGAGGCTTAAAAAACTGCGTCGAATGCTTCTAACCGCGTAAAAATCGGTTTATTCATTCAATTTTGTAATAATTTTTTTAATAAAAAAAAATTCTAAAAATTTTATTTTACAATTATTTTTTTATAAAAGGTAACAAAAATTTATGTATTTTATTCCTCTCATAAATTTACCTTTAATTTAATCTACTAGATGGCATTTTTTAGAAAATAATATCAATGACAACTAAATATATGATTTAACAGGATTTGAAAGGATTTAAACTGTTAAATACTGTCAAATGCTTGTAAATCCTCAAAATATAATTAATTAAGATTTAAGATGATTAAAAACCTTGAATACTACTGAATACTTTTAAATTCTAAAAATATGATTCATAATGATATAAAGCTACTTAAAATTTTGAATACTATTCAGTAATTTCCAGTGAACACAATTATGTCAAACTGACGTCAGAATGACGTCATGCTACGTCATGATTTACGTAAGCTGTAAGTCATATATAACTCATAGTTTTCCACTTCCTGATATAACTGATGTCAAAATTAATTACGCGGAAGAACATTTTTTGAAAGAAAATTAGGAAAACGGTTGACCCTAAAGGCCATCCCTGCAACTTCCCGCTAATTCCGTTAATACCTGGCCGCTTTTTTGAGCTCTTTGAGCTCAAAAGTACAATCTGTGTGTTGTTTTAAGCTCTCCGAGCTCAAAAAGATACCTTTTCTATGCTTTTGAGCTCTTTGAGGTCAAAAGTCTGATAGAAGTTTCATAGAACACTATTTTTTGAATGTTCATACCGCAATAACTTCTGAATGAATGAACCGATTTTTACGCGGTTGGCGGCATTCTACGCAGTTTTTTAAGCCTCATAAAGAATTTCTAAGTTTCAATTGTTCAAACTAGAAATTTCGGAGTAACTCTGAAAAAACACTTTTTTCGGTTTTCTTTCGGTCACGATATCTCTCGAACGAATCAACCGATTTTGACCGGATTGGCGGCGGTCAACGTGGTTTTTCAAGGTTAAGAGCTGATTAGTTTTTGGAATCGATCGGTTGAGCCGTTTAAAAGTTATCCCAAAAAAAACACTTCAGAAAAA
The DNA here is from genome assembly GCF_020080835.1 of Cotesia glomerata. NCBI lineage: Eukaryota > Metazoa > Arthropoda > Insecta > Hymenoptera > Braconidae > Cotesia > Cotesia glomerata. The sequence continues at coordinate 430,131 of NC_058163.1, read as the reverse complement.
ATTTTTTTTCCTACTTTTTTTTAGATTTCTCCAAATTTCTCAAAATCTATCGGTCCGAATCGGTTCAAATTAACAGGAAATCTAAGTTTGGCGAAGCCCTTTCGAATGGCATCAACCGCGATGAAATCGGTTCAACCGTTCAAAAGTTATAAGAGGTTTACATACTTACACACACACACACATACGTACAGACATAGTGACACCCTCGCGGGAATAGTCAGGAAAGCTTCCTAGGACCTCAAAACGTCGAGATCTGATGAAAACTCGATTTTCGAAAAACGGGGTAAAACCAATAACTTCCCGATTTTTGAAAATTTTCAATTTTCTTAGCGGGAAGTTAAAAAAAAGTATTGAGACAAAGAAAAAAGTATTGAAAAATATTGGTTTTCTAGTCTATCTTATACTTTTCAATACTTTTTTCTTTGTCTCAATACTTTTTTTTATTCAGGGTTGGCACAATCCATCATTGACTAAAATTGACAATGATTAATATATTGAAATCCGAAAAATCGCACGTCGACATTAAATTTTTGGTTTAATATTTTTATACAATTAATTCAACGCATTTTAAGATATCTTGCAACTGTCAATCCTGTTTTATTTTTATCCAAGCTCCAGATTTTTAAATTTTAATAAGAAAATAAGGTTATTTTTTGCAACTTCTAAATAAATTAAATTGAAGATAATATTCATTTTCTAATCTTAAACAATAAAAACTCCAATCTACGACAAGAAAATTATTGAAAAAGTCATAATAAAACAGAATGATTAATTGTACATTTTATTAAATCAATACACGGAAAAAAAATTAGAAAAACGGTTGACCCTGAAGGCCATCCCTGCAACTTCCCGCTAATTCTATACTTAGGCGCTTAAAATTAGACCAATGACGTTTTTGAGCTCTTCGAGCTTAAAAATACAATTTATGGGTTATTTTGAGCTCTCCGAGCTCAAAGAGATGGCTTTCCTATGCTTTTGAGCTCTTTGAGCTCAAAAGTCTGATAGAGATTTGATAAGACACTATTTTTTGAATTTTTAAACCGCAATAACTTTTGAATGAATAAACCGATTTTCTCGCGGTTGGCAGCATTCGACGCAGTTTTTCAAGCCTAACAAAGAATCTCAAATTTTGAATCGATCGCGCTAGGAATTTTGGAGTTATTCCGAAAAAACACTTTTTTCGGTTTTCTTTCGTTCACGATATCTTTCGAACGAATCAACCGATTTTGACCGGACTGGTGGAGATCGACGTGGTTTTTTGAGGTTAAGAGCTGATTAGTTTTTGGAATTGAACCATCAAGCCGTTTAAAAGTTATTCCAAAAAAACCACATTTGAAAAAAATTTTTTTTTCAGTTTTTTGAAGATTTCTCAAAATCTATCGATCTGAATCGGTCCAAATAGTTTTCAAAATCTAAGTTTGGTCAAGCCCTTTCGAATGGCACCAACCGCGATGAAATCGGTTAAGCCGTTCAAAAGTTATAAGCGGTTCACATACTTTCACATACTTTCACATACTTTCACACACTCGCAGGGATAGTCAGGGAAGCTTTCTGTGATCTTCAAACGTCGAGATCTGATGAAAACTCGATTTTTGCAAAACGGGGTGAAAACAATAACTTCCCGATTTTTGAAAATCTTCGATTTTCTTAGCGGGAAGTTAAAAATTATAGGAACTTTCTCTATACATAATGAAAATAATTCCTATTACATTATGAAAAGTATTACTATAATATTTTGGAAACTATTCCCATATATTGTTGAAACTATTCCTATAATTGTATGAAAATGATTTCATTATGGAAATCATTTCCCTAATCGTAGTGGAATCGTTCTCATAAATTATGGGAAACATTCCTATTATTATAGGAAATATTCCCATCATTTTTGGTCATAGTTTCTATAATAGTGGAGAAAAAATTTTTATTAAACTTTGCGAATAGTTCCTATATTTCTCTTTCCGTGGATATAGGTTATACATTTTTTTACTATTAAATATGATTTCATTATTTCCAGCATACAACAGACATCTATAATGATTAACGGAAATATTAATTTCCTTTTTTTTTATCAAAAGTGACAGCTGAGTCACCTAAATGCATAATTAGAGATATCACACTAACACCTATCAATGATTATCATTTAAATACAAATAGTTTTAATAATGAAATATGTTTTTTTGTATGAAGACCGCTGATAATATTTTATACCGATATCAAAATTGATCGATAAATACGTTCACAACTATGTGAGTTGTAAGATAATAAATCTGTTGACGGTTTAAATCTATATACACAAGTGAATCTTTTGAGGTTTAACTTTGAAATTTGATAAGTGATAACAAGTTTCGTCAGCCTTAGTGCGATGAATCATGTTTTTTGATTATTTTTTCTCCACTATAAATAAACGATTGTCTCATTAGGTTCTTCAGTATAGTTTTTTCACGTTCTTACATAATACTGCAAAGTAACTCTCAAAAATGAAGATTCTTACATTATTAACTATAATATATTCACTACCTTTAATACATTCATGGGGAAACTGTCCACGGTATCATTACAAAAAACATCAATCCCGTGCCAAATTTTTATCAAAATTACCAGATTCACATCAATTGAACAATACAGCAATAGTCGGGACTGTTTCTTCTCTTGCAATCATCCAAAATGGTCAATGGAATTTGGGACAAACTCAAGAATTGAGTCTCGCAGATCAAATGAAATCCGGTGTACGACTTATTGAAATAAGTGTTCGTGCATCACCAGCTAATAACGATCTATTCCTCTATTCGCGTTCAGGGTATTTAAATACAACATTCAACTACGTATTAAAAGAGATAAATCGTTTTTTGACTACCAATCCTGGTGAATTCATGATATTGTATATACATCAAGAGATTGATTATTATGGTGCAAGTAAAAACAATTGTCGATTAATTGATCAGTTTAACTCATCAAGCGCAGGACAACGTTTGACATCAAATTGGAAACTAAATGACACGATTGGAGCACTTCGAGGTAAAATTTTACTAGCAACAAGCTCAACAACTTTTAATCAGTGTGCTGTCAATCTATATAAATATTGTGAGATTCAAGAAACAAAGGTAGCAAACTACATTAGTTTCTCACCACAACAAGCTAAATGGTACGCAGTCCAAAAATTACAAGCAGAAAGTTTTTCACTTAACAGAATGTGTTTTGTCAACTATGTGGTTGATCACGATGATATGTTTGGTCCACTCTACGCAAAAGAATCATACCCTAATACAGAAGATAAATGTGAAGAACCGTTGAATTATCGAATGGCAAAGTTCTATCGAAATCCTCATCGGGCTTTTATGGTCATTATGGCTGCTGACATTACTCAAGAGTTAATTGATCGTGTAATAATCACTAATTTTTTTAATTAAATTGCTTACAGTTGGATAATCCAACTGAGTATACCATATGAATTATTTGATTTTTTTTAACTATGGAATATTGATTATTGATAATATAAAGATACACAAAACTCTAATAAATATCGCTGTTATTATTAAATGGTAGTCATTGTTGCTTGAACGATTTAAAAAATTGCACAAATAAATTTTGAAAACATAACAATCTTTATTTTTTTTTTCTTTAATTATTTATTTATTTTATTTATTTAATATTGCTACCATTCTAATGTATACTATAATCTTTCAGTTCAAAAAACGCAAAACACGAGAGAGAAACGGTTTCGTAAAAATAATACTATCAAGTTTAACGGAAAGATTTTGAACAAATAATTCTAGCTTGGTAAAGTTAATGTTTAGGACTCTAACGTTCAGTGGTAGAACTAATAAATTGTTGTGACACAAAGAGTTATTCAGTTGAGTAGTCACCGGCACAAGTCAGACATTTTATCTGATTAAAATATTTTTTATGACTATTGTTAGGCCTACTTATGAAGGGTAATGGTACCTCTACCCTCCATAGGCTTATCACATTTGTGACACAGGTTGAAATTAAAGTAGTCAATAACATAACAGCATTGGTGACCGATGTATAATTTAAAATCGTTATTCTATTCAACTTCCCGCTAAGAAAATTGAAAATTTTCCAAAAATCGGAAAGTTATTGTTTTTACCCCGTTTTTCGAAAATCGAGTTTTCATCAGATCTCGACATTTTGAAGTCTTAGGAAGCTTCCCTGACTATTCCCGCGATGGTATCTGTATGTATATATATATTAGGGTGTGTCAATTTTAGGCGACTTTTTTTTTTCAACGAAAAAACAGGCTGAAAACTTGCATGAAGGTGAGAACAGAATCCTGTTCAAAGCGGAGCTCTTAATATTAATATTTAGAGGTGTCTGTCCCTAATTTTTCATTTCCCATTTAAATAACATAGGAAAAAAAATTCTTTTTTTTGTTTATTTTTCTAGCTCGGCATACGCACCTCATATATATAAGTCAATAGCATATTATTGTAGAGAATTCAACGCTCTACAAAAAAGGTCTCTTACACTTTTATCATAAAGACAGCACGGAAAAAAGTAAACTGTAATAAATAACAGTCGACTTATAATAAGTAATGATCAACTGCTAAAAATTACCATTTCAAACAGTAAAATCGTGATTTTACTATTCATTTTATAATATTTACCATTTAAACGTTACAATTTACTCTTTACATGGAAGAAAATACTATTTCAAACAGTAATATTTTCTATGTAAATGTCTAAAATGTTAAAGTATAATAATTAAGAATTCAGACTTTGATATTTATCATTTGGTACCTAAAAAATGATCTTATGATATGTAAAAAGTATAAAATAAAGTTAGTAAATTTCTAATACAAGCAACGTCAATATTTACAAAGTAAAATGGTAAATTTTAAACGCAACGCTAAAAATCAAACTGTAATTATTGACTTGCTTGGACTGGTAAAATGTATATTTTAAAAGTATAATTTTTACTGTTTCAAATGTTAAATTCTCCCAGAGTGAGACCCTCTTTTCTTTCATCTGAGTTCCCCTTCTCCTCATAATATCGACTATATATTGAAATGGCAATTTTTACTGTTTGAAACTGTAATTTTTTAAGATGATAGAGTCGTTATTTACTATAGTGACAGCTACTAATCACTTATTTTGGATATTAAATTATAAATTGTGGCTTTTATACTTTCTACATTAAGTTCTGTAATATTTATATTTTCGCCACCCCGATGTCCGCTTTACTGTTTGAAACTATAAAAATTAACCGGAATCCGAGTGAATATTACAGTTTACTTTTCTCTGTGAGCCGTTCTAGAGTTATTCAGACGTAAACTTCTAAATGTATAAAATTTTGATTATTCAAGTATCAAACTGATATAAATTAATTTATTACTGTCTTAAAAGTTATTTTTATATGTAGAATTGGTTCTGATGCGCTAACATTTTCATAAAGCTTAAAAAAAATTACTCATGTATCAAATTTTTTTCTTCTTTATTTTATTTACTGTAAGAAAATTATTATTATGATTATTATTAATGATATACATTATTATTAATGATTATTCGTTAATTTATTCAAGAATTATTGCACTTCGAAAGTTCAAAAAATAGTGTTCTATGAAACTTTTATCAGACTTTTGACTTGAAGAGCTCAAAAACCTCATAAGTGCAATTTTAAGCGCTTAGATATGGAATTAGCGGAAGTTGCAGGGATGGCCTTTAGGGTCAACCGTTTTCCAGATTTTTTTGTGATAAATGAGCGTTATGAGACGTGCACTTTTCTGATTTTCCAAACTTATCTTTTCTCTCCGTGTAGAGTAATAAATTGTTAATTCCGTGAAACTTTTCAAAAATTTAATTCATTCAACTCGGATCATGATTTTCTTACAGTAAATGAAATAAAGAAGAAAAACATTTGATACATGAGTAATTTTTTTTTAGCTTTATGAAAATATTAGCGCATCAGAACCAATTATCCATATAAAAATAATTTTTAAGACAGTAATAAATTAATTTGTATCAGTTTAATACTTGAATAATCAAAATTTTATACATTTAGAAGTTTACGTCTGAATAACTTTAGAACGGCTGTCTTTATGATAAAAGTGTAAGAGACCTTTTTTGTAGAGCGTTAAATTCTCTACAAGAATATGCTATGGACTTATATATATGAAGTGCGTATGCCGAGCTAGAAAAATAAACAAAAAAAAGAATTTTTTTTCCTATGTTATTTAAATGGGAAATGAAAAATTAGGGACAGACACCTCTAAATATTAATATTAAGAGCTCCGTTTTGAACTGGCTTCTGTTCTCACCTTCATGCAAGTTTTCAGCCTGTTTTTTCGTTGAAAAAAAAAAGTCGCCTAAAATTGACACACCCTAATATATATATATATATATGGGGCATTTCATACCGAATCGGCCACTTTTTTAGGTCGACCTTTCCAATTTTTTTGAAAATTTTATATGCTTTTAATACCGTCAAAGAATACCTTCATGAATTTTTTCAAATTTTTTTTGACCACGCGTTTCTGAGATAATGATTTTTTTAAAAAAAAAAACCTCTTTGATCTTTAATTTATTTCTATTTTTTTTTAAGTTTTAAGCAAAAAAAAAAAACATTTTTTTGAAATGTATGCCCTCTTCGATTTTTTTGATGAAATTCTCAAAAAAACTTGAACGAATATATAAAGTTTTTAGACCAATCCGATCGTGGACAGACGTGATTCAAAAATCGGGAAGTTATTGTTTTCACCCCGTTTTGCAAAAATCGAGTTTTCATCAGATCTCGACGTTTGAAGGTCACAGGAAGCTTCCCTGACTATCCCCGCGAGGTTGTCACTATGTCTGTATGTATGTGTGTGTGTGTGTGTGTGTGTAAGTATGTGAATCACTTATAACTTTTGAACGGTTGAACCGATTTCATCGCGGTTGGTGCCATTCGAAAGGGCTTCGCCAAACTTAGATTTCCTGAGAATTTGAACCGATTCGGACCGATAGATTTTGAGAAATTTTGAAAAATCTCAAAAAAAATTAGAAAAAAATCATTTTTGAAAGTGGTTTTTTTGGAATATCTTTTAAACGGCTCGATCGATCAATTTCAAAAACTAATCAGCTCTTAACGTCAAAAAACCACGCCGATCGGCGCTAATCCGGTCAAAATCGGTTGATTCGTTGGAGAGATAGCGTGAACGAAATAAAACCGAAAACCGAAAACTGTTTTTTTCACATAACTTCGTCATTTCTTCTCGGATCGTTTTTGATGATATAGAATAATTTCAGAGGTTAAAAAACCGCGTCGATTGCCGCCAAAAACGTGGAAATCGGTTGATTAGTTCGACAGATATCCTCGACGAAATATTTGGAAATAAGGATTTTTTCAACATAACTTCGACATTTTTTGGAATAACTTTCAAACAGCTCTACCGATCGATTCCAAAAACTAATCAGCTCTTAACATCATAAAACCACGTCGATTGCCACCAAGCTGGTCAAAATCGGTTGATTCGTTCGAGAGATATCGTGAACGAAAGAAAACCGAAAAAAGTGTTTTTTCAGAGTTACTCCGAAATTTATAGTTTGACCAATTGAAACTTAGAAATTCTTTATGAGGCTTAAAAAACTGCGTAGAATGCCGCCAACCGCGTAAAAATCGGTTCATTCATTCAAAAGTTATTGCGGTATGAACATTGAAAAAATAGTGTTCTATGAAACTTCTATCAGACTTTTGAGCTCAAAGAGCTCAAAAGCATAGAAAAGGTATCTTTTTGAGCTCGGAGAGCTTAAAACAACACACAGATTGTACTTTTGAGCTCGAAGAGCTCAAAAAAGCGGCCAGGTATTAACGGAATTAGCGGGAAGTTGCAGGGATGGCCTTTAGGGTCAACCGTTTTCCTAATTTTTTTTCTTAATTCAAAAAATTTTTTTTTGAAATTGCATGTATTTACTTTAACACTCTCATGTATGTGCTCGGATAATTATTTTTTTGACATATCAACCGTGAAGGTTGGATTTTCAAGCAACACACAGAGGGCGCAAAGAATACGATTTCTGACAATTTTAACTTTGTAATTACCATTTATGTAATTAGTCTATCTTATCAATTCTTGTTAATGTACTAACTCTATAAATATGTACGTTAAAATTTTATCTTTATGACCAGAAACGTGTTAAAAATCACGTACCTTTTATTCCAGGAATAAAATGATGGCCAGTCATACTTTTGCCTCAACACTAACTACAGTTGATAAATTTTATAAAAATGTTTTCCATGACTACAAAAAATTTACTAATCTTAATTAACGTTTTATTTATTGCAGTAAAAATAAACTGTACAATAATTCCGTTTGAAAAATTATCACTCGGCGATACAATAGATGAAACATCTGCTGTAGTCTATGGAAACATTATAAATTCCAATAAAAAAATACCTTCCATCGTTAAATCATTGACAAAATCAGTTAAAAATCTTCCAACGTGGTCAACAGCACAATTCACATGTTCAAAAACTCTAAACTTAATTTTTGAAGATTCTCTTGAAGAAAAAAACTTGTTTAAGAAATTCGACAAGCGGAAACTCAATTATCAATTATTTGATATTGATAAAAAATATTTAAATAATAATCACATGTGTTTGCTATTCGAATTGTGTAAATCGGAGAAACAAACTTACGAACAATTTGTTAATTTCTTTGAAGAAAAATATTTTGATAAATATTATGATGATTATTATTGGTACCATGATAATCGTCCCAAAGGAAAACATATTGAGATTCTTAAATTTATTAGAGGCAATGAAACTCATTTTGTATCGGCTATTCACAATGGAGATTGTTTATTTCAGGTATAAATATTTTTTATTTTTTGCACAAAAAATTTTTTTATTTGTACTTTAGAAAAATTTTTTTTTATTTCTATGATTAGATGAGTTAAAAATAAATCAAGCACGTGGTTTTTTTAATTTCTTACTTTACTAGACTGAGAAAAAAATTATTTTTGAAAAAAATTGGCATTGTAATAAAAAATTAATTTTTAAATTTCATTTCTTAGTTGGAGAAATAAAAAATTTTTTTTGTTAAAAAAAATTTTTTTATTTGGAATAAAATAATTTTAGATAGAAAACTTGCAAATTTTCTTTAATTTTAATTTTATCTCTAAAAATAAAATTGTTTAAAATTTAAAACTTCCGTGACTTGTGAACTATAAATAAATGAAATTTTGCTTTAGTAAATAATTAATTTTGTTAAATTGCACTGTACTTTCTTAAATATTGACATTTTTTAAGATGTGAGCTCATCTTGACGTTACACTCATCAAGAGCTTTCATTTGAGTACCCACATGCATTTTTGATATATTTTTCACATATACATATATATAATATATATAAATATATGAAAAATTGATGTGGGTAATCCAATGAAAGGTCTCAAAGAGTGTAATGTTGGGGTGAGCTTATATTTTAAAAAATGTCAATAGTTCACAAGATATCTGTTAAAATTGCACTGTACTTTATTAAATATTGATATTCTAAAGATATAACCTCATCTTGATGTTACACTCATCAAGAGCTTTTATTTGAATACCCGGATGGCATTTTTGATATATTGTTCATATATACATATATATAATATATATAAATATATCAAATATATGAAAAATTGATGTGGGTACTCAAATGAAAGGTCTCAAAGAGTGTAATGTTGGGGTGAGCTTATATTTTGAAAAATGTCAATAGTTCACAAGATATCTGTTAAAATTGCACTATACTTTATTAAATATTGATATTTTAAAGATATAAGCTCATCTTGATATTACAGTCATCAAGAGCTTTCATTTGAGTACCCACATGGCATTTTTGATATATTTTTCATATATACATATATATAATATATATAAATATATGAAAAATTGATGTGGGTACTCCAATGAAAGGTCTCAAAGAGTGTAATGTTGGGGTGAGCTTATATTTTGAAAAATGTCAATAGTTCACAAGATATCTGTTAAAATTGCACTGTACTTTATTAAATATTGATATTCTAAAGATATAACCTCATCTTGATGTTACACTCATCAAGAGCTTTTATTTGAATACCCACATGGCATTTTTGATATATTGTTCATATATACATATATATAATATATATAAATATATCAAATATATGAAAAATTGATGTGGGTACTCAAATGAAAGGTCTCAAAGAGTGTAATGTTGGGGTGAGCTTATATTTTGAAAAATGTCAATAGTTCACAAGATATCTGTTAAAATTGCACTATACTTTATTAAATATTGATATTTTAAAGATATAAGCTCATCTTGATGTTACACTCATCAAGAGCTTTCATTTGAGTATCCACATGGCATTTTTGATATATTTTTCATATATACATATATATAATATATATAAATATATAAAATATATGAAAAATTGATGTGGGTACTCAAATGAAAGGTCTCGATGAGTATAATGTCAGGGTGAGCTTATATCTTTAAAAATGTCAATAGTTCACCAGATACAATGTCATTTCTTAATTATTGACATTTTTTAAGATATAAACTCATTTCGATGTTACACTTATCGAGACCTTTAATTTAAGTACCCACATGGCATTTTTTATATATCTTATATATATGGTATTTATAAAATATATAAATATATAAAATATATGAAAAATTGATGTGAGTACTCAAATGAAAGGTCTCGATGAGTGTAACATCAAAATGAGCTTATATCTTTAAAAATGTCAATAGTTTACAAGATACAAGGTCATTTCGTAATTATGTATCTAGAGATTTTTTGAATGCAGCCTGTAAAATTTTTTTGGATATTTTTAAAATATAAATATCAAATTTAAAAAAAAATTGTCTTCTGAAGAAATAAAATTTAATAAAATATCTTAACCCTTAATAATAAAATCAATTTTTTTTCTAAACTAACAAATATTCTAATTTTCAGATTTTCATCTTCAACACTGAACCAGAAAATTCTTCAGAAGAAATTGATTATTTAAAAAAAACGCCAGAGTACACAAGTAAAATAATATTGGCGAGTAATAATCATATCTTTGAAGAATCACTGAAGTACTACTTAAATACTTCAGATAATTTACTATTCAATTTTCCAAATTTTCCATTAAGCATAAAAAGTGACGTCTTAAATTATTTATCACTAGATAATACAATGAGCATCGAACTAACTGTGCTACCTAAATTGCCAAGATCGTTAGAGTTTAAAGAAGATAAAATTGAGTTGCCAAAAAATCGATCAAATTTGGTGGAACTAAAACCGGGTGATAGCTTCAATATCAACGATCTGCAATCAAATTCAGTGTTGAAAAGTAGAAACATGCTGGATTTTAAGATTTTTGACAAGATAAAACACAGCAACCCGGACAGTCTTCAAATAACAAATTATTCCGACATAAGTATGGATAAATCATCATTATCTTGTCGCGAATTCGTAACAAAGTTCTATAACGATGATAATGATAAGGATATTGAAAGGTTGAAACCTTTTAATTGCTTGCTTCAAGAAAAATCTTACGGGATTGATGAAAAATTTTTTAATGAAAATTATATACGCGATGAAATAAAAATCTGTTCGGTTCTTGAAGAACAAAAAATGGGTATTGATCCCTTGGAAATTGTTTATTTGAATGAAAAGTCTATTGATTTGGATTATAATATTTTTGAAAATGAAAATGTTGTACTGAGATTTCAAAAAAGTAATGAAACTCATTATGTTTCGTCGATTCAATTTGGTGACTGCTTATATCAGGTAATTAATAGGGCTGTACAATTTGGCCGGTTAGGCCGGCTAAAAAAGTTAGCTAAGTTAATTAGCCAGTTAGCTGGCCAGCTTAGCTAATTTAACCGATTAGCCGAATTAGCTTAGCTAATTAGCCAACGGCTTAACCGGTTAACCTAGCTTAACTCAGCTAATTAGCCAACTGCTAAACCGGTTAAATAGCTCATTTTTTACCGGAATAGTTAATTTTTTCACCTTTGTTATCATGTATGTTGATGCGCCAAAAATATTTACAATTTTTTCTGTTGACCAACTTGATGGTAGTACAGATAATATTTGCATTTTTTTATTATTGAGAGTAACGAAATTAAATAATTATTTAATTTAACATCATTCGAAGTTTAAAAAAAAAAAAAAATTTTTTTTCCCAAATTCAAAAATTTATATCTTCGAAAAAAAAAAGAACACCCTCTTGAAAATTTCAGAATATTTTAAGATTAGTAAGAGGTACTCTGTAAAAAAAATGAGCCAAAAATTTCATAGCGAGCTTTGATTTTCACGATTTTTTAAATTTCAAAATTTTCCCACTTTTTGATTTTTCAAAAATTTTACCCAAAAAAAAAAAAATTTTTATAGTCCTAAGTATCCCCTTTAAAATGAACTTTGGTCCATGTCTGTAACTAAAATAGTTTCCGAGATATTACAAAAATAAATTTGAAAAACCTGAAAATGGTGAAATTTTTAATTTTGCATAACTTTTCGAAAAAAATTTTCAGAATTTTCTCCTTTGGCACAACTTTATTTTATGATAAAAGCAAACTTGTGGCCAAATTTCATCCAAATCGGAAAGGGTCGATTCCAACTATTGGTCGATTTGACATGGAATGACCCACTTAATAAATTATTCTATTACTGTTTTCTATTTAAAAAAAAAAATTAATTAATTCATAGGTCATTAAATTACTTTACTCTCGTTTTTTCTGTTGTTCTTCATGATTTTTTTCCCAAAAAACGAGGTCAACATTAATTTCAATACTTATTCGTACCTCAGTATACAACAAAAAGCATATAAAAAATGAGCTATTTAACCGGTTTAGCAGTTGGCTAATTAGCTGAGTTAAGCTAGGTTAACCGGTTAAGCCGTTGGCTAATTAGCTAAGCTAATTCGGCTAATCGATTAAATTAGCTAAGCTGGCCAGCTAACTGGCTAATTAACTTAGCTAACTTTTTTAGCCGGCCTAACCGGCCAAATTGTACAGCCCTATTAATTAACTTATAAAATTTTATTTTTATTTTATTTAATTAATAATGAAACTATGATACTAAATTCAGCCGACATTTTTAATTTTTCTGCATTTATTAAATTAGAACCAAAAAATATTTTGCACTTACAATTTTTCAAATTCAATTTTTTTGTAACTTTGACGCAGTTTTTGAAGCCCAAAAAATGTGTACATGGTTTTATTATGATTTTTCCGCACCCTTTAAAGTTATTTTAAAAAAAACATAAAAATTCAAATTTTCTTTTTTAATTTTTTCGGAAAAATTTTCAATTTTCTTAGCGGGAAGTTAAAAAAATTTTTTATTTTTTAAATTCTTAAACTTAATTTTCATAATAAAATTGTTTAATTTTTACGATCCTTAAATTCAAAGACAACTAATAATTAAAAAAATTTTTTAAACAAATAAATTATAGAAAAAAAAATTTATTTAAAAAAAATTCTTTAGAAACTCTAAAAAATTATAAATGCAATTTTTTAAAAATTATTTTCTGGATCTAACTCCTTTTTCAAGATAAATAAAAAAATTTTCAAGTGTCTGTTAATTTTAATGTCAAAATTTTAATGAAAAATGACAATAAAGTTAGCCGAAATCTAAAAATTTTTAGAATTTTTTTTATTGACAAAAATATTAATAGAAAATTAATTTAAAAAATTTCACATGTAGAAAGTTTTAAAAATTATACGTGCAATTTTGTAAAATTATTTTTTTTGTTCTAATTTAATTAATAAAAAAAAAATCATTAATGAAAATTAAATTAGCCGATATCTAAAAATTTTTATTTTATTTATTTTATTGAAAAAAAATTTTTTTTCAATTTCACATTTAGAAAATTTGAAAAATTATATGTGGAATTTTTTTAATTGTAATTTAATTGATGAAAAATTTTTGTTGGCTAATTTTAGTATCATAAATTTTTATACTAATATTGTAATAATTTTTTTTTTTTTTCAGGGATTAGTGTACAGTTCAGATGATCAAAAAAAGCCTGTTCATAAAGGAAAAATATTGTCTGCTAGCAGAAATAGTAAACTTGAAAAAACGATTGAAGATTATTTAAATGATAGTAAAATTGATAGTCTTTATAATATTTATTCTAATGAAAAATTAAAAAATGAAATAATTGAAAAATTAGAAAAAGAAGCGGTCGTAAATATTGATTTACGTTCGATTAACAAAAAGCGCTCTCTACCATTATTAACTCTAAGTGAATATAATAATTTAAAAAAAAATTCATCTGAAAATTTACCTATTAAGAACTCCGAAGTATCACAAGAATTATTAACTGCAATTTTTAAAAATTTGTCAGAACCAAATGAAGCTTTCAAAACTTTTACTCCAGACTTGCTTACTCCAACGTTTAAAAATATGTCTCAAGGTTTATTTCCTGGAGCGTTAGAAAATTTATCTAATGAAATTCCAGGGAATTTACCGGATGATGCTTCCAAAAATTCAACACAAGAATTTCTAATTGATACTTTTAATAATTTTTTAGAGAATTCTATATCTACTATAGAAATTTTAGAGGGAAAAAATTCATCACAAGAATTGCTAACTGATACTGTTAACAATTCTTCACAGAATTCTAGTACAGAAATTTTAAAGAAAAAAAATTCATCAAATTCAATGCAACCTTCATTACTAAATATAATTTTAACAGCTGTCTATGTATTGTTAAATATTAATAACATTTCAACTGACAATTTCTGAAAAATTTTTAGCTGTTGCAATTTTTATCTTTAGAATAAAATTTATATACTTTAAAAATGACTTTATTTATATGGAAAACAAATTTAATTTTTTAAATAATTGATATTGTTTATAAAAATTAATTTATTGATAAATTAATCTCAAAAATCATTAAAATTATATACATAATTAATAATTAAGAAATGTTTAAAAAAATAAAAGTTATTTTATATCAATTACTTTATTTTCATTTATTTATTTTTATTTTTAACTTCCCGCTAAGAAAATCGAAGATTTTCAAAATTCGGGAAGTTATTGGTTTCACCCCGTTTTGCGAAAATTGAGTTTTCATCAGATCTCAACGTTTTAAGGTCACAGGAAGCTTTCCTGACTATTCCCGCGATGGTGTCCGTGCGGCTGTATGTATATATTTTTATTTTTTTCCTTAGGGGGGGGGGGGGAAATCCTTTTTACGGATTCTAGGCATAGCTATTTGGCCTGGATATGTGGTGACTCGACGCAGCGTCATACTAAAACTCAACGCTGACGCCCCTACCCACTAAACCCTAAACCCCTTTCTCTTCTATCCTCTGATCCCCCATGGTACCGCCGTAAGGCATTTCTTCGCGGGGGGAGGAATTAGCTGCCGCTAGGGATGGTAAAATCGATTCCGATTCTACCCGAGAATCGATTCTGTGGTCAAAAAACTCGATTATTTACCCTGATAGCCAAGTTGGCCGCAACTTTCTGCCAATCTACTGCCGCAACTTGTCACCAAGTTGGCGGCAAAAGTTGCTTCTGAAACATTTTCACACCAAGTTGACGACAAGTTTCTCAAGAAATTTGGCGACATATTGCGGCAGTAGATTGGGCTCTTTTTTCTCAGAAATTTGTCGCCAACTTGACGCCAACAGTTACAAATTCGAAAGTTGACCGCAAGTTGTCGCTAAGTTGGTGGCAACTATCTGACACCAACTTGGTTGGTCTGAAACTCTGGCTATCAGGGTAAACTCGATTTCCAGTTATCAGAATCGATCTAGAATCGATTCTTAGTGATCGAGTCTATAATTTATTTTAATGCCGGAGTAATAACACTATAGCATCAATATATTAAATAAAAAATGGCCCAAAGTAATTTTATATTTCATTATGAAAATATTTTAAATTTAGCGCTCTCTGTGCGTTCGCATTCAATCGGATTTCGTTCAATTTAAATATTTGAGAAAATTTTTATTTTCATTTGTATATGATTTTAATATGGTATTGAAATCTTGTCTGTATAGGTGAAATTTTGAAAAAAGAAATTAAGTCATCGAAAACTCTTGTGATTACCTGCGAAAATAATCTTACAGATCATCAACCATCTTCAGGTAGTAATGATCTGTGGGATTTTTTAGACGACGCTGTGCAACACAACATTCAAGTCGCTGACAGTGATGAAGCAGGCGGTCTGCCTATCGAACTTATGTAGTTTATTAATCGATCTACAGTAGACTGGAAAACTAATCCTAACCTGATTGTAACTTGGAAATCGCTCGAATCTGATTACCCTTATTTGTCGACTGTAGCTATAAAAAAAATCAAAGTAAATTTGAAAAAAAATTTGTAACCTTAAAAAACCGTTCTGCTTACGGTATATACACACTCGGTAGTCTGGCTTGAGAACGGAACTTGGCGCCAGACTCTATCGAGTCTCTTGATTCCATTTTACACGCTTTTTATTAGCTTCGCCTGTATGTTTGTATATTTGTAATTTCAGTTAAGTTTGTTATAAAAATTTTTAAGCGTGTTTTTTAGTTTTTCTAAACTATTATTTATTTTTTTACTGGATCTTATATAAATAATGAAATTTATTTTTTTATTTTATTTTTTATTTATTTTTTTTTTTTACTTCTGAAAATAGTTCTATAGAGGTGGGCTACACCTGTGCATAGAGACCAGAAGGAATACAAAAAGTTATACAATGTTTTACATAAAGTTATAGAAGGCATGTTCTATTGTACAAAGTATCAAGTATTAAACACATGCATAGTAACTTAAAATCTAAATTACTACAGTAGGACTGGATTTTATCCATATCCCTAACTTTTTACGCAAGATTTTTTTAGAAACACTTAACAGCTTCATATCATTAGGTAGAAAATTGAAATATTTTATTGCTACATAACAGGCATTCTTAGTACTTAATTTCTTATTTATTTTCGGGAGAGGGAGTTGTTTAGTTCGAGTATTTAAAGGTCTTTCAACATACTGATTTTTACAAAGTTCAAAATAATTGGTTAAAGCACTGACAACAAAATTTTCTTTGAGTTTTAGCGGGGCAGTTAGTTGATTATTAATGAATATTCTGTCTATTAATTTATTTTTTACATTAACAAGATATTTAACGGAGTTTTCATATGCTCCGCCCCAAGCAATTATTCCATAATTAATTAAGCTATCAAACAACCCATAATCCCTCACGGTTTTGGAAATGCCGTAAAGATTCGGTATTTATACGATATAAATGCTGTATTTTTACCGTAATACTTCAGTTATTTTAGCCAGTTTTTTTGTCGAATTATTATGAAAAAATTATGAAATAAATTCAGAATATTTATGGCAATACAATAGAAAAGTTACGGTATATTTACAGCATTTAAACCGTAAATATACCGCATATTTACTGTATATCTGCGGCATTATTGCAGCAAAAAACCGGAAAAGAAGATCCCTACTTTCTATTACCGGCAAAATACCAAAAATATGCTGCTTTACTACTATTATTCGATAGCTTGAAATTTTTTTTTATAATATTATAAATTATCGTGAATTATTTTTAAGAGGTTGATAAACTAATTTCTCGATTGTTATTATTATTATTAATAATTTTTTTTAGTCTAGACCGGGATTCGAACTCAGATCATTTAGTTACGCGCCGAAGGCTCTACCAGTTAAGCTATCAGAGACACTATCCATACTTAATTACTCAGTCACCTAATAAGACTCACCGAGTAATAAACACAGCCGTCCATCTTACGGTAGAAAGCATTATATCTTTAATTATATCAGTATAAACGCGGCAAAATTATAGTATATCTTTGGTATTTTTACCGTAGAAATACGATTTTATTATTTTAAAATTATAGTTATATTATAGTTAATACATAGATTTTTTACGGTAAAAGTTCTAGAGTTTTACAGTAATTTTATAGTATTATTTCTGAACTTTGCAGCAAAAGTACGGTAGAAATGCTGCATAACTATAGTAAAAAAACTGGCCAAAATGACCACAGAAATACCGTATTATTTCAGAATTATAACGGTAAATTTACAGTAAACGCATTAATACCGGAAATTTACGGTATTTCAAAAACCGCGAGGGATATCCACAGATTCGGTAGAATCTGGCGCCAAGTTCCGTTCAAATCCGTTGTAAACGGAGCGCCAGACTACCGACTGTGTTTACTGTAAGCAGAACGGTTTTTTGAGGCTGCGAAATTTTATTTAATTCTACGGTACTTTTTTTATCCAATTTGTTTATCATAACAGTAATTCATAATTTACTTCACCGTATTAATTAATTATATTCACTTATAACAATTTATTTACTTGAAATTATTAAATTTTATCAGCGCATACTATAGCTCGCTCACAAATTTCGATCCTGACTTTTTTTTTATGGAGAAAGGTCAGCGCCACAGACTAGATAAAATAAAAATGTGTAGTAATCCTCCTATAGATAAGTAACTACAGTTAAAAAAAGTAATTCACAGCTTACATTTACGGCCGCCAGGGTGCACTGGAATTACATCTACATAAACTGTAGCTTCAAAGGGATAGTTTGCAGTAAAAAATGCAGTCAACACGAGATTTAAGTTGGTACAGATTGTAAATTTTCATTATAATTACAAAAAATACTAAAATCCGAACAAAAACAGTTTCACTGTAAAAAAGTCGCGCCAAGTCCACGTTCATAAGACTATTAGGAAAAAAAAATTTTTTTTTTTCTTTAAAAAAAGATACAAAATAAAAAAATTAAAAAATCCAAGTAACCGATATGATTGTTTTTGATTTTCGGAAATTAAAAAAAATTTTATTGTAAATTTAAAAATTAAAAAAAAAATTTTAGAACGTACTTGGTGTGCGTCATTGTCTATTTCAATTTTTTTAAAGTCCTAGTAAATAGATTTTACGAATTTCATTAAAAGTAAAATATTTTGCAACCACGCACACTAAATACGTTCTAAAATTTTTTTTTTAATTTTTAAATTTACAATAAAATTTTTTTTAATTTCCGAAAATCAAAAACAATCATATCGGTTACTTGGATTTTTTAATTTTTTTATTTTGTATCTTTTTTTAAAAAAAAAAAAAATTTTTTTTTCCTAATAGTCTTATGAACGTGGACTTGGCGCGACTTTTTTACAGTGAAACTGTTTTTGTTCGGATATTGTTTTCAATACAATAGGTTGTATACAATGTTTCAACTTATAGTACAAATACAAGAAAAATTTAATTTTTTTTGCCAGTTCATTAGTATGAATGTTCCATTTCATGTTCTTATCAAAGATTATTCCAAGATATTTACAGCTATCTACTCTATTAATCTCTTTATTGCTTATAAATAGTTTGTATTTGTAAGGAACACTATCAATGTAACTACCAAAAGTAATATAATTTGTCTTATCTATATTCAGGGAAAGTTGATTACCCTTAAGCCCTTATTTATTTATTTATTTTAGCGCTTACGCTTTTGCTACTTCCGACGCTTAAGGGGCAATAAACAATTTCTTGCTGACGCTGGCTTATTAAATTAATGCAGCGTCAAAGCTTAACACTGTTTAAATTTTTAAATCGGGTATTTTTTAAATAAAGCGCGCGTAAAATTTGTGATCGTCCAACGCGAATGGACCCTTCATTACCGACATTTGACAATTGACATAAATAAAATAAACACTACACACTGCTTGGAGGTTAGTTTTTAAGATGCGCTCTTTATATTATTAATTATTTAATTAATATTCACATAATTATTAATTAAAAATTATACTTATGAAATTTTAATTCGTATTTATTAATTTAAATTGACAACATATTTTTTTTTTTTCAGGTCCATAACAAAAGTATTCCTGAATAAATTACAAAAATATTTTATGGAGTACTGTGTTTTGATAAATATTCAACATTTTTATTAGGTATTTATTTAAACTTTCATAACTTAATAAGTTATTTTTTTTTTTAACTAAAAAAAATTTTCATGAAAATTAATTTAGCAGATATTTGATATTTTTAACAATTTTTGTAACAAATAAATGTTGGCAAAAAATATGAAAAAAAAAAATTGACGTAGAAATTTTAAAAAATGAGAAATTTTTTTAAAGTAGTTCTTTTAGAACAAATTCATTTGTTGAAAAAAATAAAATTTTGCTTTAGTAAATAATGACTTTTGTTAAATTGCACTTTACTTTCTTAAATATTGACGTTTTTAAAGATATGCTCATCCCGATGTTACACTCATTAAAAGCTTTTATTTGAGTACCCACATGGCATTTTGATATATTTTTTATATATACATATAATATATATATATATATATATATATATATATATATATATATATATATATATATATGCTGCATATATATATATATATATATATATATATATATACATATATATAATATATATAAATATATGAAAAATTGATGTGGGTACTCAAATGAAAGGTCTCGATGAGTGTAACATCGGGATGAGCTTATATATTTGAAAATGTCAATAGTTCACAAAATACAATGTCATTTCTTAATTATTGACATTTTTTTAAATATAAACTCATTTCGATGTTACACTTATCGAGACCTTTCATTTAAGTACCCACATGACATTTTTTATATATTTTATATATATAGTATTTGTGAAATATATAAATATATAAAATATATGAAAAATTGATGTGGGTACTCAAATGAAAGGTCTCAATGAGAGTAATATCAAGATGAGCTTATATCTTTAAAAATTTCAATAGTTCACAAAATACAAGGTCATTTCTTAATTATTGATATTTTTTAAAATATAAACTCATTTCGATACTACACTCATCGAGACCTTTCATTTAATTACCCACATGGCATTTTTTATATATTTTATATATATAGTATTCGTGAAATATATAAATATATGAAATGTATGAAAAATTGATGTGGGTACTCAAATGAAAGGTCTCAATGAGAGTAATATCAAGATGAGCTTATATCTTTAAAAATTTCAATAGTTCACAAAATACAAGGTCATTTCTTAATTATTGATATTTTTTAAAATATAAACTCATTTCGATACTACACTCATCGAGACCTTTCATTTAAGTACCTACAAGGCATTTTTTATATATTTTATATATATGGTATTTGGGAAATATATAAATATATGAAATGTATGAAAAATTGATGTGGGTACTCAAATGAAAGGTCTCAATGAGAGTAACATCAGGATGAGTTTATATTTTTAAAAATATCATTAATTTACAAGATAAAATTTCATTTCTTAATTATTGACATTTTTTAAGATATGAACTTATTTCAATGTTACACTCATCGAGACCTTTTATTCAAATACCCACATGGCATTTTTTATATATTTTATACATATGGTATTTGGGAAATATATTTATATATATAAAATATATGAAAAATTGATGTGGGTACTCAAATGAAAGGTCTTGATGAGTGTAACATCAAAATGAGCTTATATCTTTAAAAATGTCAATATTTCACAAGATATTTCTTAAATTGCACTGCACTTTTTCAAATATTGACGTTTTTGAAGATATAAGCTCATCCCAATGTTACACTCATCAAGAGCTTTCATTTGAGTACCCACATGCATTTTTGATATATTTTTCATATATCCATATATATAATATATATAAATATATAAAATATATGAAAAATTGATGTGGGTACTCAAATGAAAGGTCTTGATGAGTGTAACATCAAAATGAACTTATATCTTTAAAAATGTCAATAGTTCACAAGATATTTCTTAAATTGCACTATACTTTTTCAAATATTGACGTTTTTGAAGATATAAGCTCATCCCAATGTTACACTCATCAAGAGCTTTCATTTAAGTACCCACATGCATTTTGATATATTTTTCATATATACATATATATATAAATATATAAAATATATGAAAAATTGATGTGGGTACTCAAATGAAAGGTCTCGACGAGTGTAACATGAAAATGAGCTTATATCTTCAAAAATGTCAATAGTTCACAAGATACAAGGTCATTTCTGTATCTAGAGATCTTATTCTCTTAATAATAAGAATTTAATTTGACAATTAATCAAACATAAAACATTCTGTTTCAGATAATTCACAGCTCTATTTCTCCATTAAATAAATAAACCACTGTCAATAATAATGAACAACTCCAAACAATTATACTACGACCACATTGATAAAGATAACATAGATCACATCCTAAAAAACGGTGTTGATATTAACGCAATAGGAATCTACCACGGTCGCAAAGACTTCACTCTTTTGCATGCAGCCGTAGCTAACAGCGACGAAGAACTAGTAAAATATTTACTGAATAAAAATGTAGACATCAACGCAACAACAAGTTACAAAGAAACAGCTCTTCACATTGCCGCAGAAAGAGATTTAAATATTGTAAGCTTATTAATCCAACATGGCGCTGAAATTTCAGCGGTAGCTAATTACGGATTGAAGCAATGTTGGACACCATTGCACTGCGCAATTAGATACAGGAATGAAGATATTGCAAAATTTTTATTGGAAAAGGGCGCGAGGTGTAAAATTGAAGGATGCGAATGCATCCTTCACTTTTCTGTTAGATTAGGAATGATTGATATTGTAGAATTATTGTTCAAACATTTTGAAATTAAATTGCCTTGTATTTGTAATGAAAATTCTCCTTCGCTTCTTTTTAGCGCAGTTGAAAATGATCATGAAGAAATTGTCACATTTTTAATAAATAAATTTAATAATGTAAAAACATTAATCAAAAATAATGAATTAATTCTTCATCAAGCTGTTAAAAATAATAATTATAAAATTATTAATCAACTTTTGAACGGAAATGTTGATATTAATTCTTGTGATAAAAATAAAAAAACAGCACTTGCTGTGGCTGAAAGCACAGCTGTTGCGAATTTAATTAAAAGACATGTGCTTAAGTTAAAATTTATTAATTATTTTGTCAGTGAAGATAATTTAAAATTAATTAATATTGATGATAAATTAGATGAGTTTGAAAAAAAATGCCAAGAAGAAATCAAAAGTATGAAATTGGAGAAAATTGGGGATAGTTATGTGAATTTTTTTGAGATTTTTAATAAATCTATTCATCAGTTGGCTATTTATATGGCTAATGAAAAAATTAGGAGAATTGTTGATAATTTTGATGAAGTTGAAGGAAAATTTCCTATTTATACACCGCTTTTTTTAAATCGGTTAAGAGAAGGATTAATTAGGAGAAATTT
The DNA here is from genome assembly GCF_020080835.1 of Cotesia glomerata. Classification (NCBI taxonomy): domain Eukaryota; kingdom Metazoa; phylum Arthropoda; class Insecta; order Hymenoptera; family Braconidae; genus Cotesia; species Cotesia glomerata. The sequence goes on along the minus strand of NC_058163.1, from coordinate 406,960 downwards.
TATTGAAAAAATTGAAGACTTTATTTTTGATACTCTTGAGGAATTACCGGATGTTTTTGTGAGAGAAATTTTTAGATATTTAAGTAATAATGAGATGGAAGAATTGTCTTTTTTAATTTAATAAATTTTTTTGAAATAAGTAGGTAATTTTTTTAATTATTTGTATTAAAAGATTTAATTTTATGAATTATATTCATGAAAATTAAATTAGCCGACATTTAAAAATCTTTATAATTTATTTTATTGAAAAATAATTTTTAAAAAAAATTTCACATGTAGAAAATTTTAAAAATTATACGTGGAATTTTTTAAAAATAGTTTTTTAGTTCTAATTTTTAAGAAATAAAAAAAATAAAAAATTTTTGAGTGTCGGTTAACTTTATATTCATATTATATTCTTGATAAATTTTTAATTTATTAAACTAATTTTTTTTTTTTTTTTTTTTTTGATACAAAAGCAAGAAAAATTCTTCTATTAAAATTTTTTGGTAAATAAAACTATCTCTGAAGTTTCTATTAAATACGTGATAAAAAAGAAGAAAATAAATTATATTGGATAATTTATTTATTGTAAATAATGTAATATCTGATGAATTGATAAGTAATTATTTGAGCTGCTTCAAATTACAATACTAAAGTATGAAAATAAAGTTAGCTGGCATCTAAAAATTTTTATGATTTTTTCTATTATAGAATTATTACAAAAAATAAAAAAAAAATTGTTTTCATTTGTTAAAAATTTTAAGTGCAATTTTTTAAAAATATTTTTTAGTTATAATTTAATAAATTAAGCAACATAAAAAAAATCAAAAATGTCGGCTTACTTTATTATTATTGAAAATTTAGCCGACATTTAAAAATTTTTAGAATTTTTTTTTTTTTGAAAAAATGATTACAAAATAAAAAAAAAAAATAAAACGAAGTGGAATTTTTAAAAAATATTTTTGTTCTAATTTAATTTTTTGAATTTTTTAATCATTTTATTAAAACTGAAAAATAATTTTCAAAAATTGCACGTGTAAAAAATTCTTTTTTTTTTGTAGTAATTTTTTCAATAAAAAAAATTATAAAAATTTTTAAATGTCGGCTAACTTAATTTTTATTTTAAATTACATTAGTTAAATAAAATTATTTTATTTATTACCTTTTACTTTTCAAGTAAAATAAAAAAATATAATGAAAATAAAGTTAGCCGACATCTGAAAATTTTTATGATTTTTTTTGTTGAAGAATTATTACAAAAAAATAAAAAAAAATTTTTTTCATTTGTTAAAAACTCCAAAAACTATATATATATATATATATATATATATATATATATATATATATATATATATATATATATATATATATATATATATATAGCATATAACTATATATATATAACTATATATATATATATAGCTATATATATCTATATATATATATAACTGTATATATATATATGCAGCAGTATATATGGCATATATATATATATATATATATATATATATATATGCTAACTATATATATATATAACTATATATATATATGAGTATAACTGTATATATATATAACTATATATATATATATATATATATATATATATATATATATATATATATATATATATATATATATATATGCATATATGCTGCTATATATATATATATATATATATATATACTGCTATATATATATATATATATAAGTGCAATTTTTAAAATATTTTTTAATTCAAATTTAATAAATTAAGCAAAATAAAAAAATTAAAAATGTCGGCTAACTTTATTGTTATGAAAATATATTGTAATTAATTAATAAATAAATAATATAAATTAAGACTTACCATTGAAGATGATGTTGAATTATTTTCAGAATTTTTTTTAACCAACAAATCACATGAATATTAATGTAGAATTAAAAAAAATAAATTTTTTAAAAATATTTTTTTAAAACAAATCTTTTTGATGATACTAAAGTTAGCCGACGTTTTTAATTATTTTATTTTTTTTAATAATTAAATTAAAACAAAAAAATATTTTTAAAAAATTTCACTTACAGTTTTTAAAGGTTTTTACAAGTGACATTTTTTAAAAATTTTTTTGTCATCATTTTTTCAATAAAAAAAAATTCTAAAAATTTTTAAATGGCTAACTTAATTTTCAATTTTAAAACAAATCTTTTTGTTAAATAAAATTAAAAAATTGTCAAGTGACAGCTACCTAACTTTAATGTCATACAAATAACAGCCCGAAAAATTTATTTAAAAAATTAAATCTTTAAAAGTTTTAAAAAATTTTTACAAGTACTTTTTTTATTGTAATTGATTAGTTATAAGAATTTAGAAAATTGACAGCTGTTAGCTAACTTCAGTATTATAATTCAAAATGATAATGAAGTTAAATGACATTAAAAAATTTTTTATAATTTTATAAAAATTAAAAATGTGAAAATTATTGATGATATTGTCAATTTTTTATATTCTTAAAAAAAAATAAAGTAAAATTTAAAAAATGCTTCTAAAAATTTTCACCAATAATTTATGAAAATTAAATTAGCCGACATTTAAAAATTTTTAGATTTTTTTTTATTGAAAAAATTATTAAAAACAAATAAAAAAAAATGTCACTTGTAAAAAACTTTAAAAACTGTTGTTATGCTTCCATCTAGTGAATGTTATTTTTATTTATTGAAAAGTTTACTTACTTAACTTGAATTAAATATTATTTCTATTATTTTACAATCGGATTTTCTAATAAAATTATAAGTCGGTTTAATTATTATCATGTATAAAAGAATAGACATTATTATTTAATTATAAATTAAATAATAATTAAATAATGATTTAATAGTAAATTAATTAAATAATAATTATTAATTATAAATTAAATACAAGATAATAATTATTAATTATTTTAACTCAATTTTGCTTAACTACAATATTATATAAAGTTAGATTTTAACAGTAAATGTTATTTAACAATATTATTTTTGTTTAGTTACATATGGTTTTTTATTATTCTTTGTTCTTGACTTTTCCTCATAGGGTTTTAAATTACAATGTCCTTTTGTACCGAAATATGTTTTTTCCTTATTAGTAGATTTCATAAAAATCTAACTGTTGTAATTGTCCTCATAACGCAACTTTTGAAAAATTTTGGTGTATTTCGACCTAACTCGATGAGCTGAGTCAGAAAATACATATGGTTCAAAAATTTATATATGTATGCATATATATATATATATACGATATAACGCGGGGCTTGTCAGCATGATAACGTCTACAATTCTCTATTGATCTCAATGAAACTCTACATACTTATTCTACAGACGATTATGAAGGTCGAGTTCAAATTTGAGCCAAATCGGTCAATAATTTTAGAAATTACAGCATTTTTAAATTTTGAAAAATACGAAAATTCCATATTTTTATCGCTTTTTCTTCAAATAACTTTTAAACGCGTCGAGATATTTGAATTCTGTAAAATGCATCTTATTGCTGAAAAAATAAGCTTCAATTTACATATTTACATGTATTTCTAGGCCAAAAAACATCTATTTTGGGATCTATTTTAATGAAATTTTTAGTAGATTTCATAAAAATCTAACTATTGTAATTGTCCTCATAACGCAACTTTTGAAAAATTTTGGTCTATTTCGACCTAACTCGATGAGCTGAGTCAAAAAATACATACGGTTCAAAAATTTATATATGTATGTATATATATATATATATATATATATATATATATATATATATATATATATATATATATACGATATAACGCGGGGCAAATAATTTTCAAATATTTTGGTGTACTCATAATTTTTTTTTCTTAAATTTATTTTATGAAAAAGAAATCTACTTCCATTTCGGCTGCCGAATGGTTTTTTTTATTTTATTTTCTTTTATAAATAAAACAGAGTTAACCAAAAGATGTTTATTACAACAGGTAAGAGTAAAAGCATGAAATAAATGATTTGAATATTTACTTCGAATATAAAATTTAACTAATTTTAAGCAGTAGTTGATTGGGCCAGAGAGTAGTCTCAAGCAGTAGTAGATTGGGCCAGAGATAATGGGTCAGAAGTAAATCTACTTAAAACTAAAGCAATGGTAATGGGATCAAATAACAAAGTAAAACTGGTAGAGCCCTTGGCGCGTAACCGAGAGATCTGGGTTCGATTCCCAGTCTGGGCTGTCTGATTATTTTTTCAATTACGGAAAAATTCCCACTGAGTAGGTTCCCCCCCCCTTTCCCCTATCTATTCTTTCCCAACTCCCTTAAAAAATTTGCTTTAATATGGCTCTTTACCGTAAGATGGACGGTGGCGTTGTTTGCTCGGTGGGTCTTATATACGTGACTGAATAAAGTAGTCAGTACTTGTCTCGGATAGCTTAACTGGGAGAGCCCTTGGCGCGTAACCGAGAGATCTGGGTTCGATTCCCAGTCTGGGCTGTCTGATTATTTTTTCAATTACGGAAAAATTCCCACTGAGTAGGTTCCCCCCCCCCTTTCCCCTATCCGTTCTTTCCCAACTCCCTTAAAAAATTTGCTTTAATATGGGCCTTTAAAATTTGCTCTTATGCGATAAGGTATTCCAAAGCTAGAAATTAATGGTGTACCTCTACCTTATATTGAATCAATCAAGTGCCTTGGAGTTCATTTTACGTGTAATTTATCGTGGAACTTACACACATCAAAAACTATAAGTAAAATCAATTCGGCATTATATAGCCTGAAATTACGTAGAAATATTTACACTTCATCAATTAAAAAATTACTTGTATCGGCAACTATTTTACCGTTAATTGATTATTGCTCTATAGTATTATTAAATGCAACTGATGAAAAGATTGTAAACTCCAGCGTTCTTTAAATTCAGCAATTCGCTTCATCTTCAATTTAAAGCGAGATGAACATGTCTCGCCTTATAGACGTGAACTGGGATGGCTCTCGATAAAGAGTCGTCGAATTTATTTTACTTGTTGTTACTTTTATAAATTATTAGAAATTGGTAAACCTAGCTATTTGCGCGAATTATTTCAAGAAGACCTTACTGTAAGACGATCTGACCCGAGAAAAAATGTTTCTATATAATTATATATAATTGTATATAATCATATATGATTATATATGGAATCACATATATAATTATATACAATTATATATGATCATACATAATTATATATAATCATACATGATTATATATGGAATTGTATATGAGGTTATATATAATCATATATAATTATATATGACTATATATGGAGCAATATACAACCACGCACGATTATATATAGTTCCATATACAATTATATATAAGTATATAGAATTATATATAATCATACATGATTATATATGGAATTGTATGTGAGGTTATATATAATCATATATAATTATATATGACTATATATGGAGCAATATACAACCACGCACGATTATATATAGTTCCATATACAATTATATATAAGTATATAGAATTATATATAATCATACATGATTATATATGGAATTGCATATGAGGTTATATATAATCATATATAATTATATATGACTATATATGGAGCAATATACAGACATGCAAGATTGTATATAGTCCCATATATAATTATATATAAGTATATAGAATTATATATGCTTATATATAATTAACAGACATAAAAACTTTTTCTTTGAAAAAAAATTTTTTTTTTGGTAATCACAAAAAGTGTAAAATGATGTTTATAATTACGTTTAAATAATTCTGAAATACAAAATTTGTCACATTTCCTATGAGATGTTTTGGTCTGCTCTGCTATTACCTAATAGTAAAATAATCATTATTTATTTTATTATTTAAATAAGTGTTATATTATAATGAAATTCGGTAAAATAAATAAATTATGAATAATGACTATCCAAATAAATATTAAAATCAATTTTTATATTCCATTCATGATAAACTCATATGATACATTATGTAGATCATAGAATCATTATTATCTAAGACAGCAGCACAGCAGACACTTCAAGACGCACAGAGATCACCAAAGTTAAGCAGCATTGGGCAGGGTTAATAGTTGGATGGGTGACCGCTGGTATTATAGCTATAAAATTATATCTAGATATTTTTTTTTTGCATTTTAATTGGTTACACAGAATTGCGTAGGACCATATTAAATATTCTATCCATAAAATTAATCCAATAATTAATTAGATGTAATAAATATATAATTAAATATTGTTATATATAATTATATATAGTTATATATAATTAGATATGATTATATTTGGCCATTTTTCATATATAATCATATATAACCAATTTATATATAAATATATATAATTATATATAAATATTTTTTCTCGGGGAGAGACTAGCAGCCAAGAAAAATAATATTCTCTTTAAATTCCCAAATTTCAGTACCACTCATTATGAGTCTTCTTTCGTAATTACAGTTATACGATTATGGGAAGAACTACTAGAGGACATTATAAATTCATCAAGCTTGGAGGTTTTCAAAAATAAAATTTTTATTTATTTAATTTAGATGTTTAATCATAAACTGTTGTAAATGCTTCTATCATTATTTTATTAATCTTCAAACTTCGTTAACCTTCTTTATATAGCTTCTTTTTAATTTAAAGTTTCCTACCTGTCTCTTTAGTAACATCAAAGATTCTTAAAATTATTAGTTAATTCTTTATAAATCAAATTTTTATATTAATTTTTAATGTAGTATATAATATTATCACCTATCTTTTTTTTTTTTTATTTTAACCCCGCTTTTCAGACTTCTGTCTCAATGGGGGTCCGGCCGAGACCGGAAGGGGACTCCAGGCTGATCGGTACATTAAGTTTTGGCAGAATAAGTTTTGGCGGTATTACATACTTTTTCAGCCTGGAGAGTAATGCGGCGATGGGCGATGCGACTTTGGGGAAACTGCACGCATTTGCCTGTGCCCCACCGGTAGCACAGGGCTTGGGGAAACCATCGAAAAACCCAAACCTGTACAGCCCGGCGTGAGTTACGAGCACCGATGTTCACTGAAAATTAAATTTCAGCTCACACCGGGATTCGAACCCACGCCTCACCATTCGAACCCAAGCAAGCATGACAAGCATTATACCGCTTAGCCATGGGACTGGCTATTATCACCTATCTAAAAATATTATTATGTAAAACACTCTAAATATTTATAAGTTAAACTGCACAATAATGTAAAATTATATGTATACTTACTCTTTGTCATTCGGCAACTGCCTTGACATAATTTTGTTAATAAACTAAACTAAACTAAACTAATTTTAATCATTTAATATTTACTAATTGCACGCCTCATAGCGCGAAGCGCGTGAGGTTGTGCTTTATACTCGACTCGTCAAGGTCAAGCAATTTTGTGATCTTTAAATGTCTCTATCACAACCATATTACACTTATACAATGATATAAGTAGATGTACACCAAAAAACACTTAAATTAAACCATCTTTTACTTTCTAAAATCATTTCATGTTGCTATTTTGAAAAAAAAAACGTTTTGAAAAAAATTTTACGTGGACGTCCGGATGTCACCCCATTTTGGATGTACCAATGATTACTCCCGAACAAATTGATATTTCAAGACCGGACCTTTTTTATTAGTTTACGAATGCGATGAACTGGGTCCGTATTTCATATCAGTAGCCTAGTTAACGTATTTTTTTTTTAAATTGAATTTTTATTAAAATTTATTACGATATAACCGTACAAAGACAAACGAATTTTTCTTATTTGTCACGTGAAAACTATGGCGCCACTTGATAAAGCTAGATTTTTTTAGACTGCGTGCGCATATAACAAGAAAAAAGGGCGCTGATATTAAAAAAAAAAAAAAAATACTCTGTAAGAAATTACTTAATTATAATTTTCTTTTTTTTATCAGTTACACAATTTATTTTTTCTTAAAAAATGAATGAGCGTTATGAGGCGTGCACTTTTGGATTTTCCAAACTTTTTGAATATTTCGTTTGAATTCACGCTCTCATAATAGATAGCGCGCTAATAACAGGTAGCGTCACCTGCTGGATGCACTAGGTGCATCACAGCATAACATTACACTGTAAGTGAATTTAAAAAAAAAAAATTTTGTTTTAATTTAATTATTAAAAAAAAATCAAATAATTAAAAACGTCGGCTAACTTTAGTATAAATAATTAAACCTATTGTTTAATGATTGTTATTATTATTGTTGTCAAATGAATAACTGCCGGTAGTTCAATAAATAAAATATCCAATGAAAAAACGCGTCCATCGGAAGTCTTTTTTGATTGATTAAAAAGCACCTCACATCAGTTAGAGCGGTGAATCCCAGAAGTAAATATTGGAATCAGTTTACTGGCTTTAGTCGAGTTATTTGTTATCGTTGTTGCGCGGTCTCGCATTACAGAGTGTACAAACGACGCCACTGAGTCACACAGAACGCGCTCTTTCATTTGTTTCTAAGTAAAGTTTATAATTTTGTTGATAAATTCATTTTGATAACAATTATTTGACTATTGTTCATTTTTTTAATGATTCAACAATAAATTGACGAGTTTAAAAATGGGTAAGTTAATTTTAATGAAATATCTAAAAGTTTATCAATTGCGTCATCTTTTTTCGGATAAATTTTTTAGTTTTTTTTGTGTCGTATTTTGTTAAAAATTTTATTTTAATTTATTTATTTAAATTAGAAAAATACTAAAATCAGCTGACAATTTTTTAAATTTATATTTAACAAAAATAAGAAATTATTTTTAAAAATTGCATTTATTTATTACAAAATTTTATTTTTAATTTTTTAATTTAATAAAAAGAAAATGAAATCAAGTTTTAATAAAAATCATTTTTAATATAACTTAATATTAAAATTGTAAATTTTATCAAGTCCGGAATTTTTATGATTATTATGATTAACTAAATTAAATATTGCAATCATTTAGTAATTAAAAATGACAAAAGATAGCAGTCACATCATTTAGAATTTTTTTTTTTAAGCAACCGAATTTGTTCCAAAAAATTGCATTTTTAATTTTTAAAAATTTCTACATGTCAATTTTATTCTAGAATTTATTTGTTACTAAAATTTTTAAAATAAACAATTAATATAATATATTATACTAAAGTTAGCCAACGTTGAAAAATTTTTGTATTTTTTTCAACAATTAAATTGTGAGTAAAAAAAAATTGAACATATAGTTTTTAAAATGTTCTACATGTGAATTTTTTTTTTTCAATTTTTCTATAATAATTCTTTCAATGAGTGTTTTTTCATGCCGTCTAGGTCAAATAACTAGTAGATGTTGTTCAAGTCAAGAGATGGATACTTCCATCTTCCTTTATTGGTTGAGAGATATCCTCTCTGTATTCGCTGGGTGCGTAAGGCATAGTGGGGGACACAAAACTGATGTCAGCGCCCGCTGCGGGACAATACAGAACTAAGGGTGGCTCTTTATTACTAAAAGCTATGAAAATAACACGTGTGTTAGTTTATTTAAATAAATAAAATAAAATGGGTCATCAAAATTGTTGTGTAGTTAATTGTAAAAATACTAGTAGAAATAGTGATTGTAAATTTTATAAGTTTCCGGTTGCCAATTGGAAATTAAATCAGCGAAAAAAATGGATAGCTGCTGCTCAACATCTCTCATATGTTCAGCCAGGATTAAATTTTTACCCTTTATTAAAGTTTGTGGTTGAAAAATAATATTATGGGTAATAGATTGCAAAATTAAATAAAGAATATAAAAATTTAAGATATATTCGTAAATATAAAGTTATGTTAAATAGAGCTATTCGTTATTTTTTATACAATTTCAGATTGTTATATATTTAATATTAATACGGATTTTTCATTTAATATTAATTTAACAATAAACACCTTGACAGATTTTAACACTGATTAACCTAATTCACTTGAGATTTGTTTTAGTTATTGTGTTTATTTTCCTTACTATTTTCAACTGACCCAAGAAAAAATTTTTTTCAAGTTTATTTAATTGTTTAAATAACTATTTGGCATCTAATACATGTAAATTTTCTTAAAAAAGCCACCGTAAGTTGTATCGTCAGGTGGCGGTGGGGTCACGCACCCAGCGAATATAAATTAGTTGGAAATCCATCAAACTTGAATACTAGTAAAGTTGAACAACATCTACTAGTTATTTGACCTAGACGGCATGAAAAAACACTCATTATATATATACAATTCGGTCATGAAAACACCTTTAGTAATTTAAGGCATTACCTTGGCGACTTCCGTCGTCAAAAGTTTATGCTAGAGTGTATGGTAGCAGTGTTGCCAGAAAGTTTATTCTAAAACCCGCCGATGAGCAGCGCTGAAGTAGCCCAAAAGTAGCCCAATCTGCCCAATCGCGGAGGGAAATAAACACCAAATTTTTAAATATCTTACAAAAAAATAAAAATTTAAACTATCAATGATAGAACAAAAATATGGCAGACATTAAAAAAACATAGTAATATTCGCTATGTAAATGTTTACTATGTTAAAGTATAATCATTAAGAATTCAGACTTTGATATTTATCATTTCGTACCTAAAAAATGATCTTATGATATGAAAAAAGTATAAAATAAAGTTAGTAAATTTCTAATATAAGCAACGTCAATATTTACAAAGTAAAATGGTAAATTTTAAACGCGACGCTAAAAATGAAACTATAATTATTGACTTGCTAGGACTGGTAAAATATATATTTTAAGAGAAGAATTTTTACTGTTTCAAATGCTAAATTCTCCCAGAGTGAGACTCCCCTTCTCCTCATAGTATGGACTATATATTGAAACGACAATTTTTACTGTTTGAAACTGTAATTTTTTAAGATGAAAGAGTCGTTATCTACTATAGTGACAGCTACTTATCACTTATTTTCGATATTAAATTATAAATTGTGGCTTTTACACTTTCTACATTAAATTCTGTAATATTTATATTTTTGCCACCTCGATGTCCGCTTTACTGTTTGAAACTATAAAAATTAACCGGAATTCGAATGAATATTACAATTTACTTTTTTCCGCGTATATGGTGTTGGTCATAAATGTAACCATCTCGATAGTAAATAGTGGGATTGCTCTATCTTAGGAATTATTATTTTATTATTGTATTGATTATAATTTAAATTGTTGTATTTATCATTTTAACTTTTATAAAATTTATTATCATCAAAGATAGTAAAATCTACAAAACAAGTATTGTTAGGGTTAATATGAAATTCTCTCCATCTAGCATAAAATTATGTGAAGTTCAAAATAGCCCAAATGGCTATTAACCGCCAACAGTAAAATTTAGCCGCCAATTGACAATTCAAATAGCCCAATTGGCGATAAATAGCCCAATCTGGCAACACTGTATGGTAGTTTTCCAATTACGAGAGCACAGTGCGACTCATTGCCGCACGGTGCCGCATTAGCACATGTTTAATTGAAACAGATTAGTTAAGAAATGCAGCAGTAGATTGCGTTGGTATTGCTTCAAGTTTTGAACAAAAATTCGAAAGTTTGGCAATCTAAAAATCTAAATATTTGTTTACCTGTATATTTAAATCTTTAAAATCTTTGGAAACATCCATGTTAAGCGGCTAATTCAAAACCCTCAATCACATCATGACAATGCTTACAAATATAAAAATCTAAAAAACGATTTCATTTTATAAAGATAAAATAATAAAAAGAATATAAATTCGTTTAAGTTAGTCATCCATAATTAAATATTAGAAATGAAAATATAATAGTTAAATATAATTTGTTTTATTGTATATATTTGATTTTATTGCAATAATAATTATTTATCAATAATAATAAAATACACTTACAACTGTCAAAAATAATAAAATTTGATAGATAATAAGATAAACGTTTATTATACCAACTCAATACAAAAAAATACTTTTAATTTTATGAAGACTCGTTGGTCTTACCCAACTCCCTTAAAATTTGCTTTAATATGGCTCTTTACCGTAAGATGGACGGGGGCGTTGTTTGCTCGGTGGGTCTTATATACGTGACTGAATAAAGTAGTCAGTACTTGTCTCGGATAGCTTAACTGGTAGAGCCCTTGGCGCGTAACCGAGAGATCTGGGTTCGATTCCCAGTCTGGGCTGTCTGATTATTTTTTCAATTACGGAAAAATTCCCACTGAGTAGGTCCCCCCCTTTCCCCTATTCGTTCTTTCCCAACTCCCTTAAAATTTGCTTTAATATGGCGAGGGTAATACCTTAATAATATTGCCTAAATAAAAGTACTACTACCATCATAGTACGTAACTCGGGTAAAAGGGAAGGGATAGTAAAGTAAGTATTGAGAGTACAGTCGACGCTCTCTGTATTGGACCTCGCTGTATTTGACCGCTCTCTGTATTTGACCACATTCTTCCTCTGTATTTGACGCTGTATTTTACACAGCTCTTGTGGACAAGGACGAGTCAAATACAGAGAATGGTCCTGTACGGGCGAGTCAAATACAGAGAGCGTTGACTGTATAAGAATGGACTGAGAAAGGTGGATGGTGAAAAGGGCCCGGTAGCTTAACTGGTAGAGCTCCAGACATGTTATCAGGGAGATCCAGGTTCGATTCCTGGCTTGGCAACCAACCCCATTTATTTTTTCGAAAGTCTGTCTTCACTCTCATTCTTTATATTTTAAATTAACTTTAGATTTTAAATAAAAAATACATTAATATTATAATATAAAATACATTAACTATATATGTAATTTATATATACAAGTATATTGTCTCTTAATACGACGGTGGCGTTGTTTGCTCGGTGGGTCTTATATACGTGACTGAATAAAGTAGTCAGTACTTGTCTCGGATAGCTTAACTGGTAGAGCCCTTGGCGCGTAACCGAGAGATCTGGGTTCGATTCCCAGTCTGGGCTGTCTGATTATTTTTTCAATTACGGAAAAATTCCCACTGAGTAGGTCCCCCCTTTCCCCTATCCGTTCTTTCCCAACTCCCTTAAAATTTGCTTTAATATGGCGAGGGTAATACCTTAATAATATTGCCTAAATAAAAGTACTACTACCATCATAGTACGTAACTCGGGTAAAAGGGAAGGGATAGTAAAGTAAGTATTGAGAGTACAGTCGACGCTCTCTGTATTGGACCTCGCTGTATTTGACCGCTCTCTGTATTTGACCACATTCTTCCTCTGTATTTGACGATTTTACACAGCTCTTGTAGACAAGGACGAGTCAAATACAGAGAATGGTCCTGTACGGGCGAGTCAAATACAGAGTGCGTTGACTGTATAAGAATGGACTGAGAAAGGTGGATGGTGAAAAGGGCCCGGTAGCTTAACTGGTAGAGCTCCTGACATGTTATCAGGGAGATCCAGGTTCGATTCCTGGCTTGGCAACCAACCCCATTTATTTTTTCGAAAGTCTGTCTTTACTCTCATTCTTTATATTTTAAATTAACTTAAGATTTTAAATAAAAAATACATTAATATTATAATATAAAATACATTAATTATATATGTAATTTATATATACAAGTATATTGTCTCTTAATACGACGGTGGCGTTGTTTGCTCGGTGGGTCTTATATACGTGACTGAATAAAGTAGTCAGTACTTGTCTCGGATAGCTTAACTGGTAGAGCCCTTGGCGCGTAACCGAGAGATCTGGGTTCGATTCCCAGTCTGGGCTGTCTGATTATTTTTTCAATTACGGAAAAATTCCCACTGAGTAGGTCCCCCCTTTCCCCTATCCGTTCTTTCCCAACTCCCTTAAAATTTGCTTTGATATGGCATTAATTAAAATCTAAAATTAAAAATAATTTCTTTCAATTAATTAACATCTTTAGTACTCGAATGGATATTACAAGCTTACAGCTTTACTAGTATTCAAGTTTGATGGATTTCCATCGAACTTATATACAGATAGGATATCTCTCAACCAATAAGGGAAGATGGAAGTATCCATCTCTTGACTTGAACAACATCTACTAGTTATTTGACCTAGACAGCATGAAAAAACACTCATTATATATATACAATTCGGTCATGAAAACACCTTTAGTAATTCTTTCAATATAAAAATTTATAAAAATTTTTAGATGTCGGCTAATTTAATTTTCATTAGAATATTTATAAAAAATAACGCAAATATTTATTATATTTAAATTTGCAATTTTTTAAAACAAAGCGCAGTTTCTTTTAAAGATAATATTTATCGCAATCTCTTGTGCCATTAAAAAAAAAAAACGTTGTTATCGTTCAGAGAAAAATCAAGATAAGCTTTTATTCTACCTAATCATAGTTATTTGTTTTCTTACTAATTCCTTAAGATTCAATAAAATTTTTATTAATTAAGAAAACAAGAAAAATAATTTAAAACTGAAAGAAAGCAATAATTTTTAAATAGTACTATTAATTAAAAATAATATTACTTATTAAAATAAAAATCATATATATGTGTATATTTTATTTTTAAAGATTTATCCCAACATTTAAAAAATTTGACTTTAAATGGCGAAAAATCTGATGATTTAAAACAAGAATCTTTAAAATGTTGGATTAATTGCTGCGAAAAACTCCAGCCAAATTCTAAACTCAAAAAAATCACTAATATTTACGAGAGTACTGTCAGAGTTTACTCTACAGTCTTACTAAAAGTAAATCCCTGGGAACAGCTTCATTATTACAAAATCCAAATTTTAAAACACAAAACTGAAAATAAATTCTGGTTATTTCGCACATGGGGAACAATAATTACTCCCCACGGAGATGATTTGCTTCGAGAATTGCCAAGAAAAGTTTGCATAAATAAATATAGATGGCTTGTAAAATCTAGATTAAAAAGAGACTTTGTAACTTTAGATATTGAAGGCTCAAATTTGAATTTTAAAGACAATTTTGAAAGCAAATTAATCCCTTCAATTCAACAATTAATTCAATTAATCTTCAATACTGAAAACATCCGCAAAGTAATGCAAGATTTTAATTTAGATACTAATAGATTAAGACCCGGACAATTATCAAACAAAAGAATCAGACAAGCTTACGGAAAATTGAAGATGATTTTGCAAGCAATAAGTATTGTTAATGATAAAGATGATGAAAAAGTTGTTATTATTAATGAAGCTTCAGCTAAATTTTATTCTTGCATTCCTCACTTACCTGGAAAAATTAAACTCTTGAATGATAAAAAAATACTCCAGGAAAAATTGGACATGCTTGATGAATTGAGTGAGATTAATTTAGCTGATAAAATTATGAACTACAGAACGGGAGAACTTTGCAATGTTCTGGATATTTATTACAGTAGATTAAAAGCGGACATAAAAGAATTGAGCGTTAATGCCAAAGAATTTGAAATAATTGAAAAATATATTGAAAACACTCACTCGTTTGTTCATAATAAATATGAAATTGAGGTCAAGAAGATTTTTGTTATTAACAGAGCTGGAGAAGCTCAACGATTTAATAATCGTACTAGAGGAATTGGCAACAGAATGTTGCTCTGGCATGGTACTAAAGTTACAAATATTTCTAGTATTTTATTGAAAGGATTGCGCGTTCCGAAGAAAAGCGCTAGCTCTACGAGTCACATGTTGGGAAGAGGAATTTATTTTGCGGATGTAGTCTCAAAGTCTGCTAATTATTGTAGGGTTAAAGGTGAGCTTTTTTTTTTATTTGCATTATAAAAAAAAATTATTTATAATATACTGTGATAAAAGGATTTGTTTATATTTAATATTTATTAACTTAATAAATGATATTTTAACATAGGATTTAATATATATTTATTCAGTTAATAAATTATTTATTAGACGATTTATTAAATGTTAATAAATATTAGGGCTATACAATTTGGCCGGCTAAAAAAGTTAGCTAAGTTAATTAGCCAGTTAGCTGGCCAGCTTAGTTAATTTAACCGATTAGCCGAATTAGCTTAGCTAATTAGCCAACGGCTTAACCGGTTAACCTAGCTTAACTCAGCTAATTAGCCAACTGCTAAACCGGTTAAATAGCTCATTTTTTACCGGAATAGTTAATTTTTTCACCTTTGTTATCATGTATGTTGATGCGCCAAAAATATTTACAATTTTTTCTGTTGACCAACTTGATGGTAGTACAGATAATATTTGCATTTTTTTATTATTGAGAATAACAAAATTAAATAATTATTTAATTTAACATCATTCGAAGTTTAAAAAAAAAAAAAAAATTTTTTTCCCAAATTCAAAAATTTATATCTGAAAAAAAAAAAGAACACCCTCTTGAAAATTTTAGAATATTTTAAGATTAGTAAGAGGTACTCTGTAAAAAAAATGAGCCAAAAATTTCATAGCGAGCTTTGATTTTCACGATTTTTTAAATTTCAAAATTTTCCCACTTTTTGATTTTTCAAAAATTTTACCCAAAAAAAAAAATTTTTATAGTCCTAAGTATCCCCTTTAAAATGAACTTTGGTCCATGTCTGTAACTAAAATAGTTTCCGAGATATTACAAAAATAAATTTGAAAAACCTGAAAATGGTGAAATTTTTAATTTTGCATAACTTTTCGAAAAAAATTTTCAAAATTTTCTCCTTTGGCACAACTTTATTTTATGATAAAAGCAAACTTGTGGCCAAATTTCATCCAAATCGGAAAGGGTCGATTCCAACTATTGGTCGATTTGACATGGAATGACCCACTTAATAAAATATTCTATTACTGTTTTCTATTTAAAAAAAAAATTAATTAATTCATAGGTCATTAAATTACTTTACTCTCGCTTTTTCTGTTGTTCATCATGATTTTTTTCCCAAAAAACGAGGTTAACATTAATTTCAATACTTATTCGTACCTCAGTATACAACAATAAATAATAGTTTAAAAAAACTAAAATCACGCTTTTTATAGAAAACCAAACTAAAAAATAGAAAATAAATTTAAATTAAGAATAGTGTTAAAAATTTCAATAAATATAAATTAATAATAGTGTAAATAAAAAAAATGTATTTTATTTTAACAATTGTGTGAGGTGCTTGGTGTAAATATTTATAAATATTTTTTTGACAGATATGTTTAGAGTTATTATCATTTTGATAATATCTTAAAAGCATCCCACGCTTTTTAAAATAAAATACATTTTTTTTATTTACACTATTATTAATTTATATTTATTGAAATTTTTAACACTATTCTTAATTTAAATTTATTTTCTATTTTTAGTTTGGTTTTCTATAAAAAGCGTGTTTTTAGTTTTTAAACTATTATTTATTTTTTACTTTTTAGTTTGGTTTATTTATAAAAGCGTGATTTTTTAGTTTTTTTAAACTATTATTTGTTGACTATCAAAAATATTCAGGCGCGCAAATTACCCACGGAGAGTTACATACTGACATACTGACCCGAGAAAAAATATTTATATATAATTATATATATTTATATATAAATTGGTTATATATGATTATATATGAAAAATGGCCAAATATAATCATATCTAATTATATATAACTATATATAATTATATATAACAATATTTAATTATATATTTATTACATCTAATTAATTATTGGGTTAATTTTATGGATAGAATATTTAATATGGTCCTACGCAATTCTGTGTAACCAATTAAAATGCAAAAAAAATATCTAGATATAATTTTATAGCTATAACACCAGCGGTCACCCATCCAACTATTAACCCTGCTCAATGCTGCTTAACTTCGGTGATCTCCGTGCGTCTTGAAGTGTCTGTCTGCTGTGCTGCTGTCTTAGATGATAATGATTCTATGATCTAGATAATGTATCATATGAGTTTATCATAAATGGAATATAAAAATTGATTTTAATATATATTTAGATAGTCATTATTCATAATTTAATTATTTTACCGAATTTAATTATAATATAACACTTATTTAAATAATAAAATAAATAATGATTTTACTATTAGGTAGTATCAGAGCAGACCAAAACATCTCATAGGAAATGTGACAAATTTTGTATTTCAGAATTATTTAAACGTAATTATAAACATCATTTTACACTTTTTGTGATTACCAAAAAAAAAATTTTTTTTCAAAGAAAAAATTTTTATGTCTGTTAATTATATATAAGCATATATAATTATATATACTTATATATAATTATATATGGGACTATATACAATCTTGCATGGCTGTATATTGCTCCATATATAGTCATATATAATTATATATGATTATATATAACCTCATATACAATTCCATGTATAATCATGTATGATTATATATAATTCTATATACTTATATATAATTGTATAT
This sequence comes from Cotesia glomerata, assembly GCF_020080835.1. Lineage (NCBI taxonomy): Eukaryota > Metazoa > Arthropoda > Insecta > Hymenoptera > Braconidae > Cotesia > Cotesia glomerata. The sequence goes on along the minus strand of NC_058163.1, from coordinate 388,717 downwards.
GGAACTATATATAATCGTGCATGGTTGTATATTGCTCCATATATAGTCATATATAATTATATATGATTATATATAACCTCATATACAATTCCATATATAATCATGTATGATTATATATAATTCTATATACTTATATATAATTGTATATGGAACTATATATAATCGTGCATGGTTGTATATTGCTCCATATATAATCATATATTATTATATATGATTATATATAACCTCATATACAATTCCATATATAATCATGTATGATTATATATAATTATGTATGATCATATATAATTTTATATAATTATATATGTGGTTCCATATATAATCATATATGATTATATACAATTATATATAATTATATAGAAACATTTTTTCTCGGGGACATACTGACATACAAGTGAAGCTAATAAAAAAAAAAAATAATTATTTATAAATATTATAAATACGGGGAATCAGAGTTCAATTTCGGAGAGCGAGCCTGAGAAACGGCTACCAGAACCAAGGAAGGCCGCAGGCGCGCAGATTACCCACGGAGAGTTACTGACATACTGACAAACTGACAAACAAACTGACATACAAGTGAAGCTAATATAAAGCGTGTAAAAAGCATATAAAAAATGAGCTATTTAACCGGTTTAGCAGTTGGCTAATTAGCTGAATTAAGCTAAGTTAACCGGTTAAGCCGTTGGCTAATTAGCTAAGCTAATTCGGCTAATCGGTTAAATTAGCTAAACTGGCCAGCTAACTGGCTAATTAACTTAGCTAACTTTTTTAGCCGGCCTAACCAGCCAAATTGTACAGCCCTAGTTAATAAATATTTGTTAACTATTAATAAATATTAATAAATGTACTTTCCTCCCAAATAAATATTTATTAAATGTTAAAAGATAATTATTAAAATTTAATAAATTAAATCATTGTCTCTAAATAAACTAAATTATTAATAGTTAATAAATCCTTTTCTCAGTGTATATTTATTATAAGTGGCTGTTCTAGTCTTTTTTTTTAATAGTTAGTTATTATCTAGTGTATTTATTATATAATGTATTATATTTTATCTCAATAATTTGTACTAAAATAATGAAAAATATTATAAAAAAAAAAATCATACTTACTCTCTTGTATTCAAAGGTCAAAACTCTACTGCGCTTTTGATGCTCTGTGAAGTTGCCTTGGGAAACATGGAAGAAAAGTATGAGCCAGATAATAATCTCGTGTTACCAAAGAAAAAACATTCAGCGTTTGCAAGGGGGCAATACGGACCTACCTGCCATGAATGCACTGAAATTTCTCCTGGTGTTAAAGTACCCTACGGGAAATTGGTAGAACAAAAATTGAGCGAGAAGTCTAAATTGAAGCTTATTCATAATGAGTATGTTGTTTATGACCCAGCTCAGATTAAGATTAAGTATTTGGTTCAGATTAAATTTAACAACGCGCCTCGTCAGGCGGTTATTTAATTTTTTTTTATTTAAGTATTACTTTTTTTAACGATTTTCTGAATAATATTTTATGACTTGTTACTAAACTAAAAATTTTTATAAAAATATTTCTAATAATAATTAATACCTAAGATAAGTTTAATTTTTAAAAAATAAACTTTGATAATTGTTCACTTAATTTTTTTTTTTTAATTACATTACTGAGCTCAAATATATTTGTAAAAAATTCGATAATTGAATTTTGAGATAAAATAAAAAATTTATGAACAATATGAAGCTCAGCTTTAAATTTTTTGTTTACCTTAATGTTATAATTGCACTAAAATTTCTCCTGGTGTCAAAGTGTCTTATGGGAAATTAGTCGAATAAAAATTAAACAACGCGCCTCGTCAGGCAGTAATTTAATTTAATTTTTTATTTATAACTTTTTTCAAAAATTTTTTGAATAATATTTCATGACTTAATTAAAAATTTTTACACTGATAAAAAATTTAATTTGATTAAAAAAAAAAAGATTTTGAACTAAAAGTATCATTTTGAAGAAAATAATTTTCTTAAGTCAAGAAAAAAAATTCTTAAGTCAAGAAATTATTTTCAATTCAAAAAATTTTTTTTCTTGACTTAAAATTATTTTCTTCAAAATTCTAGATTTTTTTTTTCAAGTTAAATTTTTTATCAGTGTATAAAAAAATTTATTATTAATAATAATAATTAAAATAAGTTTAAATGATATTTTATGACTTGTTACTTATCTAAAAATTTTTATAAAAAGATTTATAATAATGATAATTAAAATAAGTTTAATTTTTTAAAATTACTTAATGATTGTTCACTTAATTTTTTTTTTTAATTATAATATTGAGCTCTAATATATTTGTAACAAATTTGATTACTTAAAAATAAAAAAAAAAATTATGTAGCTCAGTATTTAAATTATTTGTTTATCTTTACGTAATTTTTATTACTGGGGTTTTTGTAACATTACTCATACGTTTCTAGTAAAGCGATAAATTCGTTGAAAAATAAACAAAAATTCCTTTCATTAAATTATTTTTGGTAGCATCCAATAACTATAAAAAAAAAATTAATAGTTTTACATTCATCGTGCCGCAATTCAACACGTAAATTCAGGTGTTAGGCTTCAGAATATTCAGTCAGCTTTCGGTCTTCGTTATTTGCGCATCGGGTCTGAAAAAATTGTAGTAAAAAAAATTGTAAGTATCAAAATAATTTTTTTTGGTGTCTTAAAAATAATTTGATATGTTAAAGACAAGTTGTGAAAATTTTTTCTAACTTAGTTTAAAAATAATTTCTTAGTTTGTAAATAAACTATTATTGAATTACGAACTTAACTGTTGAGGTAAAAGCTTTAGATATATTTAAATTTTTTTTAGTGAATAATAATTATTTATTTAAATAAATAATTATTAAAATTTTTTTTTAGTGAATAATAATTATTAATTAATTTTTATAAAATTAAATTTAATAATTTAAAAATAAAAATTTTTAATCTCTTATTATTCTATTGCGTTAAATTTTTCTGCAATAAAAAAAATTTTTTTTTTTTTAATTTACAAAATAAAAATTTTAATAAGTAAATTTATATTGTATTAAATAGATTAATTAATTAATAATATGAATTTAATAACTATAATTTATAATTAAATATTTCTATTTGAAAAATAATTAAATTATTATGGAAATAAAGTTAGCCGACATTTAAAAATTTTTATGATTTTTTTAATTAAAAAATTATAAAAAAATTTTTCATTTGTTAGAAACTATAAGTGAAATTTTTTAAAAATATTTTTTAGTTATAATTTAATAAATTAATTAAAATAAAAAAAAATTAAAAATTTCGGCTAATTCTATTGTTATTAAATTATATTGTATTAAAGATATTAATTAAAAATTAATAATTAATAATAAAATGTTAAAGATATTTATTAATAATTAATAATTTAATAATAATGTATTAAAAATATTAATTTAATAATCTATAATTTATAATTAAATATTTCTATTTAAAAAATCTTAACTTAGTCCAAAAGATAAATCCAATATTGTTTGAATAAATTAGAAAGGTAGAGATTTATTTTGGATATCCCCAAGCTAACCTTGGGGTTTTCACATCAAATCATAAAAACGAATTATTAGTGTTACCTCAATTAGAATCGGTAAAAAATATTCGTTATTTGTATACAAAGTTTATATAATACTAAAGCATTTAGAGATTCAAGGTCAATGTTGTGAAAGGATTTGATTCTGAATTAAATGAAATTTTTTTTTTATTATTTGTACCATTTGTTACTAATTGTTCATACTCTAGTATGTTTTACTCTATTTTTATTTTTTGAATTCATAAACAGAATAATTAATTACTTTATTCATCTTCCCGCTTTAAAAATAAAAAAAAAAATAAAAATAATTCGCTTTTAAAATTTAATTATTAAAATAAAATGAATTTAATTATTAAAAACGAAATAAATTGAATAAATAAAAAAAAATTAATTTAATAAGTGAAAAAAAAAAATTAATTATTAAAAGAAAAATTTAATTATTAAAAAATAAAATTTTAATTATTAAAAAAAAAATAAATTTAATTAGTAAAAAAAAAATTAATTATTAAAAAAAAACAAATTTAATTACTAAAAAAAATTAATTTAATTATTAAAAAAAAAAAAAGTTTATAATTAAAAAAAATAATTAATTATTGACAGAAAACTTTAATTATTAAAAAATAAAATAAATTTAATTAGTAAAAAAAAATTAATTATTAAAAAAAAAAGAATTTAATTATTTAAAGAAATGAATTTAATAATTTTAAAAAAATTAATTATTAAAAGAAAAATTGAATTATTAAAAAATAAAATTTTAATTATTAAAAAAAAATAAATTTAATTAGTAAAAAAAAATTAATTATTAAAAAAAAAAACAAATTTAATTAGTAAAAAAAATTAATTTAATTATTAAAAAAAAATAAAGTTAATAATTAAAAAAAATAATTAATTATTGACAGAAAAATTTAATTTTTAAAAAATAAAATAAATTTAATTAGTTAAAAAAAATAAATTATTAAAAAAAAATTAATTATTAAAAAAAAATTAAATTATTAAAAAATAAAATTTTAATTATTAAAAAAAAAATAAATTTAATTAGTAAAAAAAAATTAATTATTGAAAAAAAAAAAACAAATTTAATTATAAAAAAAAAAATTAATTTAATTATTAAAAAAAAAATAAAGTTAATAATTAAAAAAAATAATTAATTATTGACAGAAAAATTTAATTATTAAAAAATAAAATAAATTTAATTAGTAAAAAAAATTAATTATTAAAAAAAATGAATTGAATAATTAAAAAAAAATTAATTATTAAAAAAAAATTTTATTATTAAAAAATAAAATAAATTTAATTAGTAAAAAAAAATTAATTATTAAAAAAAATGAATTTAATAATTAAAAAAAAAATTAATTATTAAAAGAAAAATTTAATTATTAAAAAATAAAATTTTAATTATTAAAAAAAAAAATAAATTTAATTAGTAAAAAAAAATTAATTATTAAAAAAAAAAACAAATTTAATTATTAAAAAAAACTAATTTAATTATTAAAAAAAAATAAAGTTAATAATTAAAAAAAATAATTAATTATTGACAGAAAAATTTAATTATTAAAAAATAAAATAAATTTAATTAGTAAAAAAAATTAATTATTAAAAAAAATGAATTTAATAATTAAAAAAAAAATTAATTATTAAAAGAAAAATTTAATTATTAATAAATAAAATAAATTTAATTAGTAAAAAAAATTAATTATTAAAAAAAAATTTAATTATTAAAAAATAAAATAAATTTAATTAGTAAAAAAAAATTAATTATTAAAAAAAAAAATTAATTATTAAAAAATTCCAAAAGGTAATTTTAATTAATAATTCTTAAAATTTAAAAAATTAAGAACGAAAAATCTCTAGATTAATTATTAATAATTTTTTTAATTACATGTAATTATTTTTAAATATGTAGATTATCATGAAGTGGAAGAAGATATTTATTATAATTTTTCTAATTGGATTGTCGTCTTCCCTATCTGAAATTACCGGTGTAGATCCAAAATTACTTATTGAAATATTCGGTACACCTCCACCAGAACAAGCAGATCCGATTCCAACTACAACAAATCGTCCGTCGACGACATTCAGTACCAAAGGCTTAAATCAATTAATTTATGAAGTTTTTGGCACTCCTAAAACAGAAAATTATGAAAATAATCAGCGAGTTAATGTTAACATTCCAGAAAATTATGGTTGTGAATGCGTCAATTATTACTTGTGTTCTAACGGCACAGTTGTTAATGATGGTGTTGGAATAATTGATATCAGGTACTGAAAAGTTAAAAAAAAAAAAATTGTAGTTCAATTTTTAATTTATTCATTGATTTTATGGCATTGGGATTTTTTTTATTATTTTATATCAATGAAAAAAATTTAATTTAATAATTTATGACTAAAATTAGCAGTCAAAAAATTTTTTAAGTTTTTTTAACAAATAAATTAGTTCCAAAAAATTATTTTTAAAAAATTGCATTTATAATTTCTTAAAATTTCTACGTCAATTTTTTTTGCCATAATTTATTAAAAAATTTTAAAAATTATTAATAATTTGTTAAATTAATTTTTATTTTTTATTTAAAAAATTTTTACAATTTTTTTTTTCATTTTTTTTTGCCATAATTTATTTATAAGAAATTCTAAAAATTATTAAATATCTACGAAATTAATTATCATTTTTTATTTTTAAAGTTTCTATATTTAAATTTTTTAAAAATTTTTTTTGCCATAATTTATTAAAAAATTCTAAAAATTATTAAAAATCTGCTAAATTAATTTTTATTTTTAAAATTTCTACATGTCAATTTTTTTTTTGCTATAATTGATTAAAAAATTTTTAAAATTATTAAAAATCTACTAAATTAATTTTCATTTTTTATTTTAAAAATTTTTACGTCAATTTTTTTTGCCATAATTTATTTGTTAAAAATTTTTCTTAAAATTATTAAATGTATGCTAAATTGATTTTTATAAAAAATTGAAATGTTATTTTATTATAGACTTGGAGAAAATACTTGTGACAACTATTTAGAAGTTTGCTGTTCACCTTCGAACATCCTGGACCGCGACAAGCGTCTAACACCAAAGCCAAAAGTCCGTCGTGGATGTGGACATCGTAATTTCAATGGTGTAGGTTTTAGAATTACAGGAGCTGATAATAGTGAAGCTGAGTTTGGAGAATTTCCCTGGATGGTTGCTGTTTTACTTCCGGATGGAACTTCGGTGAATACTCAAGAAGAAAAAAAATTCCATTATCAGTGTGGAGGTTCTTTAATTCATCCTCGGGCTGTTTTAACAGCTGCGCACTGTGTTAAAGGGTAAGATTAAAACAAACAAACAATATAGAAAAGTATCTAGGCTGCATTCAAAAATACTCTATGTCTAGATACATAATTAAGAAATGACCTTGTATCTTGAGAAATATTGACATTTTTAAAGATATAAGCTCGTCCTGACATTATACTCTTCGAGACCTTTCATTTAAGTACCCACATGCATTTTTGATATATTTTTCATATATACATATATATAAATATATAAAATATATGAAAAATTGATGTGGCTACTCAAATGAAAAGTCTCGATGAATGTAACATCGAAATAAGTTTATATCTTAAAAATCTCAATAATTAAGAAATGACCATATATTTTGTGAACAATTGACATTTTTAAAGATATAAGCTCGTCCTGATGTTACACTCATCGAGACCTTTCATTTGAGTACCCACATCAATTTATCATATATATATTATATATGTATATATGAAAAATATCAAAAATGCATGTGGGTACTCAAATGAAAGGTCTCGGAGAGTGTAACATCGGGATGAGCTTATATCTTTAAAAATGTCAATAATTAAGAAATTACCTTGTATGTTGTGAACTATTGAAATTTTTAAAGATATAAGCTCATCTTAATGTTACACTCACCGAGACCTTTCATTTGAGTACCCACATGCATTTTTGATATATTTTTAATATATACATATATATAATATATATAAATATATAAAATATATGAAAAATTGATGTGGGTATTCAAATGAAAGGTCTCGAAGAGTGTGACATCGGGATGAGCTTATATCTTTAAAAATGTCAATAATTAAGAAATTACCTTGTATGTTGTGAACTATTGAAATTTTTAAAGATATAAGCTCATCTTAATGTTACACTCATCGAGACCTTTCATTTGAGTACCCACATGCATTTTTGATATATTTTTCATATATACAACATATATATAAATATATGAAATATATGAGAAATCGATGTGGGTACTCAAATGAAAGTTCTTGATGAGTCTAACATCGGGATGAGCTTATATCTTAAAAAATGTCAATGATTAAGAAATGATCTTGTATTTTGTGAACAATTGACATTTTTAAAGATATAAGCTCGTCCTGATGTTACACTCATCGAGACCTTTCATTTGAGTACCCACATCAATTTATCATATATATATTATATATGTATATATGAAAAATATCAAAAATGCATGTGGGTACTCAAATGAAAGGTCTCGGAGAGTGTAACATCGGGATGAGCTTATATCTTTAAAAATGTCAATAATTAAGAAATTACCTTGTATGTTGTGAACTATTGAAATTTTTAAAGATATAAGCTCATCTTAATGTTACACTCACCGAGACCTTTCATTTGAGTACCCACATGCATTTTTGATATATTTTTAATATATACATATATATAATATATATAAATATATAAAATATATGAAAAATTGATGTGGGTACTCAAATGAAAGGTCTCGAAGAGTGTGACATCGGGATGAGCTTATATCTTTAAAAATGTCAATAATTAAGAAATTACCTTGTATGTTGTGAACTATTGAAATTTTTAAAGATATAAGCTCATCTTAATGTTACACTCATCGAGACCTTTCATTTGAGTACCCACATGCATTTTTGATATATTTTTCATATATACAACATATATATAAATATATGAAATATATGAGAAATCGATGTGGGTACTCAAATGAAAGTTCTTGATGAGTCTAACATCGGGATGAGCTTATATCTTAAAAAATGTCAATGATTAAGAAATGATCTTGTATTTTGTGAACAATTGACATTTTTAAAGATATAAGCTCGTCCTGATGTTACACTCATCGAGACCTTTCATTTGAGTACCCACATGCATTTTTGATATATTTTTCATATATACAACATATATATATATATATATATATATATATATATATATATATATATATATATATATATATATATATATATATATATATATATATATATATATATAAATATATGAAATATATGGGAAATTGATGTGGGTACTCAAATGAAAGTTCTTGATGAGTCTAACATCGGGATGAGCTTATATCTTAAAAAATGTTAATAATTAAGAAATGACCTTGTATTTTGTGAAATATTGAAATTTTTAAAGATATAAGCTCATCTTAATGTTACACTCATCGAGACCTTTCATTTGAGTACCCACGTGCATTTTTGATATATTTTTCATATATACATACATATAACATATATATAAATATATAAAATATATGTGAAATTGATGTGGGTACTCAAATGAAAGCTCTTGATGAGTCTAACATCGGGATGAGCTTATATCTTAAAAAATGTCAATAATTAAGAAATGACCTTGTATATTGTGAACTATTGAAATTTTCAAAGATATAAGCTCATCGTAATGTTACACTCATCGAGACCTTTCATTTGAGTACCCACATGCATTTTAGATATATTTTTAATATATACATATATATCATATATATAAATATATGAAAAATTGATGTGGGTACTCAAATGAAAGGTCTCGAAGAGTGTAACATCGGGATGAGCTTATATCTTTAAAAATGTCAATAGTTCAGAAAGTACAGTGCAATTTCACAAAAGTCATTAATTAATAACGCAAAATTTTATTTATTTATAGTTCACAAGTAACGGCAGTCACACATAGTGACTGCAAGGTTACTAGTAAAAATTAACCAACCTTTTTTTTTTAAAGACTCAACTCTAGAGATATAGTCGTAAGAGCCGGCGAATGGGACACTCAAACACAAAGTGAACCAGTTCCACATCAAAATCGAGGTGTTTCAAGAATTATTATGCACCCTAAATTTAAATCTGGAAATTTACACAATGACTTTGCGGTATTAATTTTGTCTGAAGCGATGGAACAAGCTGAAAATGTTGATATTGTTTGCTTGCCTGATAAATATGAGATTTTTGACAATACGAGGTGCGTTGCAAGTGGCTGGGGAAAAAATGTCTTTGGTAAGTTTATTAAAATTTTTATGTTCTTTAAAATTATAAAAATTAATATAAAAATTAATGACAGCTATTAAAAATTTTTTTATAATTTTATAACAATGAAATTATTATAAAATAAATTTCATTAAAAAATTCCACATGTGAAAATAAAAAGAAATTATCAGTGGAAATTTTTAGAAGCATTTTTTTTATTGTAATTGATTTGTTTTCAAATTTGAAAAAATTGACAGCTGCCAACTCACTTCAGTATCCATTATTAGGTGTGAAGTTGTAAATTTTTATTATTTTAATGATACTGAAGCTAACTGTCAGCTATTAATTTTAAAAATTTTTATAAAAAATCAATTTTAATAAAAAAAATGTTTCAAAAAATTTTCGCACAAAATTTCTTAATTAAAATTTTCTATAATAATTTAATTGACATAAAAAATTTTTAAATTAATTTTTATTTTCAATCAGGTAAAGAAGGAGAATACCAAGTTATTCTGAAACGAGTTGACGTGCCAGCAATTAATCACGCAGTCTGTCAAAATTCTTTACGTGGAACTAGACTGGGAAAATATTTCCGATTAGATCGAAGTTTTATGTGCGCTGGAGGTGAACCTGGAAAAGACACGTGCAAGGTAAATTAAAAATCGTAACTTTTCACAATGACATTAAAGTTAGCAGTCACTTAATTAATTTTTAATTTTTTTTTAACAAATAAAATTGTTCCAAAAAATTATTTTGAAAAAACTGACATGTAGAAAATATTATAAATTCTAAGTGGAATTTTTTAACAATATTTTTTTTCATCATTTTTAATGATTCAAAAAATTAAAAATTGTAAAATATCTGTTAATTTTAATATTATCTTCACACAAAAATTATTTTGAAACTTACAAAAATTTTAATTACTAGCAACCTTGCAGTCACTATGAATTTTGCCTTATTAAATATTGACTGTTGTTAAATTGCACTGTGCTTTTTTAAATAATGACATTTTTAAAGATATAAGCTCATCCTGATGTTATACTCATCAAGAGCTTTCATTTGAGTACCCACATGCATTTTTGATATATTTTTCATATATACATATATATATAAATTAATATGTATATATATAGCATATATATATATATATATATATATATATATATATATATATATATATATATATATATATATATATATATATAAATATATATATATAAATACATAAATTATATGAAAAATTGATGTGGGTACTCAAATGAAAGGTCTCGACGAGTGTGACATCAGAATGAGCTTATATCCTTAAAAATGTCAATAGTTCACAAAATACAAGGTCATTTCTTAATTCTTGACATTTTTTAAGATATAAACTCATTTTTACGCTACTTTCATCGAGACTTTTCATTTGAGTACCCACACGCATTTTTGATATATTTTTCATATATACATATATATAATATATATAAATATATGTATACATAAATATATGAAAAATTGATGTGGGTACTCAAATGAAAGGTCTCGACACGTGTGTCATCAGGATGAACTTATATCTTTAAAAATGTCAATAGTTCACAAAATACAAGGTTATTCGTAATTCTTGACATTTTTTAAGGTATAAACTCATTTTTACGCTACTTTTATCGAGACCTTTCATTTGATTACCTACATGGTATTTTTTATATATTTTATATATATGATATTTATGAAATATATAAATATATACAATATATGAAAAATTGATGTGGGTACTCAAATGAAAGGTCTCGACGAGTGTGACATCAGAATGAGCTTATATCCTTAAAAATGTCAATAGTTCACAAAATACAAGGTCATTTTTTAATTCTTGACATTTTTTAAGATATAAACTCATTTTTACGCTACTTTCATCGAGACCTTTCATTTGAGTACCCACACGCATTTTTGATATATTTTTCATATATACATATATATAATGTATATAAATATATAAAATATATGAAAAATTGATGTGGGTACTCAAATGAAAGGTCTCGACGAGTGTAACATCAAGATAAGCTTATATCTTTAAAAATGTCAATAGTTCACAAAATACAAGGTCATTTCTTAATTCTTGACATTTTTTAAGATATAAACTCATTTTTACGCTACTTTCATCGAGACCTTTCATTTGATTACCCACATGGTATTTTTTATATATTTTATATATATGATATTTGTGAAATATATAAATATATACAATATATGAAAAATTGATGTGGGTACTCAAATGAAAGGTCTCGACGAGTGTGACATCATAATGAGCTTATATCCTTAAAAATGTCAATAGTTCACAAAATACAAGGTCATTGATTAATTAATGACATTTTTTAAGACATAAACTCATTTTGATGTTACACTCATCAAGACCTTTCATTTGAGTACCCACACGCATTTTTGATATATTTTTCATATATACATATATATAATATATATAAATATATAAAATATATGAAAAATTGATGTGGGTACTCAAATAAAAGGTCTCGACGAGTGTAACATCAAGATAAGCTTATATCTTTAAAAATGTCAATAGTTCACAAAATACAAGGTCATTTCTTAATTCTTGACATTTTTTAAGATATAAACTCATTTTTACGCTACTTTCATCGAGACCTTTCATTTGATTACCCACATGGTATTTTTTATATATTTTATATATATGATATTTGTGAAATATATAAATATATACAATATATGAAAAATTGATGTGGGTACTCAAATTAAAGGTCTCGACGAGTGTGACATCATAATGAGCTTATATCCTTAAAAATGTCAATAGTTCACAAAATACAAGGTCATTGATTAATTAATGACATTTTTTAAGACATAAACTCATTTTGATGTTACACTCATCAAGACCTTTCATTTGAGTACCCACACGCATTTTTGATATATTTTTCATATATACATATATATAATATATATAAATATATAAAATATATGAAAAATTGATGTGGGTACTCAAATGAAAGGTCTCGACGAGTGTAACATCAGGATGAGCTTATATCTTTAAAAATGTCAATAGTTCTCAAGATGCAAGGTAATTTCTCAATTAATATAAAAATTGAACAGGGCGATGGAGGCAGTCCATTAGTCTGCCCTCTCCGTGATGATCCAACTCGCTACTCACAAGCTGGATTAGTTTCTTGGGGCGTCGGTTGTGGCGGAGACGGAGTTCCAGCTGTCTATGCAAATGTCGCTTATGCACGCGAATGGATTGATCAACAATTAGCAGAAACATTTTCCGCATTTACTGGCTAATTTCTTCCTATTTTTTTTACAATTAATAAAATAATAATTCACAATATATAAATAATATTAATATTAATTCAGTGACTATTAATTAATTATTTTTAAATGTTAAACAATGAATATAAAATAAATAAAACATATTATTAAGGAATTCAACACTGCCATTTATTAATTACATACAATGTTAAAAAATTTATCTAACGATTAAACATTTAATTACTTAGTTATTTATTCATATACATACATTTTTAATCAGTAATTAACTTTAATTTATTTATTATATCATATCTTAAAAAAAATAATCATAAAATTAAGTTCATTCCTTTTTTTTATTATGCTTAACTTTTATTAACTTAAAAAATGATTGAGAAAATAGTTTTATAAAAAAAAAAGAAAAAACAGTTTATAATTATGATATCACTTGTTGTATAAAAAAAAAGTCTTATTTTTAATAATAATGATTCTTGAAATAAAAAAAAAAAAAAAATAAAAAAAATTAATTTTTTAATAATTTTCTATTTTATATTTGAATTTTTTTATCGTGTAAAATAAAAAAATAATTTTAATTATTTAAATAATTTTTATTATTTAAATAATTTTTATCATTTAAATAATTTTTATTATTTAAATAATTTTTATTATTTAAATAATTTTTATTATTTAAATAATTTTTATTATTTAAATAATTTTTATTATTTAAATAATTTTTATTATTTAAATAATTTTTATTATTTAAATTTTTAAATATGAAAGAAGAAATCTAAAAATTGTTTTTTTTTATTTTTGTGATGCAGTTAAAAAAAATTTTGGTTTTAAATAATAGAAGTGATAGAAGAAAAATGATATTATCTACCCGATGAATAATCACCGACATTAGTAATATGAGCTTGACGAGCATAGTCTTGACCGTCATGGAAGTTCATGAACATTTCTTCTGCCGAGTCTTCGTTTGAAAATTGAGCTTTGAGAGTACGTTGTACCGATGGTTCGAATGCATCATCGATTGCAGTCCATATGCATTCGTTTTTGTCGACCTTGATGGAATAAAATAAAATAGAGTAATTAATTATACAATAAATGAAAAGTAAAAAAAGGCGTATAAAAAAATTTTTTTGGTGTTCAATTTGGCCCTTTTTGTAGTTTAATTCTTAAAAAGCGACCATGCAGTCACTACGTGACTGCATTGACTTGTGAAATGTAAATAATTAGAATTTTGTTCTATTAAATAAATAATGACTTTTGTTAAATTGCACTGTACTTTCTTATATATTGACGTTTTTAAAGATATAAGCTCATCCTGATGTTACACTCATCAAGAGCTTTCATTTGAGTACCCACATGCATTTCTGATATATTTTTCATATATACATAGATGTAAAATATATAAATATATAAAATATATGAAAAATTGATGTGGGTACTCAAATGAAAGGTCTCGATAAGTGTAATATCAGGGTGAGCTTATATCTTTAAAAATGTCATTAGTTGACAAGATACAATTTGATTTCTTAATTATTGACATTTTTTAAGATATCAACTCATTTCGATGTTACACTCATCGAGACCTTTCATTTAAGTACCCACATGGCATTTTTTATATATTTTATATATATGATATTTGTGAAATATATAAATATATAAAATATATGAAAAATTGATGTGGGTACTCAAATGAAAGCTCTCGACGAGTGTAATATCAGGACGAGCTTATATCTTTAAAAATGTCAATAGTTCACAAGATACAAGGTCATTTCATAATTATTGACATATTTTAAGATATAAACTCATTTTGATATTACACTTATCGATAGCTTTCATTTAAACAACCACATGGCATTTTTTATATATTTTATATATACGGTATTTGTGAAATATATAAATATATAAAATATATAAAAAATTGATGTGGGTACTCAAATCAAAGGTCTCGATAAGTGCGACATCAAAATGAGCTTATATCTTTAAAAATGTCAATAGTTCACAAGATACAAGGTCATTTCATAATTATTGACATTTCTTAAGATATAAACTCATTTTGATATTACACTTATCGAGAGCTTTCATTTAAACACCCACATGGCATTTTTTATATATTTTATATATATGGTATTTGTGAAATATATAAATATATAAAATATATGAAAAATTGATGTGGGTACTCAAATGAAAGGTCCTCATGAGTGTAACATCAAAATGAGCTTATATCTTTAAAAATGTCAATAGTTCACAAGATACAAGGTCATTTCATAATTATTGACATTTTTTAAGATATAAACTCATTTTGATATTACACTTATCGACAGCTTTTATTTAAACACCCACATGGCATTTTTTATATATTTTATATATATGATATTTGTGAAATATATAAATATATAAAATATATAAAAAATTGATGTGGGTACTCAAATCAAAGGTCTCGATAAGTGCAACATCAAAATGAGCTTATATCTTTGAAAATGTCAATAGTTCACAAGATACAAGGTCATTTCATAATTATTGACATTTCTTAAGATATAAACTCATGTTGAGATTACACTTATCGAGAGCTTTCATTTAAACACCCACATGGCATTTTTTATATATTTTATATATATGGTATTTTTGAAATATATAAATATATAAAATATATGAAAAATTGATGTGGGTACTCAAATGAAAGGTCTTCATGAGTGTAACATTAAAATGAGCTTATATCTTTAAAAATGTCGATGTTCACAAGATACAAGGTAGTTTCTTAGTTATTGACATTTTTTAAGATATAAACTCATTTCGGTGTTACACTCATCGAGACCTTTCATTTAAGTACCCACATGGTATTTTTGATATATTTTATATATATGATATTTGTGAAATATATAAATATATAAAATATATAAAAAATTGATGTGGGTACTTAAATCAAAGGTCTCGATAAGTGCAACATCAAAATGAGCTTATACCTTTAAAAATGTCAGTTGTTCACAAGATACAAGGTAGTTTCTTAGTTATTAATATTTTTTAAGATATCAACTCATTTCGATGTTACACTCATCGAGACCTTTCATTTAAGTACCCACATGGCATTTTTTATATATTTTATATATATGATATTTGTGAAATATATAAATATATAAAATATATGAAAAATTGATGTGGGTACTCAAATGAAAGCTCTCGACGAGTGTAATATCAGGACGAGCTTATATCTTTAAAAATGTCAATAGTTCACAAGATACAAGGTCATTTCATAATTATTGACATATTTTAAGATATAAACTCATTTTGATATTACACTTATCGATAGCTTTCATTTAAACAACCACATGGCATTTTTTATATATTTGATATATACGGTATTTGTGAAATATATAAATATATAAAATATATAAAAAATTGATGTGGGTACTCAAATCAAAGGTCTCGATAAGTGCGACATCAAAATGAGCTTATATCTTTAAAAATGTCAATAGTTCACAAGATACAAGGTCATTTCATAATTATTGACATTTCTTAAGATATAAACTCATTTTGATATTACACTTATCGACAGCTTTTATTTAAACACCCACATGGCATTTTTTATATATTTTATATATATGATATTTGTGAAATATATAAATATATAAAATATATAAAAAATTGATGTGGGTACTCAAATCAAAGGTCTCGATAAGTGCAACATCAAAATGAGCTTATATCTTTGAAAATGTCAATAGTTCACAAGATACAAGGTCATTTCATAATTATTGACATTTCTTAAGATATAAACTCATGTTGAGATTACACTTATCGAGAGCTTTCATTTAAACACCCACATGGCATTTTTTATATATTTTATATATATGGTATTTTTGAAATATATAAATATATAAAATATATGAAAAATTGATGTGGGTACTCAAATGAAAGGTCTTCATGAGTGTAACATTAAAATGAGCTTATATCTTTAAAAATGTCGATGTTCACAAGATACAAGGTAGTTTCTTAGTTATTGACATTTTTTAAGATATAAACTCATTTCGGTGTTACACTCATCGAGACCTTTCATTTAAGTACCCACATGGTATTTTTGATATATTTTATATATATGATATTTGTGAAATATATAAATATATAAAATATATAAAAAATTGATGTGGGTACTTAAATCAAAGGTCTCGACGAGTGTAATATCAGGACGAGCTTATATCTTTAAAAATGTCAATAGTTCACAAGATACAAGGTCATTTCATAATTATTGACATATTTTAAGATATAAACTCATTTTGATATTACACTTATCGATAGCTTTCATTTAAACAACCACATGGCATTTTTTATATATTTGATATATACGGTATTTGTGAAATATATAAATATATAAAATATATAAAAAATTGATGTGGGTACTCAAATCAAAGGTCTCGATAAGTGCGACATCAAAATGAGCTTATATCTTTAAAAATGTCAATAGTTCACAAGATACAAGGTCATTTCATAATTATTGACATTTCTTAAGATATAAACTCATTTTGATATTACACTTATCGAGAGCTTTCATTTAAACACCCACATGGCATTTTTTATATATTTTATATATATGGTATTTGTGAAATATATAAATATATAAAATATATGAAAAATTGATGTGGGTACTCAAATGAAAGGTCCTCATGAGTGTAACATCAAAATGAGCTTATATCTTTAAAAATGTCAATAGTTCACAAGATACAAGGTCATTTCATAATTATTGACATTTTTTAAGATATAAACTCATTTTGATATTACACTTATCGACAGCTTTTATTTAAACACCCACATGGCATTTTTTATATATTTTATATATATGATATTTGTGAAATATATAAATATATAAAATATATAAAAAATTGATGTGGGTACTCAAATCAAAGGTCTCGATAAGTGCAACATCAAAATGAGCTTATATCTTTGAAAATGTCAATAGTTCACAAGATACAAGGTCATTTCATAATTATTGACATTTCTTAAGATATAAACTCATGTTGAGATTACACTTATCGAGAGCTTTCATTTAAACACCCACATGGCATTTTTTATATATTTTATATATATGGTATTTTTGAAATATATAAATATATAAAATATATGAAAAATTGATGTGGGTACTCAAATCAAAGGTCTCGATAAGTGCGACATCAAAATGAGCTTATATCTTTAAAAATGTCAATAGTTCACAAGATACAAGGTCATTTCATAATTATTGACATATTTTAAGATATAAACTCATTTTGATATTACACTTATCGAGAGCTTTCATTTAAACACCCACATGGCATTTTTTATATATTTTATATATATGGTATTTTTGAAATATATATAAATATATAAAATATATGAAAAATTGATATGGGTACTCAAATGAAAGGTCTTCATGAGTGTAACATTAAAATGAGCTTATACCTTTAAAAAAGTCAGCTGTTCACAAGATACAAGGTAGTTTCTTAGTTATTAATATTTTTTAAGATATCAAATTTCGATGTTACACTCATCGAGACTTTTCATTTAAGTACCCACATGGCATTTTTTATATATTTTATATATATGATATTTGTGAAATATATAAATATATAAAATATATGAAAAATTGATGTGGGTACTCAAATGAAAGCTCTCGACGAGTGTAGCATCAAAATGAGCTTATATCTTTAAAAATCTCAATAGTTCCCAAGATACAACTTCATTTTTCATACTATCTTTGAAACAAAATTTTTCTTATAGATTTTTCATATTCATTGCAACTAAACCCTTTTTTTTTCATTTTTTCATAAAACAAAAAACTCTTAAAAAAATTGCAATTCTTTACAAATTCTAAAAATTTTTATATATTTAACTTAATTTTCAAAATTTTGTACCAAAAAAAATTTTCCCGCCCTTTTATAACCAAAAAATCTTACCTGCATTTCCGTTTCAACAGTAATAACACAATTACAAATCAGCTCTGCAGATCCCGTCTCAAAAATGATCCTCGCTCCATACAAATCCGAGTCATAAAACATTTTAACCATCCCATCAGCCATAGGATGCCAATCCCCACCATCCAAATAAAACAACCTAGCATCCCGTTCAAACATCATCGAGTGTTCATCATCATCTTCATTATCCTCCTCATCATCCTCCACCTGATACTCCTGATACTCATTATTCCTCGGTCTCTCCCTCAAATTCTTCTGCGCATTTTCCACCGCTTCCTTAAACTCCTTCGCAATCTGCGGATTCTTAAATCTCACCGCCAATTTCTCTAAAACAAGCTCCCCTTCTATAAAATTCATTCCCACCCACATCAAACTTCTGTCCGAAGTCTTCAAAGGTTGGAACTCTAATTCTGGCGATATAGAAAAATTACAGACAATTTTGTGTATCTGTTCCCTCCTTAGCAGCAGTCGGTAAGTCCCTTTCTCACTATGGTAAAGCAGTTTCATATCACCAACACCTCTTTCCTTCCACTCTTTGGTCTCCGTTTCATATCTGTACAATTTAGCACGCTGGCTGAACAATTTCTCTTCTTCCTCTTCTCCAGTCCAGACTTCAATTGCATCTGGCAAAGGAATTATCGGCTCGTAATGAGGATCATACTCTTGCCCTTCATCATTTTCTTCCTTATCATCCTCTTCTTTATCATCTGTTGTCAAAGCTTTCTCTACTTTACCCGGAGGAGAAGGTTTGGCACCAAATAGGGACTGTCCAGCTCCAGCAAAAGAGAAATTAGGGTCTGTTTTAAAGCTTATAGGCTGATCTGCATTAGAAGCTAAACTCGAAAAGGTTGCAATGTTATCTGTGTTCAAAAACGCGTTAGATCCTTCAGTTTTTTGTGCAACTTCTGCAGAAGTTACCTTAGTGTCAGTATTTGCTGAACCAAAAGTCATGTTAGCTGATTCAAAGACTTTCCCGCCAAAAATTGAACTTCCAAAGATTGTTGATGGAGTTGAAGAGAATCCAAAAACTGAACTAGTAGTTGTTGGTGTGGTTGTTGGAGGTGTGCTAGTGCTAGTTACTGATTTAGCCAAGCTGCCAAAAGATACTGGGCTTGAATCATTAGCAATTGATCCGAAGATAGGTTCAGGTTTAGATCCAACAGAATTAGTTCCAAAACTGGAAAAGGATAGATTGGCTTCAGGTTTGGCACTAGCTCCACCAAATATGGAATTATTAGACCCAGAAGATCCGAAAGTCCACCCAGGAGTTTGTGTTTCTCCAAAAGTCTTATTAAAAGCCTGGCTTTTGCCAAAATTCACAGATGAAGGACTGCAAATAGTTTTCCCGCCAAATAAATTAGGTGATTTTTCTGCAGAAGATTCGGAAAAACTTCCGAAACTAAAGCTTGTTTTTTTATCCTTATCATTAGTGGCGCCACCAAATACTGGAGTTGCTCCAAAAGAAGGTGCTGAAGTGCCAAATGAAAATGTTGCTCCGAAATTCATTGAGGTAGTTGTTGGAGCAGATGTAGGAGCTTTTAAAGGTGAAGGGCTTAATTTGGGTGGAGCTAATTTAATATTTAGAGGCGTTGCGGCTGATTTATCAGCCGCTGATTTATCAGTTTCTGTTTTATCAACTTCTGATTGAGTTTTTTCACTTTCAAACAAAGAAATATCTTCTTTACATCCTCGACATCCTTGACAATCTTCTTTTTGCTTATAAGCATAAAAGTTTTCCGGTAATTGTAATTTCAAAGCTGCGTTTTTTTCTTCTTCTGTAACTTTACGCTCATAAACTACTTGAATTTCATTAACAGCTGATTTTTGGTCTGATTTCTGGACTGATTTTTGGGCTGAAGATTCAAATTCCTTAACAGAATCACTTACCAAATTAGCAATAGCCAAATCAGCAGCTTCCTTAAACTCCCCCGCAATTTCCGGCGTCTTAAACCTACACGCAAACTGAGCATACTCAATTTCTCCATCGCTATAATCAGCCGCGTGCCACATCCAAGTTTTATCATCTTTCTTACTAATCTCCAAGTCTTCCGTCACAAAATGATTAAGACACAACTTAAGAGTCTGTTCTCGCCGCATCACAAACCTAGTCTTATTACTCTTATCATTCTTAAGTATCTTAAGATCACCTAACCCACGTTCTTTCCATTCCTTAGTCTTAGCGTCGTATCTAAACAACTTAGCACGATGGCAGTAAAGAACCTCTTCATCTTCTTCCCCAGTTTTCACGTCAATCTTATCAGGCAGCGGTATTACCGGTGTAAAGTAAACATCCTCGCTTTCAGCAACCTCGTCTTCACTCACATCTCCAGCTCCGGGGGATTTTACAGGAGATTTGGAGAATTGGAAGTCAAATGACTTTCCAGGGGAGCCAAATGCAAAGGTGTTTGCTGGAGGTTCAAGTTTCTTTGTTCCAAACCCAAAATCTTTTTCTGATTTTTGGCCAAATCCACTGAAGTCTAAAGGCTTGCTTTCTCCTGGAGCATCAGTGCCTGGTGCTTTAAATGTGAAGCTACCTAAACCTTCTTTAGAAGGTTGGTTGAAGCCAAATGAAAATCCTGTTGTTGTTGTTGTTGATTCTTTTTGGGTTTTTAGCATATCTGTGAACAAACTTGCTGATTGTCCTGCTGTTGTTCCTTTTGGAATTCCAAAAGTAAATGTTTGTCCAGGTGCGGAGCTTAATGTGTCATTTGGTTTTGGTTTTTCAGGCATTGAAGGATCAACTGGACTATCACAAGCTACGCAGTAATAATCTGACTTAGAATTGCGGATATAACACATTTTACATTCCCAAGTATCAGGTTGTGGTTTGAATAATCCACCAAATGATTGATTAGAATTAGAATTAACAATTTGTGCTGAAACTGGTTGCTTAATTTCAGTGACTGGCTTCTGAGGTTCTGATGGAGCAGAACAAGCTACACATTGCCCAACCCCCGCATTATTTCTAGTATAACAACTAGCACACTCCCAAGAACCAACAGCTGGTTTAAACATTTCAGACAGCGACTTAGAAACTTCTTTAGCGCCACTAGTACCCTCAATTATCTTCACAATCTTCCCAGTTTTAGAAATATATTCCCCAGGGATTTCATTTGAATTGTTGACCATCAACTTGACCAAGCGATGAATCTTATCACTAAATTCCTCAGCCTCAGCTGCATCTTTAAAAGACACTGCGTAAGTTTCATGTTTTCCTGATTTATTTGACTCAGTTGATGCCCAGCAAATTACATTGGAAGCTCCGCTTAGATTCATCACTACAAAATTGTTCGTTAAAGTCTGGTTGATGCACAATTTTTGAGTGTCTGACTTTCGCATCAATATACGCAATTTGTGCGACTTTTCATTTAATAAGAGCATCAAGGAACCTGTTCCACGGTCCTTCCACTGTCCAGATTCACCAGAGCTGCGCATTAAGCTTACATTTTTGTTAAATAATACAGCTTCATTGTCGTCATTTATCACCCCAGTAATTTTAGAGCTAGTTGTTGTTGGGACAGAATTGGGAGCTTGCTGAGGCTTTCGCAAGGCAGGTTTAGTACTGGAAATATCAGCTTCCGATATATTTTTATTAAAACTAAATCCACTTGGAACAGTTGGTTCACTTTTACTAAATGAAAATCCAGCAAATGGACTAGGCTTTGATGATTCTTCTTGTTTCAATTTATTATTATCACTAGCTATAGTTGATTGAATAACTGGGGTAGAAGAAAATGAAAATCCTCCAACCATAATTGAAGACTTATTGCCATCTGCCGGAGAATCATTGCCAATTTCTTTAGACAAATCATTTTTACCCAACTCTTTATTTTTCGGTGGAGAAACAGGAACAGATTGTTTAGCTTTATCAAACGCTTCCTTAAACAACTGAGCTTCCTCAACTAACTTAAACTTAATACAAAGTTTCTCCAACCTAACCTCCTCATCAGCGTAATCATTAGCCGCCCAGGTCCAAGCTTTATCATTATTCGGCATAGCCTTAAGCTCCATATCAGGAGAAAGTAAATGATTAGCACAAATCTTCAAGACTTGCTCTCTTCTCATCAACAAGCGCACTTTTCCCTCTTTGTTTCTCAAAAGTTTAACATTCCCAACCCCTCTATCCTTCCATTCTTTCTCAAAAAACCTAAATAATTTTGCCCTAGCGCAAAATAGCGTTTGTTCATCTTCCTCACCGGTGGTTACTTTAACTTCCGCTGGAAGCGGAATTATCGGTTGGAAGTCTGGGATAGGGTCATGTTCTACTTCTACAGCTTCAATTGAACTGTTATGAGAGCCAGTTGATACCACACTAGTGTTCCTTTCATTAATTTTATCTGTACTGCTATTAAAGACAGAGTTGCTGAAAATGGACGATAGATTTGAAGAGGTTGGGATTTTAGCGCCTGTTGGCATTAAAATCTGGTAATTATGCGGGGTACTAGTTACTTGTGAGTTAGCATTAGCATTAGTATTAGCAACAGTAGTGACTTTTCGATGCTGGGGAGGAATTACAATACTCAAAGTTGGTTGAACAAACGGAGCGCTAGTGGGTACAATATCAGAACTGGTAATAGTTACATTAACAGGTGGCTCTTTGTTTACTGGGGCATTTTTTATAGTGGCAGTATCTTTAGGAGCTAAAATATTACTGGGCAAGTCCGTGCTAAGTTGTGGAACTGGTATTTGTTGGGGAGAGACCGGGACAATTGTATCATTGAATTGGTTTAGCAGTGGGTTGAATAAGTTCGGCTGGATCATGCCTTGTTGGATCATATCCGGGACTTTGGGTACAAGATTGCGGTCTGGGGGATAGAGACCTAGTGGGTACCTCGGAGGGAAGAATTGTGGGAGGTTTAGGTCACTATATGGCAATCCTGAGTAATAATTAAGCTGGTTATAAGGCGAGTATGGATAACGTGGCTGATAAACGTTTGGCTGAATAGGTAAAGTCGGTTGGATTGGCTGAATTGGCTGAGTCGGCTGAGTTATGTTACTTTGAACGCCATAACTTACATCACTGTAATCTTCCTCATAGTTGTAAGGATCATCATCATACTGATTAGCACTAGCAGTTCTTTTAGGCTTTTTAGCTTCGAGTCTAAACTCAGCCATTTCCTTCCTCAGCTCTTCAACAATTGACTGTAACTGTCTATTAGACTCAGTTAAAGCCTTATTAGACTCCAAAAGAGTCTTCTGCTGGTCCATGACACTGTGCAGAATGTTGTCTTTAGTGTAAAGCAGTTGCCTAATTTGAGCATCAAGGCGCTCCGGACTTGGCCGGGCTTCCATCTGAATTCTGCTGCGAGTGATATCTAATTCACTGTTGGGGTATTGACGGGGTGTGCTAGATAATTTAGGGGTTCTATGATTACGGCGGGGAGTAATAGTGCTGGGGTTAATCGTAGAATTAGCTAATTGTTCGGTAATACTGTGAGCAGATGAGTAACTTTCATCGGATCCATTATCTCCGTCATTCTTAGCATCATTTCTCCACAATTCGTCTTCAATACTCGCTAACCTACTCCCTAACTCCGCGTTTAAGGGGTGGTTAGGATTTATTCCTGGACTGCGCAAGCGGTCTAGTGTTAAGTAAAAGCAATTTCTAGCTTTCGTTAGCATTATATTGTACTGAGATCTAATTGAGGAGGTGATACTCTCTTTAGGTAAGGATTCAATTAATTCATCAGCAAGTTTTTTGTAAATTTCTCCTTGATGGAAGGAAGCTTCAGGACACTTTAGCGACGTAAGAATGTCACTAGCTTGCTCGTAATTTCTATCCCTAATGTATTTGCACGCAACTAATAATCTGCCTTCTTCTAAGGAGTTGCTGAGTTCTACATTGTTCATTTCTTTGCCTTGGTAGTCAAAAATTCGGGTGTTAATCATCCGGATTTGCTGATTATTGAGCAATCTTTCCAACAAAGGAACTGCGGCGGACCAATAAAGCTCGCATCTTGCTTGAATAAAGGGCAAGTCATTGCTATCTTTGTCTTTTAATAACTTACAGCGGTGTTGGAAAATTCTAGCCAGCTGGACTAAAATACTAGGATGGAGACCATGACTGCCAATGCAGCGGATTACTTCCAATCCTCGCTGAACTTCCTGGCGTATTTCTCCAATATCACACCTTATAATTTCCGACCTTCGGTAGATTTTGTAAGCATATAACCACCATTTTTCCTGAACCGAGCTACAGAGACTAGTAGTCAAGTCTGCTGGTAAAGTTGGCATTCTTTCGGGCGACAATAACCCGTTCTTTTGCTGCTCTTCGACTATCTTTAGCGAGCACAGGATAGTGGCGTTTAAAAACGCATCGATATCTAGAACTCCTAAACTATCGGGGGAAGCTTGGCTTAGATTATAAACCGACAATTGTAAATTGGGAAACACGTGGGAGTATTCGTTGGGGTAAGGTCCTAGATCTTCGTTGGATTTTAGACGAGGTTTGTTAACAATTCCTAACCATACATGGTGATGAAGCGAATCTGGGTACACTTCTTTTGACTCTTCGTCGTACTGCTTTAATTCGTTGGAGGACAAGAGCCTCAATGGGGGATTCTGACCGGAATTTTTGACAAAGTATGAATTGGTTATTTCGTGAGTTTTGTTAAATATTTTACGGTAGATATTTTCGCGCCAAGAATTGTTCATGAATTCTTCTATTTTGTCCATTAGTTTTTTGGGATTGTCGCGCGCGTAATCTTGTAAGACGTGAGCAGCTTGGCTGCAACGATAACAACCTATCAGACAGACAGAGATAATATATGATTGTTGTATACTAATACATAAAGTCATATTAAAGATAAAGCTGAAAAGTTTTTTTTTATATAAGGTAAAAGCCCCACTTATTGACAGGGGTCTAAATATTGACATCCTAAATAATTTTTAAATATATTTAATTATCTGTAATAAGAATAACTGTCATATAAATTTTTATTAAATTCTAATTAATTAAAAAATTGAAAAAAAAAATTACTGTCAGTTCAAAATATTAAATATTAATTATTAAAAAAAAATAAAAGCACCAGAACAAACCTTACGAACGTTTATTTTCTTAACAACTTTAATTAGAAAAGCATTTTTTTTTTTAATGCTGTTTAAATTAATTTCTTCGCCTAATAAAATGATCTTTTTTTTTTTTTTTTAATTAACAATATATGAAAAATTTATAAAATTGAATAATCGAAATTAATTGTTTCCTTTATAATTTTTAAATAATGGGTGTCAATAACTAGTTGATAATTTTTAAGTTGAATCTCATATTGACAGCCAGTCGACAGCGCTAAGACGCCTTTTTTTTTACTTTAATCTAAAAAATTTACTGTAAGAGTTTGAACTCTTCTGATTCAATAAATTATTTTTAAATTAATTTTTATATTTTTAAAAGTAATGTATCATTTATGGAAATTATTATTAATAAACTTTAATAAAATTGATTACTTAATAATAAGTTTGGATAAATAAGAATAAGCAGATGATTCTAGGCATGCTTAGTATAGGTGTCAATAATAGGGGCTAAGGTATGTCAATAATTAGATCAATAAGTTTTTTAACCTGTCAATAATTGGTGTATCCGGATAATCTATTTAATTATTTAAAATTGATTAGTTAATATCATTGATTATGATTTTAAAAAAAGAAATTGATTAGTAAAAACATTACTTAATAAATGAAGATTATTATTATATTACATTACCTTCTTTGCGCCACAAGCTCGCCAGTGTTTTTGAAGAACCTTTCAAGTTAGCAGCCCAGGAACCAGTCAGGTCAATCGGAGAAGTATGAAACGCACTGAGTAACAACGGACTGCTGAGTCTTGCAGTTTCAATCCAGTTTTTTTGCTCGCGCTTAGCTTTACGCAACAGCAGACAAGCTAGATGATAATGCAGCTGGCCCCACATGTGATGGAACATTTGATCAATGAAACTAGAGCTTTGATGAGTCTGGTGCTTGACTTCATACAAGGCAGAATCAAAATTGAGAATAATCTGAGTCGCTTCGGGGATTGTTTTAGCTTTTTCTCCTTCTTTGCAAGATAACGCAGCGAATCTCTCCCAAGATGCGAGATAATTAATCCAGAATGATTGGTTGAATGTATTAGTCTCTCTGTAGATTGACAGAACATCAACCAGAGTTTCGTACCACTGGAGATTGTCGCGGTAGATGTAATTAGCTTCGGCTTCAATTGCGTGCCGGTAAGCGTCATCAATCCGATTTTTAGCGACGTAATGCTTCAATAATTTAACCCGCAACATTACGTCTGATGGACGGGTGGATAATTCGGAAATAATTAGACCTTCAAGGTCGTCATCAATTCCAGAACGATCGGAGGATAACATTTTCTCTTTTAATTGGAATACTATTTGATGGTGCGGAAACTTTTCGCCTGCTCGGTCCACCCAGTACTTTATGCGGTTGATGTCTAAGCTGATATCCACGTCGATTAACAACTCGCAGACTTTTAGGATTAAATCATCTTGGCGAGCGTCTAGCTCGAGTGAGAGCTGGTATTGTGCTAGAGCTGATTCTTTTTGGCCTAAGGCTTCGTAGATTTGAGCTAGTAGTTTGTAGGCTCCTGCTGACTCTACTTTTAGTTCGAGATAGTTTGACACGTACCTGCGAGCTGACTCGAAATCACCTACTTGGTAGTACAGCTTGGCTATGTTGTAACAACGGAGAGATCTCTGGGGAATTAAAAATAGTTTATTCATATAATCATTTATTTTTTTGATAAAAATTTAAAAAATTTAATTTATTTAAAATTTATTATTTCAGATGGTAAATTTAAAAAATTAGAAAAATATAAATTACACTGAGAAAAAAAATACTTTTATTCAATTAACAATTTCTTGGTTCAAGAAATTCAATGACGGTCAAATATTCTATTATTATTAATTATTAATTTCTGAAGAGAGGAGCATCAATATTTATCTTTGAATAATAAATAAACAAGAGAATAGCATTATTTCAATTAAGTAAAAATTATTTCAATTAATTTAACAAGTTCTAGAGCTAAAAATATATATTCTTGAAAATTTTCAAAAAAAAAATTGAGAAATTTAAAAAAAATGAAAAATGCAATTTTTGAAAATAATTTTTCACACTGATAGGAAGGTTTATTAATTATTGATAATTTAATTTATTTAAAGACAATTATTTAATTTAATAAATATTTTTTAATATTCAATAAATATTTATTTGGGAGGGAAGTATATTTATTGTTAGTTAATATATATTATTAAGAGAATAAGAAAAATTTTGTTTCCAGAATAGTAGTATGATAAAATTGGTTTTTTTAAGGTAAATTTAATGTCATTGCAAAAATCCTGACTTGAATTTGTGCTTTTTCGAGGTTTTATTTCATTCTCACCAGTAGTCAATTTATTGTAATTACGGCTGTGTTCAAAAATGCTGTCTCTAGATACATCGCGTTACAAATGCCATAAGGGCGTATCAGCCTATTATATGCCCTTATGGCACCCGGGTGCCATAAGGGAGTATCAAAAAATTTTATTCGGAAATCGACGTAGTTATGCCTAAACCGGGCAGAAATGCAAAAAAAATTTTGGTACGCCCTTATGGCACCCAGGGTACCTACCGGAAGCCATAAGGGCGCACCAAAAAATTTTTTTTCGGGAAACAACGTATTTTTACTTGAAACGCGTAGAAATGACGAAAAAAAATTTTTTTCAAATTTTAAATTTTTTGGTACGCCCTTATGGCACCGGAGGTACCCACTGGCGGCCATAAGGGCGTACCAAAAAAAATTTCAAATTAGAAAAAAATTTTTTTTTTGTCATTTCTACGCGTTTCAAGTAAAAATACGTTGTTTCTCGAAAAAAAAATTTTTTGGTACGCCCTTATGGCTCCCGGTAGGTATCCTGGGTGCCATAAGGGCGTACCAAAAAATTTCAAATTTGAAAAAAAATTTTTTTTGTCATTTCTACGCGTTTCAGACATAACTACGTCGATTCCCGGAAAAAAAATTTTTATACGCCCTTATGCCTTTTCAAGGGTATTTTTTTCGGGATACGCCCTTATGGCATCAATAACGCGACATAATTAAGAAATGATTTTTTATCTTGTGAAATATTGACATTTTTTAAGATATAAGCTCATCCCGATGTTACATTCATCGAGACCTTTCATTTGAGTACCCACATCAATTTTTCATATATTTTATATATTTATATATTTCAGAAATACCCTATATATGAAATATATATAAAATGCCATGTGGGTAGTTAAATGAAAGGTCTCAATGAGTGTAACATCAAAATGAAATTATCTCTTAAAAAATGTCAATAATTAAGAAATGACATTGAATCTTGTGAAATATTGACATTTTTAATGATATAAGCTCATCCCGATGTTACACTCATCAAGAGCTTTCATTTGAGTACCCACATGCATTTTGATATATTTTTCATGTATGCATATATGTAAATATATAGAATATATGAAAAATTGATGTGGGTATTCAAATGAAAGCTCTCGATGAGTGTAACATCGGAATGAGCTTATATCTTAAAAAATATCATTAGTTGACAAGATACAATATCATTTCTTAATTATTGACATTTTTTAAGATATAAACTCATTTTGATGTTACACTCATCAAGACCTTTCATTTAAGTACCCACATGTCATTTTTTATATATTTTATATATATGGTATTTGTGAAATATATAGATATATAAAATATATGAAAAATTGATGTGGGTACTCAAATGAAAGCTCTCGATGAGTGTAACATCGAAATGAGCTTATATCTTAAAAAATATCATTAGTTGACAAGATACAATGTCATTTCTTAATTATTGACATTTTTCAAGATATAAACTCATTTTGATGTTACACTCATCAAGACCTTTCATTTAAGTACCCACATGTCATTTTTTATATATTTTATATATATGGTATTTGTGAAATATATAGATATATAAAATATATGAAAAATTGATGTGGGTACTCAAATGAAAGCTCTCGATGAGTGTAACATCGAAATGAGCTTATATCTTAAAAAATATCATTAGTTGACAAGATACAATGTCATTTTTTAATTATTGACATTTTTTAAGATATAAACTCATTTTGATGTTACACTCATCAAGACCTTTCATTTAAGTACCCACATGTCATTTTTTATATATTTTATATGTATGGTATTTATGAAATATATAGATATATAAAATATATGAAAAATTAATGTGGGTACTCAAATGAAAGCTCTTGATAAGTGTAACATCGGGATGAACTTATATCTTAAAAAATATCATTAGTTGACAAGATACAATGTCATTTTTTAATTATTGACATTTTTTAAGATATAAACTCATTTTGATATTACACTCATCGAGACTTTTCATTTAAGTACTCACAAGACATTTTTCATATATTTTATATACATGGTATTTGTGAAATATATAAATATATAAAATATATAAAAAATTGATGTGGATACTCAAATGAAACGTCTTGATGAGTGTAACATCGAGATGAGCTTATATCTTTAAAAATTTCAATATTTCACAAGATAAAAGATAATTTCTTTATTTATGTATTTAAAGATAAAGCATTTTACAGCCTAATACTTATCATCATATAAATCTTATTTTATCATATAAATCCACTGACCACAAAATTTGGCTTATTCTTTTATTAATATAAATTATGCCCAAAAAAAATTGACATGTAGAAATTTAAATAAATAAAAAATTCAATTTCTTAAAAATAATATCTCAGAAAAAATTTATTTAAAAATAGTCAAGTGACTGCTAACTTTAGTATCATAATTTTATTCAATTTTTTGACGTAAAACATTTTTTTATTAAAATTTCTTCATAATAATTTAGATGTCAAAAATTGACAGGTCTTTCAATTATGACACTTGAACATTTTTTAATTTTATTTAATTTATAACAAACAAATTATTTTTAAAAAATTTCATTTTTTAATTTTTCATTTCCTAAATCAATTTTTTTTTGCCATAATTTATTTATTAAAATAATTATCAAATATCAGCTAAATTAACTTTAGTATCATAATTTTCATTAAATTAACAAAAAATATTTTGATTTAATTTTAGTGATTGAAAAAAATTCTTAAATGCATTGTTGACCTTGGCTTGACACATAAGTAAAAAAAAGTTTTTTATAATAAATAAATAAATAAATCACAAGAGCCATTTTGTAAAAAA
This sequence comes from Cotesia glomerata, assembly GCF_020080835.1. Classification (NCBI taxonomy): domain Eukaryota; kingdom Metazoa; phylum Arthropoda; class Insecta; order Hymenoptera; family Braconidae; genus Cotesia; species Cotesia glomerata. The sequence continues at coordinate 357,535 of NC_058163.1, read as the reverse complement.
TGTCAAATCCGGAAATAAAATGATTTAGTTATCACAAATAATCTGATAAAAGATAAATATAATCTGGAAGAAAAAATGACTAATGCCGGCATGAAAATTTATTCGAGAAATTACGAAAAAATGCCGGAGACATGTTGATAGGCTTATTTACTATATATACGTATATCTATATATACATAAAATAACCTCACTCACCTCCTTTTCATCAGTGATTTTACGAAACAATTCTTGGACATGACGATCAACAGATGTTTTTGTTCGAAACATCTTAAAACAATCGTATAAATTTATAACATTCAATTATAAAGATTTATTTAGTTTTTTTTAATTATTGAGGTAATTATCGCAATTATTTCAGGACTTTTAACGTTAAAATTCCAACCGTTGATCACACTTGGTTTCAAATGGCGGTTTTTTCTCAGTAAAATTAACATATGCGTAAACTCACTGCGCATTGATTTTATTGCGCAGGTCGCTCTGCGCAGTAGACTCTGGAAAATTCAAATAAGTTATAAAAAAATTATTATTACATGTTAAATAAAGTATTTAATTATTTTTAATTGTGTTAAAAATTTTCTGTGCAGTTTTTTTAATAATTACTTTCTTTTTTATTATTTTTTTATAAAAACAGAAGCTACTAATTGCAGATTTGTGAGTTTTTTCATACTGAAGTTAGCTGACAGCTGTCAATTTTTTTAACAACAAAAAAATGGTTCTAAAAATTTTTACTAATAATTTATTTTTTAATTTTAACACGTGGAATTTTTTTATTAAATATTTTTTATAATAATTTAATAAATTTAATTGATTTAAAATAAAAAAAAAAAAACTTTTGTCATGTTTTTTTTATCAACAGTGAAAATCAAGCTTAATGTTGCCAACTTAAAAATAAATTTTTTCAGACATTTATTCTACATGTGATTTCTATATTAGTGTACATAGAGAGCGTTGTGATCAATTTTTTCGAATTCACAACGTTAACATTAAAATAAAATGACATAAGGTAAAAGCCCCAATTATTTTATTTTATTTTTATTTTATTGAATAATAAACCCAACAGTTTAAACCATTAACAGGGTTCCATGAATATAGACTTATAATTAATTTACAATAATGATTAAAGTATGACAAGATAACCAAATTTAAATTATATTTAAATTATATACTAATATAAAGTAAAAGTAATGGGAAAGTAAAGTAATACAGGTGTAATTATATGATATGATAACTTGGAGAATCAATGTTTCCGGAGCAGCAAAAAATACCAAAAAGGAAAATAAAACAAGTTAAGTAAGGTAAGTTAAGTTAAATTAAATTAAGTTAAATTGAGTTGAGTTGCGCGAAGTCATCTCCACTTCGTCGCCAGGTTACCGAGTGAAGCGGCCCGTGTAAAAAAAAATTGTCCCGAAAATGTCCCAAGCGTGGGACATCCAAACGTGACACAATTTGGGACAATTTTGGGACATCTAAAAAAAAAATTAAAAATTTTAAAATAGTGCGTTTAAGTAATTTTTCGTCGATTTTATGTATTTTTTTGAAGATTTTCAGAAGACTTCACAATTTCATGACAATTTTACTACAATTTTAAACGGTTTTTAAATGATTTTGAAGAAGATAATTTATTTTTGCACAGCTGTAGATTTGTCTAGAAATTAATGGATGAAACATTTATTGAACATTTTTGGGACAATTTTAGGACATTTTCGGAACATTTTTTTAATATTTTTAGGACAATTTTGAACGTTTTTCAAATAATTAAAAAAAAAAAAAAAAACAATTTATTTTTGCACGGTTGTAGATTTGTCCTAAAATTAATAGATGAAAAATTTTAGGACATTTTTGGGACAACTCTAGGACAATTTTTGGGACAATTTTAGGACATTTTTGGGACAATTCTGTAATGTTTCTACAACAAACTTTGAACATTTTTAGAACTATTTCACGACACTAATGATGGATTAACTTCGTTCAAATCTTCCATTAAAATTTTAATAAATGTTACAGGTAAACACGTCGCACTGTTTCTAAAAAAATTTTTTTGACCAACAACTATTTTTAATTTACTTCCTAGCCAATTTAGCCAACTTAAAATTTTTATCCGCTGCCATATTGTCGGTAAAGTGTCACCACTTATTTACAAACAAAAATAATTTGTCAGAGTTTAAATAAAGTAAATAAATTATTTATTGTTATGAGTAATTTTAAATAATGTTAAGAAAAAATTGAGTTTTTTTTTTTAAGTCAAAAAAGAATTATTTTTAAAAAAAAAAAAATAGTAATGACAATGTGGCTGTGGTTTATAAATAAAATAATTATTATTTTTAATTTTATTAAACATTTATTGTTTTTTAATAATAAATTAACTAAGTCAAATGTTTTATATCATAGTAATAATTATTTGATAATTAATAAACCTTATGATATGGTTGTTAATAGTAATGATGTTACTGTCAAGGTAAGAAAAAAAAATTATTAATTTTATTTAAAATTTAAATTAATAGTTATTAATTTTTTACAAATTTTATGATAAATTTTTTTTTGCAGAAAACTCTAGAAAATGAATTAAAAAAAATTTTTCCATCTTTAGCAAACCCTTCATTAAAAAATGGATTTTATTTTGTACATCGTCTTGACTTTCCAACAAGTGGAGTAATTTGTATAGCATTAAATAAAAATGCAGCACGTGCTGCATCAACAGCATTTGAAAAAAGACAAGTCAAAAAATATTACTTGGCATTAGTTCATGGGCATATTGATGAATCACATTTGATAATAAATAGACCGATAGGTATGTAAAAAAATTAATGACATTAAAATTAGCCCTCACTTGACAACTTTTTAATTTTTTCAACAAAAAAATTTTTTCATTTCTAAATATCAATTTTTTTAATAATTTTTTTCGGATCATAATTTATTTGTTAAAAAAATTTTTTAAATTATCAAATATCTGCTAAATTAATTTTAATAAAAAATTTTTCAATTACAATTAGTGAGTATTTTAATAATAATATAATTATTATTAAATTATATTATAATGTTCTTAATAAATAATAAATTAAGTATATTAATTCTGAGTATTTTCAGGTCAAGATACCAGAGAGATTTTTGGTAACAAAAAAATGTGTACAAGCGATGATGATCATTGCATAAAGCCTCGCGATAGCTCTACGCTATTACTGGTACTAGAAAAAGGATTTTGTGATGGAAAACCAGCTACTAAAATTTTATTACGGCCAAATACAGGTCGGAGACATCAATTAAGAGTACATTGTTGTTATATTGGTCATACTATTATCGGCGATTACACTTACAGCGATCGCAAAGATTTAAAACCTTATAGGACATTTTTACATTCTTTTAGGTATGATTTTTTTTTTTGGTAATTATTTACAAGTGGGGTCCACCCTATTTTTCGCCATATCTAGGTAACATTTAAAATTTTTTTTTTTTATTCTGTTTATTTTTACGGCGGATTTATGATAAAAAAATATCGTAAAAAAAAAAAATAAAGATTTCGATGGCTTTTTTGCCTTCAAAAGTTGGAAAAAATTTTGGCTCTCATGTTTTCGGATAAAATTTCTATTTTATCTTTTTTTAATATATTTTTTTTTTTTTTTTGAGTACATAAAAAAACGAACAATTTACAAAAAAAGTTGAATATTTATATTGTTCATTTTTTTTTATGTATTTTTCAAGAAAAAATATATCAATTAAATCAAATAAAAATTTCGTTCAAAAAAATGAAAATTAAAATGGTTGACCCACACGGAAAGAATAAGATGACACTGGATATCATCCCAGATTATACTCAGTGATATCTGTGGTGAAAAAAAATTTCAGATAGTAGCTAAAAAAATCCAGATTATACTGCGTGATATCTGGATTATACTCATTGTAATCCAGACTGTATTTATTTATTTCTTTATTAACAAAACCTGACAGCCTGTATGGCCAGTTATGAAGTTACAAAAAGATACATTAATATATGTGGTAAAGTGTTTTACACATGTTGCAATAAGTAAATAAAAAAAAAAGAAAAATATTAACAAAATATAAGTTATAGATGACAGGTGTTTGACTCTGACGTACATAATACTATTCGTAAAACTATATTTATTATTAAATTACTATAGATTAGATAAACTCAATATAATATGTATGATTATTTAAGAGCTGGAGTATGATCATATGCTTTAGCTAGTTAAATTGTCTAGAGTTAGTTATGATGGATGCCAGGGCATTGGCGCTGCAACGCGATTGATAGCCAAGCAGGTAAATATCACTATCCTGTTGGATTATGAAATTGCAGGCGTTAATCAGTCTATTAATAGGTGAAGAGAGGGTGAAATTGCTCCTTTGCCGAGTCGGATAAAAAGGCTGATCAGATCTTAAGCATCTTTGCGGTACTAATATGGGAATCTGTTCAAGAAACCTAGGACATTCAATGTCATTAGATAGTAGTCCGGATATCAATAATATTGATGCACAGATTCTGTGCTCTTCAAGAGTCAGTAAGTTTGCATCTACACACATGGTAAGATAATCAAATCCTCTATCAGGATATATTCCAAACTTTTTGAATGAGAAATATTTGAGGAATTTACTCAGATATATTTCGTGATATCTGGATTATACTCATTGTAATCTGGATTATACTAGCTACTATCTAAAAATTTTTTTCACTCAGTATAATCTGGGATGATATCCAGTGTTATCTTGTTCTTTCCATCCAACTTGTAAATATTTACCTTTTTTTTTTTTTTTCTATTTCAGAAAATAACATAAGTAAAAATTTTTTAACTATTTTGTTTTTTTTTACAGATTAGCCTTGGACAGTGAACTTGAAAAATTTGATGTTCAAACATCAGATCCTTTTAACAGCAATTATTATTTTAATAAATGGGTACCTATTAATTTTATATATACTTTAGATAGTAATACTTTTGATACTATAGATAAATTATTATGAAATAAAAATAATTATTTACAATTTATTTTTTAATAATATATTTTATAAAAATTTATTATATTTAATTTTAAGTTAACATCACTATTTATCTTTGGAAAATTAACGTTTAATTATTTTAATTTTTTTAACGAAAATTTATCTAACATTTATTATTTACTTGAACTTTAATTTTTTTTTTTTAAATCAACAGTCTGAATAATAAATTAATTTTTTAAGCTACAGATTAAATTAATAATTAAATAATTAACAATAAAAAAAACTATAATTATGTAATTTCTTCTAAACCGAAAACTCCTTTGTTTTCAACACAAAAAGTAAAAGTTTTTCTAGCCAAGTACGGAGATTCTCTGATATGAATATGACGTTGATTGTTGAGTTTACAAAAACATAGTGAATTTGTTATTTGACAAGCCCAAATTATACCCAGAGCTGGATTTCCATCATTACAAACTCGATCAGTTATCGCAGTGTTATCTACCACCGCTGTTAACTGATTAATACAAACCACAGAAATATTGTTCCTAGAATAATTGTGTAAAGCTTTACCAATGTTACGCAAGCTCCTTGCACGATCTTTTAGATTAATTGATTCGTAATCGACGCGATATGGAGCTGCGATTGAATCAATTACTATCAATCCGATTTTTTCTACTCTCAGCATACATGGTATCTGCTCAATTATGCACTTTTCTAAATCGCTCTTAAAAAATTAAAAAAAAAAAAGATATTATAAATTAAAATTATTTTATTTTAAAAAAATGAATAAATAAATAAATAAATAAATAAATTAATTAATTAATAAATTAATTAATTAATTAATTAATAAATTAATTAATTAATTAATAAATTAATTAATTAATTAATAAATTAATTAATTAATTAATAAATTAATTAATTAATTAATTAATTAATAATTAAATTAAATAATTAATTGATTAATCAATTAATAATTAAATAAATAAATAAACAAATTAATTAATTAATAAACAAACAAATTAATTAATTAATTAATTAATTAATTAATTAACTAATTCATTAATAAATAAATATACTTACTACTGTAGATATATGCTCAATAAATACTTTATTGCCATTAAGATTATATTTTTTAGCAATTGGTGAATTTTCTAATAATTGCTGAAAGCGTGAAGATGGAAATTTAGCCTCTGTACAAATATAAATTACTCCTGAAAAAAAAAAAATTTTTTTTATAAAAAAAATCATGCTTTAATTTAGAAACATCTGATAATTTTTTTTGGTATTAGTTAGCAGTTACTTCACTATTCTAAAAAATTTTTTTTAACAAACAAATTTATTCCAAAAAAATGCATTTTTATTTTTTTAAAATTTCTACATGTTAATTTAAAAAAAAAAATTTTTTTTTGCTATAAATATTTGTTACAAAAATTCTTAAAATTAATGAATATTAATTTAACAGATATTTAATAATTTCTACAACTTTTGTTAACAAATAATTAATAAATTACGGAAAAAAAATAAGAAAAAATAATTGACATGTAGAAATTAAAAAAAATAAAAAATGTAATTTTGTTGAAACGATTTTTTAGAATTGATTTAATTTTTAAATAAAATTATAAATTGATCAAGTGACAGCTAATGTCATTAAAATTATCAAATATCTGCTAAATTAATTTTCATATAAATTATGAATTATGACAAAAAACTATTGACGTAGAAATTTAAAAAAATTATGAATGCAATTTTTTATAAATAATTTTTTAACTCAACAATTTTTGAGTTTTATTTAAAAAAAAAAAAATTGTCCCAAAAAATTATTTTTAAAAAATTGCATTTTTTATTTTTTAAAATTTCTACATGTCAATTTTTTTTGGCGATAATTTATTTGTTATAGAATTTTTAAAATTATTAAATGTATGCTAAATTAATTTTCATAATTAAAAGATTATCAAGTGACAACTTTAATGTCTAAAAAAAATACAGTATGAATAAAATTAATAATTACCCTCTTGATGACCATTTAATGATGGTATTTGTGATGTCAAGCATAACTGCAGAGCTAATTGAGTTTTTCCTGAACCTCCGATTCCATAAAATTGTGTTATTCCACGTTTTGATATTCCTCCTCGTAATAAATCATCAATAATACTGCAGCCGGTTGTTAAAAAATTATCATTAAAATTTTTTGATAATTTATCAGCTGTTAGAAAATTTGTCATCCTTTATTATTTATTTCTTCTTAACTAATTACGTTGAATTTTTATTGATCATTAATTTTAATTTTTATATTTTTAAAAATCATTTTTATTAAAATAATTTATTTATTTATTTTTGTTTTATCAATTTTTTTTTTTAATTAAATAAATAAAAATTATTTTATAGTAAATTATTATTGTTTTATATTCCAACAATTGAACTGTCAAAAACAGTGTTTAGAAAATTTAAAAAATATAGGTTATGTTTGTTTATTTTTTTTAATTGAAATTAAAAAAAAAACACTGCGCATGCGCAGTCAATTAATATGGAAATAAAACTGATGTATCTTAAAATACTTTTATTTAAAACATAAAAAATGTATATTAGGGCTGTACAATTTGGCCGGTTAGGCCGGCTAAAAAAGTTAGCTAAGTTAATTAGCCAGTTAGCTGGCCAGCTTAGTTAATTTAACCGATTAGCCGAATTAGCTTAGCTAATTAGCCAACGGCTTAACCGGTTAACCTAGCTTAACTCAGCTAATTAGCCAACTGCTAAACCGGTTAAATAGCTCATTTTTTACCGGAACTAGAATTTGAATTTGCGCGCGCAAGCGCGCGCCTGACTGTACCATTTGCATATATTTTCATGCTTATGATATATTCGACCAATCACGTTACGAATAGTTTGATGCCACATACATTTCATCTCAATTTTATATTAGGATAGGATAGTTAATTTTTTCACCTTTGTTATTATTTCCTAATATAAAATTGAGATGAAATGTATGTGGCATCAAACTATTCGTAACGTGATTGGTCGAATATATCATAAGCATGAAAATATATGCAAATGCTATAGTCAGGCGCGCGCTTGCGCGCGCAAATTCAAATTCTAGTTGATCCTAATATTCCTAATATAAAATTCCTAATATAAAATTGAGATGAAATGTATGTTGCATCAAACTATTCGTAACGTGATTGGTCGAATATATCATAAGCATGAAAATATATGCAAATGCTATAGTCAGGCGCGCGCTTGCGCGCGCAAATTCAAATTCTAGTGTATGTTGATGCGCTAAAAATATTTACAATTTTTTCTGTTGACCAACTTGATGGTAGTATAGATAATATTTGCATTTTTTTATTATTGAGAATAACAAAATTAAACAATTATTTAATTTAACATCATTCGAAGTTTAAAAAAAAAAAAAAATTTTTTTTTCCCAAATTCAAAAATTTATATCTGAACAAAAAAGAACACCCTCTTGAAAATTTCAGAATATTTTAAGATTAGTAAGAGGTACTCTGTAAAAAAAATGAGCCAAAAATTTCATAGCGAGCTTTGATTTTCACGATTTTTTAAATTTCAAAATTTTCCCACTTTTTGATTTTTCAAAAATTTTACCCAAAAAAAAAAATTTTTATAGTCCTAAGTATCCCCTTTAAAATGAACTTTGGTCCATGTCTGTAACTAAAATAGTTTCCGAGATATTACAAAAATAAATTTGAAAAACCTGAAAATGGTGAAATTTTTAATTTTGCATAACTTTTCGAAAAAAATTTTCAAAATTTTCTCCTTTGGCACAACTTTATTTTATGATAAAAGCAAACTTGTGGCCAAAATTCATCCAAATCGGAAAGGGTCGATTCCAACTATTGGTCGATTTGACATGGAATGACCCACTTAATTAATTATTCTATTACTGTTTTCTATTTAAAAAAAAAAAATTAATTAATTCATAGGTCATTAAATTACTTTACTCTCGTTTTTTCTGTTGTTCTTCATGATTTTTTTCCCAAAAAACGAGGTTAACATTAATTTCAATACTTATTCGTACCTCAGTATACAACAAAAAGCATATAAAAAATGAGCTATTTAACCGGTTTAGCAGTTGGCTAATTAGCTGAGTTAAGCTAGGTTAACCGGTTAAGCCGTTGGCTAATTAGCTAAGCTAATTCGGCTAATCGGTTAAATTAGCTAAGCTGGCCAGCTAACTGGCTAATTAACTTAGCTAACTTTTTTAGCCGGCCTAACCGGCCAAATTGTACAGCCCTAATTTATATTAATCAATTACTACACTAATATATAAATATATTATTATTATTATTTGAAAAAATGCTATTTCTTCTACACTGTTAATTTCAAGAGATAAAAAAATATCCAAGTATAAAAATCGGAGAAAATTTTAAAAATTAACTCGAGTAAGTACTGACAAAAAAATTTTAATTACAAATTTTAATCTTTATTATTAAAGTGCAAAAAAATTTTTTTAGTACAAAAATTTTTTATTTATGATTTTCTCTACTCGGAGCTGACTTTTGCTGTGCTTGGACAAATTCCGGATAGTCTATATATCCATCTTTATTTGCATCATCCATATTCAAAATCGGGTCTATTAAATCAACTAATTCTTTGTCTTGGAATATTTTTCCTTCCCCATTTGGCGATTTTGGATCTTTTGTTTCTTCTAAAAATAAAAAAAATTTTTTTTTTAAGTATTTTTTTCCTTGTAATTTAATTCATAAAAAGAATCAAAAATTGTTGAACGTTGGCTAATTTTAGTCTCATATTTTTTTTGTAGACTTTTATTTTTAATTTTTTAAATTAATATTAGAAAAAAAAAATAGAATTATCAAATTTTAATAAAAAAATTTTTTAACTTAATATTAAAATTGCAAATTTGATCAAATCCGGAATTTTTATGATAATTATGATTAACTAAAAAATTTAATAAGTGATGGACTAGAAAAAAAATTCATTAAATATTGCAAACATTTATTAATTAAATTAAAAAAAAATATATTTACCATGCCAATGAATCAATGATTTAATCAATTCACATCCATCTAATTTATTGTTATTATCAGCATCATGCATCTTAAAATAATGAAATTGTAATTCTTGTTCTGTCATTTTACTCGTGTCCATAGGGACATCCAAATGCTCTGCTATGTGTCTAAAATAAATAAAAAATATCGATTAATAGTAATTAAAATCAGGGGTAAGTACTCTAGAACTTACTCTTTTTCATGAGCTATATTAGCAGCGTTGAGTATTTGTTGTGGATCTGTATGTCCATGATTATGGGGCTGATGTTGTTGAGGTGGAGCTTGCTGGAATTGTTGCTGTTGTTGATGTTGTTGCTGCTGCTGCTGCTGCTGATGCTGTGGAGGTGGTTGTTGGTATTGTTGTTGTTGTTGTTGTTGTTGTTGTTGTGGAGGTGGTTGTTGATACTGTTGTTGTTGTTGTTGTTGTTGTTGTTGAAGGGGTGGTTGTTGATGGGGTACTTGTTGAAACTGAAAAATAATTGAAAAAAATTGTATTTACAATTTTCTTTTATAATAATATATATTATTAAGAGAGATAAGTATTAAGGCTGGATTAAAAAATGCTCTATTTCTAGATACATAATTAAGAAATGATCTTGTATCTGGTGAACTATTGACATTTTTAAAGATATAAGCTCATCCCGATGTTTCACTCATCAAGACCTTTCATTTGAGTACCCACATCAATTTTTCATATATTTTATATATTTATATATTTCACAAATACCATATATATAAAATATATAAAAAATGTCATGTGGGTACTCAAATAAAAGCTCTTGATGAGTGTAACATCGGGATGAGTTTATATCTCAACAAATGTCAATAATTAAGAAATGACATTGTATCCTGTAAAATATTGATATTTTTAAAGATATAAGCTCATTCCGATGTTAAACTCATCAAGACCTTTCATTTGAGTACTCACATCAATTTTCCATATATTTTATATATTTATATATTTCACAAATACCATATATATAAAATATATAAAAAATGTCATGTAGGTACTCAAACGAAAGGTCTAGATGAGTGTAAGATGAAAATGAGTTTATATCTTAAAAAATGTCAATAATTAAGAAGTTACATTGTATCTTGTCAACTAATGATATTTTTAAAGATATGAGTTCATCCTGACATTACACTCGTCGAGACCTTTCATTTGAGTACCCACATCAATTTTTTATATATTTTATATATTTATATATTTCACAAATACCATATATATTAAATATATAAAAAATGTCATGAAGGTACTCAAACGAAAGGTCTCGATGAGTGTAAGATGAAAATGAGTTTATATCTTAAAAAATGTCAATAATTAAGAAGTTACATTGTATCTTGTCAACTAATATTTTTAAAGATATGAGTTCATCCTGACATTACACTCGTCGAGACCTTTCATTTGAATACCCACATCAATTTTTTATATATTTTATATATTTATATATTTCACAAATACCGTATATATAAAATATATAAAAAATGTCATGTAGGTACTCAAACGAAAGGTCTCGATGAGTGTAAGATGAAAATGAGTTTATATCTTAAAAAATGTGAATAATTAAGAAATTACATTGTATCTTGTCAACTAATGATATTTTTAAAGATATAAGTTCATCTTGACATTACACTCATCGAGACCTTTCATTTGAATACCCACATCAATTTTTCATATATTTTATATATTTATATATATGTATATATGAAAAATATATGAAAAATGCATGTGGGTACTCAAATAAAAGCTCTTGATGAGTGTAACATCAGGATGAGTTTATATCTCAAAAAATGTCAATAATTAAAAAATGACATTGTATCCTGTTAACTATTGACATTTTTAAAGATATAAGCTCACCTAGATATTACACTCATTAAGACCTTTCATTTGCGTACCCACATCAATTTTTCATATATTTATGTATACATATATTTATATATATTATATATATGTATATATGAAAAATATATGAAAAATGCATGTGGGTACTCAAATAAAAGCTCTTGATGAGTGTAACATCAGGATGAGCTTATATCTATAAAAATGTCAATATTTAAGAAATTACAGTACAATTTAACAAAATTCGTTATTTAATAACCCAAAATTTTAATTTTTCAGTCTACAAGTCATTGCAGTCACTACGTGACTACAAAGTTGCTAGTTTACTTATTGACTAAAATTAATTTTCATTAAAATTCATATCTGTCATAATTTATTAAAAAAATATAAAATCAAACCTGTTGTTGATGAACTTGCTGTTGGTGCATTTGTTGTTGTGGAACTTGCTAATAAAATACAAAAAAAAAAGTGACAAATTAGCTCAAGAATTTAATTCTTACTCTAAAATAAAATAAAATATACGTGTTTTTATTTACTTGTTGATAATGTTGCGGTGGAACACCTGGTGCAACTCTTTGTCCTTCAACATTACTTGACAATGTAACAATATATCCTAAAATTAGAGTTCTTAAAATCCAATCCATTTTTTATTTTCAATTACTGAAAAGAGAAAAAAAATATTTGAGTAATAATTATCAATTGTAAACATTGAATAAATTAATTTAGTTGAATTTAAAATTAAAGTAAATACTACTTAATAATTAAAAATTATAATTAAAAAAATAAACACTTAAAGTAACAATATGTTTTCATTTAAAAAACAAAAACTAGATAAATTCTCCACTATTTTTTTTTCAAAATTAAAAAAAATAAATAAATATGTTATTAATTTTAGAAAAATCTTACCTTATTATCTTAAAAATAACTTTTTATCATAAATTAATGAAAAATAAAAATAAAAACCTAATTTTTTTAATTTTTCACGTGAATAATTCTGATGGTAACAAATTTAATTGTCAATTCAATGACGTGGATGAGGACCATGCATTTTTTACTTTTTTTTTTTTTCTATTTTCAACTTGTAGTTTTTTTTTAATAGTTACTAAATTTCAGCTGCAGGGGGCAGCACGCGGCGGCAAACTAAACTATACATAAAAACGCAGCTTAAAAACTAAATATACTTTGCTATAAAATTTTAACCTAGAGGCTAACTCCAATCTGACAATTAATTATTAAATAATTATTTAAAACTCTTGAATTAATAATGAAATAATTGTTTTTTTACTATAAAAAGTTAAAGATTTTATGAGTGTTTAAATAAAAGAAAGGAAAAAATAAACTACTGTGTGAGGAATAAAAATAAACAACAAATATAAATATTAAAATGGCATCTTCACTTTCATGTAAGTATTTTAATAAATATTTATTTATTAAAATTAAATATCAGTAAAATAATAATGAAGTTAGCCGTCAGCTGTTAATTTTTAAAATTTTTTTAATAAATAAATTACTTCTAAATTCTTAGTTGTTATTTTTACCAATTTTCACATGTGAGGTTTTTTAATGAATTTTTTTTGTAATTATTTGAATGCTGTAAATGCTTAAAATTCTAAAAACATTTTTTATATCAGCTATAAAATAATTATAATAATAAAATCAGCTGTTTTTAATTTTTTTTATTTCAAAAATTAGAACAAAAAAATATTTTTTAAAAATTGCACCTTAAGTTTTTTAGAAATAAAAATTTTTTTTTTAATAAAAACAAAATTCTAAAAATTCTAAGATGTCGGCTAATTTAATTTTCATAAATAATTGATAAAAATTAAGTTAGCTGACACTCAAAAATTTTATATTTTTTTTTATTCAAAATTAGAACTAAAAAACTTAAAAATTTCACGGATTTTTAAAATTTTCTACATGAAAATTTTTGTTTTAATTAAAAAAAAAATTATTTTTTAATAAAATAAATTATCAAAAATCTGCTAAATTAATGTTAATAAATAATTGAATAATAATAGTTAGCCGACATTTTTTATTTTTTTATTTTGATTAATTTATTAAATTAGATTTAGAAAATATTTATTCAAAATTGCACTTACAGTTTTTTAGAAATTACATTTTTTTTAAAATAATTTTTTCAATAGAAATAAATTATAAAAATTCTTAGATCTCAGCTAATTTAATTTTCATAAAAAAATAATAATAAAGTCCAAGTTTTTAATTTTTTTTTTTTATTGAAAAAATTAGAACAAAAAACTATTTTTTAAAAATTGCACTTCTAGTTTTACAAATTTTTTACAAATTAAATTTTTTTTAATTTTTTATTGAAAAAATTAGAACAAAAAATTTTTTTTTTTTTATTGAAAAAATTAGAACAAAAAAATTTTTTTTTTTTTAAATTGCACTTGCAGTTTTTCAAATTTTTTACAAATTAAATTTTTTAAAAATTTTTTTTTCAATAAAAAAAAATTCTTAGATGTCAGCTAATTTAATTTTTATAAATAATTGAATAATAATAAAGTTAGCCGAAGTTTTCAATTTATTATATTGAAAAAATTATGATATAAAAGTTAGCAGTTACTTGACCATTTTTTAATTTTATTTAACAAATAAATTTGTTCCGTAAAATTATTTTTAAAAAATTGCATTTTTAATTTAATAAATTTCCTAAATGTCAATTTTAAAAATTTTTTTTTTTTGACTAATTTAATTATTAATTATCTGCTGAATTAATTTTCATAAAAATTATAACAAAAAACAATTTTTTTAAAATTGCACAAGTTTTTTACCAAAAAAAAAAAATTTTTTTTTAATTTTTTCAATAAAAAATTTTTTTTTAATTCTTAAAAGTCGTCTAATTTAATTTTCATAAATAATAATAATAATAATAATCTGTCACTTAAAAATTTTTTAATTTTTATCTAACATGCAAATTTGTTCCAAAAAATTATTTTTAAGAAATTGCATTTTTAATTTATTTATCAATTTAATTTATTAATTTTTTAAAATTTCTACATGTCAATTTTATGAAAATTAATTTAAAAATTCTATAGCAAATAAATTATGGCAAAAAAAAATAGAAAAAAAAATTGACACGTAGAAATTTAAAAAAATAAAAAATGCAATTTTTTAAAAATAATTTTCTAGAACAAATTTTTTTGATAAATAAAATTAAAAATTTGTTAAGTAATTACTAACTTTAATGTCATGTCAATTTTTTTATTCATTTTATTTTTACTTAATTTATTCATTAAAAAAAAAATTATGAAAATAAAATATAATACTAAAGTTAGCCGACGATTTTAATATTTTGAATTTTTTTTTAATAGTTAAATTAGAACAAAAACATATTATTTAAAAATTGCACTTACAGTTTTTAAAATGTTTTATAAGTGAAATTTTTTTTTTAATAAAAAAAAAATTTCTAAAAATTTTTAAATGTCGGCTAACTTAATTTTCAAAAATAAAATGAGCAGACAGCTGACAATTTTTAGAAATTTTTTTATCAATAAAATAATTACAAAAAAATTAAAAGAAAAAATTGCACATGCAAAAAATTTAAAAAACTATACAATTTTTTAAAAATATTTTTTTATTGCTAATAAAATTAATAAAAATTTTTTCGGCTAATTTTAGTTTCATAAAAAATTTTTAAAATAATAAAAAATCATTAAAATTAAGTTAGCAGACATTAAAAATTTTTTATAATTTTTTTTATTAACAAAATTATTACAAAAAAATTAAAAAAAAAAAAACTATAAGTGCAATTTTTAAAAAATAATATTTAATAATTAAAAAATAACTACAAAAATTAACAATGTCGGCTAACTTTACTATTATTAAAAAATCTGCTAATTTAATTTTCATAAAATAATTTAAATTATTTATATATTTTTAGCCTACTGGGTAAAATTTTTCACAGCAGCTGGTTTTCCATTAGACGTAGCAACAAAACACGCTGTAGTATTTTCCAACAATCGTATAAAGCCAGACATGCTTCCGGATTTAGACAAACCAAGTTTAAAAGAAATGGGAATAGTATTGATGGGTGATATGATAGCAATATTACGGTACGCTAAAAAAGTAAGTGAAGAGATGACTTGCGAGCGTTTTTTAGTAGATTCTGTCGACCCAACTTTATCATTAAACAATAAAAATCCCGATAATAATTTATCAAAAATAAATAAAATAAATCCAACAAAATCAACTGTTGTTAAAAAATTACCTTCAAAAGTAACGAATGTTTCAAAAATTGCGGATAGTAGTAAAACTAAATCACAAGTTGTTGCTAAAAATAATTTGAAGGTAAAACCTAATATTGTTGTTACTGGATTGAAAAAAAAAACTGTTGGCAGTACGAGAGTTGTCGCTCCGATAAAAAAACCTGAAGATTTACAAGCGAAGAAAAGAAAGCTTGAAATTGAAACTATTGACAGTGATTCTGACGAGAGTGACGAAGATTTAGATTTAAAAATGAATAAAAGGTTAAAAAGTGACGAGAGTAAAATAAATTATAAAGTTGTTATGAATAGGCCGACGAATGTTGCAACAAAAGAATCTTTAAATGTCACTCAGAAGAAATTAATTGACCAAAAAAGAACTGTTTTTGATAGACTGGGTGATAGTTCGGTAACTAGTACTACTAATTTAATTGACAGTACTACTTTTAATATTACCGGGATTGGTAATGACGTTGTTAAACGCAATTCTGGTGTATTTAAACGCTTAGGAGATAAAGATAAAAAAGATGTTAGTGCTGGGATTTTAAAAAATGAAATTAATGGAAAATTAAATCAACCTCAAGGCATTTTAAAAAATAAACCTAATAATGTTGGGACTACGTCGATAAGTTTGATTAAAAATCCTGGAAAATCGGGAACTATGCACGCTGATCATGAAAGTAAGAAGAAAATTGTTTCGAGTAGTATTAAACAACTTGTACGGACTACTAAAGCTATGAAATTAAATAGCGTTACGTCTATTACCAGGAAAATTCCTAATAATAAATTAGGTGAGTTGAAGTTATTTTTATCTTGACAAGATTTTTTTTTTAGATTAAATATAGTACTGGGATTTATGTTATTTTAAGTAAGGTTTTTTTTTAGTTTTGAATTTTTATTTTCAATTTGTAAAAATAAATTGTGTATTTGGGAGTAAGAGAAATTAAGGATTTAATGTTTGCTAGCAATTTTGCAGTCACTACGTGACTGCAATAAATTGTAAATTGTAAAAATTGAAATTTTTAGTAATTGACTTTTAAATTGCACTGTACTTTTTTAAATATTGATCTTTTTAAAGATATAAGCTCATCCTGATGTTATAGTTATTAAGAGCTTTCATTTGAGTACCCACATGCATTTTTTATATATTTTTTATATATACATATATATAATATATATTTTAAAGATATAAGACCGTTTTGATGTTACGCTCATCGGGAGCTTTCATTTGAGTACCCACATGCATTTTTAATATATTTTTCATATATACATATATGTAATATACATAAATATATGAAATATATGAAAAATTGATGTGGGTACTCAAATGAAAGGTCTTGATGAGTGTAATGTCGGAGTGAGCTTATATCTTTAAAAATGTAGTTAGTTAACAAGGTACAATGTTATTTTTTTAATTATTGAAATTTTTTAGGATATAAAGTCATTTTATCTTGTTAACTAATGATATTTTTAAAGATATAAGCTCACTCTGATATTACACTCGTCGAGACCTTTCATTTGAGTATCCACATCAATTTTTCATATATTTATATATATTACATATATGTATATATATAAAATATATAAAAAATGCCATGTGGGTACTCAAATAAAAGGTCTCGATGAGTATAAAATCGGGATGAGCTTATATTTCTAAAAATGTGAATATTTCACAAGATAAAGGGTCATTTCTTAATTATTGAAATTTTCCAAGATATAAACTCATTTTTATGTTACACTCATCAAAACCTTTCATTTAAGTACCCACATGGCATTTTTTATATATTTTATATATATGGTATTTGTGAAATATATATATATATATGAAAAATTGATGTGGGTACTCAAATTAAAGGTCTCGACGAGTGTAATGTCAAGGTGAGTTTATATCTTTAAGAATGTCAATATTTCACAAGATGCAAGGTCATTTCTTAATTATTGACATTTTTTAAGATATGAATTCATTTTGATGTTACACTCATCGAGATCTTTCATTTAAGTACCCACATGGCATTTTTTATATATCTTATATATATGATATTTGTAAAATATATAAATATGTAAAATATATGAAAATTTGATGTGGGTACTCAAATGAAAGGTCTCGATGAGTGTAACATCGGGATGATCTTATATCTTTAAAAATGTCAATTGTTCACAAGATACATTGTCATTTCTTAATTATTGACATTTTTTAAGATATAAACTCATTTCGATGTTACACTCATCAAGAGCTTTCATTTGAGTACCCACATGCATTTTCATATATACATATATATAAATACATAAAATATATGAAAAATTGATGTGGGTACTCAAATGAAAGGTCTCAATAAGTGCAACATCGGGATGAGCTTATATCTTTAAAAATGTCAATGGTTCACAAGATACAAGGTCATTTCTTAATCATGTATCTAGAGATAGAGCATTTTTGAAATGAATCCTTAAAAATACACTAAATTTCATTAAAAAAACTGATTTTATCATGACTATTCTGGAAACAAAATTTTGCTTATTCTCTTAATAATAATATAATTTTTTTTATTTTTACAGCTTCAGAACGACTATCTCAACTACCAGCAAAAGCACGTCTAGGAATGGGCATGAAGCAAGTAACCTTCAACAAAGTAGCGACTATAGCACACATAAAAAAACCCGATGTTTTCAGTAGGCTTGGTGTTTGAATATCATTGTCTAACAATAAAAACTCAACCTAAATTATTGTAATTGTATTTTTTTATATTTTAATAATTATTAAAATAACGTAAAGTTTCATTTGTCATTCATTAAAAACTATAGTTACGTTTAATCATTAATATTGTTTAGAGTTGTATGAATTAACAAAAAAAAAAATAATTTAATTATAAGATTGAATAAATTCTTATTTATTCAACAGCTTAGTAAAAAAAAAATATTTGTACATAAAAATTAACATATAATATTTTTTTTTAATTAAAATATGTATTTTAATTGTAATAATACATTTATGTAGATCAAAGAAATACACAAAAACATTTTATATTTACCTCCGAGATCTGTAATTTGAGTGATAATAAAATTAAAAAAGATTATTCATTAAGTAATAATAATTGAAATATTTGTTTTTTATAAAATTTCTTTCGATATGAAAATGGAAATATTTTTTATAATTATTGTATCAATTAATGAACATGAATTATATCACAGTTAGCAAAAAAAAAATTATCTCTCTTGTACATACACTGTTTAAAAATACTGATTGATAATAATTAAAAAACATGATAATTCGAATTTTTTTTTAAATTTCAATTTTTTTCTTTGTATATAAATATAGAAAAAAAAAAAAAAAAATTATTTTGTTTAAAAAATTTTTTATGAAAATTATCCAAGTAATTTTTTTTTCTTAAATAATAAAAATAATGATAATAATAATAGTAAATAATGATAACAATAATGACCATTATTATTATTAATATTATTATTATTATTTGTATTTTTTTCTGAAATAATAATAATAATAATAAATAAATAATGATAACAATAATAACCATTATTATTATTATTATTATTATTATTATTATTATTGTTATTATTATTATGATTATAATTTTCTCTGAAATAATAATAATAATTATTATTATTATTATTATTATTATTATAGAAAAAAATTACAATACTAATAATAATTATTATTATTATGTACAGCATAGAGTGACTGCTTTTCAATTTTTTTCAATCAATATTTTTAACCAGGGTAGAATCAGAATAAATCGCTTATTGTAGGTACTTGAGACGGTTTTTTTTTTTTTTCTGAATATTAGATTACCAACAATCTTGATTATTTATTATTTAATTATAATAAATAAATGGAGCCCCAGTGTGTTATTGCTGACCAGTCTTCGCAAGTTGAAAGCTGAAACTTAAATAGCCATTGATATGAGAATATTTTTTTTTTTTTTCTTAATTTAAATTTAAAATTGAGTTTTTTTATCTTTACTTAAAATTTTGAATTTTTATAAAGAATTAAATATTTTTTCTGAAAAATTATTTTTAAAAAATTGCATTTCTAAATTTTTTTAAATTTCTACGTCATTTTTTTTTTTTTGCTATTGTTCATTTATTAAAAAAATGATTAAATATCTACTAAATTAATTCTCATAAAATATTTTATCCAAGGATTTTTCCAAATTTAAATTTAAAATTGAAAGTTTTTCATCTATAACTCAAAATTTTGATTTTTTTTTTTATAAATAATTAAATCTATTTTTTCTGAAAAATTATTTTTAAAAAATTGCACTTATAATTTTTTTTTAATTTTTCTCAATTTTTTTTACTGTTATTTACTTTTTTTTTTTAATTATGAAAATTATTGAATATTCACTAAATAAATTCTCATAAAATATTTTATCCAAGAATTTTTCCTAATTTGAATTAAAAATTGAAAGTTTTTTTTATCTAAGTATAACTTAAAATTTTGAATTTTTATTGTTTTTTCAATAACGAATGAAATATATTTTTTCTAAAAAATTATTTTTAAAAAATTGCATTGATAATTTTTTTTTTAAATTTTTCTCAATTTTTTTGCTATTATTTATCTTTTTAAAAAATTATGAAAATTATTGAATATTCGCTAAATTAATTCTCGTAAAATATTTTACCCAAGAATTTTTCTAATTTAAATTTAAAATTCAGTTTTTCATCTATAACTCAAAATTATGATTTTTTTTTTTTTTTTTTTTTTTATAAAGAATGAAATATATTTTTTCTGAAAAATTATTTAAGTACTATCTCCTAAATTAATTTTCATAAAATATTTTACCCAAGAATTTTAAAGAACCAATAAATTTAATTATACAATTAAAAAAAAAATTTTTTTTTTCGTTCAAATTAAGCATTACAAAATAAAAAAATTATATTATTTTCAATTATCAACTAATTATTTATAAAGAAATTTCATTATACTACTCAAACTTTTTTTTACTTTCTTGTTTTTTTTTTCTAATTTATTCTCAAGAAAAAAAATTAATTAAAGAATCTAAATTTGACTAATATAAGAAAACTATAATAAATCTTTAGTTTTTTTTTTTTTAAATTTAACAATAAAAAATGATAAATTTAAGTGATACATTATACTCAACCTGTTAGTTAATAAACAATTCTGTTTATTAATAAAAGTATAATTGATGTTATCTAATATATTTCTGCTTCAAAATCCATTCAGCCACACGACAACTGTAACCATTCCAAAAGGCTTAATTACACAAATTTAACAAAAAAAAATGCGTCAAAAATCACTATTTAATTTGTTGAAACGAATTTATCTCAAACGAAAAAAAATAACTCTAATTACTTATCAAATTCACTGATTTTAAATTAAAAATAAATTTTTATAAATTATTAATTTAATATTCAATGAAAATTTAGCCGAGATTTAAAAATTAAAAAGAATTTTTTTATTGAAAAAATGACTACAAAAAAAAAATTGTCATTTGTTAAAAACTTGAAAAACTGTAAGTGCAATTTTTTAAA
Source organism: Cotesia glomerata (assembly GCF_020080835.1). NCBI lineage: Eukaryota > Metazoa > Arthropoda > Insecta > Hymenoptera > Braconidae > Cotesia > Cotesia glomerata. The sequence continues at coordinate 335,995 of NC_058163.1, read as the reverse complement.
AATATTTTTTTGTTCTAATTTAATTATTAAAAAAAAAATCAAAAAATTAAAAACGTCGGCTAACTTTAGTATCATTAATATTCAAGATAATAAAATCGTTTATACAAATAAAAAAGTGATTAACAATTGTTAAACTGACGCCCACCTTAATTTTACGTCGTCTAATATTCCAACTTTCCAAGAATAAAACCGGATCCGCCTCAAGTCCTGTAAAAATGAAATAACTGGTACAGCCTCGGAGGTAATTACAATAATAAAAATAATAAACTTACTCTACACAACATTCCTTAACCTAGTACAATAATTAATAAAAAAAAAAAAAAAAATACAGCGATCTTCTATCTTACATTACCGACCATAAGATAAACAATGAATTTAAATATTTAAAACTCAATCTAAATTAGCATTGTTGACATGGCAAGCCGAGCAAAACTCCAAAGAAATCCTCCTGGGATTAACATGAACGCAGATGCCATTGTTATCCAGGTTGTTGAACAAATCCAAAGACTCAACCGGAGAATTTTGCGCCTTGAAAAAGTCAATGGGCTCATTGTCATCCAGGTCATCACTTAATTGACTGAATAAGTCAATAGAATTTAATTGATCTAAATCAGTATCGCTGATTCCTAAATCAATATTGTCAATAGACTCAACAGGTGATTTATTTAACTCATTATAAATTTTAACCGAGCTTTCTTGTGAGCTTGACTCTTTAATGGACACTTGGCCGTTGTCAGGATTGTAATTAACCCCTTCAAAATTAAATAATTCGTCAGAATGTAATGAACTGTAATTGTGATCAGATTGCAGTGTCATCTGTAAAAAAGGATTATTTAAATTACCTTTTCCATCAGCCTCTTTTTCTTTCTCACAAATGAACTTCGCACTTTCCCCCTCCTTTCCCTTCCTCCTTCCTCTTGACAGAATTTCGTTTATTGATTTTAACAACGAAGTAATACTCGAATTATTATTCAAGATATTTTTTAAATATGACACTTCAGCTGTTAATCTTTTTAAATCAATGCACTGTTTCTGGTTTTTTGTTGTTAATTCTTTTATTTCTTGACGATAGTGCATTAATTTACTTTCAATATGTTCCACATATTTTTTTTTCTTTTGACGATTAGCTCGCGCCATTAAAGCATTGCGATTCAAGCACGGTCGCTTTGATGGACCTCGACCGCGTTTTCGTGGTTGGAGTTCACTTTGTTCGACATTCCCTGGGTTGGAGGTTGCGTTTGATAAATTATCGTAGGAAAAGTCACTGTCCTCTGATGATTCTTCATTAATTTGATGTCTGCGCTTTCCCGTCATTTTTACGCTTGTAATTTACTAAAAAATTATTTTTTAATGTTAAAATTTTATTATTAATTATTAATAATAAATTTTTTAGAAATTTATTTATTTAATTACACTTTTTATTTAATATTAATAATATTTTTTAGGTGACGCAGCACTCGGCTTGTAAGTTCACTGTAAAATAACAAAATGGCCGCTGGAGTGACGTCTCAGCTAAATTCAAGCTGCGCAGACGTTTATTCTGGCGCGCATGCGCAGAAACTAATGCGCAGTAATTTTCTGCGCATGCGTGGGATTATAAAAGTGAAGTTAGCTGACAGCTGTCAATTTTTATTAAGTGTTATTTAATTAAAAAAATAATAATAATAATTTTTTATTAATTAACACGTGGAATTTTTTTATTAAATTTGTTTTATTATAATATTCAACAGCTGGAAAAATATAAAAATATTTTTAATGCCAATTTCAGTGTCATACTTTTTAACTGTAAAAATTCTGATTAAGATTTTAATTTGTTATGCAATAAAATAAAATAAATAAAATTTAAGTTAAAAAAAAATTTTTTTAATATTTTCAAAATTGATGAAAATTAAAATAGATATTTAATAAATAAATTAGTGCAAAATAAAAAAATTGTAAAAAATTAATAAAATGTAAAATGCAATTTTTTTTAAAATAATGGAAGAAATTTTTTTTTTAATAAAATTAAAAAATTGTGAAGTGCTTTGATGTTATTTAAAATTGTGAAAGAATAATTTATGTAAAATATGTAATTTTATGTATTAACTAAATTATTCACATGTAAATAATTTTAATTATTTGCATAATGAATTAATACAAAAAAATAATATTGTAGAAATGTTGTACTGACAAGTATGCAAATTCTGTAATTTAAAAATTAACTGTTTATGTTTGTTGTAATTATGATTATTATTATTACAGATGGCGCGACTGAGAGACTGAAAAAAAAATCTCGAATGTCTATAAATGGTCAGAATCTAACAACAGTGTGTATATACATATCAAAGTAAATAAACAAAAATTAATTAAAAAACGAGCAGATAATAAATATTATAAATAAATAAATAAAATTAAAAAATGGCTGTCTCGTTAAATGAAATTTCTGATAACACAAAATTAGCACGTGAGCTAGCATTAACTGGGAATTACGAAACATCAGGTGTTTATTATCAAGGTGTAATACAACAAATTAATCGACTATTGTCAACAATTGCGGACACTGCTAGAAAAGCTAAGTGGCAATTAGTTCAGCATCAAATTGTTGATGAATATGATAAAGTTACAGCAGCGTTACGTGCTACGCAATTATTTAAAGTTGATGTACCTTCTGAAAAATTATTAGGTATTGTATTAATTATTTTAATATTCATTTTTAGATTTATTGTGAAATTTAGTTTGATAAGATAAAATTTAATATTACTGAAGTTAGTCATTAGCTGTCAATTTAAAAAATTTTTTATAATTAATTAATTACAATAAAAAAAATGCTTCGAAAAATTTTCACTTGTAATTTTTATTAATTTTCACATGTGAAATTTTTTAATTACATTTTTTTTTATAATAATTTAATTGCTATAAAATTCTGAGAATATTTTTAAAGTTAGCCGACGTTTTTAATTTTTTTATTTTTTTTTAATAATTAAATTAGAACAAAAAAATATTTTTAAAAAATTGCACTTATAATTTTTCAAGTTTTTTACAATTGAAAATTTTTTCAATAAATACAAATTTTTCAATTTTTTTTTTTTTGAAAATTTTAATCGGATAAAAAAATTCAGTAAGATTTTTAAGTTGATAATTTTTCTCATTAATTTTATCTGTACTTGTGATACTGACAACTGTCAATTTTATTAATTGTTATAACAAATTAATAACAGTAAAAATAAGTTCTAAAAATTTTTTTAATTTTCACATGTGGAATCTTTTTATTAAATTTTTTTCATAATAATTTTACTGTTAAAAAAATTCTAAAAAAATTTCTGATGTCTGTAAACTTCAGTGTCATCTTTACTTGTGTAATAAATATCATAATACTAAAGTTAGCCGAAGTTTCTAATTGTTTTATTTTTTTTCATTTATTAAATTGGAGCAAAAAAAAATATTTTTAAAAAATTGCACTTAAAGTTTTTACCAATAAAATTTTTTTTCTTATTTTTTTGTAATAATTTTTTTAATAAAAAAAATTTTTTTAATTATTCAATGTCGGCTAACTTAATTTTCATATAAATATCTTGAAATTTTATAAAATTATTAATTAAAATTTTTTTTTAGAATATTTAATTTAATGGCGCATAAATTAATAAAATGTTCGATGTTTTAGGTCCCTCTTGTTTACAATATGAAGAATCAGTAAGAGATTCAAGTTTATGGTCTTCCAGTGGATCATCATGGAACGCACATCAAACACGTGATCCCGACGTGTGGCCTCCTTTAGCACCTGGTGAACAGAAGTAATTATTTTTATTTTAAAATAATAATTAATAATTAAATTAATGTTGAATTTTTTAAATTATGGGAAAAATATTGGTCGTATAAAAAAAATTTTTAAAAGTTGTTCAAAATTCAATTTTATAAAAAAAAATGTGTCATAATTTTCTCTCAAGATTTTAATAATTAATAAAAAATTGAATTATTCATTAAACTTTAGTTTTAAAAATGTTTTTCTAAAACCAATTTTTTTTTTGCTGCAATATCAAAATTTAAACCATTAATTTCAAAAAATTAAAATAATATTAAAAATTAGTTCAAATTAAAATTAAAAACAATATCAAAAATTAATTAAAAATTAAAATAATATTGAAAATTTATTTTGGAGAATATTATTATGTTTTTAAAGTATTTAAATTTTTTTTTAGAACTCCGAAATCACAAAATGGAGTTCGTAAACCTCAAAATCGTGTTGCACCACGTAAAACATCATCAACAGCTGTTAAAAAACCAGATGCTAAGGGAAATAGCAATAATAATAAAAAAGAAGATAAAAAAAACTTCAAAAAAGATGAGAAAGAAAAAAATGACAATGACCGTACTGATGTTGAAGTAGAAGAGAAAAAGTTTGAGTCTTCTGGAAATGATCGTGATTTAGTTGACTTGTTAGGTAATTAATTAATTTAAATTAATTTTTTTAATTTTAATTACTTTTTTAAATTAAATAATAAATTTATTTATTTTTATTTAGAGCGTGATATTGTACAAAAAAATCCTAACATACGCTGGGATGATATTGCTGATCTTTATGAGGCTAAACGATTGTTAGAAGAAGCCGTGGTTTTACCAATGTGGATGCCTGATTTTTTTAAGGTATTTATTATAATAAATTATTAAGTAAAATTTTGAATTTTAAAATAAGATTTTAAATCACTGATTATTTTAAATTATTAAAAAAAATTTTATTAAAATTTTTATAATTATAATATTATTTTTTAGGGTATTCGAAGGCCATGGAAAGGAGTTCTGATGGTTGGACCTCCAGGTACTGGTAAAACAATGTTAGCTAAAGCAGTTGCTACAGAATGTGGAACAACATTTTTCAATGTATCGTCGTCAACGTTAACATCAAAATATCGCGGTGAATCTGAAAAACTTGTTCGACTTCTTTTTGAAATGGTAATTAGTTAGAGAAAAATAATTTTAATATAACTTAAAATTTATTAAACTTTGAAGATTAAATTATTAAAATGTTTTTTAGGCACGATTTTATGCTCCAAGTACAATATTCATCGATGAAATCGATTCATTGTGCTCAAGACGTGGATCCGAGTCTGAACATGAAGCATCTAGGCGTGTAAAATCAGAGTTACTTGTTCAAATGGATGGAATAAGTTCTAATAAGTATGAATTAAAAAAATTTATGTTTATTCATTAAACGATTATTGAGTTAAAATTTTGAATTTAAGCATAAAATTTCAAATTACTAAAAATTATCCAAAAAAATGTAACTAATTTTTCATTATTTATTTAACAATTTTACCTCTTTAGTGATGATCCGAGTAAAGTTGTCATGGTCTTAGCCGCAACCAATTTTCCATGGGACATTGATGAAGCTTTAAGACGACGATTGGAAAAACGTATATACATTCCACTCCCAAATAGTAAGAAAAAAGTTTTATTTTTTACCAGGATTTTAGTCACGGTACATAAGACGACATGATACTTGAAGTTTACGTACATATAAATTAGATTCGGAAAAATTTATTTGGGCTGCATTCGAAAATGCTTTATTTCTAGATACATAATTAAGAAACGACCTTCTATCTTGTGAACTATTGACATTTTTAGAGATATAAGCTCATCCTGATGTTACACTCATCAAGACCTTTCATTTAAGTACCCACATCAATTTTTCATATATTTTATATATTTATATATTTCATAAATACCATATATATAAAATATATAAAAAATGCCATGTGGGTACTTAAATGAAAGGTCTCGATAAATGTAACATCGAAATGAGCTTATATCTTAAAAAATGTCAATAATTAAGAAATGATCTTGTATCTTGTGAACTATTGACATTTTTAAAGATATAAGCTCATCCTGATGTTATACTCATCAAGACCTTTCATTTAAGTACCCACATCAATTTTTCATATATTTTATATATTTATATATTTCATAAATACCATATATATAAAATATATAAAAAATGCCATGTAGGTACTTAAATGAAAGGTCTCGATAAATGTAACATTGAAATGAGCTTATATCTTAAAAAATGTCAATAATTAAGAAATGATCTTGTATCTTGTGAACTATTGACATTTTTAAAGATATAAGCTCATCCTGATGTTACACTCATCAAGACCTTTCATTTAAGTACCCACATCAATTTTTCATATATTTATATATATTATATATATGTATATATGAAAAATATATAAAAATGCATGTGGGTACTCAAATGAAAGCTCTTGATTAGTGTAACATCGGGATGAGCTTATATATTTAAAATATATATTATATATATATGTATTAGGGTGGCGCAAAAAAACCGACTATTTTTTTTTTTAAGTCTCGAGTGAAAAAATGTTAGTTTTTGATGTTTTAAGAGCCCTCACCAAAGGACAGCTTAAAAAAAAATTTTTAAAAGGTCACTCCAAATTTTTTAAAATTTCAAAAATCGTCAAAAATCGAATTTTTTTAAAAATTTTTTTTCTCGTTACGGTATAATTTTATAGACCAAAACAAAATAAGTTTCTGAAAGTTTCAGTTCAAAATTTAAATTTTGAAAGGACGCTCATAATTTTTTTTTTTTTCTTCAATTAGTCATATCGCCGACTTTAAGTGTTGCGAGTGGTAGGTTGGGGTCTTTTTGGTTTGAAAAAATCTTAACCTACGCGGCAAGGTCAAATCTCAACCAAGCTGGTTTCTAAGACCAGCTTGGGATTCGAACCCACGCCTGGCAGTTGATTAAATAAAATTATTAAATTAAAAAAAAATTATATTTTCTATGTTGTGCTTGATTTTTAGTTCATCTCGTGATGTATTTTTATCGATTATTGTACTAAATAAAAAAAAAAAAATGCATGAAATTTTAATTTGAATAGTAAAAGGTCGCTCGAAAAAATCTAAACTAATGCACTAATAAATTGAAAAAAATTATGAGCGACCTTTCAAAATTCAAATTTTGAACTGAAATTTTCAGAAACTTATTTTTTTTAGTCTATAAAATTATACCGTAACGAGAAAAAAAATAAAAAAAAAAAAAAAATTCGATTTTTGACGATTTTTGAAATTTAAAAAAATTTGGAGCGACATTTAAAAAATTTTTTTTTAAGCTGTCCTTTGGAGAGAGCTCTTAAAACATCAAAAACTAACATTTTTTCACTCGAGACTCAAAAAAAAAAAATAGTCGATTTTTTTGCGCCACCCTAATATGTATATATGAAAAATATATCAAAAAAGCATGTGGGTATTCAAATGAAAGCTCTTGATGAGTGTAACATAAGGATGAGCTTATATTTTTAAAAATGTCAATATTTAAGAAAATACAGTGCAATTTAACATAATTCATTATTTAATAAAGCAAAATTCTATTTATTTATAGTTCACAAGTCACGGCAGTCACGTAGTGACTGCAAAGTTGCTAGTTATTAATTATTATTTTAAAATAAAAAAAAAACCCTAAATATAAGTAATAAAATAAATATTTATCTTGCAGGTGAAGGTCGTGAATCGTTGCTAAAAATAAATCTACGCGACGTTAAAATTGATCCATTTGTTAATCTATCAGATGTTGCGAAAAAGCTTGCTGGTTACTCTGGTGCAGATATTACAAATGTTTGCAGGTAAATATAAATAATTATATTTTTTTGAAAAAAAAATAATTCGATATTTCTAAACTAATTTTTTTTTAAAATTTTTTAAGGGACGCTTCTATGATGTCAATGAGGAAAAAAATAGCTGGATTAAAACCCGATCAAATTCGGCAATTACCTAAAGAAGAATTAGACTTGCCAGTATCAGCAGCTGACTTTTATGAAGCTATTGAAAGATGTAATAAGAGCGTCTCACAAGAAGATCTTGAGAAATATGACAAATGGATGAACGAATTCGGCTCTTCATGATAACAATAAAAATATCAATTAAATTCATAATAATTAAAATAATTTTTCTAATGCATGTGAGTGAGATCTGATCCGCTAAATAATTTTTATTCAATTTTAAAGGCATTTTTTAATTAAATTAAGTTAGATAAATTAAATCCATGTTTTTCCTAATTTTAAATTACATGCTTTGATATTAATATTCTACTGAATTTTTATAAATTTATTGGACGTATATTAATGTAATTAATTAATGAATAGCTAATCGAATTTTAGTAAAAATTGTTTAATGTAATTTTTAAAAAATTTTTATTTATATTTTAACATTGTTATAATTTTTTTTTTGTAAAAATATAAAAATTTTATTTACAAATCAGTTATTAACAAAAAGTCGTTTTATTTTTCTTTACCGTAAATTTTCGGTATTAATGCGTTTACCATAAATTAAACGTTATAATTCTGAAATAATCCGGAGACACGATAGTGTCTCGCGCCAAGTACACGTCCAATATATGGCGTGAGACAACGTGTCTCTATTCTCTCATCATATGTCAACATAACCTCCTCACATATTTAGCTCTATATTTTTTTATTATTGCTAAGACACTAACACTTGACATCATTGTTAATAAGTTTCTTTTTACCAATTATGCATATATTACAAAAAATTTTTGGATCTTAACAATTATTTAATATATCGCCAGTTTGAAAACTTTTGCTTGCGCCTGTTTTCGATTCTACGAGAGATTTTACAAATTTAGGGCGAATTTTCTTATTTCCAAGTTGGCACCACTTAACCCTGTTATTCTACCATCTAAGTAGTTAATATACTAAGTACTGAACTTAGCGCCGATATAAGTAGTTGGTCTTTAGTTTAACATTTCAATATATGACAGTAGGTGGAGCCACAAAATCATTACCGCTATATTTTAGATGTCACATTGGTTAGTCACGCGCGTCATTTAAAGTATTGTAGTAATTTTGTTTGTAATTAAATTATTACAAAAATTCATGCATAAAGAATCAGCTGAATCACTTGAGAAGTACATATTTGGAATTTTAAAATATTTATAAAATATTTGATTATGTCACTTAATATACTCTTTACAAAAAAAAGATATATCCCACAAAACAGTTTTCACTGTAAACCGCCGCGCCAAGTACGTCCAACTATTGTTACAAACTGTAATAATTCAATTTTTACAAAAAACTATTGAATCGAAAAAAAAAAACGAAGTACAAAAAATTTTTTAGATTAAAAAAACATTAAAGACAGTAAATACTAAGGAAAAAAATTTAGTGTACTTGGTGTGCTATACAATTCACACTACAAGTATCAATTTTAAAAACTGTGGATAATGAAAGTATTCGAATGATGCTCACCAAATACATTAAATTTTTTTCCTTAATATTTACTGTCTTTAATGTTTTTTTAATCTAAAAAATTTTTTGTACTTCGTTTTTTTTTTTCGATTCAATAGTTTTTTGTAAAAATTGAATTATTATAGTTTGTAACAATAGTTGGACGTGTACTTGGCGCGGCGGTTTACAGTGAAACTGTTTTTTGTGGGATACAGTATTTCTGTGGTTATTTTGGCCAGTCTTTTTACTATAGTTATACATAGCAGCATTCTACCGTACTTTTGCTGCAAAGTTCAGAAATAATACGATAAAATTACCGTAAAACTCTAGAATTTTTACCGTAAAAAATCTATGTATTAACTATAATATTACTATAATTTTACAATAATAAAATGGTATTTCTACGGTAAAAATACCGAAGATATACTGTAATTTTGCCGTGTTTATCCACTCTTATAATTTAGATGAAAAATATGAAAATATACACAATTAGACAAACTATTCGTAACGTGATTGGTCAAATATATCATAAGTATGAAAATATAGATAATTCCATACTAAATTCACACGCGCGCTTGCGCGCGTGTGAATACTAGTACTGATACTGGTATACGTTGCGCATGCTTATGATATATTTGACCAATCACGTTACGAATAGTTTGCTTACATGATATATTTTCATATTTTTCATCTAAATTATAAGAGTGGATAATTAAAAATATAATGCTTTCTACCGTAAGATGGACGGTGGTGTTCATTACTCGGTGAGTCTTATAACTAGAAACTTTTAGAACACAGTAAGTATATTCAATATTATAATTTTATTATTATTTTGTGGTTTGATTATAGTAACAATTTTATAATATAAAAGTCATTATAGTTTATGCTATGAACGCAAAATTAAGTCATTATTTGACAAAGTTTTATTCTCTAATTCTCTTTGATGTAATATAAGCATATCATTTTGCGAAAAGTACTCTAAATCCTACTTATTATATGATGAACTTAAAAAAATTCACTTACAAAACTATAAAAAACACATACAAATAATGGAATTTTTCAAAACTATACTATTCCATCGAGTTAATAATTAAATAAGTAAATTTAAGATTGTTCAAACCAAGTTTTTCTTTACTGCACACGTGCAATTAAATTTTTTCGCACTCTATTTTGTTTCCGAAATCCAATTTTGTTTGATGGACGAGTCAAAAACATTTATTTAAAAAACTAATAAAAGAGCACACAAATTATGTGATTTTTCTAAAACTTAACTATTTTGTAGAGTTTATAATTAAATTTAAGAAGTTTCAAAACAAACTAATTTTTTGGCCTATTAGCACCTTTTTTTTGCACTTTAGCGCGGGCATTTTGAATGGCATTTCCCAAGTAATGATTTATCTGCGTCATTGTGTACTTCAATTTTTTTTTAAAGTCCTAGTAGATAGATTTTAGGAATTTCATAAAAAGTGAAATTTTTCGTAACCACGCACACTAAATACGTTCCAAAATTGTTTCTTTTAATTTTTAAATTTACAACAAAATTTTTTTTAATTTCCGAAAATCATATAAGGTAAAAGCCCCAATAGATGATCACGTACCAGTATATGATCACTGCATTTATTTGTATATCTATATTCACAAATATAGATAGATAGATAGATAGAAAAATTTATTTGATCCTAGAGTTCTAAGCTCCTTCAGGACCATCAACAATACATAAATTTTATCATTTACATGTATACATTTGATACAGTGTTTTTAATACAATTTAAATATTTGATATTAAATTATTAAAAGTAAGAACATATTAATTCTTAAAATAATAACATATTAACAGAGAAATAATAACATTAACATTTATTGTAAGAAGAAGTCATAGCAAGCCTGTTGAAATTGTTCGAAATTGTCAATTAATGTAATTTCGGCCGGTAACGAGTTCCAAACTTTTATACCATGAATTAGGAAAGAGTTTTCATAAATTGCACAATTACTTCTTGGCAGACGTAGATAATCATTCCTGACGTCACCTCTCCTTAGCACAATCGGCAGAAATTCTAAATTCGATTTAAATAATTGACAGTAATTTAACTTAATTTCTTTGTAAAATAAGCAAGCTATGAAATAATCTCTTCTAACATCAAGTTTTAACCAGCCTAATTTTTTATAATACGGAGTAGTGTGCTCAAATCTCGAAATTTTAAAAATATATCTTATACATGAGTTTATTTTACGCTGCAATCTATGCTGTAATTTGCCTGAGATGTTTGTATAAGCAGCACAGCAGTAATCGAAGATGGGAAAAATCAAGGTCGTAACCAATTTTATGCGTAACTGTTCATTAAAAATTTCATTATTAATTTTTAGTTGCGCTAGCGTTTTCATCGCACGAATACATACGCTTACAACTTGATTCTCCCACGATAGAGTATTATCAATTATCAAACCCAAGTATTTAACTGATTGTACATATGGAATCACATGATTACTGACAATTATATTTTGGGCACTTTTACAAAAATTACTGCTAACTCTATAGGTATACAAATACATGGAGTGATCATATACTGGTACGTGATCATATATTGGGGCTTTTACCTTACAACCATATCGGTTACTTGGATTTTTTAATTTTTTATTTTATATCTTTTTGTAAAGAAATAAAATTTTTTTTTCTTAATAGTCTTATGAACGTGGACTTGGCGTGATTTTTTTTACAGTGAAACTGTTTTTGTTCGGATAACCATATCATTAGACTAGTTCGGGATTACTTCAGCAAATTAATAACAATTGACAATACAGCCATCAAGGACCTTGCTGAGTTCACTGAGGATGATCTCAAAAAACGAAACGAGTCTGGTCAGCTTCCACCTCAAGCATTTTTACCACTCGATCATAAAGGACTTATTCAAGATGAAGATAATGTACCAATTATCTACCATTGGAGGCGTCATAAAGCCAACAAAAGAATAACCCTCACTCCTGAGGAAGCTAAAACCAACTGGTTCGACTTTACTTACTCCAAATCTCTCCCTGCAAGAGACCATCTTGATGATCTTCGACTGGATGAGAAGTATTGGTGGTTAACCGAAGAGTCCAGACATCGCAAAGAATTGAGAAGACGGTTACAAAAAAAATCGTGATAATGTTAATTTTCTCTTGTAAATAATGTACATATCTCCTAGTTTTAAGATTTATTAAATTAGAAACAAGTGGTTTTAAAAAAGAAATATTTTTCCACAACTGTTGATGTTGCATATTTAGCAATTAAAATTAGATCGTTATTATAACTAAATAAACTAGTTCTAAGATTCTAAAATAAACATACATAAATATCCAATAATAATTCTTAATATCAGCTGCTCCAATCGAGAAGACTTATTGTTAAAATCAAGTTTTTCTTTTTGTTTTTATAAACAAAAAAAAAAAAAAACAGAAATTATCTATGGCTATTTTTTAAGTTAATATTTGCAGCCAATTAACGTAACAAAAATGTAATTTTTCAAAGCAAATAAAACTTCTTTAAAAAAAAAAAAAAAAGTAGCGCGTCAGCATTTCAAGCGTCAGGTCCTCGGTTCGATCCCCGCGCACGTTGATTTTTTTTTTATTTTTATAGAAATAATTATATATAATTCTATATAATTATATAGGGCCATTTTTCATATATAATCTTTTTTACCCGGGCATTGATTAAAAATAAAATTAATGAGTCACTAATTGCACGATCTATTACATACATTAATAATATACTCATAATTTGATACTTTATTAAATTATATAACAAAAAAACAAAATTACTTTTGTATTTGTAATGATTTAATAAATTTAACAACTTAATTTATTAACAAATGATAAAAAGGCCAATTTATATATTTAAAATATATTTATAAAAAATTATTATTCTATAGTAATTGTGTAACACAAAAAATATTTAAATTTTAAGAAATAATGAAGCAAAAATCAGTATTATTTATCCAAGTAATAGAATTTAACAATGATTATAATTTCTGCAATTTTTATCTTATAAAAAATTTATCAACTACAAGGCGTAAAAATATTAAAGTAAACATAGATGATATTCAAACATTTACATCTAATAAACAGAATTCGCTATTTCCAGTTCGTTTTTATAGCAATAATATAAAACCTCTAAGATTTAGTTCCCTCCAAGCAATTAATGAGTTAATTAAAGACTTAAATAATCTTGAATTAATTGTAATTTACAAGTCAATGCGCACGTCTAATAATCAAAAATATGACAATTATTATAATATAGTAAAGAATAAATTTAATGGGTATAAAGTTGTTGAAGGCCTTGATAATCTTGTAGATATTGAAAAATGCTTAACTTATATTCATCCTACTTTGGTACACTTACAAAACTTTTATAATTGTAAGCTACTTATTGATTGATAAGATTAATAAGATTTGCAATTTATAATTTGTCGGAGTTTATTAGTCATACTATAAGACAAAAAAATTGTCAATTGAACTTAATTGAAATAAATTTTTATAAAATGGCTATTATTTAGCATTATTTAAATTACTGCCTACTAAAAAAAAAATTTGGACATTTATAATTTAATTTATTAAATTAAAAGAACAATTTTTAATTAATTAATTGAGAATTTTTTTTTATTTTTTTAAATAGAATGAAATTTGTAATCAAGGCTCAAATTTTTTCCGTCTAAAATAATATACTAGGGTAAGTGTGGGTATTACTGCAGTTTTTTTCGTAAGTCTCACTTCGAAAGCATTTTTATAAAATTTTCTCAAGATAATAATAACTTTTTTTTTTTAAACAAAAGTTTGACTCATTATTAACCCAAAATAAAATTAACAATAAGAGAAACAAATATTTTCGTTAAATAATAAGCATTTAAAAAGAAGTCTAAATGCATGTATTACTGCAGGTCTTAAAGTAGCTTGATCCTATTACTGCGTGTCCATTACTGCAACTGATCCAGTTACTGCGTACCTATTACTGCAGAACGGCTATATTTTAGGATTTACCTAAAAATGAACAAAAACTTATCAAAAAGAAAATTTATTAGTTTAATGTAATAGCAAGAATTCTTCATAATCTAAATAATAAGTAACAGCCTTAACGTATTATTAATTGACCAGAATTCGTAAATTTTAAGGTAGTACCCTCGCGACTTCCGTCGTCAAAAGTTTGTGCTAGAGTGTATGGTACATATACTCTAGAGTCATTATTGACAAGCCTAAAACTTTTTGCTGTTTATGTACTTATTTTAGCCAATCACAAACGAGAAACTGATCGTTTGAAAAGTCTGGCAACACTGCGTGAGCGTTAAGATATTTTATAGTGGTTATACTGTAGTGTTTTGGACTAACTGTAGATTAACCTCTGTTTTACATTTATTCGGAAATATAATTACAATGTCTGAAAAATTGACTTATAAAGGACGATTCATAAAAAAAAGTCCTTGAAAAACGACAGAAATCACTAGCAAATATGCAAATAACAAATAGAAAAAAAATAATTGACAATATTGTTTTGTTTTTTCAGAAAAATCAGTAATTGAATTTTTATGTTGATGTATTTACAGATTTTAAATTTTAGTATTTTTTTTTATTATTTTATCTGACTATTATTTTTATAACTTATGAAAGATTAATATATATTATTATATTCAACTTATTAACTTTTTGAATTTTTATAAATATAGAAAAATACTTATTTTCATAAAATAATCATTGTTACTTTTTTTTATAAATAAATAAAATTAATAACTATAATGTTACACTTAAAGTAAATTAAACTTTTCAAATTTTTCAGCGCATGCGCGTCTCATATTTTTTTCGCGGCTCACAAAACTTGCGTTGTTGCCACAGTTTTATTAACGTATCCCCTCCTCGGCTAAAGTCTGGTAAATTTTTCATTACTTATTAATAAATCTCTCTGAAACTGTGTGGTAATTATCAATGAAATTATTTTTAAAAAATTGTTTAGTTGTTAGTTAACGTTACTCTAGTTTTTTAAAAGAATCCTAAGAAAAGTTTCTGAGATATAAAAATGTTTGTAGGTAAACTTTTCGATATCCCGTATACCGCAATGTAAAAGAGCGTTCAAAACTCAAACTTTGAAATTAAATATCTCTGAAACTAAATGGTCAAAAATTTTCAAATTGCGCCAATCGACGCAGAATTATATGAATATTAATCTGCCGAAGTTAAAAAAAAATCCTAAGAAAACGACTCTGGCGAGGGTACTACCTTAATTGATGTAATCTTACAATCTACTGATTATTGCTTTCCTGGACTTGCCTCGACTTCTTATTTTTTTGTTTATTTACTTTTGATTTTTTATTAATTTTATCCATAGTTTATTTTTCACTTCGAGACAACTTGATTCACGCACTTATTTAGAGGTTCAAATAGCCGTGTTTACGTCCGCAGTAATAGGTACAGACATATACAAATAGCGGCACTTCTATTACTGCAGTCGACTGAGAAAATTGCAGTAATACACGCACATGCGGTTTTTCGGTACCAATTACTGCATGCTTAATTAAATAAATTTTACTGATCAAAATGTAATTTTTATTAATTATTTGATTCTAAAAAAGGGTTATCTAACTTCTAAATGTAAAAAATATATTAATTAGGTCATTTATATAAAGAAAAAGATATAAGAATTACACACGGAAAAAAGTAAACTGTAATAAATAACAGTCGATTTATCATAAGTAATGATCAACTGCTAAAAATTACTATTTCAAACAGTAAAATCGTGATTTTACTATTCACTTTGTAATATTTACCATTTAAACGTTACAATTTACTCTTTACATGGAAGAAAATACTATTTCAAACAGTAATATTTGCTATGTAAATGTCTAAAATGTTTAAGTATAATAATTAAAAATTCAGACTTTGATATTTATCATTTCGTAGTTAAAAAATGATCGCAATGATATGTAAAAAGTATAAAATAAAGTTAATAAATTTCTAATACAAGCAACGTCAATATTTACAAAGTAAAATGGTAAATTTTAAACGCAACGCTAAAAATCAAACTGTAATTATTGACTTGCTTGGACTGGTAAAATGTATATTTTAAAAGTATAATTTTTACTGTTTCAAATGTTAAATTCTCCCAGAGTGGGACCCCCTTCTCTTTCATCTGAGTTCCCCTTCTCCTCATAATATCGACTATATATTGAAATGGCAATTTCTACTGTTTGAAACTGTAATTATTTAAGATGAAAGAGTCGTTATTTACTATAGTAACAGCTACTAATCACTTATTTTGGATATTAAATTATAAATTGTGGCTTTTATACTTTCTACATTAAGTTCTGTAATATTTATATTTTTGCCACCCCGATGTCTGCTTTACTGTTTGAAGCTATAAAAATTAACCGGAATCTGAGTGAATATTACAGTTTACTTTTTTCCGTGCAGTTACTATGGAATGTGCCTCAAATAGAAAAAATTTCTTCCATAGTTTCAAAATAATAGTTCATAATAAATAGTAGAAATTTTTGATATTTTGGCAAAAATATTGATCCTATAAAAATTTTTCAAACAAAATTGTTCAAATTCAATTTTATAAAAAAATGTCTTTTATAATCTTTTATTAGGATCAATAATTTCACCATAATTTCGAAAATAAGATTCATAATTATAATAAAATTTGAACCTTTGATTATAAATGAAACTATAAAAATTAACCGGAATCCGAGTAAATATTACAGTTTACTTTTTTCCGTGTGACTTTAATTTGTGTAATTTTAATATTTTATATTCTTTTCTAAAATAGTTTATTCAATTTAAATAAGTAGGTCTAAAATTTTTGCCGCAATTTTAAAATAAATGGTTCAAATTTTTAATATTACGGCGAAAGTATTGGTCCTATAAAAGGTTATTAAACAAAAGTTGTTCAAAATTTAATTTTGTAAAAAAAATGTTTCTTATGATTTAAAAAAAAAAAATATTTTTGCTGGAATTCCAAAATTAAAATTTATAATCAAAGGTTCAAATTTTATTATAATTATGAATCTTATTTTGTAATTACGGTGAAATTATTGATCCTAATGAAAAACATAAAAGACATTTTTTTATAAAATTGAATTTGATCAATTTTGTTTGAAAAAATTTTTATAGGATCAATATTTTGCCAAAATATTAAAAATTCAGACTTTGATATTTATCATTTCGTAGTTAAAAAATGATCGCAATGATATGTAAAAAGTATAAAATAAAGTTAATAAATTTCTAATACAAGCAACGTCAATATTTACAAAGTAAAATGGTAAATTTTAAACGCAACGCTAAAAATCAAACTGTAATTATTGACTTGCTTGGACTGGTAAAATGTATATTTTAAAAGTATAATTTTTACTGTTTCAAATGTTAAATTCTCCAAGAGTGGGACCCCCTTCTCTTTCATCTGAGTTCCCCTTCTCCTCATAATATCGACTATATATTGAAATGGCAATTTTTACTGTTTGAAACTGTAATTTTTTAAGATAAGAGTCGTTATTTACTATAGTAACAGCTACTAATCACTTATTTTGGATATTAAATTATAAATTGTGGCTTTTATACTTTCTACATTAAGTTCTGTAATATTTATATTTTTTCCACCCCGATGTCCGCTTTACTGTTTAAAACTATAAAAATTAACCAGAATCCGAGTGAATATTACAGTTTACTTTTTTCCGTGTACAAAACTCGAAAAATTTCAGTTTTAGATTGTAATTATTAAAGATTTGGTAAGAATTACATTGTGAAATGTAATTATTATATTGGAAGCTCTGAAAAATTAACATTGAAAGTTTGAATTTATAAAAATTTTATTTAAAACTGCAATTTTTATAGTTTTTTATACAAAGTGACGCTTATTACTTACTATTTATAATGTAATTTTTACATTTTTTTTTTTTTGCGTGCGTAAGTACTCAGTACACATATCTTATCTTTTATTACAAAAAAATTAATTGACTTAATACTTCTAAAGCAAAGTTAATTTCTACAAAATAAATTATTATCATAATTAAAATAATGGCAATTACTAATTTATAGATATGTAAATTAAAAAAAAAGTCTTTTAGTTCTAAAAGCGCTCGATATATTTTCTAAAAAAAAAATGGATGATAATTTCAGAGAAGAAAAGAATGAATTACATCCTAAGCAAATGCTTGAAGATAATTATAAAAATATAAAAACTACTCCGGAAGAAAACAATAATCATGAATTTCATTACAAAGCGACACTTTTGCGCCATACTTACAATTTAAACCCTGAAACAATAAATAAATTGCAAGAAAGTTTTAAAACATACTTAAATATCTTCTTAGCGTACATAAGAACAGATAAACCAGAATCTGCAGATTTCTTTCAGCGCGTTACACTAGGAAGATTCTTTAAGAAGTTATTCATGCTAATTACATTTATTATCCACCCGATTAATCGCGATGAATCATTAAAACAATTGAATAATATGAATGACGTGACTTTATGCAATACAATGCTGTACGAAGAGTGTCGGGAGTTTTTTGGATTAACAAAAGATCCTTTATTAGAACCGAAGAAACTCGAGCAAGAAGAATGGTCTCTTGATGAGTGGGGCAAGAATTATTGGAATTTTCTCCACGCTTTATCTATTTTAGTGCAGTATGAGTACCAAAAGGATTCTAATAATCCTGCGATGGACTACCTTGCTTTGGTAATGGTTAATTTTCATATAATCTTGCCCTGCAATGTATGCAGTGTTCATTACAAAGAAAGAAATCCGCTGGTTAATATTACACTGCCGATTTTACATGGTAAAGATGCTATTTATGTTATTTATGAGTTACACAATATTGTGCGTATTAGAAATGGGTTCGTCTGGTTTCCAATTGAAAGTTTTACGAAAAATTGGAATTTAGAGATTTTGAAGTCGGAAAAAATTGACATAGACATTACAGAACCTCTTTCGTAGATTAAATTTAAATAATTTAAATTAATTGATAAGCTTTGGAAAATTTATTACTTTTTTTCACTTCTTCGAATTCATATTTTTAACTTCCCGCTAAGAAAATTGAAAATTTTCAAAAATCGGGAAGTTATTGGTTTTACCCCGTTTTTCGAAAATCGAGTTTTCATCAGATCTCGACGTTTTTAGGTCCTAGGAAGCTTTCCTGACTGTTCCCGCGACGGTGTCACTATGTCTGTATGTATGTGTGTGTGTAAGTATGTAAACCTCTTATAACTTTTGAACGGTTGAACCGATTTTATCGCGGTTGGTGCCATTCGAAAGAGCTTCGCCAAACTTAGATTTTCTGTTAATTTGAACCGATTCGGACCGATAGATTTTGAGAAATTTGGAGAAATCTAAAAAAAAGTAGGAAAAAAATTTTTTTCTGAAGTGGTTTTTTTGGGATAACTTTTAAACGGCTCAACCGATCGATTTCAAAAACTAATCAGCTCTCAACCTTGAAAAACCACGTCGATCGCCGCCAATCCGGTCAAAATCGGTTGATTCGTTCGAGAGATATCGTGAACGAAAGAAAACCGAAAAAAGTGTTTTTTCAGAGTTACTCCGAAATTTCTAGTTTGACCAATTGAAACTTAGAAATTATTTATAAGGCTTAAAAAACTACGTAGAATGCCGCCAACCGCGTAAAAATCGGTTCATTCATTCAAAAGTTATTGCGGTATGAACATTCAAAAAATAGTGTTCTATGAAACTTCTAACAGACTTTTGAGCTCAAAGAGCTCAAAAGCATAGAAAAGGTATCTTTTTGAGCTCGGAGAGCTTAAAACAACACACAGATTGTACTTTTGAGCTCGAAGAGCTCAAAAAAGCGGCCAGGTATTAACGGAATTAGCGGGAAGTTGCAGGAATGGCCTTTAGGGTCAACCGTTTTCCTAATTTTTTTTTTTTAAGATACAAATTTTATTTTTCTAATCATTTTGAGAATATAATCTAAGCTTGAAGATTAAAGGGATATTCTGGACTAGAAATTTGAAAAAATAAAAAATAAAAAATACAAATTAATTATTAATTAATGAAACGTTCACATACAGCTTATTAGTGATAGACAAAAAGATCTTATAATTTAATTTAATATCAATTTAAAGCAATAATTCAGAGTGATAATTAAAATAATTACAAATAAATCTAAGACGCATAGGTATTTAAAAATTCCGATTGAAATTGAAAGTGAAAATCGAATTTAAATATAATTTAATTTAATTCAAATTTAAGTATCACATTGAAAGAAATGATTGAAGCAAGCATTTTTAAATTCAACCAAATTATCCACAGCCACAGTCTCAGCTGGCAGAGCATTCCAAATTCGTATGCCATGAACTAAAAATGAATTGTCATACATGACACAATTCGCCTGTGGTAGGCGGAGGTAGTCCTCTTAGTATCTCCTCTTGCGGAGATACACGTAAAATCGTGAAGCGTTCCACATTTTTTACAAATATAAATAATGCTGTGAAGCTGGAAAGAATAGGAGTTACGGTAATTATTACGTGAAGCGTTCCACATTCACGTAACAGGAGATTGGTAGGAAAGGATTGAGAAAGGAATGTGGAGAGGATCATCTTAATGTGAGTTTATAGAATATGCGAGAAGAATTTATTAGATAGCTCGGACTGGGATTCGAACCCAGAACCTTCCGAAGACATGTCGGCTACTCTACCATTTGAGCTATCCGGTCTATACTAAAGTTCCTTTCGCTTATTCTATATACATTAAGCCACACCGTCCATCTTACGGTAAGCATTTTTACAAATATAAATAGTCCTCTCTGACATCACCTCTACGCAATGCCACCGGTAAAAAATTTAATTTTGAGCCAAATAGCTGTCGATAATTTAGTCGAATTTCTTTATAAAACAAACAGGCAATGAAATAGTCTCGTCTTGCTCCAAGCTTTAGCCAACCTAATTTTTTGAAGTAAAGAGTTACATGTTCGTACTTCGGAATTATGTAGATAAATCTAATACATGAATTCAACTTCCTCTGTAACTTTAATTGCAATTTATTCGAAATATTCGTAAACGCCGCGCAACAATAGTCAAAGATTGGAGTTATTAATGTAGTTACAAGTTTAATACGCAGACGTTCATTGAATATTTCATTATTTATTTTTAATTGTGCTAGAATACTCATTGCACGGTTACAAACACTTGTTACTTGACTCTCCCATGAGAGAGTATTGTCTATTATCACTCCAAGATATTTTATAGTGCTACTATAAGGAATAACACAACCCTCTACAACAATCTCGTTGGCCAATTGACATTCATTACTACTGACCTTTACTCTACTTCCACAAATAATTGCACTTGTCTTTTTAGGATTCAATTTTAGACAATTGATTTTACACCAATTAATAATTTTTATTATCTCACTGTTAAGTTTGGCTACACACTCATTGATCTGCGAAAGATGGCAAGAAAGATATATCAATAAATCGTCTGCATAAAAAAGATTTTGGCAATCCAAATGTTTAGCTAGATCCGCAATTTATAGTGAGAATAATAACGGTCCAAGTACGCTACCTTGAGGTACACCACTCACTATTTCTTCCCATGATGAGATATTTTTATTTGAGCGCACCGACTGATTTCTTTTTGTTAAATATGATTTAACCCACTCAACGGCTGAATTCGAGAAGTTTATGACCCAGATTTTACTTTTTGTATTTGAGTATTTTAGTTTATTTTTAGTTAATTACTTAAAAATTAATAGAAACAATTATTGTTATTAGTGCGGCGATTATTATTTAATTATTGTATTTATTTAGTTAATAATTTTATATTATTGTTACCGAAGGTATGATTAAATTAAGAAATTAAGCGTGTGAGAAATTATTACGAAGCCGAGCGAATTAATTGTAAAAGAAATTAAAAGACTGGGAAAATTATTCTAAGTTCCGAACAAGATTTAGTATGGGAAAGTGATGAATGGATATAAAATGAAAGAATTGACGATTATTATTTTGTAAGAAATAAATTAGGTAAGCGAAAATTTTATAAGTCCCGAGGACAATTTAGTATGAAAAATCAACGAATGGATATATAATGAAGGAAATTGCGATTAAAATAATAAAGAATTGTGAATTTGACGAAACGAATGGATAGAGAATGAAGGAAATTGCGATTAAAATAATAAAGATTTGAGTTTCAAAAATAAAAACTTAGAATTTGGCAAGACGAATGGATAGAAAATGAAGGAAATTGCGATTAAAATAATAAATAATTATTTTTGAATGCTAGTTCGAGGACACCGGACAGGTGTATAAAACGGCTCTTCCGGTTCGTTACAAGAGAGTTGGGGGAAAAATGATAAACGCCAAAATTTGGCTCGATAAAGCAAGCAGTTCTTTCTCGGGAGAATTACTCGGGCGAATACTCTTCACCAAGTACTTCCAGAGGATACTCTACCTGGAGTCTGACCAAGGCCCAGGTAAGTATCATGAACCGACCGGATGAAAGTGCTTCTCCCCGTGCCGAAGCCTTCAGCAGAGGTACGGTAGGTGATCAAATCGTACGATTAGTTTTATTAGAAAATTTTAAATTAATTAAATAATTTCATATTTTTTTATTTGTATATTCGAAAATTATTATTTAAATCGGTAAATAATATAAATATTATATTTTATTTTAAATTCAAACCCGTATTTTTAAGTATTTCATGTTATCTAAAAAAAAAGATTTATTCATTTGTTTAATTTTATTTATGGCTGTAAATTTCCCAGTCTAGGTATTGCAATAGCAGTCTAAACAATTTTTTTTTTGCTCCTTTTTATTTTAGTTATTTTCTAGATTTAGAATAGAAAATAAATTTTTAATGGTAATTTTGGGATATTTTCTTAAATAGTTTTTTAATCTGCTTATGGTCATAAATTTGATACCTGGGTTATATTACTTTGGGTTTTACTTTTGGTAAATTTCGTATTTTTAATCTTTTATTGCTAACTAAGTTTAGAAATATTTTTTGTAAACGTATCGCCCATCCAGGTAAAAATCTTAGCATCCGTATTCCCTTTCCTGCTTATTTTTCCAAACTGCATAGCTGGCAATTATCCCGCCTCCAAATTATTTCCTGGTCAACTATTCGTTGCCAAATATTCCTACTCTAATTTATTCTACTTGTAATTGTAACGCCTAGTTTTTACTCTCCTTGTAATAATTTTTGTATTTTCTCTAAGTTAGTTATTCTTACATACTTTGTAGCGCACAGTCGCATTTCTTTACTTTAAATAAATTAAAGTTAAACTCAACCTCATGGTTTTTACTTAGTGCAACATCTATTATTAGTCTTGCATTTATTAATTGTGAACTAAACGTTTTATTCACAATTTATTTGAGTAACTCATTTACTTGGTGTAAAATATAAGCTTTAATTTTTATACGTAAAATTTTATATACTTGCGGTAAACCAAGCGCGAGTCAAAACAGTAGGTGATCATAAGCCGTGTAGGTGGGGGCGAAGAGGACACTCTCCATTCGCTCTCGGGGTAGAGGTTTAGGCCCAGGGGTGACGGCTAGTCTCCTGGGAAAGCGGGGAACCAGCTCTTGACAGTTAGTTCGCGATTTTGAACCGCGACTATGTGTGACAAGAGTGTTCTAATACATTGTTTATATTGTTTAATTTGTTTATATTGTTTATATCGTTTATTAACATGTTCAGGCCAATAAAGAGGTTTTCTTTTTTTTCTTTGATTTATTTAAAATGAAGTGTTTTGTTTATTATTTTGTTATTGATAATGTAATCCCCGTTTATGACCCTGGACTCCGGCGAGCAAATTTCGAGCCGGGGACAAATAAATTATTTTATTTTTATAATTTTTGGAAAACGTGGACGTTACAAGTTCATAAGTAATAATTTGCTCAATAATCTCTTATGGTTAACAGAATCAAAGGCTTTACTGAAGTTAGGCTTTCTGATTCCGTCAAATTAAAGGGCATTAAATTTTCTAAAAAAATGTATAAGTGAAACGATGGAAAAAAATTTTTTTAAGACCTTTTTTTAGACGAGAAAAAATTTGGGAAAATTTTTTAGAAAAAATGTAGACTTGTTTGTTTCTGAAATAAAATTTTTATTGTTCTTCGATTATTTTACACTATAGATATCAATTAAAGTCTATATAATTGTTCAAATATTTATAAATGGCAGTTGTGCTTACAAATGCATATAAACTCAAGAATATGTGGCAGTTAATTTAGCTAAGTATCAGATTTACGACAAATAATTAAAAGACACCTAGTGAATTCTTTGGTTTTTAATTTTTTGCAAACTACAAAATTTTAGAATGCAATATGTTCAACTAAACATTATTAATTTTGACATATAACTCTAGATATTTAATTTATGCGAAGCACAATATATTTTTATTAGTCCAATTTAAAAATAAACCTCTTATTTCTTCTTCTAATATTTTTGAATATTAATTATAATAATATTAAACATAATTTAAAGATAAAAGAGAAATTTAATAACAATTACTCTTATTTTTTTAAAAATATATCATATCGCTCGCGGAAATTAACTACTGAAGACTATTTAATTATAATTACAATCAATTCCATTAATAATTTATTTTACTATTATTAATCATCAAAAACTCAAAAATAAAATAAGAATTTAATTTTTTATTAAAATTAAACAAATTTAAAAACTATTAATAATTAATTAATTATTAATTATTAATCAATAGTTATTTTCTGTGAGGATATGGCTTGAAAATTTATTTTTTTCTTACTTATTTAATTATTTCTTCTTTATTATTTATTATATTAGTGTTGCCAGGTTTTGAGGTTAATCTAAAATTTTAAAAAAATTACACTAAGAAGAAATAATATTTTTAAAAAAATTAATTGACTTTAAATAATTTAAATAAAAATTTAATAACTAATTTATTTAAATTTGTATCATAAAAAAGATATTTTCTAGAATTGAGGAATTAATTTAGTATTTCTTCTAAAGCTTAATAAAAAAATTAACTAATTTTTTTTATCAATTTTTTTTACTATTTATTTCTGTATTAAGAATATAAAAATTGATAAATAAATTAAAAAAAAAATTTTTAATTAATAAAAACTAAAATATCTAAATTTATATTTAAAAATTTTTAATAAATTAAAGATGCACGGAAAAAACAAGATGATACTGAATATCATTCCAGATTATACTCAGTGATATCTGGATTATACTCAGTGATATCTGGATTATACTCAGTGATATCTGGATTATACTCAGTGATATCTGGATTATACTCAGTGATATCTGGATTATACTCAGTGATATCTGGATTATACTAGCTACTATCTTAATTTTTTTTTCACTCAGTATAATCTGGAATTTTTCTGTGTGGGAAGAAATAAAAAATTTTTTTGATGCAATAATAATATTTTTGTATAAAAAGTAAAAAGAAAAAAGTAATAAGCTTTAATGTAAATTTATATAAATATTTTTATAAGTCTCTGGTTTATTTTTTTAAGATATTTCTTCTTAATTTTCTGTAACTTAGATAAGAGGAGATACTTTTAATTGAACTTAATAAAAAAATTAATTACAAATTATTTTACTAATAAATATAAAATTAAAGTAGTTTTTTCGTCGCTGTATAATACACAATTATAATTTATAATACAATAATTTTTTAAAATACAAAAAAAAATTTATTAAGAGCTTTTAAAATAAAATTATAAATTTCTACATACTCTATACTATAATCCACCGCTTTATAATACAAGCGTTAATATTATTTATTAAATATAATTATTCATTATTTAAATACATTACATAAAACTTTATTACAATTATTACGGATTTAACATCCTCAATTATATAATTTTTATAATAATTTCACAGAAATAGTACATGGTCCAAATTTTATTTTATCTAAAGAATTAATATCTTATATGTAGAAAATGCACATTCACATCTGGCAACACCTAGTAAGCGTAATATTTCGAATAATCTAATAGCAGATGTAACATGTTGTAGTTTTAATAAATATAAGGGTAAAGCTTTGTTTTAAATCATTATGATTATAATATTCCAGGAAGCCGATTATTATTTTTTTTTAAATTAAAAATATCAATTATTTTTAAAGAAAAATTTTTAATTAATTTTTTGAAGCATAAAATTTTTTTAATAAAAAAATTTATTTTAATTCAAGTAATTTATTATTTTAAAAATATTTTATAATTCAATCTCTGAAGAAATAATTAAGAAATGACCTTGTATTTTGAGAACTATTGACATTATTAAAAATATAAGCTCATCCCGATGTTACACTCATTGAGACCTTTCATTCGAGTACCCACATCAATTTTTCATATATTTTATATATTTATATATTTCACAAATACCATATATATAAAATATATAAAAAATAACTTGTGGGTACTTAAATGAAAGGTCTCGATGAGTGTAACATCGAAATGAGTTTATATCTTAAAAAATTTCAATAATTAAGAAATGACATTGTATCTTGAGAACTATTGACATTTTTAAAGATATAAACTCATCCCGACGTAACATTTATCGAGACGTTTCATTCGAGTACCCACATCAATTTTTCATATATTTTATATATTTATATATTTCACAAATACCATATATATAAAATATATAAAAAATGCCATGTAGGTACTTAAATGAAAGGTCTCGATGAGTGTAACATCAAAATGAGTTTATACCTTCAAAAATATCTATAATTAAGAAATGACATTGTATCTTGAGAACTATTGACATTTATGAAGATATAAATTCATCCTGATGTTATACTCATCGAGAACTTTCATTTGAGTACCCACATCAATTTTTGATATATTTCATATATTTATATATATGATATATATGAAAAATATATCAAAAATGCATGTGGGTACTTAAATGAAAGCTCTTGATGAGTGTAACATCGGGATGAGCTTATATCTTTAAAAACGTCAATAGTTAAAGAAGTACAGTGCAATTTAACAAAAGTCATTATTTATTAAAGACCTTATATCTTGTGAAGTATTGACATTTTTAAAGATATAAGCTCATCTTGATATTACACTTATCAAGAGCCTTTATTTGAGTATCCACATGCAATTTGATATATTTTTCATATATACATATATATATATATATATATATATATATATATATATATATATATATATATATATAATATGTGAAAAATTGATGTGGGTACTCAAATGAAAGGTCTCGATGAGTGTAACATCGGGATGAGCTTATATCTTCAAAATATATATTATATATATGTATATATGAAAAATATATCAAAAATGCATGTGGGTACTCAAATGAAAGCTTTTGATGAGTGTAACATCATGATGACTTTATATTTTTAAAATATATATTATATATATATATATATGAAAAATATATCAAAAATGCATGTGGGTACTCAAATGAAAGGTCTCGATGAGTGTAACATCGGGATGAGCTTATATCTTCAAAATATATATTATATATATGTATATATGAAAAATATATCAAAAATGCATGTGGGTACTCAAATGAAAGCTTTTGATGAGTGTAACATCGTGATGACTTTATATTTTTAAAATATATATTATATATATATATGAAAAATATATCAAAAATGCATGTGGGTACTCAAATGAAAGCTCTTGATAAGTGTAACATCAAGATGAGCTAATATCTTTAAAAACGTCAATATTTAAGAAAGCACAGTGTAATTTAACAAAAGTCATTATTTAATAAACCAAAATTTATTTATAATTAGGAAGTCACGGCAGTCACGTAGTGACTGCAAGGTTGTTAGTCTTCCTTATTAGAATTTTTTGATTGAAAAAATTGGCTTAAGAAAAGAAATCTTGAACCAAAAATTTTTTAATTAAAAAAATGTATCTTATTATTTTAAAAATATTTAATTTTAATTCTATTTCTTCTTTAAATATTCAAAAATTTCTAATTAAATTTAATATACAATTTTTTTTTAACAAATCGCATAAAATTTACACTTTTAATATTTATTGTACTGTCTAAAAATAAACCTAGGATGTGGTATAACCGGCTTCCGAACAATCCGATGGTAAATTTATTTTTTAATGAAGTTATTTAATTCACAATGATGTTTATAGAAAAGCTATTAAATTCCTCATACTTTTGGCTGAGATAATAATAGAAATCTAAAAATTTAAATTTTAATGTCAAAGATGTTTATTTAACATTCGGCCAAATAAAAAATGGTCCCCGTGAATTAATTATTCTGAGAGTGCTCTGAAATAAATCGATGAATAAAACTTTAACCGTAATAGCTACTTAAACGAATAAACAATATTAAATATTAAATATTAAATATAGTTAATATGTATTTAATATTTTGCATATTATCATTTGGATCATTTTTTATTTAATATTAATTATTCATCTAACCACACGATTATATTTTCTTGATTTATTCACGGACGGATATTATTACATATTGTTACATTTAATTAATTCTGGTGTTTAGTAATTTATTTATTTTTGGCATATTTTTCCTATTTTTATCATAATACCTACAGACTTATAGATTAAGCAAGGTACTCTTTTTCTATTTAATTATTTACATATTAAATTAATCTTTCATATATATTGATATACTTGGTTAAATTATTTTTAATAAATCATGCATTACTTTTTTTTTTTTAAATTAAATAGAGCGAATCATTTCGGAGCACCCATTAATAATTTTAAATTATATTTTTTTTAAATAAAATTAAATTAATAGAGGATCAAAAGAAGCTGTATTAATTTTTATAAAAATTAAAATTTTTTTAAGTCTAATAATAATTAATTTTTATTATAAATCTACAAAATTGTACTAAGCTCAAGATTTTTGATAAATATATTGGTTTTAAGAAAAAATTTTTTAAAAAACAGTTATTCAAAATTTAATTTTCTACAAAAAATGTATCTCTGGACACATAATTAAGAAATGACCTTGTATTTCGTGAACTATTGACATTTTTAAAGATATAAGCTCATCTCGGGGTTATATTCATCGAGACCTTTCATTTGAGTACCCACATCAATTTTTCATATATTTCATATATTTATATATTTCACAAATACCATATATATAAAATATATAAAAATTGCCATGTGGGTACTTAAATGAAAGGTCTCGATGAGTGTAACATCAAAATGAGTTTATATCGTGAAAAATTTCAATAATAAAGAAATGACCTTGTATCTTTTGAAATATTGACATTTTTAAAGATATAAACTCACCCCGACATTACACTCATCGAGACCTTTCATTTGAGTACCCACATCAATTTTTCATATATTTCATATATTTATATATTTCACAATTACCATATATATAAAATATATAAAAATTGCCATGTGGGTACTTGAATGAAAGGTCTCGATGAGTGTAACATCAAAATGAGTTTATATCGTGAAAAATTTCAATAATTAAGAAATGACCTTGTATCTTTTGAACTATTGACATTTTTAAAGATATAAGCTTATCCCGATGTTACACTCATCGAGACCTTTCATTTGAGTACCCACATCAATTTTTCATATATTTCATATATTTATATATTTCACAATTACCATATTTATAAAATATATAAAAATTGCCACGTGGGTACTTGAATGAAAGGTCTCGATGAGTGTAACATTGAAATGAGTTTATATCTTAAAAAATGTCAGTAATCAAGAAATTACCTTGTACCTCGTGAACTATTGACATTTTGAAAGATATAAGCTCATCCCGATGTTACACTCCTCGGGACCTTTCATTTGAGTACCCACATCAATTTTTCATATATTTTATATATTTATATATATCATATATATGTATATATGAGAAATATAACAAAAATGCATGTGGGTACTCAAATGAAAGCTCTTGATGAGTGTAACATCGGAATGAGCTTATATCTTTATAAATGTCAATAGTTAAGCAAGTACAGTGCAATTTAATAAAAGTCATTAATTTAGTAAAGCAAAATTTTATTTATTTATAGTTCACAAGTCACGGCAGTCACGTAGTGACTGCAAGGTTGCTAATTATTTTTTTATACAATCAATATTTTTTAAAATTAACATTGATAATGAATAATTTAATTTTTTCGATATTATCAAAATTTTAATTTTGAAATTACGGCTTTCTGATTGATCCTAAGAAAAATTTATATGAGACATTTTTTTTTTTATAAAATTACGGTAAAAATTCCCGGCTTTAATTATTCAAAAATTTGATCCTCCATTTAGAAATTAAAAAAAAAAATTTTATGACTAAAATAATAAATATTCATACTTCTGATATGCTTATAAAAAAATTGCTCTCATAAATAAAAAATATTAACCAGATGAAAAAAGATTCGTCAAGTTATAAATATTCCCTTATTTCTACAAAGACGCGTCCGACATTTAAAAATTTAACACTAAGCGAAAACAGTTTAAGAATATAACAGCTTAAATATGACGAGAGATTATAAAGGATTGGAAAACATGTGATTAAATTTGTAACGTCTTATGATATGCTGGAAAACTGTTTAAGAATTTAACGTCGGGTTACTAAGGCTTACAAATAATGTAACGAATAAAAAAACTTAAAATAATAATAATAAATATCAAAAATTTTTTATCTTTTAAAGAACCGCAGAAATCCTCGACGCTTGATTGATGGTGGTGCCATTAGCATTGGTACTTGGTTTTTATGAGTAATGTGAATCTATACAAACAATTTTTTTTTATTTTTTTAAATTTTTATAGAGAATTGTAAATAATTTTAAAAATTACCTCACAAGGTCCTTGCATCCATGGTTCTCCATCTATTTGCATAGGAAAGCGTTTATTTGTCTTAATAATAACGCTACTGCATTGTGCTAATCTTCTTCCAGATGCTCTCAGTCCGGTTTTAACTTGGCCCATGTGCAAACAATTTTCTAAACCTATCACTTCTATCAGGTTGTCTCCTATATCTGTGAAGAAAAAAAAAATAGTTTAAAATTTTTGATATTATGGCAAAACTATTGGTCGTATAAAAAATTTTTGAACTAAAAGTTGTTCTACATTTTATTTTGTAAAAAATATGTCTCATAACTTTCTCTTAGGATCAATCAGAAAGTCGTAATGTCAAAATCAAGATATTAATAATTAGCAAAAATTTTAATTATTTACTAGCAACCTTGCAGTCACTACGTGACTGCCGTGACTTGTGAACTATAGATAAATTAAATTTTGCTTTATTAAATAATTAATTTTGTTAAATTGCACTGTAGTTTCTTACCTATTGAAATTTTTGAAGATATAAGCTCATCCTGATGTTACACTTATCAAGAGCTTTCATTTAAGTACCCACATGCATTTTTGATATATTTTTCGTATATACATATATATAATATATGTAAATATATAAAATAATATTTTATATATTTTAAAAATATATGAAAAATTGATGTGGGTACTCAAATGAAAGGTCTCGGTGAGTGTAACATCAGGATGAGCTTACATCTTTAAAAATGTCAATATAAGTATCAATAGTAAAAATTTTAATCTATATTGTTAAGAAAATAAGAAAAATTTAGTGCCCAGGATAGTCGTATGATAAAATCGTTTTTTTTAGTCAAATTTAGTGTCATTTCAAAGGTCTTGATTTGAATTTGTGCCTTTTCAAGGTTTCATATCATTCTCGCCGATAGTCAATATATTATGATAAATATCTAGGCTGAATTTGAAAATACTCTACTTCTAGATACATAATTAAGAAATGGCCTTGTATCTTGTGAACCATCGACATTTTTAAAGATATAAGCTCATCCCGACATTACACTCATCACGACCTTTCATTTGAGTACCCACATCAATTTTTCATATACTTTATATAGTTATATATATAATCAAGAGAATAGCTTTATTTAAATTAAGTAAAAATTATTTCAATCAATTTAACTAGTTTTTGAGTTAAAATATATATTCTTGAAAATTTTCAAGAACATGAATTCTTGTATCAAGAAAATTTTCTTAATAAAAGTATTTTTTTTTTCAGAGTATTAAAAAATATGACCAGACTTGACTCTTCGAATGTATTTGATGCATGCCCCCACGACCAGCAGCACTCGCTTCGCTCGTGCCGCAAATGTCGGGGCAGGCATTAAAACATACTTATCAAGAAAAATTGTATACACTACACGGCCCAAAAGTTTAAATCTCGTTCCTGCGCGTTATTATGCCCTCGGCTTCACCTCGGGCATAATGACACGCAGGGCCGAAAATTCAACTTTCGGCCCACGTAGTGTAATATACTATTAAGAATGTCAATTATTCACAAGATATCTGTTAAATTGTACTGTACTTTCTTAAATATTGACGTTTTTAAAGATATAAGCTCATCCTGATGTTACACTCATCAAGAGCTTTTATTTGAGTACCCGCATATATTTTTGATATATTTTTCATATATATATATATATATATATATATATATATATATATATATATATATATATAATATACATAAATATATATATATATAATATACATAAATATATATATATAATATACATAAATATATATAATAATTGAGGATATAATTGAGGATGGTTTTACTTGTATCACTGTAGAGTGTTTTACAAGGGAGGGTGGGGAATTATTGTCTCTCCACTTTTTTCTCCGCAATATAATCTCTCAACCCCGTCATTATAACTCTCAACCACTTTTTCGTCCCCACCCCCCTGCATGTCGGGATTTTTTCTTACATGCCCGACACACATGTGCTGCGACTGTGGTCGACTTACGCGTTATAATCAGTACCTGCATTTGCATTACGGTCTTAAATAGTATGGAGGTACTTCTATAATGACATTTTACCTCCATAACTATACGGGAAAACCACAGAAAACCCGACCGGTACAGAGGCTGGCAATGAAACGCACATATTCTTAGTTTATAATCATTGAAAAATATTGGTGCGCGCCGGAATCGAACCCTGGTCCCACTCTTTCGAAATGCAGGTACCGAGCCGATTAGGCTATTGCCAACCTTACATAAATATATATATATACATAAATATATCAAATATATGAAAAATTGATGTGGCTACTCAAATGAAAGCTCTTGACGAGTGTACCATTAAGTTGAGCTTATATCTTAAAAAACGTCAATATTTAAGAAATTACATTACAATTTAACAAAAGCCATTATTTAATAAAACTTTATTTATAGGTTACAAGTCACTGCAGTCACGTAGTGACTGCATTGCTAGTTATCTCTTATAAATCTTTTGAAATTACAGTGAAAATATTAGTTTTATAAAAAAATCATAAGAAACATTTTTTGTAAAAAATTAAACTTCCTTTTGTTCTAAAAATTTAATTTTAAGCTTAATATTTCCACCATAATACCAATAATTCATTTTTCTTCTAAGAACTCTATCCTTCATTTATAAAATAGTCTACTAAAAATCCAAAACAATTTTTTAAACTGCAATAAATAAACAAAAATTACCTTGAATAGCAACAGTCAAATCCACAGAATTAAAGCTGCTAGTACTAAGCTCCTTATCCGGCCTCTTCTTCCTCTTCTTCAAATGAAGCTTAGCGTGATGTTCCCCCCACAAATTGGACCCTCCATGCGTAAAAGGAATGTTAAGTAGCGCAATTCCTTGAAGAGAAGGCCCATGAGCCAAATCTAATGGCATCCCATCGCAAATAATCTCCAGATCTTCATGTAAATTTTTACAACTCGCCGCAAATTGTTCAGTGGTCGCGTACTCAAAGTACCAGAGTTTATTTTTCATTCTGCTGTTAAACTTTTCCGGATTTTTCTCCCGCTCGAGATGAAATTTAACACAAATCGCAGCATCTACGCCAACGGAAAAATAATTATTAATAATATTATAAGGAATACTGTCTTGATTAGGTTTTTTTTCTTCTTTCTGATTAGTTACGTCGATTTGCCACCGGTCCATCATAACAGGAGTCGCTTTTTCTATTTTTTTAAGAATTTTATGCAATCCTTCGCCTTCATAGCCTCCACCCCAACGCAAGCAACGCGCAAGATCATTACCAGTTCCCAAAGGAACAACTCCAACTGCTGGCTGGTGCTCGAACTGGATCCGGTCCATTGTTTCTAAGATCCAACCGACAGTTCCATCCCCGCCGCAGCAAATTACTTTGAAATTTTCGACGTCTTTAAACATTTGCAAACCCGGCATCGGACCTCCAGTTGCTAAATTGTGGACTTGTCGCGGGTTTAAAATATACTGGAATTTCCTCAGCATTCTTTCGCCCTGTCGGCCTCCAGATTTCGGGTTTATAAAAACTAGTAAAGGAATTGTGCCTAACGGTGGAGTTATTTGGAAAGACATTGCCGGTTGTTGATTTGAGACATTGCTAGTAGTGCTCAGGAGAGCTCCTGAGCCGATTGAGGATGTGTCCTGACCGTGCTTACTCCCGCGCTTACTGTCGCGGGATAAGGATCTTTGACGGTCTAAAACTACGGGGCAGATTGATGTGGGAGGCAGGATGTGGATCGCGTATTCTCCTAGGTTACATTCGGCTTTTACTTGAGAGCCGCATTTGTTGTGAATCTGGAAAAATAAATTTTTACATTAATTTGGGAAGAAATAGAAAAATTTTAATATTTTATAATAAGCTAATTTCGGGGTGAGTTTATATCTTAAAAAATGTCAATAATTAAGAAATGAAATTGTATTTTTGAAACTATATACGTTTTTAAAGATATAAGCTCATTTTTTTTATGTTACGCTCGTCGAGAGCTTTTATTTGAGTACCCACATGATTTTTTTTATATATTTTATATATATGGTATTTGTGGAATATATAAATATATAAAATATATGAAAAATTGATGTGGGTACTTAAATGAAAGATCTCAATGAGTGTAATTTCGGGGTGAGTTTATATCTTAAAAAATGTCAATAATTAAGAAATGAAATTGTATTTTGGGAACTATAGACGTTTTTAAAGATATAAGCTCATTTTTATGTTACGCTCGTCGAGAGCTTTTATTTGAGTACCTACATGACTTTTTTTATATATTTTATATATATGGTATTTGTGGAATATATAAATATACAAAATATATGAAAAATTGATGTGGGTACTTAAATGAAAGATCTCAATGAGTGTAATTTCGGGGTGAGTTTATATCTTAAAAAATGTCAATAATTAAGAAATGAAATTGTATTTTTGGAACTATATACGTTTTTAAAGATATAAGCTCATTTTGATGTTACGCTCGTCGAGAGCTTTTATTTGAGTACCCACATGACTTTTTTTTATATATTTTATATATATGGTATTTGTGGAATATATAAATATATAAAATATATGAAAAATTGATGTGGGTACTTAAATGAAAGATCTCAATGAGTGTAATTTCCGGGTGAGTTTATATCTTAAAAATGTCAATAATTAAGAAATGAAATTGTATTTTGGGAACTATAGACGTTTTTAAAGATATAGAAACTCACGATGTTACGCTTGTCGAGCTTTTATTTGAGTACCCACATGACTTTTTTATATATTTTATATATATGGTATTTGTGGAATATATAAATATATAAAATATATGAAAAATTGATGTGGTACTTAAATGAAAGATCTCAATGAGTGTAATTTCGGGGTGAGTTTATATCTTAAAAATGTCAATAATTAAGAAATGAAATTGTATTTTTGGAACTATAGACGTTTTTAAAAGATATAAGCTCATTTTGATGTTACGCTCGTCGAGAGTTTATTTGAGTACCTACATGACTTTTTTATATATTTTATATATATGGTATTTGTGGAATATATAAATATATAAAATATATGAAAAATTGATGTGGGTACTTAAATGAAAGATCTCAATGAGTGTAATTTCGGGGTGAGTTTATATCTTAAAAAATGTCAATAATTAAGAAATGAAATTGTATTTTGGGAACTATAGACGTTTTTAAAGATATAAGCTCATTTTGATGTTACGCTTGTCGAGAGCTTTTATTTGAGTACCCACATGACTTTTTTTTATATATTTTATATATATGGTATTTGTGGAATATATAAATATATAAAATATATGAAAAATTGATGTGGGTACTTAAATGAAAGATCTCAATGAGTGTAATTTCGGGGTGAGTTTATATCTTAAAAAATGTCAATAATTAAGAAATGAAATTGTATTTTTGGAACTATATACGTTTTTAAAGATATAAGCTCATTTTGATGTTACGCTCGTCGAGAGCTTTTATTTGAGTACCCACATGACTTTTTTTATATATTTTATATATATAGTATTTGTGGAATATATAAATATATAAAATATATGAAAAATTGATGTGGGTACTTAAATGAAAGATCTCAATGAGTGTAATTTCGGGGTGAGTTTATATCTTAAAAAATGTCAATAATTAAGAAATGAAATTGTATTTTGGGAACTATAGACGTTTTTAAAGATATAAGCTCATTTTGATGTTACGCTTGTCGAGAGCTTTTATTTGAGTACCCACATGACTTTTTTTTATATATTTTATATATATGGTATTTGTGGAATATATAAATATATAAAATATATGAAAAATTGATGTGGGTACTTAAATGAAAGATCTCAATGAGTGTAATTTCGGGGTGAGTTTATACCTCAAAAAATGTCAATAATTAAGAAATGAAATTGTATTTTTGAAACTATATACGTTTTTAAAGATATAAGCTCATTTTTATGTTACACTCGTTAAGAGCTTTTATTTGAGTACCCACATGATTTTTTTTATATATTTTATATATATGGTATTTGTGGAATATATAAATATATAAAATATATGAAAAATTGATGTGGGTACTTAAATGAAAGATCTCAATGAGTGTAATTTCAGGGTGAGTTTATATCTTAAAAAATGTCAATAATTAAGAAATGAAATTGTATTTTTGGAACTATATACGTTTTTAAAGATATAAGCTCATTTTGATGTTACGCTTGTCGAGAGCTTTTATTTGAGTACCCACATGACTTTTTTTATATATTTTATACATATGGTATTTGTGGAATATATAAATATATAAAATATATGAAAAGTTGATGTGGGTACTTAAATGAAAGATCTCAATGAGTGTAATTTCGGGGTGAGTTTATATCTTAAAAAATGTCAATAATTAAGAAATGAAATTGTATTTTTGGAACTATATACGTTTTTAAAGATATAAGGTCATTTTTATGTTACGCTCGTCGAGAGCTTTTATTTGAGTACCTACATGACTTTTTTTATATATTTTATATATCTGGTATTTGTGGAATATATAAATATATAAAATATATGAAAAATTGATGTGGGTACTTAAATGAAAGATCTCAATGAGTGTAATTTCGGGGTGAGTTTATATCTTAAAAAATGTCAATAATTAATAAATGAAATTGTATTTTGGGAACTATAGACGTTTTTAAAGATATAAGCTCAGTTTGATGTTACACTCGTTAAGAGCTTTCATTTGAGTACCCACATGACTTTTTTTATATATTTTATATATATGGTATTTGTGGAATATATAAATATATAAAATATATGAAAAATTGATGTGGGTACTTAAATGAAAGATCTCAATGAGTGTAATTTCGGGGTGAGTTTATATCTTAAAAAATGTCAATAATTAAGAAATGAAATTGTATTTTGGGAACTATAGACGTTTTTAAAGATATAAGCTCATTTTTATGTTACACTCGTTAAGAGCTTTCATTTGAGTACCCACATCAATTTTTCATATATTTCACATATTTATATATATTATATATATGTATATATGAAAAATGCATGTGGGTACTCAAATGAAAGCTCTTGATGAGTGTAACATCAGGATGAGCTTATATCTTTAAAAACGTCAATAGTTAAGAAAGTACAGTACAGCATCCTTCTATCAGTGTGCTTATTTGGGAAGAAAAATAGTCTAAAAAATTTAAACATTTAATAATATGTTAATTTTTTTAATCATGAAAATTAAAAAAAAAAGTAAGTTTCCATTTTTTAGGAAGTTTGATAATTAAAATAAATTATTAAAAATTTGTAATTGAAATTTTTTAGACATAAATTTTCAGTTTTTTTTTTTCTTCTTTAAAATTATGAGGTACTTAATTACATAAAAAATGATGATAACATGATCCAAGTGTTTTTTATGAATTAAAAAAAAATTTTTTAATTTTTAAAAGAAGAAAAAATTCATGTATAAAATATAAACCTCGAGTCTTACATATGTTTTCAAGACTTTATAAAATTTCAACAAGCTTAAAGAAGAATATCAAATTATTGAAAAAATTCGATTGGTCTTTTATTTTATTTCAAGTCAAATAAATCAAATAAAAGTCACGCTTCAGCGTATGTAACATTATAAAAGAAGAATATGAAATCGATAGCTGACAGGTTTTATTATTAAATCCAACTTACTATTTTTGTTATGAAATATCAAAATTATTATTCTCATTATTTTTTTCTCGAAAATTAGATTATATATAATTATTTATTTAATTATTGCAAAAGAACGCTGATCGGCAGTATACATTAATAGTAACAATAAAATATTTTAAATGATATTTGAAATTAATATAAATATAAATAATAAAATAATAAAAAATATAAATAATGAAAATGAAGCTAAAAAAAAAAAATACATTTGATGATTTTGTGATTATAAAATTTAATAAAAATTTTTTTTTTGAGAAGAAAGGATCTATAAAAAGCTTTATTCTTCTCAGCGAGCTATACGACTGATGCATAATATCTCAGGGAATAAATTATTTATCATTTTGAATCTCTCTATGGGAATCTAAATCACGTTAAGCTATCGAGTGATATGCATTATATTACTGTCAGATTTATTTCGCGCATAGTCTACTCAATCAAAGTCAGGGTTCAATACTTTTGTGCTGATAGTACCAATTAATTTTTTTTATCGGCTATTAATTCTAAGCTTACATTAAAAAAAAAAAAAAAATTAATTTAAATCAGGAGAAAAATCGCGTGCCTAAAGGTAAAAGGACTTATAACAATTTATGCGCCCTTTTACTTTTGCAAAGGTAAAAGGGCGCATATTTTTAGTAGATTTTATAAAAATCTAACTATTGCAGCCGTCCTCATGGCGCAACTTTGAAAAAAATTAGTCGTTTTCTGACTCAGTTTGTCGAGCTGAGTCAGAAAATGTATATAGTTCAAAAGTTTATATATGTATGTATTTATATATATATATATATATATATATATATATATATATATATATATATATATATATATATATATATATATATATATATTTATACGATATAACGCGGCTTGTCAGCACGATAGCGTTTTAAATTTATAACCGATTCTTCTCAAACTCAACATGCTTTATCTATCGATCAAGACCAAGGTTAAGTTCGAAGATGAGCTTAATCGGGCGATTAATTTGGAAATGACAGGATTTTGAAATTTTGAAAATCGTAAAAATTGATGTTTTTAGTAGATTTTATAAAAATCTAACTATTGCAGCCGTTCTCATGGCGCAACTTTTGAAAAATTTAGCCATTTTCTGACTTAGTTAATTGAGCTGAGTCAGAAAATATAGATAGTTCAAAAGTTTATATATGTATGTATTTATATATATATATTTATACGATATAACGCGGCTTGTCAGCACGATAGCGTTTTCAATTTATGACCGATTCTTCTCAAACTCAACATGCTTTATCTATCGGTCAAGACCAAGGTTAAGTTCGAAGATGAGCTTAATCGGGCGAGTAATTTGGAAATGACAGGATTTTGAAATTTTGAAAATCGTAAAAATTGATGTTTTTAGTAGATTTTATAAAAATCTAACTATTGCAGCCGTTCTCATGGCGCAACTTTTGAAAAATTTAGCCATTTTCTGATTTAGTTTATCGAGCTGAGTCAGAAAATATATATAGTTCAAAAGTTTATATATATATATATATATATATATATTTATACGATATAACGCGGCTTGTCAGCACGATAGCGTTTTCAATTTATGACCGATTCTTCTCAAACTCAGCATGCTTTATCTATCGATCAAGACCAAGGTTAAGTTCGAAGATGAGCTTAATCGGGCGAGTAATTTGGAAATGACAGGATTTTGAAATTTTGAAAATCGTAAAAATTGATGTTTTTACTACTTCAACTTGGTATAATTACTGAACTAGACAAAATATTGAAATTCGGTAAAATGCATCGTAAAGCTCTTTTAATAAGCTTCAATTTTCACTACTTAGAAGTGGTAGTAGCCTCAATATTACTCTTTTTAGAGTTCGTTTAATGAAACAATTTTACTGTTGCAGCCGTTTTAGAATTATTGTCTACATCATAGCTTAATCTTGATGTAAATTCAATAATTACGATATTGATCAGTCTGTTGTGTAATGTTTTCGGGTAGGTTGTCAGTAAATATGTCACAAATTAGTTCTAACCATTGTTTTCTTCAACTAAAATTTTATCCGGTTGCAAAATTCTGTTTAACTTGAAAACTGTTGTTTCTCAGCAGTTACTTAAAATTTGGACATTTATAATTCAAATCTTATAATCTGTGCAATTCTTTGGTAAATATTTGAGAAACTTTTTCTTCACAAGATAATTTTTTTTCCTAAATTCGTTCTAAATAGTTTTAAATTTATTATTGAATTTTGTTTTTAATTCATAAATTAAGTTATACATTATTAGTGTTATTATATTATTTTATTAAAAATCAATTTTCTTTATTTGAAAAATCTACTTCCATTTCGGCTGCCGAATGGCTTTTTTTTTTTTTTTTTTATTGCCAATCGAGTAGTAGACACATTCTGCGCTTAAAATTGAAAAAAAAAATAACAAAGGTAAAAGGGCGTATGTCTTTAATTATACGCCCTTTTACTTTTAAGAATTTGAAATTTTGGTGATCTAAAGGTGAAAGGGTGTATAATTTTTTTTTCGGCCAGTTTACAAAAGAACATATTCGTAGTTTAAAAATGTGAAAAAAAACTTTCTGTGGTAGCAGCGGCGTAAAACCTAAACTATAAAATTTTTTAAAGTTAAAAAAGAAAATATATCTAAAAAACGCCATTTGGCCAAACCTGAAATGGAAGGTACGCAGTAAAAAATTTTGCGTCATTGCGTCAAAAAACTTAGTGTTAAAAATTTTTGTGTTAAATATTCAACACTTTTATGTGTAAATTTAACACTTATTCTGTTAAATCAACACAAAAAAGTGTTAAATATTTAACATAAAAATTTTTAACACAAAATTTTTTAACGCAATGACGCAAAATTTTTTACTGTGTAGATTTCACTGAATGATATTCTTGATTAAATAACATACATAAATCGGTTGTAATACACATTGCCTGAAAATAGTTCAATTGCAATCTTAACTTTGAAAAAATAACTAAAAATGGTCAAAATGTCAATGTTATAAACGTCAAATTATTTATTTTAAGAAATAGTATTTATAAAATTTGGATTCTGGATGCTTGATCATGCCAAAACAACTGTTCTGTCAACGGCACCAGTAGTAATATTCAATAGGGCGATTAAAACGGGAAATTTCAAAATATTTCAATGTTGTCGGTCATTGTGATTTTTTTTTATGACTTAATTTTTACGTAATTTGTTTTTTATTGGTTTCTTTTCTATTTGTTTATATCAAGCTTTGTATATGAGGCTGTTATTTGAGTCTTCCCGAGTAAAAATGAAATTATTATTTTTTACGGAAAAATAATAAATTTCGTTAGACCGCCGCACCACCACTGCACGACCGCCGTTTGGCGGACTATTACGCCACACGCTAAAAATTTATTCCCCCTAGCATCGCCGCACCACCGCTGCACCACCGCCGCACCAATGCTAAGTCATACAATTTCACAAAAAATAGTATCATAATTAATTTATCACGCAATAATTAATTAATAAATAATGCGACTAGAAATATTAATGTAAGACCTATTGATCAACCTCCTTTTAATCAAATGCCTAATATTCAAAAAAAAATTTTTTTTTAAATCAGGCCAAAGCACCGCGAAATTATTGATTTTTTTAGCCGTATTGTTGATGTAGATTTTTAATTTCGTCCTCGGGTTGCACAGAAGCGGTGCGCCTATCGAAATACTCTGAAAGAATTTTAAAAATTGAACTGTGATGGGATTCGAACCTGGATCGTCTGCGTGGAAGTCTCGAACATTGCCAACTGCGCTGCAAGCCATAGTTAACTAAAAAAATTTAGTTAAGCTATTTGAATGATCAACAAATATTTTATTTCAATGTATATACCATCAAAGAGCGGTATGGTGCGGCGGTGGTGCAGCGGTGGTGCGGCGGTCGAACAAAATTTATTATTTTTTCGTAAAAATTAATAATGTTATTTCCCTAGTAGAAATAATCGAGTTTTCACTGGATATAAACCAGTAACTGGCCAGTGATATCGAGTAAAAACTTGAAATCGCGCCACCTACAACTAAGTCATAAACATTAGTTACACCGACAGTGTATCTTTACTAGTGTGTGTATGTTTGTTTATTTTTTTTGTTAACCTGTACGCATCATTATTGTAATTATTATTATTAAAAAACAGTATAAATCAATCAAAATTAGTGTTTATTAACGTGTAAATAATTTCCAGTATATATTTCAAAATGGATACAGTGAAAAAAAATGACACAATATATAAATTGCGACTGTGGGCATTAAAAACAAATCTCCAATTCAAAATAATTATTTTCTTATTCTATTGTTAGATTTATTATTAGTCTATCAGACTAATGATGTTATCTATTTTATAATGTCCACATAAATGAAACTTTTTTATATCATATCGTTTATTTAACATTATTTTGAATTTATTTGACAATTTTAATAACGCCTAATAACCTCAGAATTCGAAACTGACAGTTTCACTAAAGCCGCCATAATGTTTTGTTAGATCTCTAGTAAAACTGGCCAGTTACTAGACAGAAACTGGATATTACACTGGCCAGTTACTGGTTTAAGTCTAGTAAAACTGGCCAGTTACTGGCTAAAAACTTGATTTCATTTCTACTAGGGTTTTACCCGGGCGCGTCACAGCTGTGGTGCGGCGGTGGTGCAGCGGTGGTGCGGCGAATAGAATAGTATATTACACACCTAGGGAAGTAAAGTAAGAAATGTCTCAGATCACATGTAATTGTTGGCCGAGGCGAAGCCGAGGTCAACAAACATGTGATCTGAGGCTTTCTTATTTACTTCCCGAGGAGTGTATACTATTTTTTTGCTCGACGAAGGCGGAAAGCGGCAACTTAGTTTAGCGCAGCGGGACGAAAGTTGCCACTTTCCGCCCGGAGGGCAAAAAATATATTTTCTGCCCTCCAGGCGGAAAGTGGCAACTTTCGGCCCGCTGCGCTAAACGAAATTGCCGCTTTCCGCCTCTGTCGGACAGAAATAGTATATTACACATCTAGGGCAGTAAAATAAGAAATGTCTCAGATCACATGTAATTGTTGTCCGAGGCGAAGCCGAGGTCAATAAACATGTGATCTGAGGCTTTCTTATTTACT
This sequence comes from Cotesia glomerata, assembly GCF_020080835.1. Classification (NCBI taxonomy): domain Eukaryota; kingdom Metazoa; phylum Arthropoda; class Insecta; order Hymenoptera; family Braconidae; genus Cotesia; species Cotesia glomerata. The sequence goes on along the minus strand of NC_058163.1, from coordinate 292,267 downwards.
GCCCGTGGTGTGTATACTATTTTTCTCCTCGACGGAGGCGGAAAGCGGCATTTTCATTTAGCGCAGCGGGAGGAAAATTGACGCTTTCCGCCCGGAGGTGAGAAAAATAGTATACAAACCTATGGCAGGAATAGTATATTACACACCTGTGGCAAGAAAATGAGAAATGTCTCAGAACACATATATGTTGCCCGAGGCGAAGCCGAGGTCGACATATATGTGATCTGAGATATTTATTATTTTCCTGCCATAGGTTTGTATACTATTTTTCTGTCCGACAGAGGCGGAAAGCGGCAATTTCGTTTAGCGCAGCGGGCCGAAAGTTGCCACTTTCCGCCTGGAGGGCAGAAAAATAATAAATATCTCAGACCACATATATGTCGACCTCGGCTTCGCCTCGGGCAACATATATGTGTTCTGAGACATTTCTCATTTTCTTGCCACAGGTGTGTAATATACTATTACTTGTCATGGCGCTGGTGCGGCGGTAGTGCGGCGAATAGATAATAGTATATTACACACCTAGGGAAGTAAAGTAAGAAATGTCTCAGATCACATGTAATTGTTGGCCGAGGCGAAGCCGAGGTCAACAAACATGTGATCTGAGGCTTTCTTATTTACTTCCCGAGGAGTGTATACTATTTTTTTGTCCGACGAAGGCGGAAAGCGGCAACTTAGTTTAGCGCAGCGGGACGAAAGTTGCCACTTTCCGCCCGGAGGGCAAAAAATTCTTTACTTGTCACGGCGGTGGTGCGGCGGTGATGCGGCACTTGTAAAATAATCAAAATTGTCACGGCTGTGGTGCAGCGGTGGTGCGGCGCTTAAAAAGCCGTGCAGCGGTATTGCGGCAGTGGTGCGGCGGAATTCTGTTTTTACTCGGGTTGTGAAACTGTTATTTAACATTTGGTACAAAAAATACAATTTTTTTTTATGCGCCCTTTTACCTTTAAGTAGTACTTTTCTAAAAGGTGAAAGGGCGTGTCTTGAGATGCGCCCTTTCAGCTTTAGGATACCAACTTTTTTTTTCACAGATGTTTACGTTTCAGACAATTTCAAACCGAATGGCAAAAAAAAAATTTTTATACGCCCTTTCAACACAAATCCCTATTAACCCTTATAGTAGCTATAAGTCCTTTTACCTTTAAGCACGCGAAATTCTTTCAATTAAATTTTAATTAGAAAAAAAATTTATTATGATTTAAATTTTAACTCACCGTAATTTGACACCATCGACAATGCAGTCCAGTGATACCATTATAACTTTTTATCGTCTTTCTACACTTGGAACATTTACCGTGACAGTTTCCTTCAACCCAGTGGTGAACCATTGTTTGTGACGTTTTTTTACTTTTCACATACGTGGCAATGCAAGATGCAGGAGCTCGTTGAACACATCTTTCGTGGACTGTATACTTACAAACTTGATAAAGAAAAAAAAAAAAAAACAAGAATTACATTTTTATTGAATAAATAAGTCATTATTATTATTAATAATTTTTTTTTTGCGCAAATTCAAATAGAAAATTCATTTTTTCAAATTTTTTATTTCCTGAATTTTTTTTTGGCAATAAATTTATGTTTAGAATTATTTTTAACAATCATATTTTTTTTTTATTATTAAAAATAGAATAATAAATTAAAAAAATTTTCTTGATGCAAGAAAATTTTTGAGAATAAATTTTTTTGCCTGAAAAATTAGTCAAATTTTTCTGTGAAGAAAAAAAATAAAAAAAAATTTTTTTTTTTACTCTAATTTAAAAATGTATTTTTTTTTTAATTTCATGATTGTTTTTGTAAATTTGTGAAATTAAATAATTAAAAAAAAAAAATTTACTAAATATAAATTTTCCAATTTTTTACAAAAAAAAAAATTAAATTACTATTTAATGATAGAAAAATATAAATTAGCTTTTACAAGCCCTAGGGTACTGTAAGCATCGCAGATAGATGAGCTTTTAGTCAATAACAGTCTTAATTATGTCGGTGTACTATTTGACCTTGCCCTTAATCGTTGTTATGTTTTTGGTCCATTTAAATTGATGCCTCAGAACTTGATTGTAATTTTTTTTGAATATTGAAAGCTTATAAATTATAAAAATTGATAGCTCGGTTATTTCCGATGGATCATTATCCAAGCGGTGGAACATTACCTATTTAATTGATGAGCAACAAAATAAATAAAAAAAAATTCTAGCACAAATGAGTCCATCTGTGATCAATAAAATGATGATAAACTTGTAAAAGTAATTCTATTTGGTAATAGTAACACTTATATATCACTCGAAAGTACCAGCATTGCTTGTATCAAACACTCTCTTGAGAGCGTATTAAACAGTTGGATAAGACTATAAACTTGTAGACTTTAATTAGTTTTTAAGAGACATCCAAAGTATTGCCTCCAGCTATGACGCACGAATTGAGTAATTATTGCTTCGTGAGTAATCTAAGTACTTAGCTTCATTGGTCACGTACCTCGTAACTTATGTTGCCTCTTCCTGAGACAACCTTCCTTTGATACTCGCAATTATTGCTTTGACCTTTTTTACGATAGTTTTTTATATTAATTTATAACAATAGCTAAAATAGTATATTACACTACAAGGGCCGAAAGTTGAATATTCGGCCCAGTGCGTCATTATGCCCGAGGCGAAGCCGAGGGCATAATAACGCGCAAGAACGAGATTTAAACTTTTGGGCCGTGTAGTGTATACGATTTTTCCTCATAGCCGGTCGAAAGTACGTTATTAATTTTATTTTTTTTAACTTTAAATGTTGATAAGTATGTTTTGATGCCTGCCCCGACATTTGCGGCACGAGCGAAGCGAGTGCTGCTGGTCGTGGGGGCAGGCATCAAATACATTCGAAGAGTCAAGTCTGGTCATATTTTTTAATACACTGAGAAAAAAAATACTTTTATTAAGAAAATTTTCTTGATACAAGAATTCATGTTCTTGAAAATTTTCTAAACCAATTAAATTTATTAAACCAAACGTTGCCCAGGCATTTTAAGAACAGTCCCCTGCCAGAAGTTTAAAGCAAAAAAAAGAAAACCAGTGTGTTATTTTACCTTTTGTAAGGTTTATAAGGACCTAACTAGCCTTGAGTTAAGAACCATAGGGCTGTTAGCGCTTTATCGGCATTTTATTTAGTGTCAAAGCACCGTTTGTGCTGGAAATATGTGTCTGGGCCACTTCAAAACTCAGTCCCCAGACAACTATTTTTATTTATAATTTATTTATAAAATTCGATCCATAAGTCTTAATATTATTCTAATTAATGTAAACATTCATTGAGAACTTAAAAAGTTGAATGCATTGAAATAGTTTGCTTGATTTTTCTCAATTTGATAAAAAAAAAACAGTCCCCTGGCAAACAGTCCTCTGTGATGTTATATGGCAAAAGACACACAAATATCGAAAAAGCAAAAATTAATTCGCCTGTTTGTTTATTATGATTAAGCTGATAGTTTTGTAGCCCTTGTTAATTTTTTTTCTAATAAAATCAAAAATAATTTGTTCGGACAATTTTGTACAGATTTAAAACGTCCTTACAGAGAATCACCCATATAGAAGATAAACCATAATATTTAATTTTAATTGACAATTAATCTTTATTGATTAATTAAGTTATATTTATTAATTAAGACTGCTTAATTTTTTAGCATTTTACCTAAAAAAATACTTTTTATAGCCAGTACAATAATATAAAATTTTTTATTTTTTATTTATAAGTTTACGTTTGTACTATTAATATTAATCGATAATAAATAATTTAATTAAAGATGGCAGCAGTATTACGATTCACAATATTACTATTGTTTTATGGACTACTGCAAATAAACCATTGGTCAATGGTTGCGGTAAGTTCACTACAAGCTTTAAAAAATAGTATATTACACTACAAGGGCCGAAAGTTGAACTTTCGGCTCTGCGCGTCATTATGCCCGAGGCGAAGCCGAGGGCATAATGACAAGCAGGAACGAGATTTAAACTTTTGGGCCGTGTAGTGTATACGATTTTTCTTCATAGCCGGTCGAAAGTACGTTATTAATTTTATTTTTTTTAACTTTAAATGTTGATAAGTATGTTTTGATGCCTGCCCCGACATTTGGTCGTGGGGGCAGGCATCAAATACATTCGAAGAGTCAAGTCTGGTCATATTTTTTAATACTCTGAGAAAAAAAATACTTTTATTAAGAAAATTTTCTTGATACAAGAATTCATGTTCTTGAAAATTTTCAAGAATATATATTTTAGCTCAAGAACTAGTTAAATTGATTGAAATAATTTTCACTTAATTTAAATAAAGCTATTCTCTTGTTTATCTATTATTCAAAGATAAATATTGATGCTCTTCTCTTCAGAAATTAATAATTAATAATAATAGAATTTTTGATCGTCATCAAATTTCTTGTACCAAGAAATTGTTAATTGAGTTAAAGTATTTTTTTTTCTCAGTGTAATAAATTAATTTCATTTTATCAAAGATGTATTCATTTTCATTAGTTTAACAAATTATATTAGTTATTATAAAATTTATAAAACAAAACATATTATAAGCTAAAAACTCTTATTGCGTTTTTTTTTTATCGTTTTCATTTTCAATTGAATGATCACAATTATTAATAATACTTCCATAAAAAACACAGTTTTCAAACTTGATATTAGAGCAATTAAAAATCGTATCTCCACTAAATATACAGTTTGGATAATTCATAATTTGATTATTCAAATTTAAATTTGTAGATAAGCATTCTGACGATGGTTTATTGGTAGGAGTATTGAATTAACTTTAATAGTACTTTGATATTAAATTAACAGGCGACAAAACAACATTAATAATTATTATTAAGGTTGAAGGTAACAACAGAAATGACAGCGGTTAACAATTTGTTATAGCGATAGAATAAATAGTCCCTAGTTGCGAGTGTAGTTACGCATGAGAAATTTTTTCCTCCCGCTGTTATAGAGAGCGCGCGTGTACTTCTCACAGGGAGTAAATGTTAAACTTTCATTCCTGCCATTAGGGAGGAAAGTACGTACTTTCGACCGAGGTATGAAGAAATAGTATATTACACATCTAGGGCAGTAAAATAAGAAATGTCTCAGATCACATGTAATTGTTGTCCGAGGCGAAGCCGAGGTCAACAAACATGTGATCTGAGGCTTTCTTATTTACTGCCCGTGGTGTGTATACTATTTTTCTCCTCGACGGAGGCGGAAAGCGGCATTTTCGTTTAGCGCAGCGGGAGGAAAATTGACGCTTTCCGCCCGGAGGTGAGAAAAAACATTTTTTTTGCCCTCCGGGCGAAAAGTGGCAACTTTCGTCCCGCTGCGCTAAACTAAGTTGCCGCTTTCCGCCTTCGTCGGACAAAAAAATAGTATACACTCCTCGGGAAGTAAATAAGAAAGCCTCAGATCACATGTTTGTTGACCTCGGCTTCGCCTCGGCCAACAATTACATGTGATCTGAGACATTTCTTACTTTACTTCCCTAGGTGTGTAATATACTATTCTGCCCTCCGGCCGGAAAGTGGCAACTTTCTGGCCGCTGCGCTAAACAAAGTTGCCACATTCCGGCTACGTCGAGCAGAAAAATAGTATACACACCTTGGCCAGTAAATAAGAAAGCCTCAGATCACATGTTTGTCAACCTCGGCTTCGCCTCGGCCAACAATTACATGTGATCTGAGACTTTTCTTATTTTACTGGCCTAGGTATGTAATATACTATTTTTTTGACAAAAAATAATTTTTTGATAATAAATTATAAGCATCAAATTTAAACCGAATAATTTATATATGTTGGTATTTTATACGTAAGAATACCATGGATCTTTTATGAGATGATATATTTGAGTATAATACCGTATTTCCGCAATTGTATGAGACATTGTTATTGAGCATGGATGTTTGTATAATCAGGTGATAAGGTATCTTTATTGCAATCCTTACTTATCATAATATTTTAAGATTTATTTTAGTTTATTTTTTATCAATATTTTATGATACGATTATAGGAAATTTTTATTAATATAGGCTATTTTTTAGCATGATTTTCTATTTGAATTTGTGCTAGTATATCAATAGAGCGATTAAATACTAAGTAGTCTGGTAATTTAAATGGGATTATTTCTTCTTAATTATTTAAAAAGTAAAATATATTAAATGTGAAAATTTTATACTAAAATTCAGAATATTAACAATTTAAAAAATTTTTTTAACTAAATTATAATGAAAACAATTTTTCAAAACTTCTACAAGTAGAAATTTTAAAAAATTATAAATGCGAATTTTTAAAAATACTTTTTAACTTCCCGCTAAGAAAATTGAAAATTTTCAAAAATCGGGAAGATAATGGTTTCACCCCGTTTTTTGAAAATCGAGTTTTCAACGGATGTTGACGTTTTGAGGTCCTAGGAAGCCTCCCCGAATGTTTTTGCAATGATGTCCGTAGGTCTATATGTATGTGTGTGTGTGTGTGTGTGTGTGTGTGTGTGTGTGTGTGTGTACGGCCGTATGTAAACCTCTCATAATTTTTGAACGGCTTGACCGATTTCATCGCGGTTGGCGCCATTCGAAAGGGATTGACTAAACTTAGATTTTGAGCGAAATTTGGATCGATTCGAACCAATAGATTTTGAGAAATCTCAAAAAAACTGCAAAAAAAAATTTTTTGAAATGTGGTTTTTTTGGAATAACTTTTATACGGCTTGACCGATCAATTCTAAAATCTAATCAGCTCTTAACATTAAAAAAACACGTCGATTGCCGCTAGCCCGGTCGAAATCGGTTAATTCGTTCGTGAGTTATCGTTAACGAAAAAAATCGAAGAAATCGTTTTTTGGGAATTACTTTGAAATTCCTCGTTCGATCAATTTAAACTTAAAAGTTCTTCATGAGGCTTTAAAAACTGCGTTAAATTCAAAAGTTATTGCGGTTTAAAAATTCGAAAAATAGTGCTTTATTCAACTTCTAGCAGATTTTTAAGCTTAGAGAGCTCAAAATGATACGAAAATTATATTTTTAAGCTCGAAGAGCTCAAAAACGTAATAAGTGTAGGTTTGTACGCTTAAGTATGAAATGAGCGGGAAGTTGCAGGGATGGCCTTTAGGGTCAACCGTTTTCCTAATTTTTTTATAATAATTGATTTGTTATAAAAATTTTAAGAATATTTTTTCAAAAAATTTAATAAATAATCATAATAAAAAATAAAAGTTGAAAAAATTATTCAAGTTACCAAACTACAATCTTAAAAAAATTAATAATAACCGATTTTTTAACTTACAAATGCAACACAATCCTTTTTTTCCGAGTCCAACCAACATATTAAGACATAAATTACAATAAGCTGGTTTATTAAAGTGCTTTAATCTCCATAAATGATTTCCGTCTTCTTTGACATGAGAATCTAAGCCCAGAAGTACTAAAAGTGGAATTGTTGTGAGTCCACCTCGTTTCCATTCTTCTAAAGAAACCGTTCCATCGGCGTCGTAATCAATTTCAATCATCATATCTTGTAAAATCTGTAAAAAAAAAAAAGAAAATTATCTTAATTATGCAATCTTTAAAAGTTAGTAGTAGTAGTAGTAGTATTTCGCGTGCCTAATGCCAAAAGGGCGTATAAAAAAATTTTTTTTAGAATCGCTCGAAACGTAAAGATCTGCAGAAAAAAAATTTTTGACGTACTAACGCCAAAAGGGCGCATTTTAAGATATACGCCCTTTTGGCTTTAGGAAGTTGCCAGTCTTTTATAAGCCAAAAGGGCGTATAAAAAAATCAGGATTTTTCATAATTTCGAACAACAGTCTTCAAAATTGTCCGGAGAAAGTTTGTGAAAAAAAAAATTTTGAAACATTCAACATTTTCGATAGTAGTAAATTTAAATTTTCATCATTTTGGACAGTCCAATGATTAAAGAAGCATATGAATTAAAAATTTTTTCGCGTACTAAAATTTTATACTTTTTATAAATTTCCTTCTTATTTGTTGCATAAAATTGTAGTTAAAATCCATAATATGTATATATAGAATGAAAAACATCTTATTCTAAGTAAGAAATTGTTTTGTCGAAAACTACCCAATTAGGATACTTCTCGTAATTAATTTTAAATAAATAATTTGAGGTTAGGTTTATGAATAAAAATGCGCAATATTTTTTGGGGAACAGAATAAATTCGATTTATTTGTCCCCAGAGGAGGAAAACCTAGTGGTGCTAGGAAAAAACCTCGAAAAAGTGTACAAGTAAGAATGTGTATAAGAATGCGTGTATGTGCGTATGTGTGTAAATTTGCGGCGTGGTGCGCAATAAGGGTGAGCTCAACCGCCTTGATAGAAAACAACTAATGTAAGAATTAGGAAATGATTTTTTTTGCCCTCCGGGCGGAAAGTGGCAACTTTCGTCCCGCTGCGCTAAACTAAGTTGCCGCTTTCCGCCTTCGTCGGACAAAAAAATAGTATACACTCCTCGGGAAGTAAATAAGAAAGCCTCAGATCACATGTTTGTTGACCTCGGCTTCGCCTCGGCCAACAATTACATGTGATCTGAGACATTTCTTACTTTACTTCCCTAGGTGTGTAATATACTATTTTTGTCCGACGAAGGCGGAAAGCGGCAACTTAGTTTAGCGCAGCGGGACGAAAGTTGTCACTTTCCGCCCGGAGGGCAAAAATAGTATATTACACACCTAGGGAAGTAAAGTAAGAAATGTCTCAGATCACATGTAATTGTCGGCCGAGGCGAAGCCGAGGTTGACAAACATGTGATCTGAGGCTTTCTTATTTACTTCCCGTGGTGTATACTATTTTTTTGCTCGACGAAGGCGGAAAGCGGCAACTTTGTTTAGCGCAGCGGGACGAAAGTTGCCACTTTCCGCCCGGAGGGCAAAAAATTATATTACTAGTGTGGGAACTAGTTAATTGATTTATTTTGCTAGTGTGGGAACTAGCTGAATAAGTCGATATTAAATCGATCTTATTAGTAATTTTGATCGCAATGATCGTAATAAGTGAATTTATCAATAAATGCAAATGTTAATTAATGTGATATTGTATGAGGAAAACATTGACTAAAGCCACGTGGCTGATGCAATTCTTGTTAACAATGGCGCGTATAACGGCCGTGTGGCGTCACACTAGTCGAATCTACTGTGATCTATTATTTAAATTAACCCACTGACTAATGACTCGACTTTAATTGATTCTATTTGATAATTTATCAATGAAGTTAATTAATTTTTTCACTTATTTAATATTTAATGCGTTTGAAGAAGATGGAAGATCTGATAGTAGTTTTTAGAGAATCTTTGACAAAGGGTAGTCGTACTAGTACAAATGTCCAAGCACAACTCTTATATAAATTCGTATATATATCAGTTTAACAGCTAAACAGAAATTATTAATTAATCGTTAAAAAATTTTTTGAGCTGAGTATCCCGGGTCAAAAAATTTAGTCTGTTTTATGATTAATAAAAATTTTTAATTTTTTTCATTCAATTTAATTTTATTATGTGTATCTATTTTATATAAAAATTTAATCTGTTTTTAGGAATAAGATTCAAAAAAATTATTACTATTTTTTTTTTAACAATTTGAAAAATTGTTTTTCAACAAAAACGAAAAATTCAATTTTATAAATTTTTCATATATTGTTAATTAAAAAAAAAAAAAAGATCATATTATTAGACGAAGAAATTAATTTAAACAGCATTTAAAAAAAATGCTTTTCTAATCAAAGTTGTTAAGAAAATAAACGTTCGTAAGGTTTGATCTGGTGCTTTTATTTTTTAATAATTAATATTTGATATTATGAACTGAGTAATTTTTTCCAATTTTTTAATTAATTAGAATTTAATAAAAATTTATATGATAGTTATTCTTATTGAAGGTGATTAAATATATTTAAAAATTATTTAGGGTGTCAATATTTAGACCCCTGTCAATAATTGGGGCTTTTACCTTATTAATTAACGGTAAAAATCTAAATTTTACATATTTGAAAAAAATATTTAAAATATTCCAGCAATGATATTTTTTCGACCATGATGAATTTAAGTCGATAGGTATGAAATCACGGTTTTATTGATGAGTCTATAAAATGCGTAAGTAGCATTGTTTATTATGGACCCTATCTAGCAGCAGATAAAAGAATCTAGTAATGTAAGGTTCAGATAAGCAGACAGCGAAATAGACCCGTAAAACAACGATGGATCATCGAAGTTAAATAACATTACGGCTGTACAATGCTTCGTACTTCGTACAGGGTGACCGGGTGAATAAATTTCTCCGTACCTCAAATAAAATATTGCTTCAATATCTTATATGCTTTGAGGATTATATTTATAAACATAAAAGGATTTTATGTAACAACCGCAGAAAAATGAGATGATAAGATTGTTATCACAAACATATTCTTCTTTTGAATATATCATCAAATTTTTTGTTACTTTTTATTATCTTATATATTTTAAATTACAACTTACGGGCTTTAATTCTGATACATCCCATCCGAGGTACTCTGCTACGTTCATCATTTGATTTACAATGCAATCCATTTCCTGGTGACAAAAATTAAGAATTTTTTAATCCATTATATTTTTTAAAAAAGCGGAAATTAATTAAATAATTATTAATAATAAATATTTAAACTTACATTAGTATCGAGAACACCATTTCCGTCAGTATCGTACAGTCTAAACATGACTATTAGTAAAATAAAAAAAAAAAGATTATTAGTTGTATAATTTAAAAAATTGGTAATTTTTTAATAATAATACTTGAATTTTTTTTCAGTCTATCAAAAATAAATGACACTGGAGTTTATAGAAAATTTTTTACAACTTAATCTATATTATTATTAACTGACCTTCTATCTTGTGAACTATTGACATTTTTAAAGATATAAGCTCACCTCGACATTACACTCATCGAGACCTTTCATTTGAGTACCCACATCAATTTTTTATATATTTATATATATTACATATATGTATATATGAAAAATATATCAAAAATGCATGTGGGTACTCAAATGAAAGCTCTTGATGAGCGTAACATCAGAATGAGCTTATATCTTTATAAATGTCAATATTTAAGAAAGTACAGGGCATTTTAATAGATATATTGTGAACTATTGATATTTTTAAAAAAATAAGCTCATCCCGATGTAACACTCATTAAGACCTTTCATTTGAGTACCCACATCAATTTTTCATATATTTCATATCCTTATATATATATATTATATATATGAATATATGAAAAATATATCAAAAATGCATGTGGGTACTCAAATGAAAGCTTTTGATTAGTGTAACATCAGGATGAGCTTATATCTTTAAAAAGGTCAATTTTTAAGAAAATACAGGGCATTTTAACAAATGTGAACTATTGAAATTTTTTAAAATATAAGCTCATCTCGACATTACACTCTTTAAGACCTTTCATTTGAGTACCCACATCAATTTTTCATATATTTCATATATTAGATATATGAATATATGAAAAATATATCAAAAATGCATGTGGGTACTTAAATGAAAGCTCTAGCTTTAAGCTCTTGATAAGTACAACACCGGGATGAGCTTATATCTTTAAAAATGTCAATCTTTAAGAAAATACAGTACAATTTAATATAATTAAGAAATGACCTTGTATCTTGTAAACTATTGACATTTTTAACGATATAAGCGAATTCTAACATTACACTCATCGAGACCTTTAATTTGAGTACCCACTTCAATTTTTCATATATTTATATATATTATATATATGTATATATGAAACATATGTCAAAAATGCATGTGGGTACTCAAATGAAAGCTCTTGATGAGTGTAACATCAGGATGAGCTTACATCTTTAATTAAAAACGTTAATAGTTGAGAAAGTACAGTACAATTTAACAGATATCTTCTGAAAAATTGACATTTTTTAAAATATAAGCTCATCCCGACATTACACTCTTCGAGACCTTTAATTTGAGTACCCACATCAATTTTTCATATATTTTATAAATTTATATATATATATATATCATATATATGTACAATTGAAAAATATGTAAAAAATGCATGTGGGTACTCAAATGAAAGATCTTGATGAGTATAACATCAGGATGAGCTTATATCTTTAAAAACGTCAATATTTAAGAAAGTACAGTACAATTTAACAGATATCTTGTGAACTATTGACATTTTTAAAGATATAAGCTCATCCCGATGTTACACTAATCAAGACCTTTCATTTGAGTACCCACATCAATTTTTCATATATTTATATATTATATATATATGTATATATTAAAAACATATCAAAAATACATGTGGGTACTCAAATGAAAAGTCTTGATGAGTGTAACATCAGAATGAGCTTATATCTTTAAAATATATATTATATATATAAATATATGAAAAATATATCAAAAATGCATGTGGGTACTCAAATGAAAGGTCTCGATGAGTGTAATACCGAGATGAGCTTATATCTTTAAAAACGTCAATATTCAAGAAAATACAGTGCAATTTAACAAAATTCATTATTGAATCGAACGAAATTTCAATTTTGATAGTTTGCTTTTACTAAAATTGATTTTTTATAAAAATTTCAGTGTCAAAAATAAAAAAATTTTAAAAAAATGTTTAATAAATTTTTTATATAAAAAATTTAAATTACTATAGAATATCTAAAATAATTAAATATAATTATTATAAATTTCTTACATTCCAATTTATCTTCTGGTCTACCGGCTTCAAGTAATGAAAGATAGCATACAATGTCTTTCAAACTGACTTTAACGCTGTGAACATCAATAGTACTTTGTTTTCTTACAAGATGTTTCATTTCTGTAACGTAAAGAAGACATTAAGCTTTGCATTGATTAATGCTTATAGTATGTAATAATAAAAAAACATTTTCGGGAGTTTAATGATTACTTAATAAAAAAAAATTAATTCAAATATTATTTAATAAAAAAAAAATGTAATATTAAAAATTGATGATAAAAAATTTTAATTTACAAATTTATTAAATGTAAATTAAATTTAAAATTATGAAATTTAAAGATAAACCATTAAAGCATGGAAAATAATATTAAGACAAATTTAGAGAAGGAAACACAGAAGAAGAAATTAATCCGGAAGAAGTTATTACACACACTTGTTGCATTGCAATGAGAAGCTAAGAGTACTGCTGATTTTAAGTAAGTATAAAATTTAATACTCATTCATATATATATGTATATATATTAAATATTATTTTAGTACCAATGACGTCACGCATGCAGATTAATCTATTTATAAGCTTATACACAGGGATGACGAGTGCTTCAGTACAGAAAGTAATGTATGCTGTGATTTTAGTTTGTATGTTATGTTAATCTAAGAATATGTAAAAATTACAAGGATATAGATTATTCACAAGTCTATGAAGTTATGTTAATTTTTAGATTAATTGAAAATGAGAAAAAATACTGACAGGTGACCTCGAGTATTTAAAGTTTTGGTAAAAATAGAAATAAACAACATTTATCATCAAACGGTAAATATTAAAGGTCAAGTTATTGGTGATGATGCGAAAATTTTGAGTTTACTTTAAACTTCCTCTTCATAATTTATTCATTTATTTCTTCGGAAGTGTAAATAATTTTGATTTTAAGTAAAATTACTGACATGGTTAGAATTTAAATTTTGAGAATTAAAATTTTTTAATTTTAAAATACTAAAAATTTAATATTATCCCGATACATCAATTATTAACAATTAAAAGACAAGTATAGATACATAATTAAGAAATGTCCTTGTATCTTGAGAAATATTGATATTTTTAAAGATACAAGCTCATCCCGATGTCACACTCATCGAGACCTTTCATTTGAGTACCCACATCAATTTTTTATATATTTCATATATTTATATATATTATATATATGTATATATGAAAAATATATCAAAAATGCATGTGAGTACTCAAATGAAAGCCCCTGATGAGAGTAACATCGGGATGAGCTTATATGTTTAAAAACGTTAATATTTAAGAAAATGCAGTATAATTTAACAGATATTTTATGAACTATTGACATTTTTAAAGATATTAGCTCACTTCGACATTACAGTCTTTAAGACCTTTCATTTGAGTACCTACATGAATTTTTCATATATTTATATATATTATATATATGTATATAATATATATTATATATATGTATATAATATATATTATATATATGTATATATGAAAAATATATCAAAAATGCATGTGGGTACTCAAATGAAAGCTCTTGATGAGTGAAACATCGGGATGAGCTTATATCTTTATAATAATTAAGAAATGACCTTGTGTCTTGTAAACTATTGACATTTTTTAAGATATAAGCTCATCCCGATGTTACACTCATCAAGACCTTTCATTTGAATACCCACATCAACTATTCATATATTTTATATATTTGTATATTTTACAAATACCATATATATAAAATATATAAAAAATGCCATGTAGGTACTTAAATGAAAGGTTTCAATGAGTGTAACATCAAAATAAGCTTATATCTTAATAAATAGCAATAATTAAGAAATGACCTTGTATCTTGTGAACTATTGAAATTTTTAAAGATATGAGCTCATCCCGATGTTAGACTCATCGAGAGCTTTCATTTGAGTACCCACATCAATTTTTCATATATTTTACATATTTATATATTTCACAAATACCATGTATATAAAATATATAAAAAATGCTATGTGGGTACTTGAATGAAAGGTCTCGATAAGTGTAACATCAAAATGAGCTTATATCTTAAAAAATGTCAATAATTAAGAAATGACCTTGTATCTTGTGAACTATTGACATTTTTAAAGATATAAGCTCATCCAGATGTTACACTCATCAAGACCTTTCATTTGAGTACCCACATCAATTTTTCATAAATTTTATATATTTATTTATAAATATATATTTATATATATTATAAATGGACATATGAAAAATATATCAAAAATGCATGTAGGTACTCAAATGAAAGCTCTTGATGAGTGTAACATCGGGATGAGCTTATATCTTTAAAATATATATTATATATATGTATATATGAAAAATATATCAAAAATGCATGTGGGTACTCAAATGAAAGCTCTTGATGAGTGTATCATTAAGATGAGCTTATATCTTTAAAAATGTCAATAGTTAAAAAAGTACAGTGCAATTTAACAAAAGTCATTATTTAATAAAGCGAAATTTTATTTCTTTATAGTTCACAAATTGCTAGTTAATTTATTTATATAAAATTGAAAAAAAATGTAAATAGATAAATAAAAAAATTAAAAATGAAATTTTGAATATTCAAGTAATTTCTCTTATTAAAAAATATTAAATATTTTTTAATTAAAAAAATTCTATTAAAAGTTTAATAATTCTATAAATTTTAAATGATTAAAATAAAATAGAGCGCAATAATTGGACTCTTGTCAATAATTGATGTTTTTATCTATTTAAAATATCATAGCGTTTCAAATAAATACACATGAGTAATTAAAAGAAAAAAAAAAGTAATTAAAAGAGGAATAAAAAATTGACAATGGTCTAAAAGGATCTAAAATAATATTTTTTACCTTCTAATTTTCCATTATTAACAAGCAGAGAATTATTAGATTTTCGCGATGAATTACGTGACATCTGACTGTGACTAGGACTACTATCAGTGCTTTTTTTTTCTAAAACGTCATGACAACTGTAAGACGTATGAGCAATTGTCAACATTGGATGGACACTTCCTGTGATAAAAAAAAATTAAAAAAAACTAAGTGATTTTGAAAAAAAAGATTTGTACTTTTAAGTGTAACTTTGTTACCTGTCCTGGCTCGAGCAGACGCTTCACTATCAGTTCTATGGTGGCTTAGAGCTTGGAATTTTTCAGTTAGTCCATGGATTTTATCAGCGAAGGAACTACTGTGACTTTCCGTAGATGCGGTGGGAAGTCCGGTGCTATTTACATTGCTGTTAGATGTGGTATGAGATGTTATCGCGGCACATGCAGTCGCCGATGACATAACTGCCATCTCCTGAAAAATAAAAAAAAAATTTATGACTTTAATTTGTGTAATTTTAACATTTTATATTCTTTTCTAAAATATTTTATTCATTTTAAATAAGTAAGGCTAAAATTTTTGCCGCAATTTTAAAATAAGTGGTTCAAATTTTTAATATTACGGCGAAAGTATTGGTCCTATAAAAAATTTATTAAACAAAAGTTGTTCAAAATTTAATTTTGTAAAAAAAATGTTTCTTATGATTTTTTAAAAACTAATATTTTCATTGTAATTCCAACATTAAAGGTTCAAATTTTATTATAATTATGAATCTTATTTTCGAAATTACGGTGAAATTATTTATCCTAATGAAAGAACATAAAAGACATTTTTTTTATAAAATTGAATTTGAACAATTTTTGTTTGAAAAATTTTTTATAGGATCAATATTTTTGCCAAAATATCGAAAATTTCTACTATTTATTATGAACTATTATTTTGAAACTATGGAAGAAATTTTTTCTATTTGAGGCACATTTCATAGTAACTGCACGGAAAAAAGTAAACTGTAATAGTCACTCAGATTCCGGTTAATTTTTATAGCTTCAAACAGTAAAGCAGACATTGGGGTGGCAAAAATATAAATATTACAGAACTTAATGTAGAAAGTATAAAAGCCACAATTTATAATTTAATATAAAAAATAAGTGATTAGTTGCTGTCACTATAGTAAATAACGAATCTTTCATCTTAAAAAATTACAGTTTTAAACAGTAAAAATTGCCATTTCAATATATAGTCGATATTATGAGGAGAAGGGGAACTTAGATGAAAGAGAAGGGGGTCTCACTCTGGGAGAATTTAACATTAGAAACAGTAAAAATTATACTTTTAAAATATACATTTTACCAGTCCAAGCAAGTCAATAATTACAGTTTGATTTTTAGCGTTGCGTTTAAAATTTACCATTTTACTTTGTAAATATTGACGTTGCTTGTATTAGAAATTTACTAACTTTATTTTATACTTTTTACACATCGCGTGCCAAAAGGTAAAAGGGCGCATAATTTTTAACTTCCCGCTACGAAAATCGAAGATTTTCAAAAATCGGGAAGTTATTGTTTTCACCCCGTTTTGCAAAAACCGAGTTTTCATCAGATCTCGACGTTTGAAGGTCACAGGAAGCTTCCCTGACTATCCCCGCGAGGTTATCACGGTGTCTGTATGCGTCTTGACTAAACTTAGATTTTGAAAATTATTTGGGCCGATTCAGATCAATAGATTTTGAGAAATCTTCAAAAAACTGAAAAAACAAATTTTTTCAAATGTGGTTTTTTTGGAATAAATTTTAAACGGCTTGATGGTTCAATTCCAAAAACTAATCAGCTCTTAACCTCAAAAAACCACGTCGATCGCCACCAGTCCGGTCAAAATCGGTTGATTCGTTCGAGAGATATCGTGAACGAAAGAAAACCGAAAAAAGTGTTTTTTCGGAATAACTCCGAAATTTTGAAAGCGATCAATTCAAAATTTAAGATTCTTTGTGAGGCTTGAAAAACTGCGTCGAATGATGCCAACCGCGTGAAAATCGGTTTATTCATTCAAAAGTTATTGCGGTTTAAAAATTCAAAAAATAGTGTCATCAAATCCCTATCAGACTTTTGAGCTCGAAGAGCTCAAAAGCATAGGAAAACAATCTCTTTGAGCTTGGAGAGCTCAAAATAACCCATAAATTGTATTTTTGAGCTCGAAGAGCTCAAAAACGTCATTGGTGCAATTTTAAGCGCCTAAGTATGGAATTAGCGGAAAGTTGCAGGGATGGCCTTCAGGGTCAACCGTTTTCCTAATTTTTTTTTTTATCACCAATCGACTGGTTGACATATTCTTCGCCTAAAAATGAAGCATCGATTCCCTAAAGCTAAAAGGGCGTATGTCTCTTATTATGCGCCCTTTTAGCTTTAAGAATTTGAAAATTTTATGACCTAAAGCTAAAAGGGCCTATAAATTTTTTTTCTAAATATTTCATAAAAATGTTTATTTTTAGCCTAAAAATTAAAAAAAACGGTAGAGTCACACGAGAGAGGCATATTCTAACTAAACATACACTCTTTTAAAATTACAATTAAAAATATTTTCAAAAAATTGCTAAATATGCGTGATTGTAGTAATTTATTTTTTATTTCAATCTCATTAGTTTTCGATTAATTTATTTATCTATTGCTTGTATAAAAATAGTTCAAAATTATTATTTTTTCAATGTTGTTTAAGTACGTAACAGCCGATCTCTTCTTTTTTTCGCGTCGCACTCACTGTAAGAAACGGTATTATCCTTGTTGCACTCATAATTATAAAACTATTGCAGTTTTATGTTTTTCTTTTAAGCAAATGAGAATTTCGAAAAAAACGCTCTGCTATGAAATAGATAATTAAAAAATCTATTACGTAGCAGAGTGTTTTTTTTTTTCAAAATTCTTCTTTGTCTAAGGGAGAAATATAAAGTTACAATCGTATAGGGACCTGTAGTTAAGAAATTTTTTTTTATTTATTAAATTTTTTAATTTCATGTCTTGTGAAGCTATTTATCAAAATTTTATACAAAAACATAAATTTTTTTTATGCGCCCTTTTAGCTTTAAGCACTACTTTTCTAAAAGCTAAAAGGGCGCATGTCTTGAGTTACGCCCTTTTAGCTTTAGGATGCTCGAATTTTTTTTTTTACATATCTTTGTTTCGAGTGATTTTGAGAAGAATGGCAAAAAAAATTTTTTTATGCGCCCTTTTAGCATGGATCCCTACTAACCTGTAGCTATGCGCCCTTTTTGCATTAGTCACGTGATATCATAAGATCATTTTTTAGGTACGAAATGATAAATAAGTATCAAAGTCTGAATTCTTAATTATTATACTTTAACATTTTAGATAGTCACATAGGGAATATTACTGTTTGAAATAGTATTTTTTTCCATGTAAAGAGTAAATTGTAACGTTTAAATGGTAAATATTATAAAGTGAATAGTAAAATCACGATTTTACTGTTTAAAATGGTAATTTTTAGCAGTTGATCATTACTTATTATAAATCGACTGTTATTTATTACAGTTTAATTTTTTCCGTGTGGTAGGACATTTGACTGTGGAATTTCATCAATTGTAAGCTATAATTATGTAACTGAAACCTATACTATAGTCAAATTTATCTTATAATATAGAAGAATAACTAATTAATAACATCCCTTTGTCAAAAACCTCCATTACTTTTTAAGTTTCTTGTAATTATAATTTGACTGAGTGTGATTGGTGGGACTAAGAAAAATCCTTCTCTCTTACCAAAGGTATACTTAAAGTCCAATTTCAGTTCGACCACTAAACTAAAAAAAAATACTTCCCTCGAAAATACTAAATTTATCCTACAAACATAGAATATTATGAAGAATTAGACTGATTACCTAGGTAGAAACAATTAAAAAAATTTGTTTTTATTGTGACTGGTGGGACAGGCATTTGTGACTGGTGGGACAAGTACTAAATGTCTACATCAAGTTGTTTATTAAATAGTATATTACACACCTAGGGAAGTAAAGTAAGAAATGTCTCAGATCACATGTAATTGTTGGCCGAGGCGAAGCCGAGGTCAACAAACATGTGATCTGAGGCTTTCTTATTTACTTCCCGAGGAGTGTATACTATTTTTTCTGCCCTCCAGGCGGAAAGTGGCAACTTTCGGCCCGCTGCGCTAAACGAAATTGCCGCTTTCCGCCTCTGTCGGACAGAAAAATAGTATACAAACCTATGGCAGGAAAATAATAAATATCTCAGATCACATATATGTCGACCTCGGCTTCGCCTCGGGCAACATATATGTGTTCTGAGACATTTCTCATTTTCTTGCCACAGGTGTGTAATATACTATTTTGTCCGACGAAGGCGGAAAGCGGCAACTTAGTTTAGCGCAGCGGGACGAAAGTTGTCACTTTCCGCCCGGAGGGCAAAAAAAGACTTTTTTTGCTCGACGGGCAGAAAGCGTCAACTTTCGGCCCGCTGCGCTAAACGAAAGTGCCGCTTCCTGCCTTCGTCGAGCAAAAAAATAGTATACACTCCACGGGAAGTAAATAAGAAAGCCTCAGATCACATGTTTGTTGACCTCGGCTTCGCCTCGGCCAACAATTACATGTGATCTGAGACATTTCTTACTTTACTTCCCTAGGTGTGTAATATACTATTATATTATTTCAACCTTAGAAACATTATTGTTTATAATTGAGGTTATAATTGAGGATGGTTTTACTTGTATCACTGTAGAGTGTTTTACAAGGGAGGGTGGGGAATTATTGTCTCTCCACTTTTTTCTCCGCAATATAATCTCTCAACCCCGTCATTATAACTCTCAACCACTTTTTCGTCCCCACCCCCCTGCATGTCGGGATTTTTTTCTTTCATGCCCGACACACATGTGCTGCGACTGTGGCCGACTTACGCGTTATAATCAGTACTTGCATTTGCATTACGGTCTTAAATAGTATGGAGGTACTTCTATAATGACATTTTACCTCCATAACTATACGGGAAAACCACAGAAAACCCGACCGGTACAGAGGCTGGCAATGAAACGCACATATTCTTAGTTTATAATCATTGAAAAATATTGGTGCGCGCCGGAATCGAACCCTGGTCCCACTCTTTCGAAATGCAGGTACCGAGCCGATTAGGCTATTGCCAACCTCATTATTGTTTATATATTTAACTATAAATTATTTAGGATAATTAATAAAAACTAATTAAAAAAGACAAATAAAGGATTTAGCAAACTGACAACACGATCTTGATAAACTTAGGTGTTAATTAATAACGAACATAAACAAAATTTGTTCTTAAAACTATAATAATAAATATGTTAGTTAATAACAAACATTAAATGAATTTGTTGTTAAAACTATTAAAACAACATTTGACTCGAATAGAAATTAGTAAATTAGTAATTAAATTCTCTAAATAAATTAACCTTTTTAATATTTAAAAATATAAAAGATAATTATGAACTGTGATAGAATTTGGTATTTTACAATAAACGCTATTAGAATGTAATATAATTAATGCAAATAATTTATAAAGATGATTTTTATTTATTCGCAATCTTGATATCATATGACATTGCAAGCCAAACAAATTCACTCAACAAAATATTTATTAACTGTTAATAAATATTTGTTAACTATTAATAAATACTTATCAACTATTAATAAATGTACTCTCCTCCCAAATAAATATTTATTGAATGTGAAAAATATTTATTAAAATTTAATAATTTAATTAATTGTCTTCAAATAAATTAAATTATTAATAGTTAATAAATCCTTCTGTTAGTATGTAAATTGATATTGTTTATAGGTAAAATAAAAATTGTTAAGTTTTTAAAATTGTGCTATTTTTTTCTCAAGTGTTGATTTTTTATACAGAATTTTTATGCTGAAAAAATTCTGTTTATAGTTCCCACCGTCTAAATCTTTTTTCACTTAAGCTCCATTTGGACGCTAATAGCCCTAACTTGAAGTCTGGAGAGTCCAAATAGGTTCGTACTCAATGAAAAATATACAAACTAAACCCCACTTTTATTCGGCAGGAACTACTTACGTTTGTTTTCCGACTAGGTTCAAGAGGGTAGAGAAAAATTCCGTACAACTTTTCAAGATTCAGAATAAAATTCAAATCAAGGTTTATAAAGACGATTCAATCGTTTATTTGTTGCTAGATTTAGTACTCTTTTCATAAAATAATCAAGCTACTTAATAAGAATATCAGAAATAAGATACTTTATTTAGAATATAAGAAAAAATGACATTGTATCTTGTCAACTATTGACATTATTGAAGATATAAGTTCATCCCGACATTACACTCATCGAGACCTTTCATTTGAGTACCTACATCAATTTTTCATATATTTTATATATTTATATATTTCACAAATATCATGTATATAAAATATATAAAAAATGTCATGTGGGTACTTAAATGAAAGGTCGTGATAAGTGTAACATTGAAATGAGTTTATATCTTAGAAAATGCCAATAATTAAGAAATGACCTTGTATCTTGTGAAATATTGACATTTTTAAAGATATAAGCTAATTCCGACATTATGCTCATCGAGACCTTTGATTTGAGTACCCACATCAATTTTTCATATATTTATATATATTACATATATCATATATATGAATATATGAAAAATATATCAAAAATGTATGTGGGTACTTAAATGAAAGCTCTTGATAAATGTAACATCGGGATGAGCTTATATTTTTAAAATATATATTATATATATGTATATATCAAAAATGCATGTGGGTACTCAAATGAAAGCTCTTGATGAATGTAACATCAGGATGAGCTTATATCTTTAAATGACTTTGTATCTTTTAAACTATTGGCATTTTTAAAGATATAAGCTCATCCTGATGTTACACTCTTTGAGACCTTTCATTTGAGTACCCACATCAATTTTATTTATATTTCATATATTCTATATATTTATATATATATGTATATATCAAAAATATATCAAAAATTCATGTGGGTTCTCAAATGAAAGCTTTTGATGAGTATAACATTGAAATGGGTTTATATCTTAAAAAATGCTAATAATTAAGAAATAACCATGTATCTTGTGAAATATTGACATTTTTAAAAATATAAGCTCATCCCGACATTACACTCATCGAGACCTTTCATTTGAGTACCTACATCAATTTTTCATATATATATATATATATATATATGTATATATATATAAATGTATATATGAAAAATATATAAAAAATTAGGAAAACGGTTGACCCTAAAGGCCATCCCTGCAACTTCCCGCTAATTCCGTTAATACCTGGCCGCTTATTTTGAGCTCTTCGAGCTTAAAAGTACAATCTGTGTGTTGTTTAAGCTCTCCGAGCTCAAAAAGATACCCTTTCTATGCTTTTGAGCTCTTTGAGCTCAAAAGTCTGATAGAAGTTTCATAGAACACTATTTTTTGAATGTTCATACCGCAATAACTTTTGAATGAATGAACCGATTTTTACGCAGTTGGTGGCATTCTACGCAGTTTTTTAAGCCTTATAAATAATTTCTAAGTTCCAATTGGTCAAACAAGAAATTTCGGAGTAACTCTGAAAAAACACTTTTTTCGGTTTTCTTTCGTTCACGATATCTCTCGAACGAATCAACCGATTTTGACCGGATTGGCGGCGATCGACGTGGTTTTTCAAGGTTGAGAGCTGATTAGTTTTTGGAATCGATCGGTTGAGCCGTTTAAAAGTTATCCCAAAAAAACCACTTCAGAAAAAATTTTTTTTCCTACTTTTTTTTAGATTTCTCCAAATTTCTCAAAATCTATCGGTCTGAATCAGTTCAAATTAACTGGAAATCTAAGTTTGGCGAAGCCCTTTCGAATGGCACCAACCGCGATGAAATCGGTTCAACCGTTCAAAAGTTATAAGAGGTTTACATACTTACACACACACACACACACACACATACAGACATAGTGACACCCTCGCGGGAATAGTCAGGAAAGCTTCCTAGGACCTCAAAACGTCGAGATCTGATGAAAACTCGATTTTCGAAAAACGGAGTAAAACCAATAACTTCCCAATTTTCGAAAATTTTCAATTTTCTTAGCGGGAAGTTAAAAATGCATGTGGGTACTCAAATAAAAGCTCTTGATGAGTGTAACATCAAGATGAGCTTATATCTTTAAAAAAGTCAATATTTAAGAAAGTACAGGGCAATTTAACAAAATTCATTATTTAATAAAGCAAATTTTATTTATTTATAATTCACAAGTCACGGCAGTCTCATGGTGACTGCAAGGTTGCTATTTTTTATTAATTTTAAAACCTTACCTTAAAAGCTTTGTTATCCACATTTCTAGGACACTTCTTGATGAATGACAAAAATAGATGACGGGAAAGGTCATCTGGGGCGGCAACTTCAAGATATGTGTCCAAAAACTTTCTAAACCCTTCATAGTCAATGTCCTGAAATTAAAGATTATTATTGTTATTATTAGTTAAAAAAATTTTTTTTAAATAAAAAATTTTTTAAATTAATAAGAATAATAAAAAATAAAAAAATATTAAAGAAACATATCTAAAAAAAAATATCATGTCAACAATTTCGTTTCTAAGAATAGCTTGAAGGGGTGGCTTTAATTAACCCGCTTATAATCACAACACGCCTTTTTCTAACATAGTATAAAAATATAAACTAGCCAGCAAACGGTTCTCTGCTCCAAGCAAACGGTTTGCGGTATCTTAAGTGAAAAAATAAATCTTCCCGTCATATATAGAAGTAATAAACTATAAAGATAAAAAAATTTGCTCGCAAAGTAGGAAAATACTTTATGTAGTAATTGCCTTGAATATGACAATTTTATAAACAAAATAATATTTCATGGTAAAGTTTGAGATATTCTTTGCATGTAAAGAAGGTTTTAGTTGTAAGTATGATTATGATCGGATCTAGCTAAATTTAAATTCTGTATCAAGATTTATCTACGTACATCTGGATGGATATTTCTTAAACTACTAATTCAATCTTCTGAAAATAAATAGTCTTGAAAAAGTATTCATCATTTACCACTTGACAACATATTTATTGAGATATTCTGTGATAAATAATATTTTTTTACCGTACCCCATCTGGATGGTATTTAGGTGTGTTACTCAGAGCCGTTGTTCCGCAAAATTCGGTAAGAACATCCTCTAATTTTCTGGATGAATCTGAAAAATTATTTAAAATTTTATTCAATTTTTTAATCGCACTTATGTATAATAAAATATAAAATTAATTTTTTTAATTCAATAAAAAAATTTCATTTTTTAAATCTATAAAAATTATATTGAGGATTTTTTTTATAATTAAACAATTATTTTTTTAAAGTTCATAAAAAATAGGATAATTTAGAAAAAATGTTTTATCCATTTTTTGATTAAAAAAAATTTTTTTCAATTACAAAAATTAAAATATTGACATTTAATAAAAAAATTTTTTCTTAATTTTTTTTGCACTTATAATAAATGAAAAATATATAAAAAAAATCGCAAGAATTATATGGAAAGATTTTATTAATAAAAAATTTTTTTTAATATTAAGAAATTTTTAATTAATAGAAAAATTTATTTATATAATTTGTAAAATAGAATAATTTAAAGAAAAAAAAAATCTAAATAGACTTACACGCTGCTAGATCTTGAAGTTGTTGAAATTCTGCTGGTGATAATTTGTCCCACTGAAGGGACATCCTTATATTGAATAGTTTTGGACTCTGTTAACTATTATTGTACTAAATGAGTCACCTATAACATAAAAAATTTATTTTTCAAAAGATTATTTATTATAATGAATTTTTAGAGTGGTTCTAAATTAATTTTAATTTAAACTTTCCAATATTTTAGAATTGAGTTGAAAAAACCAATTCTTATATTTTTAACTTTCTAATTTTTGACTACGGATAAGGAAGTCTAAAAATGGATGTTCGATAATTATTTATGCAGAATATCAATAAGTTTTCCGATAGTATGTTACAAATTTCTTATTGTAGGTCATAATATTTATTGATTTTTTAGTAAGAAAAAGAATTAATAAAAATTAGCAACCCTGTAAATTTTGCTTTATTTAAAAATGACTTTTATTAAATTATACTGTACTTTCTCAAGTATAGACAATTTTAAAAATATAAGCTCATCCCGATGTTACACTTATCAAGAGCTTTCATTTGAGTACCCACATGCATTTTTGATATATTTTTCATATATACATATATATAATATATATAAATATATGAAATATATGAAAAATTGATGTGGGTACTCAAATGAAAGGTCTCGATGAGTATAATGTCGGGATGAGCTTATATCTTTAAAAATGTCAATAGTTTACAAGATACAAGGTAATTTTTCAATTATGTTAAATTGCACTGTACTTTCTTAATTATTGAGGTTTTTAAAGATATAAGCTCATTCCGATGATACACTCATCAAGAGCTTTCATTTGAGTACCCACATGCATTTTTGATATATTTTTCATATATACATATATATAATATATATAAATATATGAAATATATGAAAAATTGATGTGGGTACTCAAATGAAAGGTCTCGATGAGTATAATGTCGGGATGAGCTTATATCTTTAAAAATGTCAATAGTTTACAAGATACAAGGTAATTTTTCAATTATGTTAAATTGCACTGTACTTTCTTAATTATTGAGGTTTTTAAAGATATAAGCTCATTCCGATGATACACTCATCAAGAGCTTTCATTTGAGTACCCACATGCATTTTTGATGTATTTTTCATATATACATATATATAATATATATAAATACATGAAATATATGAAAAATTGATGTGGGTACTCAAATGAAAGGTCTCGATGAGTATAATGTCGGGATGAGTTTATATCTTTGAAAATGTCAATAGTTTACAAGATACAAGGTAATTTCTCAATTATGTTAAATTTCACTGTACTTTCTTAATTATTGAGGTTTTTAAAGATATAAGCTCATCCCGATGATACACTCATCAAGAGCTTTCATTTGAGTACCCACATGCATTTTTGATATATTTTTCATATATACATATATATAATATATATAAATATATGAAATATATGAAAAATTGATGTGGGTACTCAAATGAAAGGTCTCGATGAGTATAATGTCGGGATGAGCTTATATCTTTAAAAATGTCAATAGTTCACAAGATACAAGGTAATTTCTCAATTATGTTAAATTTCACTGTACTTTCTTAATTATTGAGGTTTTTAAAGATATAAGCTCATCCCGATGATATACTTATCAAGAGCTTTCATTTGAGTACCCACATGCATTTTTGATATATTTTTCATATATACATATATATAATATATATAAATATATGAAAAATTGATGTAAGTACTCAAATAAAAGGCCACGACTATAATGTCGGGATGAGCATATATCTTTAAAAATGTCAATAGTTTACAAGATACAAGGTAATTTTTCAATTATGTTAAATTGCACTGTACTTTCTTAATTATTGAGGTTTTTAAAGATATAAGCTCATCCCGATGATACACTCATCAAGAGCTTTCATTTGAGTACCCACATGCATTTTTGATATATTTTTCATATATACATATATATAAATATATAAATATATGAAATATATGAAAAATTGATGTGGGTACTCAAATGAAAGGTCTCGATGAGTGTAACGTCGGGGTGAGCTTATATCTTTAAAAATGTCAATATTTCAAAAGATACAAGGTCATTTCTTAATTATGTATCTAGAGATAGTGTATATAGATAATAATATAGATTATTAAAATTATTATAAGTAATAAATTCAAATCACGTTCAATAAATTCGCAATCAATCTTTTTTAATAGTTTTTTAAAATATAAAAGCTAAAATTATAACTAGAACTTACACCGATGCATTATTCTATTGTTAATTTAAGTACAAATCGTTTTTCCCAACATTTCTGTTAGTGTGAGTGAGAATTATGGAGGAAGTTTTATTATTTGTTCTGTAAGTTTAACAAGAATAGTACTGCCGTCGATTGAACCGATAAAAGCAAGATAGAAAAGAAAATATAAACTCTTAATAAAACTTAATACACTTATCTTGTAAGCGAATGTTTTGGTCAAGTTTTAAGAGCCAAATTGGTCGGTTTGTTTCAAAATTGTTGGGGTTTAAAAAAGTTTTCTAATCATCATAAGAATTGCAATTTTGCGAAACGAATCACTTTTTTATTCATTTATTTTAAAATTTTGGCCCTACGTACAATTTTTTGATTTATAAAAAATAATAAACAATAAATATAAATTATTTTTTAATAAGACAATTTTAATTTTATATATTTCAAAAAATATATATAAGAAATTATTGCTCGTATTTTTTTTTAAATCTTTCACAAATAAAAATCAGCACATTAAGAGAGATTAATAGTTCTTTTCCCCCAAAATAAATGAATCTTCACAATATTTTATCATCAATAATAACCCGAGTAAAAATGAAATTATTATTTTTTACGGAAAAATAATAAATTTCGTTCGACCGCCGCACCACCGCCGTTTGGCGGACTATTACGCCGCACGCTAAAAATTTACTCCCCCTAGCATCGCCGCACCAATCCTAAGTCATACCTACAATTTCACAAAAAATGGTATCATAATTAATTTATCACGCAATAATTAATTAATAAATAATGCGACTAGAAACATTAATGTAAGACCTATTGATCAACCTCCTTTTAATCAAATGCCTAATATTAAAAAAAAAAAATTTTTTTTAAATCAGGCTAAAGTACCGCGAAATTATTGATTTTTTTAGTCGTATTGTTGATAAAGATTTTTAATTTCGTCCTTGGGTTGCACAGAAGCAGTACGCCTATCGTAATACTGTGAAAGAATTTTAAAAATTGAACTGTGATGGGATTCGAACCTGGATCGTCTGCGTGGAAGTCTCGAGCATTGCCAACTGCGCTGCAAGCCATAGTTAACTAAAAAAATTTAGTTAAGCTATTTAAATGATCAACAAATATTTTATTTCAATGTATATACCATCAAAGAGCGGTATGGTGCGGCGGTGGTGCAGCGGTGGTGCGGCGGTCGAACGAAATTTATTATTTTTTTGTAAAAATTAATAATTTTATTTTTACCCAGGCGCGTCACAGCTGTGGTGCGGCGGTGGTGCAGCGGTGGTGCGGCGAATAGAAATATATTTACTTGTCACGGCGCTGGTGCGGCGGTAGTGCGGCGAATAGATAAATTCTTTACTTGTCACGGCGGTGGTGCGGCGGTGATGCGGCACTTGTAAAATAATCAAAATTGTCACGGCTGTAGTGCAGCGGTGGTGCGGCGCTTAAAAAGCCGTGCAGCGGTGTTGCGGCGGTGGTGCGGCGAAATTCTGTTTTTACTCGGGAATATTATATAATGTTTTTTTGTATAAAAATATTTTAAAATTACAGGGAAAAGTTGTTGATTTCAATAATTTATAATATAAAGCTTTTTCTACCAGCAGTAAACAATTGCCAAGTGTCAGTGTAAAAATTACCCTTAGATCTATCTATCTGCCTTTCTATCTATTTCGGTTAACCTCCGACCCACATACCCACAGATATATATCTATAGATTTAGTGATGAAACAAACCCGTATCAAAAGTGGGATTCAGGGAAGTGGCTTGATGACGGACGTTAAGTTCTTCAAGGAAAACAAAGAAAAAGTTTCCTTAATGTCTTGATATTTTTAAACTGAAGTAAAAGTATTTTTTATACGTAAGTATAAAAAATTATAAATAAATATTTAACTTTGTAAAAAATTAACAGATTTAATATTTTTATTTAAACAATAAATTTCACTTTTTATTATACTGATAAAAAAATTTTTTTAAAAGAAAAAAGTATTTTTTATGAAATAATAATAATAATAACGAGCAAACCTTGCAGTCACTATGTGACTGCCGTGACTTGTGAACTATAAACAAATAAAATTTTGCTTTATTAATTAATTTGTGTTAAATTGCACTGTATTTTTTTAACTATTGACATTTTTTAAGATATAGGCTCATTCTGATGTTACACTCATCAAGAACTTTCATTTGAATACCTACATGCATTTTTAATATATTTTTCAAATATACATATATATAATTCATATTTTAAAGATATAAGCTCATCCCGATGTTATACTCATCAATAGCTTTCATTTGAATACCCACATGCATTTTTGATATATTTTTCATATATACATATATATAATAAATATAAATATACGAAAAATTGATGTGGGTACTCAAATGAAAGGTCTCGATGAGTGTAACATCAGGATGAGCTTATATCTTTAAAAATGTCAATAGTTTACGAGATACAATGCCATTTCTTAATTATTGACATTTTTAAAGATATGAACTCATTTTGATGTTACACTTATCAAGACCTTTCATTTGAGTACCTACATAACATTTTTTATATATTTCATATATATATGGTATTTGTGAAATATATAAATATATAAAATATATGAAAAATTGATGTAGGTACTCAAATGAAAGGTCTCGATGAGTGTAACATCAGGATGAGCTTATATCTTTAAAAATGTCGATAGTTTACGAGATACAATGCCATTACTTAATTATTGACATTTTTAAAGATATAAACTCATTTTGATGTTACACTTATCAAGACCTTTCATTTGAGTACCTACATAACATTTTTTATATATTTCATATATATATGGTATTTGTGAAATATATAAATATATAAAATATATGAAAAATTGATGTAGGTACTCAAATGAAAGGTCTCGATGAGTGTAACATCAGGATGAGCTTATATCTTTAAAAATGTCAATAGTTTACGAGATACAATGCCATTTCTTAATTATTGACATTTTTCAAGATATAAACTCATTTTGGTGTTACACTTATCAAGACCTTTCATTTGAGTACCTACATGACATTTTTTATATATTTTATATGTATAGTATTTGTGAAATATATAAATATATAAAATATATGAAAAATTGATGTGGGTACTCAAATGAAAGGTCTCGATGAGTGTAACATCAGGATGAGCTTATATCTTTAAAAATGTCGATAGTTTACGAGATACAATGCCATTACTTAATTATTGACATTTTTAAAGATATAAACTCATTTTGATGTTACACTTATCAAGACCTTTCATTTGAGTACCTACATAACATTTTTTATATATTTCATATATATATGGTATTTGTGAAATATATAAATATATAAAATATATGAAAAATTGATGTAGGTACTCAAATGAAAGGTCTCGATGAGTGTAACATCAGGATGAGCTTATATCTTTAAAAATGTCAATAGTTTACGAGATACAATGCCATTTCTTAATTATTGACATTTTTCAAGATATAAACTCATTTTGGTGTTACACTTATCAAGACCTTTCATTTGAGTACCTACATGACATTTTTTATATATTTTATATGTATAGTATTTGTGAAATATATAAATATATAAAATATATGAAAAATTGATGTGGGTACTCAAATGAAAGGTCTCGATGAGTGTAACATCAGGATGAGCTTATATCTTTAAAAATGTCGATAGTTTACGAGATACAATGCCATTACTTAATTATTGACATTTTTAAAGATATAAACTCATTTTGATGTTACACTTATCAAGACCTTTCATTTGAGTACCTACATAACATTTTTATATATTTCATATATATATGGTATTTGTGAAATATATAAATATATAAAATATATGAAAAATTGATGTAGGTACTCAAATGAAAGGTCTCGATGAGTGTAACATCAGGATGAGCTTATATCTTTAAAAATGTCAATAGTTTACGAGATACAATGCCATTTCTTAATTATTGACATTTTTCAAGATATAAACTCATTTTGGTGTTACACTTATCAAGACCTTTCATTTGAGTACCTACATGACATTTTTTATATATTTTATATGTATAGTATTTGTGAAATATATAAATATATAAAATATATGAAAAATTGATGTGGGTACTCAAATGAAAGGTCTCGATGAGTGTAACATCAGGATGAGCTTATATCTTTAAAAATGTCGATAGTTTACGAGATACAATGCCATTACTTAATTATTGACATTTTTAAAGATATAAACTCATTTTGATGTTACACTTATCAAGACCTTTCATTTGAGTACCTACATAACATTTTTTATATATTTCATATATATATGGTATTTGTGAAATATATAAATATATAAAATATATGAAAAATTGATGTAGGTACTCAAATGAAAGGTCTCGATGAGTGTAACATCAGGATGAGCTTATATCTTTAAAAATGTCAATAGTTTACGAGATACAATGCCATTTCTTAATTATTGACATTTTTCAAGATATAAACTCATTTTGGTGTTACACTTATCAAGACCTTTCATTTGAGTACCTACATGACATTTTTTATATATTTTATATGTATAGTATTTGTGAAATATATAAATATATAAAATATATGAAAAATTGATGTGGGTACTCAAATGAAAGGTCTCGATGAGTGTAACATCAGGATGAGCTTATATCTTTAAAAATGTCGATAGTTTACGAGATACAATGCCATTACTTAATTATTGACATTTTTAAAGATATAAACTCATTTTGATGTTACACTTATCAAGACCTTTCATTTGAGTACCTACATAACATTTTTTATATATTTCATATATATATGGTATTTGTGAAATATATAAATATATAAAATATATGAAAAATTGATGTAGGTACTCAAATGAAAGGTCTCGATGAGTGTAACATCAGGATGAGCTTATATCTTTAAAAATGTCAATAGTTTACGAGATACAATGCCATTTCTTAATTATTGACATTTTTCAAGATATAAACTCATTTTGGTGTTACACTTATCAAGACCTTTCATTTGAGTACCTACATGACATTTTTTATATATTTTATATGTATAGTATTTGTGAAATATATAAATATATAAAATATATGAAAAATTGATGTGGGTACTCAAATGAAAGGTCTCGATGAGTGTAACATCAGGATGAGCTTATATCTTTAAAAATGTCGATAGTTTACGAGATACAATGCCATTACTTAATTATTGACATTTTTAAAGATATAAACTCATTTTGATGTTACACTTATCAAGACCTTTCATTTGAGTACCTACATAACATTTTTTATATATTTCATATATATATGGTATTTGTGAAATATATAAATATATAAAATATATGAAAAATTGATGTAGGTACTCAAATGAAAGGTCTCGATGAGTGTAACATCAGGATGAGCTTATATCTTTAAAAATGTCAATAGTTTACGAGATACAATGCCATTTCTTAATTATTGACATTTTTCAAGATATAAACTCATTTTGGTGTTACACTTATCAAGACCTTTCATTTGAGTACCTACATGACATTTTTTATATATTTTATATGTATAGTATTTGTGAAATATATAAATATATAAAATATATGAAAAATTGATGTGGGTACTCAAATGAAAGGTCTCGATGAGTGTAACATCAGGATGAGCTTATATCTTTAAAAATGTCGATAGTTTACGAGATACAATGCCATTACTTAATTATTGACATTTTTAAAGATATAAACTCATTTTGATGTTACACTTATCAAGACCTTTCATTTGAGTACCTACATAACATTTTTTATATATTTCATATATATATGGTATTTGTGAAATATATAAATATATAAAATATATGAAAAATTGATGTAGGTACTCAAATGAAAGGTCTCGATGAGTGTAACATCAGGATGAGCTTATATCTTTAAAAATGTCAATAGTTTACGAGATACAATGCCATTTCTTAATTATTGACATTTTTCAAGATATAAACTCATTTTGGTGTTACACTTATCAAGACCTTTCATTTGAGTACCTACATGACATTTTTTATATATTTTATATGTATAGTATTTGTGAAATATATAAATATATAAAATATATGAAAAATTGATGTGGGTACTCAAATGAAAGGTCTCGATGAGTGTAACATCAGGATGAGCTTATATCTTTAAAAATGTCAATAGTTTAGCTTATCGTTTTAATAATATAGATAATAATAATAAATTCTGATGAGATAAAAACGAATAAAGCATATTATTTGAAGCGCGTAATTATGAAAATTTATTTGAGGATGTTTTAATTATTAAATTATCGAAAATTAATTTACTGAGTGCTTGAAAATAACTATAATGTAATTAAGATGACAGTATTTATTTATATTCATATAATATAGACAGATATTAAATTTTTCGTGATAAACTGCACTTGAAGCAATCGATACGTTAGAAGCGCTCTTTTATGCACTCCTCACTCGAGAGGTTATCGGATTTACAACACCAGCTTCGCTTCGGTTCCTTTGAGGGCATTACGCTTCATTTACTTCTAGGTAGTTTGTCTTCTGCTCTATATATTTAACATATTTTTTTATCCAATGATAGCTAAGATTTTTAAAATTCATATCGCCCAACCTCTTGTATCATATTTTTTTAAACTCTGATATTCAAATTAGTATTCTTCAGCCTTCAATTCACGGAAAAAAGTAAACTGTAATATTCACTCGGATTCCGGTTAATTTTTATAATTTCAAACAGTAAAGCAGACATCGGGGTGGCAAAAATATAAATATTACAGAACTTGATGTAGAAAGTATAAAAGCCACAATTTATAATTTAATATCCAAAATAAGTGATTAGTAGCTGTCACTATAGTAAATAACGACTCTTTCATCTTCAAAAATTACAGCTTTAAACAGTAAAAATTGCCATTTCAATATATAGTCGATATTATGAGGAGAAGGGGAACACAAATGAAAGAGAAGGGGGTCTCACTCTGGGAGAATTTAACATTAGAAACAGTAAAAATTATACTTTTAAAATATACATTTTACCAGTCCAAGCAAGTCAATAATTACAGTTTGATTTTTAGCGTTGCGTTTAAAATTTACCATTTTACTTTGTAAATATTGACGTTACTTGTATTAGAAATTTACTAACTTTATTTTATATTTTTTACATATCATAGCGATCATTTTTTAAGTACGAAATGATAAATATCAAAGTCTGAATTCTTAATATTTTGGCAAAAATATTGATCCTATAAAAAAATTTTTCAAACAAAAATTGTTCAAGTTCAATTTTATATGAAAAATGTCTTTTATGTTTTTTCATTAGGATCAATAATTTCACCGTAATTTCAAAAATAAGATTCTTAATTATAATAAAATTTGAACCTTTGATTATAAATTTTAATTTTGGAATTCCAGCAAAAATATTTTTTTTTTTTTAAATCATAAGAAACATTTTTTTTACAAAATTAAATTTTGAACAACTTTTGTTTAATAACCTTTCATAGGACCAATACTTTCGCTGTAATATTAAAAATTTGAACCATTTATTTTAAAATTGCGGCAAAAATTTTAGACCTACTTATTTAAAATAAATAAACTATTTTAGAAAAGAATATAAAATATTAAAATTACACAAATTAAAGTCACACGGAAAAAAGTAAACTGTAATATTTACTCGGATTCGGATTAATTTTTATAGTTTCATTTATAATCAAAGGTTCAAATTTTATTATAATTATGAATCTTATTTTCGAAATTATGGTGAAATTATTGATCCTAATGAAAGAACATAAAAGACATTTTTTTTATAAAATTGAATTTGAACAATTTTTGTTTGAAAAATTTTTTATAGGATCAATATTTTTGCCAAAATATCAAAAATTTCTACTATTTACTATGAACTATTATTTTGAAACTATGGAAGAAATTTTTTCTATTTGAGGCACATTTCATAGTAACTGCACGGAAAAAAGTAAACTGTAATATTCACTCAGATTCCGGTTAATTTTTATAGCTTCAAACAGTAAAGCAGACATCGGGGTGGCAAAAATATAAATATTACAGAACTTAATGTAGAAAGTATAAAAGCCACAATTTATAATTTAATATCCAAAATAAGTGATTAGTAGCTGTCACTATAGTAAATAACGACTCTTTCATCTTCAAAAATTACAGCTTTAAACAGTAAAAATTGCCATTTCAATATGTAGTCGATATTATGAGGAGAAGGGGAACACAGATGAAAGAGAAGGGGGTCTCACTCTGGGAGAATTTAACATTTGAAACAGTAAAAATTATACTTTTAAAATATACATTTTACCAGTCCAAGCAACTCAATAATTACAGTTTGATTTTTAGCGTTGCGTTAAAAATTTGCCATTTTACTTTGTAAATATTGACGTTGCTTGTATTAGAAATTTATTAACTTTATTTTATACTTTTTACATATCATAAAATCATTTTTTAGGTACGAACTGATAAATATCAAAGTCTGAATTCTTAATTATTATACTTTAACATTTTAGACATTTACATAGCAAATAGTACTGTTTGAAATAGTATTTTCTTCCATGTAAAGAGTAAATTGTAACGTTTAAATGGTAAATATTACAAAGTGAATAGTAAAATCACGATTTTACTGTTTGAAATGGTAATTTTTAGCAGTTGATAATTACTTATTATAAATCGACTGTTATTTATCACAGTTTACTTTTTTCCGTGAATAAATAAGAAATAAACATCCTTAAAGGACGAAAGTTTCTTTTATTAATTTAAAAAGCAATATTTTATAAAAATTATCTTTAATAATTAATCTTGAAACAAAATTGAAATTTTACAGAAAAAATATTTTTTTCCAACAAAATTAAATAACATTACCTTTATTAAAAGAAGTTACTATCGAGCTGAGTAATCAATTAGTTTAATTGATATTGTACATTATAGTACATCAAAAAAACAATTACTAACAATCAAGTAACAATAGCATTCAATTTATAATCAATATTTCTGTTAAGTACTGTAAGAAAAATGATGGTCATACTTCTTTCTAAACTGTCTAGTAAGTGAAGTACTTTTTTTATTTTTTTTTTTTGCGGGTAAAAGTTATGATGTTAGATCATTGAAAAGCTTTAGTATCAAGCAAAGGACATTATTCATACTAAAATAAATTTTTTGTAGTTTTCCGGTAAGAAAGTTATTTTTTTTTAAGTTCAATTTTTCTCTGTGCATTTCGTTGATTTCCTGTATACTCATCTATCTATTCGAATGTCATCCCTATTCCTGTATCTTCACCCTCTTTTTAGATCCCCACTAACTGGGCTTAAGTTTCCATAGCAACCAGTAGTTTTGCGATAACGAGCTAGAGCATTTATTTGACAACTGTTTTTGTTTTGTTTGCTAAGCAAATGAAACTTTTTTTTTTCCATTTAAATTTGAATTGGGTTTTTCAAAGTTCAATAATAAAATTGATTCATTGTTAGAAAAAAATATAAAAACTTTTTTTAAATTGCACTGTACTTTCTTAACTATTGAGATTTTCAAAGATATAAGCTCATCCTGATGTTACACTCAGCGAGACCTTTCATTTGAGTACCCACATGCATTTTTGATATATTTTTTATATATACATATATATAACATATATTTTAAAGATATAAGCTCATCTCGATGTTACACTCATCAAGAGCTTTCATTTAAGTACACACATGCATTTTTATATATTTTTCATACATACATATATATATAATATATATAAATATATAAAATATATCAAAAATTGATGTGGGTACTCAAATGAAAGGTCTTAAAGAGTGTAATGTTGGGGTGAGTTTATATTTTTAAAAATGTCAATTTTTCACAAGATATCTGTTAAATTGTACTGTAATTTCTCAACTATTAATGTTTTTAAAAATATAAGCTCATCCTGGTGTTACACTTATCAAGAGCTTTCATTTAAGTACCCACACGCATTTTTGATATATTTTTCATATATACATATATATAATATATATATAAATATATGAAATATATGAAAAATTGATGTGGGTACTCAAATGAAAGGTTTTAAAAGGTGTAATGTCGGGGTGAGTTTATATTTTTAAAAATGTCAATTGTTTACAAGATATCTGTTAAATTGTACTGTACTTTCTTAACTATCGATGTTTTTAAAAATATAAGCTCATCCTGGTGTTACACTCATCGAGACTTTTCATGTGAGTACCCACATGCATTTTTGATATATTTTTCATATATACATATATATAATATATATAAATATAAATATATGAAAAACATATAAATATATGAAAAATTGATGTGGGTACTCAAATGAAAGGTCTCGATGAGCGTAACATCGGAATGAGCTTATATCTTTAAAAATGTCAATAATTTACAAGATACAATGTCATTTCTTAATTATTGACATTTTTAAAGATATAAACTAATTTCGATGTTACACTCATCAAGACTTTTCATTTGAGTACCCACATGCATTTTTGATATATTTTTAATATATATATATATATATTTATCTATATATATATATATTTATGATATATATAAATATATAAAATATATGAAAAATTGATGTGGGTATTTAAATAAAAGCTCTTGATGAGTGTAACGTCGGGATGAGCTTATATCTTCAAAAACGGCAATATGTGAGAAAGTATAGTGCAATTTAACAAAAGTTATTATTTAATAAAGCAAAATTTTATTTATTTATAGTTCACAAGTCACGGCAGTCACGTAGTGACTGCAAGATTGGTAGTTATTCTATATTCGTTAAATAAGACTACCTATTCAAGGTTCCGTAGAAAAATCTCTAAAATCTCAATAACAACCTCTGTTGAATTTCATTCAAGCGGATATCACGATGACCATTTCAATATCTGCCAAGTATTAAAATTTTATTAAAAATCAGCAATAACTTTTACGTAATCTTGTATTGTTGATCGTATACGAAAAAGTGACAAAAATGCAAAAATGAATGTATTTAGAATTTATACCATCTTTGTTATTTACCAAGATTATTATAAAAAGGTTGTTGAAAACTGGGTCAAGTATGTGGTCCTCTCGCTTCCACATCTGTACATCTACATCTACTTTTTTTATTAAAGTGTTAAGTCATTTATTTTAAAAATAAATAACAAATTTTTAATTTACTTTATCGTGTTATTACGCCAGATTTTTGAAATTAATTATCAAAATTTTTTAATAAAATTTAAACATAAATTTTTGATACAATATAAATTTTGCAAGCTTAAAACGATTCAGGAAATAAGATTATAACATACACGGAAAAAAGTAAACTGTAGTAAATAACAGTCGATTTATAATAAGTAATGATCAACTGCTAAAAGTTACCATTTCAAACAGTAAAATCGTGATTTTACTATTCACTTTATAATATTTACCATTTAAACGTTACAATTTACTCTTTACACGGAAGGAAATACTATTTCAAACAGTAATATTTGCTATGTAAATGTCTAAAATGTTAAAGTATACTAATTAAAAATTCAGACTTTGATATTTATCATTTGGTACCTAAAAAATAATCTTATGATATGTAAAAAGTATAAAATAAAGTTAGTAAATTTCTAATACAAGCAACGTCAATATTTACAAAGTAAAATGGTAAATTTTAAACGCAACGCTAAAAATCAAACTGTAATTATTGACTTGCTTGGACTGGTAAAATGTATATTTTAAAAGTATAATTTTTACTGTTTCAAATGTTAAATTCTCCCAGAGTGAGACCCCCTTCTCTTTCATCTGAGTTCCCCTTCTCCTCATAATATCGACTATATATTGAAATGGCAATTTTTACTGTTTGAAACTGTAATTTTTTAAGATGAAAGAGTCGTTATTTACTATAGTGACAGCTACTAATCACTTATTTTGGATATTAAATTATAAATTGTGGCTTTTATACTTTCTACATTAAGTTCTGTAATATTTATATTTTTGCCACCCCGATGTCTGCTTTACTGTTTGAAGCTATAAAAATTAACCGGAATCTGAGTGAATATTACAGTTTACTTTTTTCCGTGCAGTTACTATGGAATGTGCCTCAAATAGAAAAAATTTCTTCCATAGTTTCAAAATAATAGTTCATAATAAATAGTCGAAATTTTTGATATTTTGGCAAAAATATTGATCCTATAAAAAATTTTTCAAACAAAAATTGTTCAAATTCAATTTTATAAAAAAAATGTCTTTTATGTTCTTTCATTAGGATCAATAATTTCACCATAATTTCGAAAATAAGATTCATAATTATAATAAAATTTGAACCTTTGATTATAAATGAAACTATAAAAATTAACCGGAATCCGAGTAAATATTACAGTTTACTTTTTTCCGTGTGACTTTAATTTGTGTAATTTTAATATTTTATATTCTTTTCTAAAATAGTTTATTCAATTTAAATAAGTAGGTCTAAAATTTTTGCCGCAATTTTAAAATAAATGGTTCAAATTTTTAATATTACGGCGAAAGTATTGGTCCTATAAAAGGTTATTAAACAAAAGTTGTTCAAAATTTAATTTTGTAAAAAAAATGTTTCTTAAGATTTATAAAAAAAAAATATTTTTGCTGGAATTCCAAAATTAAAATTTATAATCAAAGGTTCAAAATCTATTATAATTATGAATCTTATTTTTGAAATTACGGTGAAATTATTGATCCTAATGAAAAAACATAAAAGACATTTTTTTTATAAAATTGAATTTGATCAATTTTTGTTTGAAAAAATTTTTTTATAGGATCAATATTTTTGCCAAAATATTAAGAATTCAGACTTTGATATTTATCATTTCGTACTTAAAAAATGATCGCAATGATATGTAAAAAATATAAAATAAAGTTAGTAAATTTCTAATACAAGCAGCGTCAATATTTACAAAGTAAAATGGTAAATTTTAAACGCAACGTTTGAAACTGTAATTTTTTAAGATGAAAGAGTCGTTATTTACTATAGTGACAGCTACTAATCACTTATTTTGGATATTAAATTATAAATTGTGGATTTTATACTTTCTACATTAAATTCTGTAATATTCATATTTTTGCCACCTCGATGTCTGCTTTACTGTGAAACTATAAAAATTAACCGGAATCTGAGTGAATATTACAGTTTACTTTTTTCCGTGTAGGATTTAGTTAGTAAAAAGAGATTTTGTTGATGGGATCAGAGCTTATAAGATAATCGAATATTTAAGCTAAAAAATTTAAGGACAGATAACTTTAGTGTATTTAATCAATAATTCAGATGGAAATTTTAAAAGTTCACAGCTTAATTCACAAGTTTTTTTTTTTTTTTTTTTTAAATAAGTCATCAGTTTCTGTAAAAAGTTTGTCGATAATATTGACTTGATAATCCCTAAATAATTCTATCGTTATTCCTACACGAAAGTTTATAAGTTCTTTTAAAAGTATATCCAATCAATTCAAATTGAGAGTTATAAATTGTGAATAAAAAAAAATTTGACACAATATTTATAGTTTGGACATTCTTTAAATAAATTTTCAAAAAAAATATTACTACACAGAAAAAACAAATTTCTTGCGCCAAAAAAATTTTTAAAAAAAACAAAAGTTATTTTGGAGCCAGAAGAAATTTTCTGTCTAATTAGCAATTAGTCCTCCTTATTTTTTAGAAGGTGATTTTTCAACATTTTGATGTAGCAATAGTCCAATTATAAATTATTTGAATGATTCAAATCAAAGTATTATACCTCTATTAGATGTTAAATGATTTTTGAAAGTGATATTAAACTTTAAACTACTTGTTTTTTCTTACAAATGGAAAATTTTCTAAAATGGAGTTAGACAATTTGATAATTATAACGTCGATATGTTATTTTATTTTATTGTATTGTAAAATATTTAAAATAATTAATAATTCTTTTATTAAATTATAAAAGGACTAAGAAGAAATATAAATCATTGAAAAAATGAAATAATATTTTTTCATACAGAAATTTTTAAATAAATAAATTAGACATCAAAAAGATAATTCATTGAATAGTTTGGTGATAAAAAATTTATATAATAAGGAAATAAATAAATAAATAAATAAATAATTTTCTTGTTGGATAAATTTAAAATTCTACACGGAGAAAAATTAATTATACTACTTACTATACAAAAATAGTAACTCCTACTATTTAAAATGGTAATAAAATAAATTAGTAACAAAATAATAAGTGGTATCATTGACAATTGTAATAGTTACTATTAATAATGGTAACGATTACTATTGAAAATATTAATTGTAATTATTATAAATTATAACTGTTACAATGAAAGATGGTAACTGCAACGATCTCAGATTGTAAAAATTCTGAAAGAAAAAATAATATAAATTTACTTAATTAAATCCTTTATTTACATCCATATTTTAGCTAATGTACATTTTTTTCTTTGAAATATTAAAATATTTTTAAATTGTTCAAAATTTTTTTTTGAAAATTTGATTTTTTTTATTTAAAATTTTTTTTTTTATTTTAATTTCTTTTTAATTTGAATTTTATTGAAAATTTTGATTTTTTTGGAAATTTCAAATTCTTGAAAAATTTGGCGTTGAAACTTGTTTTAGACAAATAAAAATTTATAAATATAATTTCAACCCGAATTTAATCCCGATTTTTTGTGCACTACACTACTGCACTACAGCTGCTTTTAGTTTATTAAGAAATGCATCTACGGTAACGCAGATTCTTAATTTTTTAAATATTTTTTACTAGCTTAAATCCACAGATTCGGTAGAATCTGGCGCCAAGTTCCGTTCAAATCTGCTGTAAACGGAGCGCCAGACTACCGACTGTGTTTACTGTAAGCAGAACGGTATTTTGAGGTTGCAAAATTTTATTTAATTCTACGGTACTTTTTATTCCTAAATTGTATATTATAACAGTAATTAATACTTTATTTGACTGTTATTAATTAATTATATTCACTTATAACAATTAATCTACTTGAAATTATTAAATTTAATCCGCACAAACTATAGCAACGCAAAAATTTCGATCCTGACTTTTTTTTGATGAGCAAAGTGATCTGCCACAGACTAAATAATTCGAGAATGCATAGTAATCCTTCATTAGATGGGAAACTACAGTTAAAAGAAGATATTTCATAGCTTGCATCTACACCCGCCAGGGTGCGCTAGAATTATTTTTACATAAACTGTAGTTTCAAGGGGATAGTTTGCTATAAAAAATGCAGCCAACGCGAGATTTAAGTTGGTAACAATTGTAAATTTTTATTATAATTACAAAAAATAGTAAAATCCGAACAAAAACAGTTTCACTGTAAAAAAATCGCGCCAAGTCCACGTTCATAAGACTATTAAGAAAAAAAAATTTGTTTTTTTCTTTACAAAAATATATAAAATAAAAATTAAAAATCAAGTAACCGATATGATTGTTTATGATTTTCGGAAATTAAAAAAAATTGTGTTATAAATTTAAAAATTAAGAAAAAAATTTTGGAACGTACTTGGTGTGCGTCATTGTGTATTTCAATTTTTTTAAAGTCCTAGTAAATAGATTTTACGAATTTTATTAAAAGTAAAATATTTTGCAACCGCGCACACTAAATACGTTCCAAATTTTTTTTTTAATTTTTAAATTTATAACACATTTTTTTTTTAATTTCCGAAAATCATAAACAATCATATCGGTTACTTGGATTTTTTAATTTTTTTATTTTATATATTTTTGTAAAGAATAAAACAAATTTTTTTTTCTTAATAGTCTTATGAACGTGGACTTGGCGCGATTTATTTACAGTGAAACTGTTTTTGTTCGGATAGTAGTTATTATTATTACTGATGGTAACTGCAACCATCAGGTTATATTAGGAATTACGATTTTGATAATAGTAGTAACTAATTAAAACAATAACAGTTATTATTACTGATTACCATCATAATAGTAGTAGTTACCATCAGGATGGTAAATACTACAATTCAGATGGTTTATTTAGCTATTTAAATAATATTTACTACTATCGAATTCAGTTAATAAATTTTAACAAAACTAGATAATAAACTCTACTATAAAATTTTCTCCGTGTACTAAATAACTAAATAAAATAATATGAAAGTCTTGTAAAACGTTGTGAACACTCGCATTCATAAAAAGTTTATTTCAACCTGAAAAACTCGAGTTAAAAAAGAATGCAATTCTCACACAAATAATCATAATAATAATAGTTTATATTTACATGAAAAGAACTCTGTTTGCGGAAGGTGTTTTACATGAAAGTAAAGTTTACAAAATTTTTATATTAAGCATTTTGTTCTTTAATAAAAATTCTTTCACTAACTTTATCATGTAGATCTTCAACTTTACATATTATCCGGTCGTATTATTTTTATTTTCACTTTCAAAAGTTGCATTTGAATATAAAAAGTACTTTTTATGAAAAACAAATGTATTGTACTTTATATCTTCAATTTTTTTTAATTTAAAAAATCTTTTTTATCAATACTAAAATTAAAAAAATAAATTTTGATTTATCAAATTCAAAAAGTTTTCTTACAATTAATTTAATTTTAATTTTTAATTAACTTTCTGTTTTTTTTTTTAATTTATTCTTTATTTCTTCTCTGTAAAGTTTTATTAAACTTGAAAATATATTTATTTATTAAATTATTTTATATAATTCTTAAATAATTAAATAGGATCAAATAAAATAAAAAATTAATCTTATTTGTCTCTCCTAAGTTTTTTAAAATTAAAATAGATAATTTTAATAATTTTAAAATAATAAAATTATTTAAATTTCGTTTTTGTAATTACAACCCGTGTAAAAAAAAAATTGTCCCAAAAATGTCCCAAGCATGGAACATCCAAACGTGACACAATTTGGGACATTTTTGGGACAATTTTGGGACATCTCAAAAAAAAATTAAAAATTTTAAAATAGTGCATTTAA
This sequence comes from Cotesia glomerata, assembly GCF_020080835.1. NCBI lineage: Eukaryota > Metazoa > Arthropoda > Insecta > Hymenoptera > Braconidae > Cotesia > Cotesia glomerata. The sequence continues at coordinate 247,883 of NC_058163.1, read as the reverse complement.
GTAATTTTTCGTCGATTTTAGGTATTTTTTTTAAGATTTTTAGAAGACTTCACAATTTCATGACAATTTTACAACAATTTCAAACGGTTTTTAAATGATTTTGAAGAAGATAATTTATTTTTGCACAGCTGTAGATTTGTCTAGAAATTAATGGATGAAACATTTATTGAACATTTTTGGGACAATTTTAGGACATTTTTGGGACAATTTTAGGACATTTTTGGGACATTTTCGGAACATTTTTTTAATATTTTTAGGACAATTTTGAACGTTTTTTAAATAATTAAAAAAAAAAAAACAATTTATTTTTGCACGGTTGTAGATTTGTCCTAAAATTAATAGATGAAAAATTTTAGGACATTTTTGGGACAACTTTAGGACATTTTTGGGACAATTTTAGGACATTTTTGGGACAACTTGAGGACATTTTTGGGACAACTTTAGGACATTTTTGGGACAATTCTGTAATGTTTCTACAACAAAATTCGAAAATTTTTAGAACTTTGTCACGACATTTTCTTTTTTAATTATTTGAAAAACGTTCAAAATTGTCCGAAAAATATTCAGAAAATGTCCTAAAATTGTCCTAAAGTTGTCCCAAAAATGTCCTAAATTTGTCCCAAAAATGTCCTAAAATTTTTCATCTATTAATTTTAGGACAAATCTACAACCGTGCAAAAATAAATTGTTTTTTTTTTTTAATTATTTGAAAAACGTTCAAAATTGTCCTAAAAATTTAAAAAAAATGTTCCAAAAATGTCCTAAAATTGTCTCAAAAATGTCTTAAAAATATCCTAAAATTGTCCCAAAAATGTTCAATAAATGTTTCATTCATTAATTTCTAGACAAATCTACAGCTGTGCAAAAATAAATTATCTTCTTCAAAATCATTTAAAAACCGTTTAAAATTGTAGTAAAATTGTCATGAAATTGTGAAGTCTTCTGAAAATCTTCAAAAAAATACCTAAAATCGACGAAAAATTACTTAAACGCACTATTTTTTAATTTTTAATTTTTTTTAAGATGTCCCAAAATTGTCCCAAATTGTGTCACGTTTGGATGTCCCACGCTTGGGACATTTTTGGGACAATTTTTTTTTACACGGGAAATTTAGTCATGGATGAACTGATATTTTAAGGCATTGCAGTAAAATAAACAAATTAAAAACCATAAAGTGCATTTTACTACTTTAAAAGAATCTAAAAATAAAGAAAAAATTAAATTAATATTTCAAAAATTCTGAGAAAATAAATTACAAAAGTAATATCATATTAAATTGAAACATTTATAACTACATAATTCTGCTGTATTTCCGCTATAAGTTTATCGAGATTATTGCAATTGTTAAATTATAATCTGAGTAGTAAATAAATCAAAATATTTATGTTTTTCTTTGAAATATTCATGAAAATTTTATTTTTGTATTTATGACCACAAAATTTTCTTACTTATTAATAAATTCTTAACTTTATTCAAAGAATAAATTAGAATTAGAAAAATAGTTTTTAGAAAATTCTACTTATAATTTTTTTAACTTCAATATTCTCAATTTTTTAATAATAATAATAATTCACTAATTAAAAATAAAAAACAATAATCTCGTTAATTTTAGGATCATATTAAATTTATATAGTTATATAATGGAAAAAAATTTTTTTTTCATCTTAATTTTAATAGACATTTCCAACTTTTATTTTATTAAAAAATGATAATAATAATTTACTAATTAAAAATAACAATAATAATTAAATGAGTCATTTTTAAGATTAAATTAAAATTTATAACTTCTGTAAAGAACATTTTTTTAAATTGTTATTTTAACAAAAATATTCTACTTTTATTTTTTTTCTAAAAAAGAAAAATTAAAAACAATAATAATAATAGAAATAATTTATTAATTACAAATAAAATTAATAATTAAATTTGTTGATTTTAGGATCTTATTCAAATTTAAAATTTTTGAGAAAAAAAATTTCTTTTAAATTGTAATTTTAACAAAAATTGTTCACTTTTATTTTCTTCTTCCAAAAAGAAGAAATAATTATAATAATTTAATAATTAAAAATAAGAATAATAATTAAATTTGTTAATTTTAGGATCATATTAAAATTTATAATTTTTGTAAAAACAATTTTTTTTTTCAATTGTAATTTTAATGAAATTTTCCACTTATTTTTTTCTAAAAAAAGAAGAAATAAAAAATCATAATAATAACAATTAAATGAGTCAATTTTAGGATCAAATTAAATTTATAATTTTTGTTTAAAAAAATTTTATTAAATTGTAATTTTAATAAAAAATTTTCCACTTTTATTTTCTTTTAAAAAAAGAAGAAATAAAAAATCATAATAATAATAATTAAATGAGTCAATTTTAGGATCAAATTAAATTTATAATTATAGTGGAAAAAAATTTATTTTTAATTGTAATTGTAATAAAAATTTTCTACGGTCACTTTTTTAAAAAAAAGAAGAAATAAAAAATCATAATATCAATTAACTGATTAAAAAAAAGAATAATAATTTACTAATTAAAAATAAAATTAATAATTAAATTTGTTAATTTTAAGATTTTATTCAAATTTAAAATGTTTGTGAAAAAAAATTTCTTTTAAATTGTAATTTTAACAAAAATTGTTCACTTTTATTTTTTTTTTTAAAAAAGAAGAAATAATTATAATAACAATTTAATAATTAAAAATAAGAATAATAATTAAATAAGTTAATTTTAGGATCATATTAAAATTTATAATTTTTGTAAAAACAATTTTTTTTTTTCAATTGTAATTTTAATAAAATTTTCCACTTTTATTTTCTTCTAAAAAAAGAAGAAATGAAAAATCCCAATAATAATAATTAAATGAGTCAATTTTAGGATCAAATAAAATTTATAATTTTTATGTAAAAAAAAAATTTATTAAATTGTAATTTTAACAAAAATTGTTCACTTTTATTTTTTTTTTCAAAAAAGAAGAAATAATTATAATAACAATTTAATAATTAAAAATAAGAATAATAATTAAATAAGTTAATTTTAGGATCATATTAAAATTTATAATTTTTGTAAAAAAAAATTTTTTTTTCAATTGTAATTTTAATAAAATTTTCCACTTTTATTTTTTTCTAAAAAAGAAGAAATAAAAAATCATAATAATAATAATAATAATTAAATGAGTCAATTTTAGGATCAAATTAAATTTATAATTATAGTGGAAAAAAATTTATTTTTAATTGTAATTGTAATAAAAATTTTCTACGGTCACTTTTTATAAAAAAAGAAGAAATAAAAAATCATAATAACAATTAACTGATTAAAAAAAAGAATAATAATTTACTAATTAAAAATAAAATTTGTTAATTTTAAGATCATACAAAATTTATAATTTTTATGTAAAAAAAAATTTATTAAATTGTAATTTTAATAAAAAATTTTCCACTTTTATTTTCTTCTAAAAAAGAAGAAATAAAAAATCATAATAATAATAATTAAATGAGTCAATTTTAGGATCAAATAAAATTTATAATTATAGTGAAAAAAAATTTATCTTTAATTGTAATTGTAATAAAAATTTTCTACGGTCACTTTTTTAAAAAAAAGAAGAAATAAAAAATCATAATAACAATTAACTGATTAAAAAAAAGAATAATAATTTACTAATTAAAAATAAAATTTGTTAATTTTAAGATCATACAAAATTTATAATTTTTATGTAAAAAAAAATTTATTAAATTGTAATTTTAATAAAAAATTTTCTACTTTTATTTTCTTCTAAAAAAGAAGAAATAATTAATTAATTAAAAAAATTCTTAAGAGGAAAATTAGAATTTAATGTGTTCATCTCGAAGCATATTTAACGCAAAATAAAAGTCTCACTTATAATTATTCCGTGAAAGAAAATTTATTTTTCTTTTATAAATTGTATGCACAATTATAAAAGCAACAAAAACAAAAAAACTGCAAGCTCGAGAATTAATCAAAGTAAAACAAAAAAAAAAAATAGATAACTCACCATCTCGGCGCCATCCCCAATTTTTTTTCTGACAGCTCCAGTGAACGTGAAAGACTCAGATGGAAATATATGCACTGACAAATAAACAATAATTACATGAAAACTAATAACATAAAGTTCATACGATCTTACGCAGTTCTGTAATTATATCGCGAAACATTGACAGTAACATTATTGTTTAAAAAATACGCGTGCACATCAATCAAAAACTGCTGAGGAAGTTTATAATAACAACAATACACACACGCCTAAAGCGCGAGACTAACTACCTCACGCGTCATATACCTTTCGCGTGTTTTTCTGCGCAACATTCTGCGCATGGACATTGTAAAAAATAAACCAATCATAGCGCAAGCTTCTTTTCCTTTATACAGCGGTGCAAGTAAGTAGAAAGAATACATATTCGGTCAGATAATTCTATTCTATGTTTTAATATTGTTAATTAATTAATTAATAATTATTATTATGGAAATTAATTAAGCAAATATTTTTTTATTATAATTTTGATTTTTTTTTTATTAAATTAGAACTGAAAAAATATTTTTTGAAAATTGCACAGACAGTTATGATACTAAAGTTAGCCGTCAGCTGTCAATTTAGAAAAATTAATTACAATAAAAAAATGCTTCTAAAAATTTCCACTTTACATTTTTATCAATTTTCACATGTAGAGCTATTTGATTAAATTTTTTTTATAATAAATAGCAACCTTGCCGTCACTATGTAACTGCCGTGACTTGCGAAGTATGAATAAATAAAATTTTGCATTATTAAATAATGACTTTTGTGAAATTGCAATGTACTTTCTTAAATATTGACATTGTTAAAGGTATAAGCTCATTCTGATGTTACACTCATCGAGAGCTTTCATTTGAGTACCCACATGCATTTTTGATATATTTTTCATATATACATATATATAATATATATTTTGAAGATATAAGCTCATCATGATGTTACAATTATCGAGAGCTTTCATTTGAGTACCCACATCAATTTTTCACATATTTTATATATTTATATATATTATATATATGTATATATGAAAAATATATCAAAAATGCATGTGGGTACTCAAATTAAGGCTCTTGATGAGTGTAATATCAAGATGAGCTTATATCTTTAAAAATGTCAATACTTCACAAGATATAAGGTCTTTAATAAATAATGACTTTTGTTAAATTGCACTGTACTTCGTTAACTATTGACGTTTTTAAAGATATAAGCTCATCCCGATGTTACACTCATCAAGAGCTTTCATTTGAGTACCCACATGCATTTTTGACATATTTTTCATATATACATATATATAAATATATAAAATATATGAAAAATTGATGTGGGTACTCAAATGAAAGGTCTCGATGAGTGTAACATCCGAATGAGCTTATATCTTTAAAAATGTCAATATTCCACAAGATACAAGGTCATTTCTTAACTACTGACATTTTTTAAGATATAAACTCATTTTGATGTTATACTCATCGAGACCTTTTATTTAAGTACCCACATGGCATTTTTTTATATATTTTATATATATGGTATTTGTGAAATATATAAATATATGAAAAATTGATGTGGGTACTCAAATAAAAGGTCTTCATGAGTGTAACATCAGGGTGAGCTTATATTTTTAAAAATGTCAATAGTTCACGAGAAACAAGGTCATTTCTTAATTATTGACATTTTTAAAAATATAAACTCATTTCGATGTTACACTTCTCGAGACTTTTCATTTAAGTACCCACATGGCATCTTTTATATATTTTATATATATGGTATTTGTGAAATATATAAATATATAAAATATATGAAAAATTGATGTGGGTACTCGAATAAAACGTCTCGATAAATGTTACATCGGGATGAGTTTATATCTTCAAAAATGTCAATAGATCACAAGATACAAGGTAATTTCTTGATTATTGACATTTCTTAAGATATCAACTCATTTTGATGTTATACTCATCGAGACCTTTTATTTAAGTACCCACATGGCATTTTTTATATATTTTATATGTATGGTATTTGTGAAATATATAAATATATAAAATATATGAAAAATTGATGTGGGTACTCAAATGAAAGGTCTCGATGAGTGTAACATCGTGATGAGCTTATGTCTTTAAAAATGTCAATAGTTCACAAGATACAAGGTCATTTCGTAATTATTGAGATTTTTTAAGATTTAAACTCATTTCGATGTTACACTCATCAAGACCTTTCATTTGAGTACCTACATTGCATTTTTTATATATTTCATACGTATGGTATTTGTGAAATATATAAATATATAAAATATATGAAAAATTGATGTGGGTAGTCAAATGAAAGGTCTCGATGAGTGTAACATCGGGATGGACTTATATCTTTAAAAATGTCAATAGTTTACAAGACACAAGGTCGTTACTTAATTATGTTAAATTGCACTGTACTTTCTTAATATTGACATTTTTAAAGATATGAGCTCATCCCGATGTTATACCCATCAAGAGCTTTCATTTGAGTACCCACATGCATTTTTGATTCATTTTTCATATATCCATATTAGGGTGTGCCAAAATGTAACTTCCGTGGAAAACCTTTTAAAATTGGAATTTTGAGTTCCGCTTTTAACAGGGGCTGCGTTTGGGCATTTCCTGAGATATTTTGGTGTGAGACGATGTATTTGATTTTCATAGAATTTTTTAACAGGAGATTTAATTGGGTACTTCCGGCAAAATTTCGAATTTCCACCGGAAATGCCCAAACTAAGCTTCTGTTAATAAATTCTATGAAAATCAAATACATCGTCTCACACCAAAATATCTCAGGAAACGCCCAAACGCAGCCCCTGTTAAAAGCGGAACTCAAAATTCCATTTTTAAAAGGTTCTCCACGGAAGTTACATTTTGGCACACCCTAATCCATATTTATATATATAAATATATAAAATATATGAAAAATGTATGTGGGTACTCAAATAAAAGGTCTCGATGAGTGTAATGTCTAGGTGAACTTATATCTTAAAAAATGTCATCAGTTCACAAGATACAAGGTCATTTCTTAATTATGTATACATAATTTAATTATACTAGAATTTGAATTTGCGCGCGCAAGCGCGCGCCTGACTATAGCATTTGCATATATTTTCATGCTTATGATATATTCGACCAATCACGTTACGAATAGTTTGATGCCACATACATTTCATCTCAATTTTATATTAGGACTAGTATACGTTGCGCGCGCAAGCGCGCGTGTGAATTTAGTATGGAGTTATCTATATTTTCATACTTATGATATATTTGACCAATCACGTTACGAATAGTTTGTCTTATTGTGTATATTTTCATATTTTTCATCTAAATTATAAGAGTGGACTAGAATTTAAATTTGCGCGCGCAAGCGCGCGCCTGACTATAGAGTTTGCATATATTTTCATGCTTATGATATATTTGACCAATCACGTTACGAATAGTTTGCTTACATGATATATTTTCATATTTTTCATCTAAATTATAAAAATGGATTAGCCGTCTAAAAATTTTTATAACTTTTTTATTGAAAAAATTATTAGACACTTTCATGAATCTAAAAGATAAAATTATAATTTTTCTATTATTTATTAAAGAAAACTAAAATAGATTATAAACTTTAAACACGTAAAAATAAAATTTCAAGATTCAAAAACTTTAATCCAGTTTCTAAACATTCTGTTTGCAATTTCCAGGTAATATCTCTTTCTTTATTGTTTTCCATAAGTGCCGAAACTCTGGTCATCGATCTGGTGAATCTAAAGTTTTTTTGATAAATTATAAAGTTAGAGAAAACTTTTTACCACATAATCGCATCACATGTTTGAACTCATCAAAAAAAAAAAAAATTTTAAAAAGTACTTTTTGGTTCCAAAATTTTTGGGGTTCAAAAAATAATTTTTTTCATTATTTGAAATTAAAATTGTTACACAAAAAAAATATTTTTAATAACAATCACTATTTATTTATTATTTAATCTTATATAATATTTATAAAAAACATAAGTTTAATATTGTTTTTATATTTATCATAAAATCCAATACAAAATTTAAATTTAGACTTAAAAAATAAAATTTAGCTATTTTTCATTTTATCAATTATAATTATTTTTAGTAAATTAAAATTAAATAATAAAATACTTGATCTTTAAAAATTTTAAGACTCATATATTTATTTTATATTTGTTCCGCAAGTTTAAAAGATAGTAAAGTCATTATTTAAAAATGTTAAATTAAGGTAAAAATATATATTTACCTTTTTTGATTTTTTAAAATTAAAAAAAAATCTTAAAATTGTAAAATAAAAAATTTATAAAGACTTTTTAGTCCTAAAGATAAATGCACATTTTTTATATTACATATAATTTTTTTTAGTTGAAAATTTTTATGTACAAAGTCAGTAATTTTTTTTAATTACACACTTTTTCTCAAGTTATTACAACCGAGTATATTTTCATTTAATTAAATTTTTTGGTAATTTAAAAAATAAAACAATTATCCAGAATTAAGGAATAATTGATAAACATAAGATCGAATTGATTTAATCATTTTGTCAAGCATAGTCGCAATAGAGTTATCAATAACTCTTTGTGGAATCCATCCTTTTAAATCTAGATGAAGAATCCAAGTTACTCGACATTGAGATTCACTATCACCATTCGAATTTATTGGTTCTGCTGCCAAGCAGACAATAGTATTTTCAGCTCTGGAAACAAAAATAATTTTTATTTATTTATTTTATCACCAAAAAAATTTGAATGGTCTATATTATTAAGAGAATAAGCAAAATTATAAGTATATAGGCTGCATTCGAAAATGCTCTATCTCTAGATACATAATTAAGAAATGACCTTGTATCTCGTTAACTATTGACATTTTCAAAGATATAAGCTCATCCCGATGTTACACTCATCAAGAGCTTTCATTTGAGTACCCACATCAATTTTTCATATATTTATATATTTATATATGTCATATATATGTATATATGAAAAATATATCAAAAATACATGTGGGTACTCAAATGAAAGCTCTTGATGAGTGTAACATCGGGATGAGCTTATATCTTAAAAAATGTCAATAATTAACAAATGACCTTGTATCTTGTGAACCATTGACATTTTTAATGATATAAGCTCACCCCGACATTACACTCGTTGAGACCTTTCATTTGAGTACCCACATCAATTTTTCATATATTTATGTATGTCATATATATGTATATATGAAAAATATATCAAAAATGCATGTGAGTACTCAAATGAAAGCTCTTGATGAGTGTAACATCGGGATGAGCTTATATCCTCAAAATATATATTATATATATGTATATATGAAAAATATATCAAAAATGCATGTTGGTACTCAAATGAAAGCTCTTGATGAGTGTAACATCAGGATGAGCTTATATCTTTAAAAACATCAATATTTAAGAAAGTACAGTACAATTTAACAGATATTTTGTGACTATTGAGATTTTTAAAAATATAAGCTCACCCCAACATTACACTTATCGAGACCTTTTATTTGAGTACCCACATCAATTTTTCATATATTTATATATTTATATATGTCATATATATGTATATATGAAAAATATATCAAAAATACATGTAGGTACTTAAATGAAAGCTCCTTATGAGTGTAACATCGGGATGAGCTTATATCTTAAAAAATGTCAATAATTAACAAATGACCTTGTACCTTGTGAACCATTGACATTTTCAATGATATAAGCTCACCCCGACATTACACTCGTTGAGACCTTTCATTTGAGTACCCACATCAATTTTTCATATATTTATATATTTATATATGTCATATATATGTATATATGAAAAATATATTAAAAATGCATGTGGGTACTCAAATGAAAGCTCTTGATGAGTGTAATATCAAGATGAGCTTATATCTTGAAAAACGTTAATAGTTAAAAAAGTACAGTGCAATTTAACAAAAGTAATTATAAATTTTTCAAAACAATTTTTTTTAGTACAGAAAAAAAATATCTTTATCATTTATATTCATTAAAATATAACTAGTTAAGTTTTTTACATAAATACTGAAAATCAATATTGAACTTTTTATGATAAAACTTAAATAACATTTTTTAAATACATATTTAAATTTTTTTTTTCCATTAACAACAAAGAAAAATGATATCTTGCAAGCTAGTAATTTTTTAAAAAATTATATAATTAAATTTTTCATATAACATGTAACATGTACGGATGATAAATATATTATTTTCTATAGTTATAAAAATAAAAATAAAAATTAAATAATTACCGTATATGATTTTTACGAATTGGTAGATTAATATGTATAGAAATTCCACTACTCATATAATATTTTCCGCACTTATTACGATGTCGTAGTGTAACAAAATCCCTTGGGCCAATGAAACCAGCACCATAGGTTTTTGTGGCTTGGTAAACAATATCTGTGTTTAAATCTATAGTCTATTGAAATTAAAAAATAATAATTAAATAAAATAATATTAAATTGTCACTTGACAATTTTTTAATTTTTTTTTAACAAATAAATTTGTTCCTAATAATTATTTTAAAAAATTGCATTTTTAGTTTTTAAAAATTTTTTTTATCAGTTTTTTTTTTGTCACAATTTATTTGTTAATAGTATATTACACACCTGTGGCAAGAAAATGAGAAATGTCTCAGAACACATATATGTTGCCCGAGGCGAAGCCGAGGTCGACATATATGTGATCTGAGATATTTATTATTTTCCTGCCATAGGTTTGTATACTATTTTTCTGTCCGACAGAGGCGGAAAGCGGCAATTTCGTTTAGCGCAGCGGGCCGAAAGTTGCCACTTTCCGCCTGGAGGGCAGAAAAAAATTTTTTTTAATTATATTTGCTAAATTAATTTTCATTCAAAAATTACCTGAATTTTTTGTACTACAGATACATCTTTATTCCAAGATGCTACATCTCCAATATTATTATGTAAGCAATCTATGAGTTGGCTAGCTGAGGCATTTATTATTCCCTAAAAAAAAAAAAAATCGTAAATTAATTAAAAGTAAAAAAAAAAATTTTTTATTAAAATTACCTCAATTTTTAAAACTTTTCCAGAAGGCCGACTCATTATTGAAATAATATCTCCTTCATCAGTTGTACTTAATCTTTGCCAATCTTTTGATAGTAATAATGTATAAGATTGGTCGATTAGCAGTGATGCTTTTTTTTTGTATTCTTCAATCTAAAAACTTTAAAAGTTAGGAAAGTACAATGCAATTTAACATAATGAAGAAATTATCTTGTATCTTGTGAACTATTGACATTTTTAAAGATATAAGCTCATTCCGATGTTACACTCATCAAGACCTTTCATTTGAGTACCCACATCAATTTTTCATATATTTATATATTTCACAAATACCATATATATGAAATATATAAAAAATGCCATGTAGGTACTTAAATGAAAGGTCTCGATGAGTGTAACATCGAAATGAGTTTATATCCTAAAAAAGGTCAATAATTAAGAAATGACCGTGTATCTTGTGAACTATTGACATTTTTAAAGATATAAGTTCATCCCGAAGTTACACTCATCAAGACCTTTCATTTGAGTACCCACATCAATTTTTCATATATTTATATATATTATATATTATATATATATATGTATAAATGAAAAATATATCAAAAATGCATGTGGGTACTCAAATGAAAGGTCTTGATGACTGTAACATCGGGATGAGCTTATATCTTAAAAAATGTCAATAGTTAAGAACGTACAGTGCAATTTAACATAATTAAAAAATGACCTTGTATCTTGAGAATTATTGATAATTTTAAAGATATAAGCTCACCCCGAAATTCTACTCATCGAGACCATTCATTTGAGTACCCACATCAATTTTTCATATATTTGATATATTTATATATTATATATATGTATATATGAAAAGTATATCAAAAATGCATGTGGGTACTCAAATGAAAGGTCTTGATGACTGTAACATCAGGATGAGCTTATATCTTTAAAAATGTCAATAGTTAAGAAAGTACGCTACAATTTAACATAATTAAAAAATGACCTTTTATCTTGAGAATTATTGACATTTTCAAATATATAAGCTCATCCCGATGTTACACTCATCGAGACCTTTCATTTGTGTACCCACATCAATTTTTTATATATTTATATATATTATATATATATGTATATATGAAAAATATATCGAAAATGCATGTGGGTACTCAAATGAAAGGTCTTGATGACTGTAACATCAGGATGAGCTTATATCTTTAAAAATGTCAATAGTTAAGAAAGTACGCTACAATTTAACATAATTAAAAAATGACCTTTTATCTTGAGAATTATTGACATTTTCAAATATATAAGCTCATCCCGATGTTACACTCATCGAGACCTTTCATTTGAGTACCCACATCAATTTTTCATATATTTATATATATTATATATATGTATATATGAAAAATATATCGAAAATGCATGTGGGTACTCAAATAAAAGCTCTTGATGAGTGTAACATCAGGATGAGCTTATATCTTTGAAGACGTCAATATTTAAGAAAGTACAGTGCAATTTAACAAAAGTCATTATTTAATAAACTAAAATTTTATTTATTTATAGTTTAAAAGTCACGGCAGTCACATAGTGACTGCAAGGTAGCTATTTTAGTGATTAAAATTAGAGATAAATTATAATTCAGATTGTATTTGTGATGCATAGGAGTAAGTTATAGCAGCAAATATGCACTATTGACTTTATCAAGTTTGTGCAGTGGTCCACTGCAGTGATTTTGCTTTACTTGTATTAATAGTAAGATAATATCTAAGGTAGACTACGTCAGTATAAGCTTTACTTATGAGATCATTAGCAACCAGAGATTAGACTATCACTTATTATTGGATTTACGTTACCTATACATTTAGTTTGGGTTTTAGTAATTAATATTAAAAATTAATTCATTTATAATTTAATTTTAAATTAGATATTCTATATGAACTGTTTAAAATAAAAAATTCAAGTAGGTATCTAATATAGAGTTTTTGAAAAATCGAAAAAAAATTTTATTTTATCTTAGAAGAAAATTTTCAAATTAAAAGTTCGAAATTTAATTTTATACAAAAAATGTTTATGATTTTTTTATGACTAATATTTTAATTGTAATTTCAAAATTAAGATTCATAATTAATAATCAAAATTTTTTTCTAATTATAAAAATCTTAATTTTGAAATTACAGCTTTTTGATTGGTCTTCAGAGACATTTTTTTTGTAAATTAAATTTTGAATAACTATTATTCAAACAATTATTTACTTGGAAAAAATTTTATTTTAAGAATAATTAAGAAGAAATTAAAATATCTCGTTACTAGAACCATAAGGGCGTATAAAAAAAAAATTTTTGCTCCAATCAATGTAAAAATATTGAAAACATTAACATCTATGGAAAAAACGAAAAAAAAATTTTTTTTTGTGATACGCCCTTATGGTTTTAAGAAAACATTTTTCTAAAACCATAAGGGCGTATCCTGTTTTTTCGGTTTATTATCAATTATAAGTCGGAGTAAGAAAAAAAATTGCAAAGGTGACAGAAATTATCATTCCACAACTCAATTTATATCAACAAATATTTATTTGAGTGAAAAAACGAATGAAAAATTAAGAAAAAATAAATTCATAACAACTCGAGAACAATCGGTACGTATTCAAGTTAATAAAATTAGCCTCAAAGTTTTTCGAAATTGATTTTTTTTTACTTCAGATCTATTTACAATTAACAAAAGAGTTTTGTAAGCCATTTAGAACTGTAATTTTAAAAAAGTCATTCAAAAAGAACTTTGTTCTTGAGAATTGTTATGATTCTTCAATACCAATATCTTGAAGCAAGTTTGATGATCTAAATCATTTTTGTACATCAGGCACTGTCCCACAAAATATCATCGGTATTATCAAAGTTTAATTTTCAGCCATGGTCATAGTTTATAAATTTTTTTGTCATTATCTAGTTAAAAAAAAAATTAACAAATCTTTTTTTTTACTTTTATAATCTTAGACACAGATGATCCTGACGATGGAGATGGCATTGGAGTAATACTCTGATGAATTTATTTTTCCTTAATTTTTTATTAGTTTTCTCACTTAGATAAATATTTGTTGACATAAATCAAGTTGTGGAGTGATATTCTATCACCTTTGCAATTTTTTTTCTTACTCTGACCCATAATAATTGATAATAAACCGAAAAAACAGGATACGCCCTTATGGTTTTAGAAAAATGTTTTCTTAAAACCATAAGGGCGTATCACAAAAAAAATTTTTTTTTCGTTTTTTCCATAGATGTTAATATTTTCAACATTTTTTCATTGATTGGAGCAAAAAAAAATTTTTTATACGCCCTTATGGTTCTGCAGAACCATAAGGGCGTATATTTTGAGATACGCCCTTATGGTTCTAGTAACGCGATATAAATAATCAATGTAAAGTTAAGAAAAAAATATATATCCAACCTTATCTTGTGATAAATTCGGTAGATTTGATATAACATTCAAAAATTCATCGTCTGAAATAGGTGAAGAAGCTGGCTTAGAAGTATCTTCTTCTGTGTCTGAATGATTAGGAGAATCTAATGGAGTAAAAAAATTTCCCACGCTCTCAGCCATTCGACTTGGTGCATTGTCCACGACATGACGAAGTAAGGGCGCTCTTTCATTGTCAATCGAATCTTTTAATTAAAAATTATTTAATTTAATAATTAAATAATACAAAAATTTTTAATTGCAAATTAGTAATATTAAATATTAAAAAAAAAATTAATTTACTTATGAACCAATCGTGTGCTTGAATTTCTTGTGGTACTACACGAGAGTCAAAGTACCAAGCTTCACCCCACGCTATTACAAATGACGTTAAAATTAATAGAGCCTGAAAGCCAGGTTGTGAAACTGCATTCCACTGTAATAAAACAAATTAATTTTAGTAAATAATTCTAATAATTTATTTTTTTTTATTTTTTTAAAATACTCACATTAAAAAAATAAGCTTTAGCTCCAAGAAAGGCACAAGTTAGGGCAGTTGTTAACTAAGTCAATTAAATATCAAATATCTCATCAATATAATTAGTTTAAATTTTTGTAATATATATTTTTCTTAATACCTCGGTCGAAAGTACGTATTTTCCTCCCTAATGGCAGGAATGAAAGTTTAACATTTACTCCCTGTGAGAAGTACACGCGCGTTCTCTATAATAGCGGGAGGAAAAAATTTCTCATGCGTAATTACACTCGCAACTAGGGATTATTTATTCTGTCGCTATAACAAATTGTTAACCCCTGTCATTTCTGTCGCTACCTTCAACCTTAATAATAATTATTAATGTTGTTTTGTCGCCTGTTAATTTAATATCAAAGTACTATTAAAGTCAATTCAATACTCCTAACAATAAACCATCGTCAGAATGCTTATCTACAAATTTAAATTTGAATAATCAAATTATGAATTATCAAAACTGTATATTTAGTGGAGATACGATTTTTAATTGCTCTAATATCAAGTTTGAAAACTGTGTTTTTTATGGAAGTATTATTAATAATTGTGATCATTCAATTGAAAATGAAAACGATAAAAAAAAAACGCAATAAGAGTTTTTAGCTTATAATATGTTTTGTTTTATAAATTTTATAATAACTAATATAATTTGTTAAACTAATGAAAATGAATACATCTTTGATAAAATGAAATTAATTTATTACACTGAGAAAAAAAAATACTTTAACTCAATTAACAATTTCTTGGTACAAGAAATTCGATGACGATCAAAAATTCTATTATTATTAATTATTAATTTCTGAAGAGAAGAGCATCAATATTTATCTTTGCATAATAGATAAACAAGAGAATAGCTTTATTTAAATTAAGTGAAAATTATTTCAATCAATTTAACTAGTTCTTGAGCTAAAATATATATTATTGAAAATTTTCAAGAACATGAATTCTTGTATCAAGAAAATTTTCTTAATAAAAGTATTTTTTTTCTCAGAGTATTAAAAAATATGACCAGACTTGACTCTTCGAATGTATTTGATGCCTGCCCCCACGACCAGCAGCACTCGCTTCGCTCGTGCCGCAAATGTCGGGGCAGGCATCAAAACATACTTATCAACATTTAAAGTTAAAAAAAATAAAATTAATAACGTACTTTCGACCGGCTATGAAGAAAAATCGTATACACTACACGGCCCAAAAGTTTAAATCTCGTTCCTGCTTGTCATTATGCCCTCGGCTTCGCCTCGGGCATAATGACGCGCAGAGCCGAAAGTTCAACTTTCGGCCCTTGTAGTGTAATATACTATTTTTTAAAGCTTGTAGTGAACTTACCGCAACCATTGACCAATGGTTTATTTGCAGTAGTCCATAAAACAATAGTAATATTGTGAATCGTAATACTGCTGCCATCTTTAATTAAATTATTTATTATCGATTAATATTAATAGTACAAACGTAAACTTATAAATAAAAAATAAAAAATTTTATATTATTGTACTGGCTATAAAAAGTATTTTTTTAGGTAAAATGCTAAAAAATTAACCATTCTTAATTAATAAATATAATTTAATTAATCAATAAAGATTAATTGTCAATTAAAATTAAATATCATGGTTTATCTTCTATATGGGTGATTCTCTGTAAGGACGTTTTAAATCTGTACAAAATTGTCCGAACAAATTATTTTTGATTTTATTAGAAAAAAAATTAACAAGGGCTACAAAACTATCAGCTTAATCATAATAAACAAACGGGCGAATTAATTTTTGCTTTTTCGATATTTGTGTGTCTTTTGCCATATATCATCACAGAGGACTGTTTGCCAGAGGACTGTTTTTTTTTTTATCAAATTGAGAAAAATCAAGCAAACTATTTCAATGCATTCAACTTTTTAAGTTCTCAATGAATGTTTACATTAATTAGAATAATATTAAGACTTATGGATCGAATTTTATAAATAAATTATAAATAAAAATAGTTGCCTGGGGACTGAGTTTTGAAGTGGCCCAGACACATATTTCCAGCACAAACGGTACTTTGACACTAAATAAAATGCCGATAAAGCGCTAACAGCCCTATGGTTATTAACTCAAGGCTAGTTAGGTCCTTATAAACCTTCCAAAAGGTAAAATGGACACTGTTATGCATTAATGTGTTAAGTGCTATGGGAATCCTATGTACTTAACACACTATTGCATAACACAGTCCAAATAACACACTGGTTTTTTTTTTTGGCTTTGAACTTCTGGCAGGGGACTGTTCCTAAAATGCCTGGGCAACCTTTGGTTTAATGAATTTAATGAAACAAATTAATTTTCGATACTTTTTATTGAAGAAGATTGTTAGTTAACTAATTAAGTTTATAAACATTATGGACCAAATTATATATTATGAACGAGTAACTTAAAATGTAATCTTAAAGTTTTAATTTTGGGAATGGGACAGCCCAGGGGACTGTTATATCGGTGGTTTACCAATTTATACCAAAAAAACCAAAATTTGTTTCATTTTAATTTTCAATGCTCCAAATAGAAATTTTTTTTTTCTTTCGTAATAAATTTTTTTTAGTAACAAAATAACAATTTTTCTAATGAAAAAATGCCTGGGACAGCAAAAAACATCCTTACAGAGAATCAACCGTATATATTTATATATGAAAAATGCATGTGGGTACTCGAATGAAAGCTCTTGATGAATGTAACATCAAGATGAGCTTATACCTTCAAAAACGTGAATATTTAAGAAAGTACAGTACAATTTAACAGATATCATGTGAACTATTGACATTTTTAAAGATATAAGTTCATCCCGACATTACACTCATCGAGACCTTTCATTTGAGTACCCACATCAATTTTTCATATATTTATATATATTATATATATGTATATATGAAAAATATATCAAAAATGCATGTGGGTACTCAAATGAAAGCTCTTGATGAATGTAACATCAAGATGAGCTTATATCTTTAAAAACGTGAATATTTAAGAAATTACAGTACAATTTAACAGATATCATGTGAACTATTGACATTTTTAAAGATATAAGTTCATCCCGACATTACACTCTTTGAGACCTTTCATTTGAGTACCCACATCAATTTTTCATATATTATATATATATATATATATATCCATGTATGTATGAGAAATATATCAAAAATGCATGTGGGTACTCAAATGAAAGCTCTTGATGAGTGTAACATCGGGATGAGCTTATATCTCTAAAAATATCAATATTTAAGGAAGTACAGTGCAATTTTAATAGATATCTTGTGAACTATTGACATTTTTAAAAATATAAGCTCACCCTAACATTACACTCTTTGAGACCTTTCATTTGAGTACCCACATCAATTTTTCATATATTTTATATATTTATATAATATATATATGTAGGTATGAGAAATATATCAAAAATACATGTGGGTACTCAAATAAAAGCTCTTGATGAGTGTATTATCGGGATGAGCTTATATTCTCAAAATATATATTATATATATATATATATATATATATATATATATATATATATATATATATATATATATATATATGTATATATGAAAAATATATCAAAAATGCATGTTGGTACTCAAATGAAAGCTCTTGATGAGTGTAACATCGGGATGAGCTTATATCTTCAAAAACGTCAATATTTAAGAAAGTACAGTGCAATTCAATAAATGTCAACAAAGTTCACAAGTCACAGCAGTCACATAGTGACTGCAAAGTTGCTAATTTATAATATACTAAAATAACTATGTTGACAATTACTTACAATTATATCAAAAAGTGACGTAGAAATAGTATAATGAAGAACTTGTTCCACAAACGCAGTGGTAATATTCTCACCTGCTATCTAAAAACAAAAAACAAAATGATTAATTATTCTCATCAATTAATAACAATTGAACCATAAAAAAAATAAACAAACCGTTGTACAAATCAACCACATAAGGCATGTAAATAGTAAATCGAACGTTACTAGTAAACAAAAAAATCTTCTGACCCCTGATATCCTTCCATTATACCGCGCACCAGCAATTAAATCCTCACTAATAACATAATCTCGATTAATACTACTGATACTTCTTTGTGTATAGGAACCACTTCGTTGTGATTGCAATGAGCCATTTAAAAAATTTTCAGCTGCTGCACGGAGTTGTCGATCCTCCTCTGTCATCATTTTTACCTCTTTCTTTTCACTCCAGGTATTTTATTTTAAATTATTGTTTACTTGGTTACTATGCACGTGATTTTATAATTACATGGCTCAATAATTCCATATTTTTATAAATTGCTGTAAAATATAATTTTTATTTAAAAAAACATTTTTAATTGTTTAATACTAAAGTTAGCCGACATTTTTTTTTAATAATTAAATTAGAACAAAAAAATATTTTTAAAAAATTGCACTTAAAGTTTTTTACAAATGAAATTTTTTTTTTATAATTTTTTCAATGAAAAAAAAATTATTAAAATTTATGAAATTAAAGTTTGCAGTCACGAGAGAATTTTTTAATTTTTTTTAACAAAAAATTAAAAAAAATTATTTTTAAAAAATTGCATTTTTTATTTTTTAAAATTTCTACTTGTCAATTTTTTTGTTTTTTTTTGCCATAATTTATTTGTTAAAAAAAATTCTAAAAATTATTAAAAATCTGCCAAATTTACTAACTTAATTTTTATTTATGAAAATTAAGTTAGCTGACACTCAAAAATTTTTAATTTGTTTTATTAATTAAAAATTAGAACTAAAAAACTATTTTTTAAAAATTCCACGTATAATTTTTAAAATTTTCTACATGTGAAAATTTTTTAAAAATTATTTTTCAATAAAATAAATTATAAAAATTTTCAAATAGCTATTTTAATTTTCATTTTTTATTTTAATTGTTCCATTACAAATAATTGGATTTAATTTTAAAAATTTTTATAAAAAATCAATTATATTAAAAAAAAATTTTTATGAAAAATTTTAATCAATTTTTACATTTGAAATTTATTTTATTAATAAAATATTTTTTTTTATAATAATTTAATTGCTTTAAAATTATAAAAAAATTTTTACTGTCTGCCAACCTCAGTGTCATTTTAATTATTCTAATTTTTATTAATTTATTCATCAAAAAGCTGTCATTGTTACTCTACATATAAATATATAAATAAATAGTAAATAAATGAATCAATAAATAAAACAAATTGTTACCTTGAAAAGTATTTTAAATGAATTATGGTGAGTGAATGGTTATAAAATTTTTTAAGTTGATTATTATTTACATTACACTGTTATTATGCATTTAATTAACTATTTTTTTTTCAATCATATGTTTATATTAACTTGTGTCAAAAAAAGTTTTAAATTAAGGTAATTATATATAAGTCATTAATTTTAAGGATATATTAACACTTATAAACATCTTTAATAAATATTTGATCATTCTGACAACACAAATTGACATATACAATGTACCTATGCAATGTTTTTGTGAATAATGCTGAGTGGCGTTTATTATGTTATTTTTTGTATTTTTTTTTTTATTATGGCGGTGCCTCTTGTGGAGAAAAATAGAAGTTTGTTGAATAATTTAAATTATCGACTGCGCGGTAATTTTTCCGGGAAAATTACGAAATTTAAAAAAAAAAATAAAGAAGTAATTTTTGATTTTTTTTTATTAAGGTAGTACCCTCGCGACTTCCGTCGTCAAAAGTTTGTGCTAGAGTGTATCCGAACAAAAACAGTTTCACTGTAAGAAAACCGCGCCAAGTCCACTTTCATAAGACTATTAAGAAAAAAAAAATTTTTTTTTTTCTTTACAAAAAGATATAAAATAGAAAAATTAAAAAATCCAAGTAACCGATATGATTGTATATGATTTTCGGAAATTAAAAAAAATTTTGTTGTAAATTTAAAAATTAAGAAAAAAATTTTGGAACGTACTTGGTGTGCGTCATTGTGTATTTCAATTTTTTTAAAGTCCTAGTAAATAGATTTTACGAATTTCATGAAAAGTAAAATATTTTGCAACCACGCACACTAAATACGTTCCAAAATTTTTTTCTTAATTTTTTAATTTACAAAAAAATTTTTTTTAATTTCCGAAAATCATATACAATCACATCGGTTACTTGGATTTTAAAATTTTTCTATTTTATATCTTTTTGTAAAGAAAAAAAAAAATTTTTTTTTTCTTAATAGTCTTATGAACGTGGACTTGGCGCGGTTTTCTTACAGTGAAACTGTTTTTGTTCGGATTTCAGTATTTTTTGTAATTATAATAAAAATTTGCAATTGGTACCAACTTAAATCTCAAGTTGGCTGCATTTTTTATAGCAAACTATCCCCTTGAAACTACAGTTTATGTAAAAATAATTCCAGCGCACTCTGGTGGGTGTAGATGCAAGCTGTGAAATTTATTTTTTTAACTGTAGTTTCCCATCTATTGGACTATCACCATGCATTCTCGAATTACTTAGTCTGTGGCATGTCACTTTTTACATCGAAAAAAAGTTAGGATCGAAATTTTTGAGCTTGCTATAGTTTGTGCTGATAAAATTTAATAATTTCAAGTAGATTAATTGTTATAATTGAATATAATTAATTGATATCAGTAAAATAAAGTATGAATTACTGATATAATATAAAATTTAGGAACAAGAAGTACCGTAGAATTAAATAAAATTTTGCAACCTCGAAATACCGTTCTGCTTACAGTAAACACACTCGGTAGTCTGGCGCTCCGTTTACAACGGATTTGAACGGAACTTTGCGCCAGATTCTACCGAATCTGTGGATGGTACATATACTTTAGAGTCATTATTGACAAGCCTAAAACTTTTTGCTGTTTATGTACTTATTTTAGCCAATCACAAACGAGAAACTGATCGTTTGAAAAGTCTGGCAACACTGCGTGAGCGTTAAGATATTTTATAGTGGTTATACTGTAGTGTTTTGGACTAACTGTAGATTAACCTCTGTTTTACATTTATTCGGAAATATAATTACAATGTCTGAAAAATTAACTTATAAAGGACGATTCATAAAAAAAAGTCCTTGAAAAACGACAGAAATCACTAGCAAATATGCAAATAACAAATAGAAAAAAAATAATTGACAATATTGTTTTGTTTTTTCAGAAAAATCAGTAATTGAATTTTTTATGTTGATGTATTTACGGATTTTAAATTTTAGTATTTTTTTTATTATTTCATCTGACTATTATTTTTATAACTTATGAAAGATTAATATATATTATTATATTCAACTTATTAACTTTTGAATTTTTATAAATATAGAAAAATACTTATTTTCATAAAATAATCATTGTTACTTTTTTAAATAAATAAAATTAATAACTATAATGTTACACTTTAAGTAAATTAAAAGTTTCAAATTTTTCAGCGCATGCGCGTCTCATATTTTTTTCGCGGCTCACAAAACTTGCGTTGTTGCCACAGTTTTATTAACGTATCCCCTCCTCGGCTAAAGTCTGGTAAATTTTTCATTACTTATTAATAAATCTCTCTGAAACTGTGTGGTAATTATCAATGAAATTATTTTTAAAAAATTGTTTAGTTGTTAGTTAACGTTACTCTAGTTTTTTAAAAGAATCCTAAGAAAAGTTTCTGAGATATAAAAATGTTTGTAGGTAAACTTTTCGATATCCCGCATACCGCAATGTAAAAGAGCGTTCAAAACTCAAACTTTGAAATTAAATATCTCTGAAACTAAATGGTCAAAAATTTTCAAATTGCGCCAATCGACGCAGAATTATATGAATATTAATCTGCCGAAGTTAAAAAAAAATCCTAAGAAAACGACTCTGGCGAGGGTACTACCTTAAATTAAAATAAAAAAAAAATTTTTTAGAAATTTCACGTATAATTTTTTCAATAAAATAAATTATAAAAATTTTAGATAGATTTAATTATAAAAATAATTAAAACACGAACGTAATTTTTGTAATTAATGTTATAAATTAATTTTTTTTTCAAATAAAAAAAAAAGTGTTAATTGTATTAATTTTTTTAACTTTCTAAAGACATTAAAATAAATTGTATCAATTTTAAAAAAAAATTTTTATATAATTTATTTGGTAAAAAAATGATTAAATATGTGCTTAATTAATTTTCATTAAAATTTAACAGTCACTTAACCATTTTTCAACTTTATTTTACAAAAAAAATTACTTTTGAAAAATTGTATTTTAAATTTAAAAAAATGTTTTTTTTTCAATTTTTTGAAATAATTTATTTGTTACAAAAATTATCAAATATTTGGCAAATTTATTTTCATTAAAAAAAAAAGAAAAGTTTTTAATTTATGGAAAAATATATTTATATAGTTACAAATTAATTATATGTCAAATAAAATAATATTTTTTTTTATAATATATTATAATATATAATATGATGTTCTGGTTTAAATAATGAATGTATATTAGGGTGGCGCAAAAAAACCGACTATTTTTTTTTTCTAAGTCTCGAGTGAAAAAATGTTAGTTTTTGATGTTTTAAGAGCCCTCACCAAAGGACAGCTTAAAAAAACATTTTTAAGATGTCGCTCCAAATTTTTTTAAAATTCAAAAATCGTCAAAAATCGAATTTTTTTTATTTTTTTTCTCGTTACGGTATAATTTTATAGACTGAAAAAAAAAAGTTTCTGAAAATTTTAATTTTGAAAGGTCGCTCATAATTTTTTTCAATTTATTAGTGCATTAGTTTAGATTTTTTCGAGCGACCTTTACTATTCAAATTAAAATTCCATGCATTTTTTTTTTTTTATTTAGTACAATAATCGATAAAAATACATCACGAGATGAACTAAAAATCAAGCACAACATAGAAAATATAATTTTTTTTAATTTAATAATTTTATTTAATCAACTGCCAGGCGTGGGTTCGAATCCCAAGCTGGTCTTAGAAACCAGCTTGGTTGAGATTTGACCTTGCCGCGTAGGTTAAGATTTTTTCAAACCAAAAAGACCCCAACGTACCACTCCCAACACTTAAAATCGGCGATATGACTGATTAAAGAAAAAAAAAAAAAAATTATGAGCGACCTTTCAAAATTTAAATTTTGAACTGAAACTTTCAGAAACTTATTTTTTTTTGGTCTATAAAATTATACCGTAACGAGAAAAAAAATTAAAAAAAAAAAATTCAATTTTTGACGATTTTTAAAATTTTAAAAAATTTGGAGTAACCTCTTAAAAGTTTTTTTTTAAACTGTCCTTTGGTGAGGGCTCTTAAAACATCAAAAACTAACATTTTTTCACTCGAGACTTAAAAAATAAAAATAGTCGGTTTTTTTGCGCCACCCTAATGTATATAATAGAGATTCAGTAAGACTTAAGAATTAATACTGACATTTACCAACTCGTTAATAACGAGACTATTTAATAACTTTAAGTTACTTTATCAATTTTTAAATTAACCTTTCAATTTATAGGACAAATGTAATTAATACCATTAATTATATAATCGACATATATCAAGTACATTAAATCAATAATAATTCTTAAGTTTTACAAAGTTGACTTTTATAGGATATAAAATCAATTTAATTTCTCTAATTGGAATATAATAAAAATATTTAATTAGGTAATTTAATTGTCCTAAGCGCATCATCTGGATTGGTCTCAAGAAGAGCTATCGTGCCAATATTGAATGGTACTCCTATACCACCATCCAACACCAATCCTCCATCATAGCAATGAGATCTTATTGTCAAACGATTACAAAATCCACGAGGTTTCATTGTTTTTGGTAATGGCCATATTTCGTTTAAGATAATGTCTCTAATAGCATAACTTATCCGCGTGTCATCTGAAAAAAAATACAATTTTTTTTTTTAAACAATCTAGGTATTAAATTTTTTTAATGACACTGAGGTTGAGAGCTATTAGAAATTTTTTTAGGAGTTAATCTATGTTATGAAGAGAATGAGCAAAATTTTGTGGCAAGTGTATTTATATGATAAAATGGATTTTCATAGTTAAATAGTCCAATAGACAATCCAGGATAATAAGTATTTAGGGTGCATTCGAAAATGCTCTATCTCTAGATATATAATTAAGAAATGACCTTGTATCTTGTAAACTATTGACATTTTTATAGATATAAACTCATCCCGATGTTACACTCATCGAGACCTTTCATTTGAGTACCCACATTAAGTTTTCATATATTTTCTATATTTATATATATATATTATATATATGTAAATATGAAAAATATATCAAAAATGCATGTGGGCACTCAAATGAAAGCACTTGATGAGTGTAACATCAAAATGAGTTTATATCTTAAAAAATGTCCATAATTAAGAAATGACCTTGTATCTTGTCAATTAATGACATTTTTTAAGATATTAGCTCATCCCGATGTTACACTCATCAAGACCTTTCATTTGAGTACCCACATCAAGTTTTCATATATTTTGTATATTTATATATATTATATATATGTATATATGAAAAATATATCAAAAATGCATGTGGGCACTCAAATGAAAGCACTTGATGAGTGTAACATCAAAATGAGTTTATAGCTTAAAAAATGTCCATAATTAAGAAATGACCTTGTATCTTGTCAATTAATGACATTTTTTAAGATATTAGCTCATCCCGATGTTACACTCATCGAGACCTTTCATTTGAGTACCCACATCAAGTTTTCATATATTTTGTATATTTATATATATTATATATATGTATATATGAAAAATATATCAAAAATGCATGTGGGTACTCAAATGAAAGCACTTGATGAATGTAACATCGGGATGAGCTTATATCTTTAAAAACGTCAATGATTAAAAAAGTACAGTGCAATTTAACAACGTCATTATATAATAAAGCGAAATTTCATTTAGTTTATGTTGACATGCATTTTATGTTTTACTATGTAATATGTATGTATACATTAAGGGTGGCGCAAAAATACCGACTATTTTTTTTTTTTAAGTCCCGAATGAAAAAATGTTAGTTCTTGATGTTTTAAGAGCCCTCACCAAAGGACAGCTCAAAAAAAAATTTTGAAGAGGTCACTCCAAATTTTTTTAAATTTCAAAAATCGTCAAAAATCGAATTTTTTTTTTTTAATTTTTTTTCTCGTTACGGTATAATTTTATAGACCAAAAAAAAAATAAGTTCCTGAAAGTTTCAGTTCAAAATTTAAATTTTGAAAGGTCGCTCATAATTTTTGGTTTTTTTTCTTTAATTAGTCATATCGCCGACTTTAAGTGTTGGGAGTGGTACGTTGGGGTCTTTTTGGTTTGAAAAAATCTTAATCTACGCGGCAAGGTCAAATCTCAACCAAGCTGGTTTCTAAGACCAGCTTGGGATTCGAATCCACGCCTGGCAGTTGATTAAATAAAATTATTAAATTAAAAAAAAATTATATTTTCTATATTGTGCTTGATTTTTAGTTCATCTCGTGATGTATTTTTATCGATTATTGTACTAAATAAAAAAAAAAAAAATGCATGGAATTTTAATTTGAATAGTAAAGGTCGCTCGAAAAAATCTAAACTAATGCACTAATGAATTGAAAAAAATTATGAGCGACCTTTCAAAATTCAAATTTTGAACTGAAATTTTCAGAAACTTTTTTTTTTCAGTCTATAAAATTATACCGTAACGAGAAAAAAAATAAAAAAAATTCGATTTTTGACGATTTTTGAATTTTAAAAAAATTTGGAGCGACATCTTAAAAATGTTTTTTTAAGCTGTCCTTTGGTGAGGGCTCTCAAATCATCAAAAACTAACATTTTTTCACTCGAGACTTAAAAAAGAAAAATAGTCGGTTTTTTTGCGCCACCCTAGTATACATGTTTTGTATCTTGGTATAAATAAATAAATAAATAAATAAATAAATAATACCTGATTTAAATTGTAACCTATTATTATAATCATTAGAAATTTTTTCAATTTCTTTGTCAGTGTACTTATT
This sequence comes from Cotesia glomerata, assembly GCF_020080835.1. Taxonomy (NCBI): domain Eukaryota; kingdom Metazoa; phylum Arthropoda; class Insecta; order Hymenoptera; family Braconidae; genus Cotesia; species Cotesia glomerata. Next base: position 220,854 of record NC_058163.1, on the reverse strand, counting down.
ATTCAATGTCGCAACATTTAAAATTTCCTTAACAATTTGCGGTGTTAAACTATTTATTGCTTTGTACCAAGAACTTGAACCTGTTCCAGTACTAATACAAATTCCAGAGCTCTTAAATTTATGGTAATTTTCTTCATCATCCATACGTATTTCTAATAAACTTGTTTTAGCTGATAACGCTTCTCCTATAAATACCTAAAAAAATAATTAAAAAATTTTTTTTATTAAATTAAAAGTTATTATTTTTAATTAAAAATGTTTTTATTAAATTAAAAATTTAAATAGTAAATATCTTAGCGATTTGTTAAAAATATTTAATAATTTTTTAATACTAATTTTTTTGTTAAATAATATAATGCTCTATATATTAGTAATCCACTTTGATCTAATTTCTCACATGCAATATAAATATGTTTAGTTAATTATTAAATATTAATTATTTATATTAATTCTTACTTCATTTAATGCAAGCCAAGGTAACTTTCGCTGATGAAACTTCCTACCATCAGACTCCAATTCTTTATTACAATCAGCTTGATAATTATCATGCCCAAGAATTTGATTTTTTTCGTGCATATGAAACGGCTGTTGCCAAATTTTACTCTTTTCTCCCTGAAGAGTTACTCTAATTCTAGTTCTCATGACAAATTCATAGTCTCCAGCGGTTAGTAGCTCAAAAATCTTTGGAATATCATCGGTGTAACGTCGATGTAACATTAGATATCCCTCCGAAGAATCTGGGTCGGAATTTATTCCTAAAATAGGCTTTTTGTTGTCCATTATAAAATTAGCACCGAGTAAAAATGTCCCGTCACCGCCAATAGCTATCACTAAATCAGCCCAGTCAAAATCTGCTTTTTTAATAGTGAACCTAAAAATAAAAAAAAAATTAAATAATAATTACTGACAGGATTTTTTGCCTTAACAGCCGAGACCAGTGATTGCAGTTTCAATCGGCTTAGCGAAACGAATGGAAATTTTGAAAAAACGTTTTTAGAGATAATAGATAATTTAATAAACTATTTTACCACAAAGCGTTTTTTTCAAAAATTTCATTCGTTTCGTGAAACCAATTGAAACTGCAATTGCTCTGCTGTTGGGAGTGCGACAGAGATAGTTCCGTTGAACTCCGTGAGAGCAAAGCGAGAAAAAGATGGTCTCGCCTGTTAATCAAGAGACTCGATAGAGTCTGGCGCCAAGTTCCGTTCTCAAGCCAGACTACCGAGTGTGTCTATACCGTAAGCAGAACGGTTTTTTGAGGTTACAAATTTTTTTTCAAATTTACTTTGATTTTTTTTTTATATGATATTTTATAATAGTAGTTCATGCTTTTTATTACGCGTATTATTTGATTATTATCAATTATCTTTATAATTTCTATTTAAAATTATTAAAAATAATCAGCACAAACTATAGCAACCCAGATTTTTAGATTTGAACTTTTTTCTTATGTAAAAAGCGGACGGCCAGAGACTAAATAATATAAGGGTGCATGCTAATCTTATAATAGACGGGAAACTACAGTGAAAAAAAGATATTTGACAGCTTGCAATTACACACGCCAGGCGGCGCAAGAATAACTTTTACATGAACTATAGCTTAAAGGGGATAGTTTGCCACCGGAAATGTACTAAATTAAAATCGTCAATTTTTATTATAATTACAAAAAATACTGAAATCCGAACAAAAACAGTTTCACTGTAAAAAAATCACGCCAAGTCCACGTTCATAAGACTATTAAGAAAAAAAAATTTTATTTCTTTACAAAAAGATATAAAATAAAAAATTAAAAAATCCAAGTAACCGATATGGTTGTATATGATTTTCGGAAATTAAAAAAAATTTTTTTGTAAACTAAAAAATTAAAAGAAACAATTTTGGAACGTACTTGGTGTGCGTCATTGTGTACTTCAATTTTTTTTTAAAGTCCTAGAAGACAGATTTTAGGAATTTCATAAAAAGTGAAATATTTCGTAACCACGCACACTAAATAAGTTCCAAAATTGTTTCTTTTAATTTTTAAATTTACAAAAAAATTTTTTTTAATTTCCGAAAATCATATACAACCATATCGGTTACTTGGATTTTTTAATTTTTTATTTTATATCTTTTTGTAAAGAAATAAAAATTTTTTTTCTTAATAGTCTTATGAACGTGGACTTGGCGTGATTTTTTTACAGTGAAACTGTTTTTGTTCGGATTTTAAAATAACAATTAATGGTTTCAATTTTTTGATATTAAGGTGAAAATATTGGCTGTTAAAAATAAACATAAGACATTTTTTTTATAAAATTAAATTTTGAAAAAATTTTTATAGGACCAATATTTTCGCTGTAACATTAAAAATTATTAATTTTAGTTCTATTAATTACAATTACCTATCTGTTATTTGATAATTAATATTATTTTTCTTCAAAGTATCAACAAGTTTCCTTTCAACAATTTTATTTTTCTCGTGACTTGCTAACATACTGTCATAATTAGCTCCGCGATCCAATAAGCGGGACTTAAATTCTCGGTCATCAATATCTGGCTCTTGAGAACGTTCAAATTGAAATCTTGAAACTTTTGACACAATAAGCACTCGTTCAGGTACCAAGCTGCTAGATTGGTGTCTCATAATTGATAAATTTAATGAATTTTTAGAAAATGTTCGCAAGCTTAATAAAATTCCTGAAACATTAAAAAATTGTCATTTAAATTTTTAAAAATTAGTATTAATTAAATTAATTTAATATTAATTAATTTACTGACACTAAAATAAGCAGACACTTGACAATTTTTTTATTTTTCTATGCCATTAAAGTTAGCTGTCATTTTACAATTTTTTAATTTTATTTAACAAAAAAATTTGTTCCAAAAATTTATTTTAAAAAAATTGCATTTTTAATTTTTTAAAATTTCTACATGTCAATTTTTTTTCCAATTTTTTTTGCCATAATTCATTTGTTATAAAATTCTTAAAATTTTCATAAAAAACTAAGCCCAGAAAATAATTTTTATAAAATGACATTTTTTAATTTTTAGTTTCCAAAAATGGAATTTTAAAAATTGAATTTGTGAAAAAAATTCTAAAAATAATCAAATGTCTAAATATATAAATTAAATCTATCACTATTGTAATTTAACATTGTAAAAAATAATAAAATAATTACTTCCTGCTTCTCGTCGAAAACAGCAGACAAAAACCGTCATTACAATAAAAATAATAAAATAATAAATATTTAATTTTTAAACTTTTTAACTCTGTGTTTATAAAGTTTACAAAGCATAGTTATTATAGTTACAGACATCTAACCTTAAATGCCACTAGAATAAGCTGATTAATAAAATAAATATCCAAGGCTTGAAAACAATATACTTGACAAAAAAAATAATTTGCTTGTAAGTGTAAGACACTTTAGTTCATTGAGGTCATTTATTTTTACAGTGATAAGTATGATTTCAAACGACCGTGATTTTTTAAATCTTTATTTTTTAAATCTTATCATTCTCTATGACATGACGTTTATTTTATTATTGATATGGTATTTGTCAATATAAGGAAATATAATAACAACAATGGATAAGTGACCGCCATTTTACTGAAAGTTAGAACGGTCCTCAGTCTCCCTCTATCCACAACTAAAGTTACTAGAAATACTAGTCGAGGTTAAAAATTATTGACAGCTTAGTAAGTGTCAAAAATTGTTTTGATTTTATTATTAATTAAATTAGATGTTTTTAAAAAATTGCACTAATTTTTTTTAAATCTAAATTTTTAATTTTTATTGTTATTTTTTTTAATAAAAAAAATCCTAAAATTTTTCAATAAATCGCGTGACTAATGCAAAAAGGGCGCATAGCTACAGGTTAGTAGGGATCCTAATATAAAATCCTAATATCCTAATATAAAATTCCTAATATAAAATTGAGATGAAATGTATGTGGCATCAAACTATTCGTAACGTGATTGGTTGAATATATCATAAGCATGAAAATATATGCAAATGTTGGAATAAGGGCGTCAGGCGCTTGCGCGCGCAAATTCAAATTCTAGTCCTAATATAAAATTGAGATGAAATGTATGTGGCATCAAACTATTCGTAACGTGATTGGTCAAATATATCATAAGCATGAAAATATATGCAAATGCTACAGTCAGGCGCGCGCTTGCGCGCGCAAATTCAAATTCTAGTCCATGCTAAAAGGGCGCATAAAAAAATTTTTTTTTCTCATTCTTCTTGAAATCACTCGAAACACAAAGATCTGTAAAAAAAAAAAAAATTCGAGTATAAATAAAGCTAAAAGGACGTAACTCGACATGCGCCCTTTTAGCTTTTAGAAAAGTAGTGCCTAAAGCTAAAAGGGCACAAAAAAAATTTAAGTTTTTATAAAAAATTTTGATAAATAGCTTCACAAGACATAAAATAAAAAAGTTTAATGAATAAAAAAAAAAATTTCTCAACAGCCGGTCCCTACACGGAAAGAACAAGATGACACTGGGTATCATCCCAGATTATACTCGGTGATATCTGTGGTGAAAAAAAATTTCAGATAGTAGCTAGAAAAATCCAGATTATACTGCATGATATCTGGATTATACTCATTGTAATCTGGATTACACTAACTACTATCTGAAATTTTTTTTTACTCAGTATAATCCGAGATGATATCCAGTGTCATCTTGTTCTTTTCGCGTACGATTGCAGTTTAATATTTCTCTTCTAGACAAAGAAGAATTTTGAAAAAAACGCTCTGCTACGTAATAGATTTTTTAATTATCTATTTCGTATAGCAGGGTGTTTTTTTTCAAAATTGTCCTTTATTTAAAAGAAAAACATAAAACTTCAATAGCTTTATAATCATGAATGCACCGAGGATAGTACCGTTTCTTGCAGTGAGTGCGACGCGAAAAAAAAAGGGGATCGGCTGTTTTTAAGTATTTAAACAATATTGAAAAAACAATAATTTTTGACTATTTTTATACAAGCAATGGATAATAAATAAATTCATACAATCACGCATATTTAGCAATTTTTTAAAAATATTTTTAATTGTAATTTTAAAAGAGTGTATGTTGAGTTAGAATACGCCTCTTTCGTGTGAATCTACCTTTTTTTTTTAGTTTTTAGGCTAAAAATGAGCATTTTAATGAATTATTTAGAAAAAAAATTTATAAGCCTTTTTAGCTTTAGGTCATAAAAATTTAAAATTCCTAAAGCTAAAAGGGCGCATAATTAGAGACATACGCCCTTTTAGCTTTAGGAAATCAATGCTTGATTTTTCGACGAAGAATATGTCAACTAGTCAATTGGTGATAAAATAAAAAAATCATGCGTCCTTTTTGCATTAGTCACGCGATATAATCCTCGTTGCAGTCTTGAAACAGTTACAAAAAACTCTAGAGAATTCGTTGAAATATTCTCTGATCATATAAAAAATTTATTACCGCATGATTTTGTTGCTAAAGAACAATCGGTTTTTTTTTCAACAAACAAAACAATCATTGCAAGATCATGAGTTCATAGCTATTTGCGATTTTGCAGAAAATTATGCTTTTGTGATACAAGATGCAGTGCCAGGGTTTCATTGGAACAATAATCAAGCAACGCATTTTTTCCGTTGTAATCTATTTGAAGCATAACGGCGAACTTATTCACCGAAGTTTAGTCATCATATATGATAGCAATAATCATGACACAGTCGCCGTTCATGTGTTTCTGAAGATTGTTACCGATTTTATGAAAGATTTAGACCCTAATGCAGCTAAAGATTTTTACTTTTCGGATGGAGCTCCACAACAATTTAAGAACTTTAAGAATTTTGTTAATATTTATTACCACAAAGAAGACTAACTTAGATCCTTAGATCATATTTCTCTTCTAGACAAAGAAGAATTTTGAAAAAAACGCTCTGCTACGTAATAGTTTTTTTAATTATCTATTTCGTATAGCAGGGTGTTTTTTTCAAAATTGTCATTTGTTTAAAAGAAAAACATAAAACTTCAATAGCTTTATAATCATGAATGCACCGAGGATAGTACCGTTTCTTGCAGTGAGTGCGACGCGAGAAAAAAAGGGGATCGGCTGTTTTTAAGTACTTAAACAATATTGAAAAAATAATAATTTTTAACTATTTTTATACAAGCAATGGATAATTAAATGAATCGAAAACTAATGGGATTGAAATAATTTTCAAATAAAATAGTATATTACACACCTAGGGAAGTAAAGTAAGAAATGTCTCAGATCACATGTAATTGTTGGCCGAGGCGAAGCCGAGGTCAACAAACATGTGATCTGAGGCTTTCTTATTTACTTCCCGAGGAGTGTATACTATTTTTTTGTCTGACGAAGGCGGAAAGCGGCAACTTAGAGTAGCGCAGCGGGACGAAAGTTGCCACTTTCCGCCCGGAGGGCAAAAAAATAAATTCATACAATCACGCATATTTTGCAATTTTTTAAAAATATTTTTAATTGTAATTTTAAAAGAGGGTATGTTAAGTTAGAATACGCCTCTTTCGTGTGAATCTACCTTTTTTTTTTAGTTTTTAGGCTAAAAATGAGCATTTTAATGAATTATTTAGAAAAAAAATTTATAAGCCTTTTTAGCTTTAGGTCATAAAAATTTAAAATTCCTAAAGCTAAAAAGGCGCATAATTAGAGACATACGCCCTTTCAGCTTTAGGAAATCAATGCTTGATTTTTCGACGAAGAATATGTCAACTAGTCAATCGGTGATAAAATAAAAAAATCATGCGCCCTTTTAGCTTTGCAAAGCTAAAAAGGCTCATACTTTGCCATGCGCCCTTTTTGCATTAGTCACGCGAAATGTCTGCTAAATTCATCTTCATTACTAAAACTTAGTGAAACTGTCAAAAGTGTCTAACTTTTCATTTACTTTTTTTTTTTTTTTATAATAATTTTGAAAAGCAATTTTAATATAATTAATAAAATTATGATATTATAATAATAATAAAATTATGTAAAGCTATTTTGATATTTAATTTATTGTCAATGACTAATTTGGGAAAGGAAGAGAAGAAATTATTGATAACTAACAAAGACAATTAAGTAAACTGACATTTAAAAATTTTTAGAATTTTTTTTATTGGAAAAATTATTACAAAAAAAATTGTCATTTATAAAAAACTTTAAGTGTAATATTTTAAAAATATTTTTTTATTCTGATTTAATTATTAAAAGAAATTAAAAAATTAAAAACGTCGGCTAACTTTAGTATTATTAACTAACAGCTGTCAATTTTAAAAATTTCTTTAACAAATCAATTACAATAAAAAATAAAAAGTTTTAAAAATTTTCACTCATTTTTTTATAATTTTACAGGTGGAATTTTTGTTTATTAAATTTTTTTTTTCATTATAATTTAATTACTATAAAATTATAAAAAAATTTCATGACATTAAAGTTAGCAGTCACTTGACTATTTTTTAATTGTTTTTAACAAATAAATTTGATCCAAAAAATTGGATACTAATTTTTTTAAATTTCTACATGTCAATTTTTTTTTCTACTTTTTTTTTACCATAATTTATTTGTTTAAAAAAATTCTTAAAATTATCAAATATCTTCTAAATTGATTTTCATAAAAATTTTTAATGTCTGTCAACTTCAGTGTAATAAGAAGAAAAGATAATGGGAGAGTTATTATAGATAAATTTAAATCCTACACTCAACAAAACGATTATATATATATATATATATATATATATATATATATATATATATATATATGTATGTATTAGGGTGTCGCAAAAAAACCGACTATTTTTTTTTTTTGTCTCGAGTGAAAAAATGTTAGTTTTTGATGTTTTAAGAGCTCTCTCCAAAAGACAGCTTAAAAAAAAATTTTTAAGATGTCGCTCCAAATTTTTTTAAAATTCAAAAATCGAATTTTTTTTTTTTTTTAATTTTTTTTCTCGTTACGGATAATTTTATAGACTAAAAAAAAATAAGTTTCTGAAAATTTCAGTTCAAAATTTGAATTTTGAAAGGTCGCTCATAATTTTTTTCAATATATTAGTGCATTAGTTTAGATTTTTTCGAGCGACTTTTTACTATTCAAATTAAAATTCCATGAATTTTTTTTTTTTTTATTTAGTACAATAATCGCTAAAAATACATCACGAGATGAACTAAAAATCAAGCACAACATAGAAAATATAATTTTTTTTAATTTAATAATTTTATTTAATCAACTGCCAGGCGTGGGTTCGAATCCCAAGCTGATCTTAGAAACCAGCTTGGTTGAGATTTGACCTTGCCGCGTAGGTTAAGATTTTTTCAAACCAAAAAGACCCCAACGTACCACTCCCAACACTTAAAATCGGCGATATGACTGATTAAAGAAAAAAAAAAAAAATTATGAGCGACCTTTCAAAATTTAAATTTTGAACTGAAACTTTCAGAAACTTATTTTTTTTTGGTCTATAAAATTATACCGTAACGAGAAAAAAAATAAAAAAAAAAAATTCAATTTTTGACGATTTTTGAAATTTTAAAAAATTTGGAGTGACCTCTTCAAAATTTTTTTTTGAGCTGTCCTTTGGTGAGGGCTCTTAAAACATTAAAAACTAACATTTTTTCATTCGGGACTTAAAAAAAAAAAATAGTCGGTTTTTTTGCGCCACCCTAATATATATATATATATATATATATATATATATATATATATATATATATATATATATATATATATATAGAAAAGGGTCAAATGTTATTGATATGAAGCACTCAATGAATTTATCACTAGCTTCTTCTCTCTATCACATCTAATTTATCTTATTTACTCAATGTTATTTACCCATTTTTTCAGAAATTTTTATCATACAATCGTTAACTCAGGGAATCCCTAAACAATTATTTTAAAAACGTGAGTCACATTATTAAATATAATAAACTTGTTTATAATTAAAATACTCACTAACAATTCTGCCACAAGTTACTTAAGACAAACAGTAAAATGTCACTGAAGTTAGTGATTGTCTTCACGTACGTCGTTTCCATCAGTGGTAAGTTACACATTTTTAAAATAAAATTTTTGTATAAAGGATTTTTGCGGAATTTTTATTTAATTTTATATCAAAATTAAGTTAGCCGACTTTTAAAAATTTTTAGAATTCTTTTTATTGAAAAAATTATTACAAAATAATAAAAAAAAATTTCAAATGTAAAAATATTAAAACCAAAAATAATAGTAAAGTGAGCCGACGTTTTTAATTTTTTTTTTTTTTCATTTATTAAATTAGAAAAATAATTTTTTTTTTAAATTGCACTTACAGTTTGAAAATTTTTTTACAAATAAAAATTTTTTTAATGAAAAAAATCTTAAAAATTTTTAAATGTCGGCTAACTTAATTTTCATAAACTATAAGTGTAATTTAAAAAAAATTTTTTTTAATTATAATTTAATAAAGTAAAAAAAATTAAAAACATTGGCTAACTTTAGTATTGTTAATTTTGTATAAATAATTGTTCAATTGTCTATATTAAATAATAATCATTAAATTATTCTTCTATATTTTTAATATTAAAATTTTTTAATTTTCAATTGCCTACAAAATTCTACTCATTTTATTTAAAAAAAAATAAAAATTTCACATAAGAAAAATTAAAAAAATTATAAGTGCAATTTTTAAAAATATTTTTTTTGTGATTATTTAATTAATAAAAAAAAATAGAAAAATTGCTAAATGTCTTTTTATTTTATTATCATTAAGATATATTAAAATAAAAATAATTTGTCATAAAAAAGTTAAAATACTTGATAATTTTCTTTTAAATTAATTTTTTTGTATGGATAAAATTTAATTGAAAAAAAAGGAATGTAATTTTTTCAAAAAATAAGTATTGAAAATTTTAAGCAATTAAATAATTTTTTTTTTCTCAAATGCGTCTATTTATTTTCCAGCATTATCACTTCCTACGAGTCAATATGACGTGGTGCAAGACCCCATTGAATTTAACGAAAACGCAACTAATACTGCAATTATAAAAGAAGAAATACCCGGTTGGCACGTAAGCGTAAGAATCCGGAACGTCCATTATTGCAACGGAGCTATAATCCACAATAACTGGGTGGTAACTTCAGCTCAGTGTATTTTTAATTGCGACTCAATGAAGTCAATGGTCACAGTTCAGTCCATGACTCCCAAAACCAACAACAGTACCAATATCCACAAAGTCATAAAATACATAATGCACGAAGGCTTTAAATTAAACGAGTGCAACTTGCCGATCAATGACATTGGACTTCTGCAAATAGAAAATAGCTTCTTTTTCTACGGACCAGTTCCTGCAAAAATAATAAAAATCTCCAGTCCAGTGACTGTGCCATCTGATACAAAGATGGATGTTTCGGGTTGGGAATACGGTGTCATCAACAACAAAGCTGCAGAAATGGGAAAAGTTGACCAATGGATGACCATCGGCAACCAACAGTGCCTTGCATATTACTACTCTTTGAATGTGATGCTCACTAGTCAATTTTGTGCGGTTTATACTCAACAAACTGTGGAAAATCCTTGCAGCTTTGTTGATCTTGGAAGCCCAATGGTCTTGGATGGTCGTCTGGTGGGCATCAAGTCCTGGAAAATGAATTGTACACTGTTTCCTCATTCTCCGACGATGTTTACCAATGTTAGAGTTTACTATGATTGGATTAGAGCCAAAGTGGGAAATGCTGTTAGTTTGTAAACAAAATAAATTTGTAATTTTATATTTTGCAACTAATTTTAATAACAATTCATAATTAAATTTTTACTTTTAATAACAAAGAAAATCAAATTTCCTACAATTTTTTGTTCAAAAAATTTTTTTATAGAACCAATATTTGAAAATTTAAACCATTTATTTTAAAATTGAGGCAAAATTTTTCGCCCTATTTACAATGTATTGATTTACAAAAAAATCTTTATTTGATGAAAATGTCCAAGATGATATTTTATATAAATATTGGATATATAGCGTGACTAATGCAAAAAGGGCGCATAGCTGCCGGTGAATGTGGAACGCTTCACGTAATAATTACCGTAACTCCTATTTTTTCCCGCTTCACTGCATTATTTATATTTGTAAAAATGCTTGCCGTAAGATGGACGGTGTGGCTTAATGTATATAGAATAAGCGAAAGGAAATTTAGTATAGACCGGATAGCTCAAATGGTAGAGTAGCCGACATGTCTTCGGAAGGTTCTGGGTTCGAATCCCAGTCCGAGCTATCTAATAATTTTTTCTCGCATACTCTATAAACTCACATTAAGATGACCCTCTCCACATTCCTTTCTCAATCCTTTCATACCAATATCCTGTTACGTGAATGTGGAACGCTTCACGTAATAATTACCGTAACTCCTATTCTTTCCCGCTTCACAGCATTATTTATATTTGTTATTTTTCTTTTTTTTATCACCAATTGACTAGTTGACATATTCTTCGTCGAAAAATCAAGCATTGATTTCCTAAAGCTGAAAGGGCGTATGTCTCTAATATGCGCCTTTTTAGCTTTAGGAATTTAAAAATTTTATGATCTAAGGATCTAAGTTAGTCTTCTTTGTGGTAATAAATATTTAAAAAATTCTTAAAGTTCTTAAATTGTTGTGGAGCTCCATCCGAAAAGTAAAAATCTTTAGCTGCATTAGGGTCTAATTCTTTTATAAAATCGGTAACAATCTTCAGAAACACATGAACGGCGACTGTGTCATGATTATTGCTATCATATATGATGACTAAACTTCGGTGAATAAGTTCGCCGTTATGCTTCAAATAGATTACAACAGAAAAAATGCGTTGCTTGATTATTGTTCCAATGAAACCCTGGCACTGCATCTTGTATCACAAAAGCATAATTTTCTGCAAAATCGCAAATAGCTATGAACTCATGATCTTGCAATGATTGTTTTGTTTGTTGAAAAAAAAGCCGATTGTTCTTTAGCAACAAAATCATGCGGTAATAAATTTTTTATATGATCAGAGAATATTTCAACGAATTCTCTAGAGTTTTTTGTAACTGTTTCAAGGCTGCAACGAGGATTATATCGCGTGACTAATGCAAAAAGGACGCATGATTTTTTTATTTTATCACCAATTGACTAGTTGACATATTCTTCGTCGAAAAATCAAGCATTGATTTCCTAAAGCTAAAAGGGCGTATGTCTCTAATTATGCGCCCTTTTAGCTTTAGGAATTTTAAATTTTTATGACCTAAAGCTAAAAAGGCTTATAAATTTTTTTTCTAAATAATTCATTAAAATGCTCATTTTTAGCCTAAAAACTAAAAAAAAAAGGTAGAGTCACACGAGAGAGGCATATTCTAACTCAACATACACTCTTTTAAAATTACAATTAAAAATATTTTTAAAAAATTGCAAAATATGCGTAATTGTATGAATTTATTTATTATCCATTGCTTGTATAAAAATAGTCAAAAATTATTATTTTTTCAATATTGTTTAAATACTTAAAAACAGCCGATCCCCTTTTTTTCTCGCGTCGCACTCACTGCAAGAAACGGTACTATCCTCGGTGCATTCATGATTATAAAGCTATTGAAGTTTTATGTTTTTCTTTTAAATAAAGGACAATTTTGAAAAAAAACACCCTGCTATACGAAATAGATAATTAAAAAATCTATTACGTAGCAGAGCGTTTTTTTCAAAATTCTTCTTTGTCTAGAAGAGAAATATGAAGCTGCAATCGTACGCGAAAAGAACAAGATGACACTGGATATCATCTCGGATTATACTGAGTAAAAAAAAATTTCAGATAGTAGTTAGTATAATCCAGATTACAATGAGTATAATCCAGATATCATGCAGTATAATCTGGATTTTTCTAGCTACTATCTGAAATTTTTTTTCACCACAGATATCACCGAGTATAATCTGGGATGATACCCAGTGTCATCTTGTTCTTTCCGTGTAGGGACCGGCTGTTGAGAAATTTTTTTTTTATTCATTAAACTTTTTTATTTTATGTCTTGTGAAGCTATTTATCAAAATTTTTTATAAAAACTTAAATTTTTTTTGTGCCCTCTTAGCTTTAGGCACTACTTTTCTAAAAGCTAAAAGGGCGCATGTCGAGTTACGTCCTTTTAGCTTTATTTATACTTGAATTTTTTTTTTTTTACAGATCTTTGTGTTTCGATTGATTTCAAGAAGTATTTTTTTATGCGCCCTTTTAGCATGGATCCCTACTAACCTGTAGCTATGCGCCCTTTTTGCATTAGTCACGCGATATTATTTGAATTATGTAATAAAAGGATATGGAAAAATTTTTTAAAAATAAAAATATTAAAAGAATTAAAATTTCCACGCTTCACATGAACTTTATTAATTAGTTTTAATACATTAATTAAGTTTGTTAAATAGCGTTGAGTAAAACTAAACTGTAAAGCTCACATTTAAATTATAAATAATAATCGTTTCGTTTTTACGTACTAACATTATTATTTAATCTCTTGACCACCCATTTTTTTTTTAATTTATATTTATTGTTTTACGTTATTAGTAAAATGTTACTAATATTATTTTTAATCTATTGATTAATCTAATTATTTTTTTTCCACTTAACTTATTAAATATTATCAGTATTTAACAACTAAAAATTCGTATAAAAAGCATTAAGTTTCACTTATAAATTTTCTATTTTTAAACTAAAAAATTTTACATAAATTCAATGGAATTTACGTTTTTTAATATAAGTATATATATACACATATATATATTTATATTGATGACGGTTGATATACAGTCGTTACATTTCTTCTTAAATATCTTGTACATTTTAAGCAAAAAAAAAAAAAATTTTTTTTTAATAAAAATTGAACTTAAATTTTTTTTTAATGTTGAAAAAATTTTTCAAACTTTATCAACTTAATCAAAAAAAAAAATTTTTTTTTTAATAAAAATTGATTTTTAAAGCACCCTGCAGCAAATCGCTTGCATCTATATCCACATTTGATATTTATTCTTTATAGTTAAATATTATATTCACTACAAATTTTTAAAATGTTGATATTAATAATATCTATGTTAATATTCTCACTAATTTTTTTTCTGTTAATAATTTACATTATTAATTTTAAAACAGAAAAAAAATGCATACACGTTCAATTTTTCAATTATATTTTACAGTTATTTATGTATATACAAGATTTACATAATTATTCACTGTTTTATTTTTTTTTTTATATATTTTTAACATAATTATGAAAAATTGAAAATATTTGAGTAAAAAAAATTATTTTTTAATTATGAACACATTTTATGAAAAAAAATTAATTAAAATGAAATTTAAAAAATTTTTGAGATCGTAAAAATTTTTTTTAATTAATATTTAAGGAGATCCACGCAAAGTAGTCAAATTTTTGAAAGTAGTGAAATTATAAATTTAAATTTTCCCCTTAATAATTATGCAATTTTTTATTGCACAAAATTGTTCTATAGAAGCTAATTCATTAGAAATCATAAAAAAAGAGATTTTCAAGGGTACTCAACAAAATGGCGGCTGAAATTCTCGCGCCACAAAATGGCGGCTTGTAATACTAAGCGCGGCAAATTTAAAAGTGAATTTTAGAGAATATATTTCAAAAAGTGACAGAAGGGGATCCACGCAAAGTAGTCAAATTTTTAAATCTAGTGGAATTATCAATTTAAATTTTCGTTCAGAAAAAAAACATTTTTTATTACTGGTTTATTAAAATCGACTTAAAAAATAATTATTCAAGTTTTTATTGCATAAAATTGTTATATAAAAGGCTAATTCATCAGAAATAATAAAAAAAAAGAGATTGTCAATAGTATTCGACAAAATGGCGGCTGTAATTCCAGCGCCACAAAATGGCAGTTTGAAATACCAAGCGCGGCAAATTTAAAAGTGCCTGAAATTTTTAAATCTTCCTGAAAATTTTAAGATGTTTAACAAAAGTATTATTACGTATCATTTTTTTATAAATATTTTTTATACTATAAGGATACTTGAATCTCCTTAATGTTAAAATTTGTTCTAAATTTACTAAAAAATTATTTTTTAAATTGAAAATTAAAAAAAAATTCTAAAAGAAAATAATTTAAATTTTCAGACCATTAATTAATCTTAACTATGGAGTAATTATTTTTAACTTTACTCATTTATATTTTAATTAATTATATGCACTTTCATTCAATTATACTATTTAGAATTCGTCATATTTACATATATATTTTTAAAATTTTTACAAATTTATTTTGCAAAATATTTATTTCAAATAATATTATTTAAAAATTAATTAGTACAATACATTTTTTTTAAATAAATTTTTAAATTGACAAATTAAAAAATTAAAAAAATTTTTTTTTTTTTTCATAAGTACAAATACCATTTTAAATATCTTATAAATATATCCCGTAAGATCTTTAAGATCATTTGGCATTTATTAATTTTGAAAATTTTAATGAAATTATTTTAAATCGAATTATTTAATTATTTATTTTATTTATTTATAAATAAAATTAAATTCAGTCACTAAAACGTGACATAAAAAAAAAGTTTTAGAGTATAAAATAAAAAAAAGTGATTAATAATAAAAATGCGCAAAACTGTTACACGTGTTACGCGATCTCCCCGTTCCTCAGCTGTGCGTTTGCGATGATGCTACTGGTGCTGGTGGAGGTGTACCTGTAATTTCCATCCATCTACTCTCAAAGAAAGTTCGCATACCGTGCCCGGCTTTTCCCACTGGACTATCATCTTCATTGAATACTTCGCAATTAGTAAACATTTGTCTAACATCAGCGCAGAATTCATCGCGAGATTTATAACTATAAAAAAAAATTTTGAAGAAAAAAATAAAAAAAGTAACGTATAAAATAAATTTTATTTTTTTAATATTGGGTTAAGAAGTCAAATATTGATCTTAATTAATTGTAATTGAATTTTTAATGCGCTTTTAGAGTTATTTTTTTTTTTTAATAATGGAAATTTTAGTTTTTTAACTGATAAAATTTTCCTTAGAAGAAACTAAGATTGAAAAGATTAACACTAAGTTTTTGAAGAAAAAGTCATCAAATTTTTGGGTTGAATTTTAGATAGGAAGAAGAAACCAAATATTAACAAAATATTAGATAAAATTTATAATTTTTCAGAATTAGTCAAAAAATTTTTTTAGAATAAATTTGAAAAATTTATTCAATATTGAATTTTTCAGCAAAATTTTTAGCAAAACTTTGGATTTAATTCTATATTTATTCATTTAATTATCTATATTATTAAGAAAATGAAAAAAATTTTTTTTTCCAGGATACATAATTAAGAAATGACCTTGTATCTTGTTAACTATTGACATTTTTAAAGATATAAGCTCACTCCGAGACTACACTCATCGAGACCTTTCATTTGAGTACCCACATCAATTTTTTATATATTTTATATATTTATATATTCCACAAATACCATATATATATATATATATATATATATATATAAATATATATATATATATATATAAATATATATAAAATTCCATGTGATTACTTAAATGAAAGGTCTCGATGAGGGTAACATCAAAATGAGTTTATTTCTTAAAAAATGTGAATAATTAAGAAATGACATTGTATTTTGTAAACCATTGACATTTTTAAAGTTGTAAGCTCATCCCGGTGTTACACTCTTTAAGACCTTTCATTTGAGTACCCACATCAATATTTCTTATATTTTATATATTTATATATATTATATATATGTATATATGAAAAATATATAAAAAATGCGTCCGGGTACTCAAATGAAAGCTCTTGATGAGTGTAACATCAAAATGAGTTTATATTTTGAAAAATGTCAATAATTAAGAAATGATCTTGTATCTTGTAAACTATTGACATTTTTAAAGATATAAGCTCATTTTTATGTTACACTCATCGAGACCCTTCATTCGAATACCCACATCAATTTTTCATATATTTTATATATTTATGTATATTATATATATGTATATATAAAAATATATCAAAAATGTATGTGGGTACTCAAATGAAAGGTCTCGATGAGTGTAACATGAAAGTGAGCTTATATCTTAAAAAAATGTCAATAAATAAGAAATGATCTTGTAAACTATGGACATTTTTAAAGATATAAGCTCATTATTATGTTACACTAGAATTTAATTTGCGCGCGCCTAATATTTATTGTCATGATATATTTATGTGTCGTTTATGTATATTATATTCACTTTCAACCAATCAGAATGAGAATATTTATTTTCGACCAATCACAACACGAATAAATTGGTTTCACATACATTTCATTTCAATTTTATTATAGGACTCATCGAGACCCTTCATTTGAATACCCACATCAAATTTTCATATATTTTATATATTTATGTATATTATATATATGTATATATAAAAATATATCAAAAATGCATGTGGGTACTCAAATGAAAGGTCTCGATGAGCGTAACATCAAAATGAGTTTATATCTTAAAAAATGTCAACATGTAAGAAATTACCTTGAATCTTGTGAACTATTGACATTTTTAAAGATATAAGCTCACTCCGACATTACACTCTTCAAGACCTTTCCTTTGAGTACCCACATCAATTTTTCATATATTTTATATATTTATGTATATTATATATATGTATATATAAAAATATATCAAAAATGCATGTGGGTACTCAAATGAAAGGTCTCGATGAGCGTAACATCAAAATGAGTTTATATCTTAAAAAATGTCAACATGTAAGAAATTACCTTGAATCTTGTGAACTATTGACATTTTTAAAGATATAAGCTCACTCCGACATTACACTCTTCAAGACCTTTCCTTTGAGTACCCACATCAATTTTTCATATATTTTATATATTTATATATATTATATATATGTATATATGAAAAATATATTAAAAATGCATGTGGGTACTCAAATGAAAGCTCTCGATAATTGTAACATCATGATGAGCTTATATCTTTAAAATATATACTATATATATATGTAAATATGAAAAATATATCAAAAATGCATGTGGGTACTCAAATGAAAGCTCTTGATAATTGTAACATCGGGATGAGCTTATATTTTTGAAAATCTCAATATTCAAGAAAGTACAGTGCAATTTAACAAAAGTTAATCAATATTTGGATCCTTCACCCTAAACAATAAATGTTAATCAAATAATCTAAAACTTACTTAGAGTCCTGAAGTTTCTTCTTAATAGTACTCAAGTCCATAGGAGTCTTGATGATTTTTTTATAAGTTGGAAATTGTTTGGTGTTGACAGGTAGTAGAAACGGCCAAGCCTCGTCCTGTTGCTCCAACTGTTCAAGCAAAATTTTACAAGGCGCTAGCTCGCGTTGCTGCTTCTTAGTCAGATGCCTGTTGTTACCGGTCTCCTTACGTGGCGACGAAGCTGCTGAAGTTGGTGCTTCCTCTTTGGCATCCTCTACGTTCGTGTTTGACGCTGTCGAAGGCGTTGGACTACGACGCAAAACAATACAGACAACAGTTATTGCACAAATCTTGCGCCTGGCAAGGTGTGTACTGGCTTAAAAAAGCTTCGAGACCTTCCTTAGGTACGTTATTTTATTTTTAAAAATTTATCTTAAATTAATACAGTCCGGAGATGCCTGAGATCAAGTAATTACTTGTTTATGTCAACAATTAATTAATTAAAAATTTTAATTTATCGTAAATAAATAATTCGATTAACAAATTAAAATATTATTACATTTTACCGATAAATTCATTTTTTTGTATTATTTTTTTATTTTTTCATCTCAATAAAAATGCAAAAAGCATTAGATGATTAATTGCATTTTTAGCATCAATGTAGAAGATACGCCCTGCTAGTTAATATTTTCTTGTTGGTGAAGAAAATAGGCACTTGTTCGACGATAAGTATTATTATTATCACTTTCCGAAGTTGTCATTATATATTTTTAGAAGTTATATAATAGCACAATAGATGCAGAAGTGTTGAACAAGTTTCTTATTTTTGAAAAATTTATTTATTCAAATTTTTTTTTAAGCTTCTTATCCATTGCGCTCGTTAAATAATTATTAATTTGTTATGATTATTATTTTTAATATTAATGTGATTATTATTTTTATTGTTATGATTATTATTATTATTATTATTATTATTATTGTTTTATAAAAATTCTTAAGTAGCTTTTGAAGCTTCTTTTTTCTTATAAAACTTTTTTAATTAACGAGCTGACAAACTTGTTTTTTTTTTAAACGTTAATCACCTAGCGGGTGGATGATCAGAACTTTCACTGTCTTTGACGGTGCCTCCTCCTTTGGTATGACTCCTACGACTGCTGTTTCGCTTTTTAGGTTGCTTACTGTGACAATTTGAACAATACCACTTTCCTCTTGGCATCTATTGTAAATATTGTGGGTTTTAAATATTTATTGTTTTTATTAGTTTTATTAAGGGGTTATTTTGGGGGTCAAAAATTTTTTATAAACAATTAGAAAGCCGCTAGTTGCAGAATTGAGAAATGACCTTGTATCTTGAGAACTATTGACATTTTTAAAGATATAAGCTCATCCCGATGTTATTTATACTTATTGAGACCTTTCATTTGAGTACCCACATCATTTTTTTATATATTTATGTATTATATATATATATATATATATATATATATATATATATATATATATATATATATATATACATATATATGTATATATGAAAAATATATCAAATATGCATGTGGGTACTCAAATGAAAAGTCTTCATGAATGTAACATCGGGATGAGCTTATATCGTTAAAAATGTAAATAGTTAGGGAGGAACAGTGCAGTTTAACATAATTAAGAAATCACCTTGTATCTTCTGAAATATTGATATTTTTGAAGATATAAGCTCATTCTGATGTTACTCTCATTAAGACCTTTCATTTGAGTACCAACATCAATTTTTCATATATTTCATATATTTATATATATTATATATGTAAATATATTAAAAATATATCAAAAATGCATGTAGGTACTCAAACTAAAGTTCTTAATGAGTGTTACATTGGGATGAGCTTATATCTTTAAAAATGTCAATAGTTAAGAAGGTACAGTGCAATTTACGATAATTAAGATATGACTTTATATCTTATGAACTATTGACATTTTTAAAAATATAAGTTCATCCCAATGTTACACTTATCAAGACCTTTCATTTGAGTACCCACATCAATTTTTTATATATTTACATATATTATATATATAAATATATTAAAAATATATCAAAAATGCATGTGGGTACTCAAATGAAAGGTCTTGATGAGTGTAACATTGAGATGAGCTTATATCTTTAAAAATGTCAATAGTTAAGGAAGTACAGTGCAATTTAACATCATTAAAAATGACCTTGTATCTTGTGAAATATTGACATTTTTGAAGATATAAGCTCATTCTGATGTTACTCTCGTTAAGACCTTTCATTTGAGTACCCACATCAATTTTTCATACATTTTATATATTTATATATATATATTATATATATATATTATATATATATATATATATATATAGCAGCATATATATATATATATATATATATATATATATATATATATATATATATATATATATATATATATATATATTAAAAATATATCAAAAATACATGTGGATACTCAAATGAAAGCTCTTGATGAGTGTAGCATCGGGATGAGCTTATATCTTAAAAAATATCAATAGTTAGGAAAGTACAGGACATTTTAACGAATATCTTGTAAACTATTGACATTTTTAGAGATATAAGCTCACCACGACATTACGCTCTCTGAGATCTTTCATTTGAGTACCCACATCAATTTTTCATATATTTATATATATTATATATGTATATGTATTAATGAAAAATATATCAAAAATGCATGTGGGTACTCAAATATAAGCTCTTGATAATTGTAACATCAGGATGAGCTTATATCTTAAAAAATGTCAATAATTAAGAAAGTACAGTGCAATTTTTGGTGAAAATTTTCAGCTTACTAAAAAGACTTTTAAACTACAAAACAAAATGGTCTTTAAACACTTTTTAACTACAAAAATGTCAATTAAACTATTCTCAAAAATAAAATACCTTTTTTAAATTTTTTTACAATATTTTTGAATATACTCACTTTTAAAAAATGCAAAAAAAAAATAAATTAAGAAAGTGTAAAGTAAAATAACCCCTTGAATATTAAAATTTAATTTAATTAAATAGTACTTACCTTCGGCATCACAGGATTATGACAGTCAGTATGATAAGCCCTTGGACAAAGTTCACAGAGAACTAAATTTTTTCCAATTCTTTTACCACATACTAAGCAATTTCTTTCACCGGTTGCTTTATTCATACACTCGTGACAATACCTTATGAAAAGAAATAACAATTAATAATTAAAAATAATTAAACAATTAACAATTTTTGCAATTTTAAAATAAATCCTTCAAATTTTTAATATTACGACAAAAATATTAGTCCCATCAAAAAATTTATGAAATAAAAATCATTCAAAATTTTTCTATATAAATCTTCTTTATGTATTTTTCAAAAGTAAAATTTTTTATTATAAAAAAATTTGAACTTTTGATGATAAATTTTAATTTTGGAATTACAGCAAAAATATTGATTTTTTTTTTTTAAATTATAAGAGACATTTTTTTTATAATATAAAAAATTCGAATTATTTAATATAAATTATTTTGAATTTATCGCTATATAATCTTTATGAATTTTATTTTTGGAGATATTTTTTTTTAGAAAATTAAATTCTGAACTTCTGTTTCAAAAATTTTTTTTAGGATCAATATTTTTGCCTTAATATTAAATTTTTTTTTTTTTTTTTTTTTTTTGCAAAAATCTTGGCGATATTAATCAATAAAAAATAATTTTTTTACTAACCAATCACCATCAGGAATATTTTCCATTTTCGGACGGAAGCAGTAAGTATGATAGCCGCGATCACACCCATCACAAAGCAACAATTGATCTTCATTATCACCACTATGACAAAATTGACAATTCTGTAACAATAAAATTCTTAGTGGACAGAAAAAAAAAGTAAAAAATTACATAAATTATTTATTAAAACTCAGATCGCTGTTCGACTTCTCACTCATAGAAAATTTAAAGCAAATGGAATAGGTAGATGATATATTGAGATATTTATATAAAAGGATATGTTGTGTGTTAGCTTTGTTAGTGTTTAGTTATAAAGGGTGTATTTAAAGGAAAATGATACGGATCTGTTAGTTAAGTTAGTACGAATACCCACAGAGCTTTGAGAAGTGGTCAATAGTTGATTGTATTGATTTGTAGCTTTGAGTGAGACGGAGCGATTTCGTAGTTTTATGGAGACAGAGTTTCTAGCTGGTGTTAAACTCACAGCCTTCATGATGCTTTTGTCCCAAGCGATGCTGGCTTCAAGCATGTAGAGTGCCATTGCCAATTGAGCAGATGTATGAGCTCGTGCTGTTGCCTCGCGCCAATTATTCAATCCTCGAGGTGTTGTTTCTTCCGGGGGTGGATGAGATGACGCATTGTCCGCTGAATTTGAATTTGCATTCGCAGCTGCTGCTTGCTCTGCTTTTAGGGCCGCTAGATTTGGGTCACCGGTGCTGAACAATAATTAAAATTATATATTTACAAAAAAAATTTAATTGAGATTGAAGGTAGATTTCGAAGAAATTAATTATGTTTATTTTTTTCAATATGGTAAAAGACCCAATTATTGACACCCTAAATTATTTTTAAATATATTTAATTATCTGTGATAAGAATAACTATCATATAAATTTTTATTTCTAATTAATTAAAAAATTGAAAAAAATTACTCAGTTCAAAATATTAAATATTAATTATTAAAAAATAAAAGCACCAGATCAAACCTTATAAATGTTTATTTCCTTATCAACTTTGATAAGAAAAGCATTTTTTTAAATGCTGTATAAATTAATTTCTTCGTCTAATAATATGATCTTTTTTTTTTTTTTTAATTAACAATATATGAAAAATTTATAAAATTGAATAATCGAAATTAATTGTTTCCTTAGTAATATTTAAATAATGGGTGTCAATAACTAGTTGATAATTTTTAAGTTGAATCTCATATTGACAGCCATTCGACAGCGCTAAGACGCCTTTTTTTACTTTAATCTAAAAAATTTACTGTAAGAGTTTGAACTCTTCTGATTCAATAAATTATTTATAAATTAATTTTTATATTTTTAAAAGTAATTAATCATTTAGGGAAATTATTATTAATAAACTTTAATAAAATTGATTACTTAATAATAAGTTTCGATAAATAAGAATAAGCAGATGATTCTAGGCATGCGCAGTATGGGTGTCAATAATTGGGGCTAAGGTATGTCAATAATTAGATCAATCAGCTTTTTAACCTGCCAATAATTGGTGTATTCGGATACTCTATTTAATTATTTAAAATTAATGAGTAAATATCAGTGATTATCATTTTAAAAAAAGAAATTGATTAGTAAAAACATTACTTGAGACATTACCACAAACAAAATTCAACGATATTGATATTTGATTGCTTAAAAAAAATCAAATCATAACTTTGTCTCTTATAGTGTCAGTAATTGGGGCTTTTATCTTAGAAATAAATAAAATTTTGCTTTATAAAATAATTAATTTTGTTAAATTGCACTGTACTTTCTTAACTATTGACGTTTTTAAACATATAAGCTCATCCCGATGTTACACTCATCAAGAGCTTTCATTTGAGTACCCACATGTACTTTTGATGTATTTTTCATATATACATATATATGATATATATAAATATATGAAAAATTGATGTGGGTATTCAAATGAAAGGTTTTAAAGAGTGTAATGTCGGGGTGAGTTTATATCGTTAAAAATGTCAATAGTTTACAAGATACAATGTCATTTCTTAATTACTGACATTATTTAAGATATAAACTCATCTTGATGTTATACTTATTGAGACCTTTCATTTAAGTACCCACATGGCATTTTTTATATATTTTATATATATGGTATTTGAGAAATATATAAATATATAAAATATATGAAAAATTGATGTGGGTACTCAAATGAAAGGTCTCAATGAGTGTAACATCAGGATGAGTTTATATCTTTAAAAACATCAATAGTTCTCAAGATACAATGTCATTTCTTAATTATTGACATTTTCTAAGTTATAAACTCATTTTAAAGTTACACTCATCAAGACCTTTCATTTGAGTACCCACATGCATTTTTGATATATTTTTAATATATATGCATATATATAATATATATAAATATATGAAAAATTGATGTGGGTACTCAAATGAAAGCTCTTAACGAGTGTAACATCAAAATGAGCTTATATCTTTAAAAATGTCAATAGTTCACAAGATATAATGTCATTTCTTAAATATTGACATTTTTCAAGATATAAACTCATTTCGATGTTACACTCATCAAGACCTTTTATTTGAGTACCCACTTACATCTTTTATATATTTTTCATAAATACATATATATATATATATAAATATATAAAATATATGAAAAAATTGATGTGGGTACTCAAATGAAAGTCTTAACGAGTGTAACATCAAAATGAGCTTATATCTTTAAAATGTCAATAGTTCACAAGATATAATGTCATTTCTTAAATATTGACATTTTTTCAAGATATAAACTCATTTCGATGTTACACTCATCAAGACCTTTCATTTGAGTACCCACTTACATCTTTTTATATATTTTTTCATAAATACATATATATAATATATATAAATATATAAAATATATGAAAAATTGATGTGGGTACTCAAATGAAAGCTCTTAACGAGTGTAACATCAAAATAAGCTTATATCTTCAAAAATGCCAATAGTTCTCAAGATACAAGGTAATTTCACTAAAAAAAACCCGATTTAAACTATCCTAGACACAAATTTTTATTCTCGTTATTAACTATTAATAAACTTACTTTCCTCCCAAATAAATATTCTTTAAAATTCAACAAACTAAATAATTGTCTTCAAATAAATTAAATTATTAATATTTAATAAATCCTTCTATTATGGAGTCCCTTATTATTACCCTATGAACTATTAGGTTGCATAAAAAAAATAACTAAAAATTCCCCGAAAATTACCTTTTTTTAAAAAAAAAAAAAAAAAAATAACTTACCAAACACCTAAAGGTGGTTTCAAATATCGCCTCTCAATAGCAGCTTCAAGCGATAGCAATCTCTGCCTGGCCTGCTCAACCGCCGTAACCTTCTCCATCTCATTAAGTTTTTCAATTTCATCAGCCTCCTCGCTGCCAGACCTCGGCGGCAACTTCCACCCTTTGACCTGCATACTAGCATTCGCAACCTTATCCTCCAGCGCTTCCACCTGTTCCAGTAACTGCGCATCAACCCTCAACGCAGTGGATTCACTCCACTCCCCAGGATCATCAGGCCTAGGCACCTGACTCTCATCTTCCCCCTCAGTGTGCAAATCAGTCGCGGAAGTATTCCCCGGGTCAACATAAATCTTCCCCGTAACCGCAAGAAAAGATTCCATAGTCGCCCAAGTAGTGCGCTTCAATTCCTTCTCACGGACCCCACGAGAGTGCAAATGCTCCAACAGTTCTTGAAAAGTATCAACATCAGTAATCCTCCACCAGCCATATCTCAAATCTTCAAGCACCGGCTTAGCTTCTCCAGGCTGCGGTAGTCCATGAACCTTCAAGTACTCCAACTGCGCCGCTTCATCTTGAGTTAGAATCAACGGAGCTGGACTTTCACACCTTTCATAACCCGGGCTAGCTGGTGGCGGGAAAATTGGAATTTTTAATTCAGTAGGCTCAGCTATTCCAAAAATTTGCTTTGTACTAGGCCCAGGCTTGTCACAAGTTTCACGAGGTAAGATTGAGAACCAAGGCATCTCTCCATTTTCTACTGTTATAAAACTTCCATTGTGATCTTTGCCGTTTAATAAACTATTATTAAATTTGTCACCATTAGGCATTTCTAATTTATCCTGTTTAATTAATTTAGAAATTTCTTGATCTTCCATTTTATCTTTTTCTTCTTTAATATCTTCAACAATTTCTTGTTTTATTTCTTCACTAACAATTGTTTTATCATCTTCATTTTTAACCTCACTTTTTTCATTCTTAACCTCAGCATCAGAATTTTCCATAGCTTCAATTTTAACATCATCTTCTTTCTTAACCTCATTTTCTCCACTCTTAATATTTTTATCTTCACAATCTTTATCTTCAATTTTATCAACCTCCATTTTGTCATCATTTTTCTCCTCTTCTTTATCCTTCCATTTTTCATCTAACTCAGCTTGCAAATCCAAAATTTCAGGTTCAGCACTTTCCATAGCTTCAACAAAAATCCCTCCAGCACACGGTAACTCCCAATATCTTCTCCAATATCTATCCTGTCCAAAAACATGAGCCCTTAATTGCTTCGAAGAACTATTCAACTTCTGCAACTGTTCTTCAGATTGTTTCAATAATTTATCCAATTTCTTCCCTAATTCTTCTCCAGATAAATTTTTATCTTCTTCTTCTTCAGGTTGAGTTCCTTCACTTTCATTTTCTGACATATCTTCTACCTCATCTTCATGATTTTCTTCATTAGTTGCTACAGAAGTCTCAACAGATGGCGCTGGAGTCGCAGTTCCAACAGATGGCGCTGTAGTCGCCGTTCCAACAGATAGCGCTGTGGTCGCTGTTCCAACAGATGGCGCCGTAGTCACAGCCCCAACAGATGGCGCTGTAGTCACAGTTCCAACAGATGGCGCTGTTGTCGCAGTTCCAACAGATGGCGCTGTTGTAGACGGCGCTGTTACTGTAGAAGAAGAAGAAGAAGTATTATTTTCTTCATCATTACCTTCCTTCTTTTCAATAGTAATCATATCTCCAGTTTTATTAACAATAACCCCAACAGCTTCCATTCTAACCTTCCGACTATGCAATTGTCTTAATTTTCTTATCTTAGTATCCAAAACAAACCTTTCTTTTTTCAATTGCGCAACAGTTTCTAAGCTACCTTCAATTTGTTTAATCACAGCTTTGTTCTGCAATAATTCATTACAAAGAAATCCAAGCATTTGCGCTTTATGAGTTGGATTTAAAGCTAAAAATGGTTTGTCTCTCAGTCTTTCAGACATTTTCCAAGTTTCATTATTATGCAGGTGCTCGTAAAATTGAGCATTTTTACCGGAAGGTGTAGAAGGAAAATCACCGCCATTTTGGTGATGATCAGCGAATCTCTTATCGCGTTCTCGCTCCAAACAAACTCCAGTTAGGGCTTTAACCTCTCCAGTCGCGTTAGCGTAAAGATAAATTCGTAAAACTTCACTTATATTTGCGTGAGTTATGTCAGCTTGTCGTAAACTCTGACCTAGACCGGTAGTGTGTCGAGCTGGTTGGGGAATCCCAGGATCTTCTATTGCGCAGACCAACAAATGAGTCATTACCGATAGGATTTCTTCCTCGGCTTCTTCGTCGTTTAATAGAGCCAATTGGAGGCTTTTTAGGCTGGGCAAGGATTCCATATCGAAGCCTAGGGTCTCTCCGAAGTTGTGTAAAAATTCGAAGACCATTACTATCTCGGCGAAAGCTTCTCCTGAGAGTTTTAAACCGGGGATTCGCTTTAATTCCGGTAGAGGGCGGTGATCGGTTAGTTCCATGTCTTCTACTGGCTTGCGAATTTGTTCTACTAATTCTAACTCCATTTTTCTTTGCTCAGCGCGCTTTTCTTTGGTAGCGATTCGCTCCGCTCGCGCTTCTAAACGCTTCTTCTCACGCTCTTCCATCCTACGGCGGTTCTCCAGCGCACGGATCAGGGTCATGTGTTGACGTCTTCGTTCACGTTCCTAAACAATAATTTTTTTTATCGTTAAAATTATTCTTAAATAAAAATTTTATTTTGTTATTTATTATTTTTTTAATGAAAATTAAGTTAGCCGACATTAAAAAATTATTTTTAAAAAATTTGAAAAGCAAGCTTGCAGTCACTACGTGACTGCCGTAGTGTACTTTCTTTAATATTGATAAGCTCATAAAGATGTTACACTCATCAAGAGCTTTCATTTGAGTACCCGCATGCATTTTTGATATATTTTTCATATATACATGTATATAATATATATAGATATATGAAATATATGAAAAATTGATGTGGGTACTCAAATGAAAGGTCTCAAAGAGTGTAATGTCAAGATGAGCTTATATCTTTAAAAATTTCAATAGTTCACAAGATATCTCTTAAATTGCACTGTACTTTCTTAAATATTAAAGTTTTTAAAGATGTAAACTCATCCCGATGTTACATTCATCAAGAGCTTTCATTTGACTACCTACAAGCATTTTTGATATATTTTTTATATATACATATATATAATATATATATAAATATATGAAAAATTGATGTCGGTACTCAAATGAAAGGTCTCATAGAGTGTAATGTCAAGATGAGCTTATATCTTTAAAAATTTCAATAGTTCACAAGATATCTCTTAAATTGCACTGTACTTTCTTAAATATTGAAGTTTTTCAAAATGTAAACTCATCCCGATGTTACATTCATCAAGAGCTTTCATTTGAGTACCTACATGTATTTTTGACATATTTTTCATATATACATATATATATAATATATATAAATATATGAAAAATTGATGTGGGTACTTAAATGAAAGGTCTCAAAGAGTGTAATGTCGGGGTGAACTTACATCTTTGAAAATTTCAACAGTTCTCAAGATATCTATCAAATTACACTGTACTTTTTGAAATATTGATCTTTTTAAAAATATAAGCTTATCCTGACGTTACACTCATCAAGAGCTTTCATTTGAGTACCCACATGAATTTTTGATATATTTTTCATATATACATATATATATTATGTATAAATATATGAAATATATGAAAAATTGATGTGGGTAATCAAATGAAAGGTCTCAACGACTGTAATGTCAGGGTGAGACTATATCTTTAAAAATTTTAATAGTTGACAAGATACAACCCTATTTTTTAATTATAAGTGCAAATTCGTTTTAATTCAATAATTAAAAATTAAAAACGTCAGCTAACTTTAGTATTATATATTATTAAGAGTCATTCGTGAAACCATGAGAAAAAAAAATAACACCGTGCATTAAAACAAACCAAAAGTCACCACTGAAAATAAACCAACACCATTAATTTATAAAAAATAAATTATAAAGTAAAAGTGAAAAATAAAAATTATTCGCCGTTAATAAATTTATGTAAATAATTTATTAAATAATAAATAAGCTGAAAATGAATAATGCGTGTGGTGTTAAATATTTAAAACTAAATTTTTTAAAATTAAATGGATTAATTTAGTTAAATTACTTAATTTAGTAGATTGTTATTTTTTGCAGTTTTTATTATTAAATAATGCATATAAATATTCTTTTATTTTGGATTTTTAATGTGAAAGGTATGAAACATACCAGCTCGACGGTGTAAAGCATCTCTCGTTGCTTGCTCAGCTCCTGCATGTACATCTGCAGCACAAAACAATCCATTCTACCAGTGCTTACAAGTCCCTGATTCTTTTATTTATTGTATTTACTATTATCCATTTTCTTAAATTTATAACTATAGCTAAATCAATTTTTTAAATTATTCTAGAGACGATATAGATACTCTTAGAAAGAGATAGAACACTCTATAGAGACATTCAATCCACATTAATCATAAAAAATAATTAATTTATAAATTTCATTTCAATTACACTGATAAAAAGATTTTTTTTATCGAACATAAGACCAATTTTTAGTGAAAATTTTTCTTTAAATAAAATTTTTAATTATTAGGTACAATAAAAAAAATTTAATATGTTTTCTGTAGGCATAGTAATCTTTATATATATATATATATATATATATATATATATATATATATATATATATATATATATATATATATATATATATATATATATATATAAAATATATAAAAAAATTCATGTAGGTATTCAAATAAAAGGTCTCGATGAATGTAACATCAAAATGATCTTATATTTAGAAAAATGTTAATAATTAAGGAATAACTATTGTATTTCGTTTACTCATGATGTTTTTAACGATATAAGCTCATCCCGATGTTACACTCATTAAGACCTTTCATTTGAGTACCCACATCAATTTTTCATATATTTTATATATTTCATGAATATCATATATATATATGATAAATAAAATATATGAAAAGTGCATGTGGGTATTCAAATGAAAAGTCTCGATAAGTATAACATCAGAATGAGCTTATATCTTAATAAATGTCAATAATTAAGAAATTCCATTGTATTTTGTGAAATATTGACATTTTTAAAGATATAAGCTCATCCCGATGTTACACTCATCGAGACCTTTCATTTGAGTACCCGCATGCATTTTTGATATATTTTTCATATATACATATATATAATATATATAAATATATGAAGAATTGATGTGGGTACTCAAATGAAAGGTCTCGATGAGTGTAACATCGGGATGATCTTATATCTTCAAAAAGGTCATAAGTTGACAAGATACAATGTCATTTCTTAATTATTGACATTTTTTAAGATATAAACTCATTTTAATGTTACACTCATCGAGACCTTTCATTCAAGTACCCACATGGCATTTTTTTATATATTTTATATATATGGTATTTGTGGAATATATAAATATATAAAATATATGATAAATTGATGTGGGTACTCAAATGAAAGCTCTTAATAAGTGCAATATCGGGATGAGCTTATATCTTTAAAAATGTCAGTAGTTCTCAAGATACATAATTTCCTAACTTCCCAATTTTTTTTTTAACTTTCAATTTTCTTCGCGGCGTTAAAAATCCTTTTATTAGTGTATAATTAAAAGAATCATCCTATCAATAATTGATAGCAGTAATTAATAATAAAAAAACTCCTGATATTAATATATAAATTTAAAATAAATTTTTTCACGAGTAAAAATGAGTCCGTGAAAAATCTAGTGACAGAAGCAATGAAATGCACATCTATCTACCACACACTAAATATTAAATATAAACCTGTCAAAAAACAAATTTATATATTATTAAAATAAAAATTCATACCTGCTCCTTCAACATTACTGCTTGCTGTCTTTTAAGCTCACGCTCCTATTAAGAAATAAATAATTAATAATTAAAAAAAAATTTTTTTTAAATACAAACTTTAGTAATAATTAATAATTAACCTGTTGCTTTCGTTGTTGTTCCTCTAAACGAATTTTTTCAACTTCTTCTTGGCGTTTTTTCCTCGCCTAAAAAATATTGATGCAATTTTTTACTAATATTGATGTAATTTTAATTTTAAAAAATTAATTATTAATCCGTTTTTTTAATAAATATATATATATATATACTAGTCACGATGAAATTAAAAAAAAAAAAAGCATGGCAAATATTAACCAAGAAAAATTAAATGATAAAATTTTAATTATAAAAAATTATTTATTTTTTTTTTTTTTTTTTTTTAAGTAATAAATTATTTCTGCAATTAAATAATAAATTAACAAGCTCTTGTTATTTTTAATTCAATAATTTACCTGGTTTATACTTGCCATTTTGAAGCTACTCTTTTTCAATAGTGCTGTGAGCCTGTAAAAGCTGAAAACTCACGTTTACGAGAAGTCGAAAGTCTAAGTTCGTGCGGTTCGATCGCGTTTTGTGCTATTTATATTTTTTTTAATTTTTTAACTCACACCTTACTATAAAATTAATTTTTTTTTTTTTTTTTTTTTTTTTTTTTTATAATTATTAATTATTTTTTTTTTTCTATTTTTAATTTTTTTAAGCAATCACCAGTAAGTTTAATCCATAGAAAAGCAATGGATCTCATACTAGGACAAGTAAAATCTTTGGCTACATTTAAGTACTTAAACCTCTTCAATAGTTAATTATTATTTATTTAAAAATTTTAAAATAGAAGATTATAAAAGATGAATTCAATGTTATAAGTTGTAAATAGTCCCAGAAAAATATAAACATGCATTTAAATTACTTTTGAGAGAAAAAATTATTTTTTTTTCTACTCCTGACATTTTTTTCAAAATAAATTGGTTGATAAAAAAAACTTATTGAAAGTAAAAAATACAACAATTGATTAAATAATTTAATTTTAAATTGAATTTAAAAGAAAAAATAAATTAATAATTAAAACAATATTTTTTAATATAAATTTTGTTAAAAAATCATAAAAATTTATATTTTTTAAATTTATAAATTCGATTTTTTTACTTGAAATTTTTTTTTAATATTTAAAAAATTTATTTTTTTATTTTAAAACAAAAAATTATCAAAATTTAAATTAAATATAATAATTAGAAATAAAAATTGATTAATTTATAAAAATAAAAATCAATATTATTATTATGTTTAATTTATTAACAATTATTTTTGTTTTAAGCTTTTAAAAATTAGAAAAAAAAATTGATTAAAATTTTTTTTTTTAATTATTTGATTTTGAATTTTAAGAGAAGAAATAAATCAGTTAAAAAAAATTTTTAAATGTGTTCCGTTGAAAAAACGCCAAAAGTTTTTTATTTTAATATTTAATTACTTTATTTTATTTAATTTTAATTTATAAATGAAATTTATTACTTGAAATTTTTTTATAATATTTAAAAAATTGATTTTTTTATTTAATATAAAAAAATTAGGAAAATTTGTAATTAAATAGAATAATTAAAATAAAAAATTATTTAAAAGAAGAAAAAAAATGAATTTTAATTTTTATTAATTTTGAATTTTAAGAGAAGCAATTAATCAGTTAAAAATATTTTTTTAATGTGAATCTTGTTAAAAAAACTGCAAAAATTTATTATTTCATTATTAAATTAATAAATTTAATTTATAAACTTAATTTATTACCTAAAATTTTTTTATAATATTTAAAAAATTAATTTTTTCATTTTATATTAAAAAATTAGGAAAATTTCTAATTAAAATAAAAATTTATTAAATTATTAAAATATTTTAAATAAAAATCAATATTAATATGATATTTAATTTATTAACAATTATTTTTGTTATTATGAATATAAATTGAGATTTTTTAAAATAAAAAGCTTTTAAAAGTTATAAAAAAAATTAATTTTTAATTTTTATTGAAATTATTTGATTTTTAATATTAAAAGAAAGTTAAAAAAATTTTTTTAATATAAATTAAAAAAAAAACTACAAAAATTAATTATTTTTATTTGTAAATTAAATTTACTACTTAAAATTTTGTTTAAAAAATTAATTTTTTAATTTATTAACAAAAAATGAAAATACATTTAATTTACAATAAAATAAAAAAAAAATTTTATTATATTATAAAAAAAAAAAAAATATTTATAAATTAATGCCAGGAGTGAGAAACAATTAAAAAAGAAAATTTGAATATATATATATTTTTTTTTTCCAAACGAGCAAGAACATTGAAACATAAATCTCTTAAAGTGAATGAATAAAAAATATTTAAATATTAAGATATCATGCAGAAATAGCTAAGCAATGAATTTGTGAATGCACAACTAATAAATCGATGATACGATATTTAAAGCAATCAAAAGAGAATTAAAGATATAAAATTGATATTGACAGTTAATACAATAAACCCTTCGATTTTTTTTAAACATAAAAATAAAAATAAAAAAAAACGATAGCACGCTTAAATTTAAGATATATAAAAGAACAAGAAACATACTTCAAAACGAATAATTTGTTTTGCTTGTTTCATCAAGAGAGTACTCTTGTATCAAGGCATGCTGGATAATCATTTATTATTTAGCTAGCTGTTATACATAGTGACAGGAGAAGTTATAGGCAAAAGGAAAGTATTGTGGCAGATTTTATTTCTTTAAGAATTTTTTTTTTTTTTTTTTTTTTGGTAAATGGTTATTACTTCCTCTTTTCTCATTTACATTTATTTCCCTTTCTTCCTAAAAATCCTGATTGTGTTTTTCTTTATTTTAATAAACAAGTTCGAGCTGCACGATAGCGTATCGACATTCCCATTTTTTATAATATTGTATTAAATAATATAACATAATATTTATATTTGTATTTTTTATATAATTTTGTGTGCATTGTGTAAACTAATTCAAGTGAATTTTATTTTTTTTATAGATAATTTCTACTGTTAATAAATGGTTTAAAAAAAAAGATATAAATTATATATATCTTATTTTTTTACACTGATGAAAAAATAAATTTATTTAGGAATTTTCAAAATTTTTAAATATTAATTATTAAATTAATTTAATTTTAAATAAAGGTATTTATTTTACCGATTGAAGATAATTTTTCAATAATTATCAACTGTCGGTATACAATTTTTTAAATCAAGAACATCAAAACCAAGGGAAGAAAGGTATTCTGGTCTAGAAATTAGAAAAAATAAATTTTTTTTCCATATTTTCAAAGCTGAACTCTTTAAAAATATGTCTTATATATTAATATAGCCAATAAAGTATAATCATTTTGATAAAATTATAACAGATCAATCTTATAAAAATTTAAGAAGAAAAAGAGGTAAATTTTTTATAAATATGAAATTAGTGTCAATATTAAATTTATAAATTAAAAATGAAAAGTATTATTTTTTATAAAATAATTTTAATTGGTTTTTAATTTATTAATATTTATTATATTTATCAACATTACTTCTTTGATCTTTTAAATATCAATTTAAAAATATAATTTTAAAATTATTATTCTAGAAAATTATTAAGTTTTAATAACATTATCTGTTGTAATTATTAATCATTAATTATTAAATAAAAATTTTTAGATGAAAAAAACTTTACTCAAATTTTTTAATTATTTTTTTCTTGAAACTGGTTTTTTTAAAACTCAACTAAGAATTTTTCGAGTTCTACTGAACCGAATAATTTGAAATTTAGTGTAAGTCTTCTTTATAGACCTCTCTATCTTATAATCTTTAAAAACGTCAATAGTTAAGGAAGTAAAATGTAATTTAATAAATATCTTCTGAACTATTGAAATTTTTAAAGATATAAGCTCAGCCTGACATTAAACTCTTTGAGACTTTTCATTGGAATACCCACATCAATTTTTCATATATTTCATATATTTATAAATATTATATTTATGTATATATAAAAAATATATTAAAAATGCATGTGGGTACTCAAATAAAAGCTCTTGATGAGTGTAACACTAGGATGAGCTTATATCTTAAAAAATGTCAATAAGTAAGAAATGAAATTTTATCTTGCTAACTATTGACATTTTTAAAGATATAAGCTCATCTTGATATTACACTCATCGAGACCTTTCATTTGAGTACCCACATCAATTTTACATATATTTCATATATTTATAAATATTATATTTATGTATATATGAAAAATATATTAAAAATGCATGTGGGTACTCAAATGAAAGCTCTTGATGAGTGTAACACTAGGATGAGCTTATATCTTAAAAAATGTCAATAAGTAAGAAATGAAATTTTATCTTGCTAACTATTGACATTTTTAAAGATATAAGCTCATCTTGATATTACACTCATCGAGACCTTTCATTTGAGTACCCACATCAATTTTACATATATTTCATATATTTATAAATATTATATTTATGTATGTATGAAAAATATATTAAAAATGCATGTGGGTACTCAAATAAAAGCTCTTGATGAGTGTAACACTAGGATGAGCTTATATCTTAAAAAATGTCAATAAGTAAGAAATGAAATTTTATCTTGCTAACTATTGACATTTTTAAAGATATAAGCTCATCTTGATATTACACTCATCGAGACCTTTCATTTGAGTACCCACATCAATTTTACATATATTTCATATATTTATAAATATTATATTTATGTATGTATGAAAAATATATTAAAAATGCATGTGGGTACTCAAATGAAAGCTCTCGATGAGTGTAACATCGGGATGAACTTATATCTTGAAAAATGTCAACAATTAAGAAATGACATTGTATCTTGAGAACTATTGACATTTTTAAAGATATAAGCTCATCTTGATATTACACTCATCGATACCTTTCATTTGAGTACACACATCAATTTTTCATATATTTCATATATTTATAAATATTATATTTATGTATATATAAAAAATATATTAAAAATGCATGTGGGTACTCAAATGAAAGCTCTTGATGAGTGTAACACTAGGATGAGCTTATATCTTAAAAAATGTCAATAAGTAAGAAATGAAATTTTATCTTGCTAACTATTGACATTTTTAAAGATATAAGCTCATCTTGATATTACACTCATCGAGACCTTTCATTTGAGTACCCACATCAATTTTACATATATTTCATATATTTATAAATATTATATTTATGTATGTATGAAAAATATATTAAAAATGCATGTGGGTACTCAAATGAAAGCTCTCGATGAGTGTAACATCGGGATGAGCTTATATCTTAAAAAATGTCAGCAATTAAGAAATGACATTGTATCTTGAGAACTATTGACATTTTTAAAGATATAAGCTCATCTTGATATTACACTCATCGATACCTTTCATTTGAGTACACACATCAATTTTTCATATATTTCATATACTTATATATATAACATATATATATATATATATATATATGTATTGGGGTGGCCCAAAAAAACTGACTATTTTTTTTTTTTGAGTCTCGAGTGAAAAAATGTTAGTTTTTGATGTTTTAAAAGCCCTCACCAAAGGACAGCTCAAAAAAAAATTTTTAAGAGGTCACTCCAAATTTTTTAAAATTTCAAAAATCGTCAAAAATCGAACTTTTTTTTTTTTTAATTTTTTTTCTCGTTACGATATAATTTTATAGACTAAAAAAAAATAAGTTTCTGAAAATTTCAGTTCAAAATTTAAATTTTGAAAGGTTGCTCATAATTTTTTTCAATTTATTAGTGCATTAGTTTAGATTTTTTCGAGCGACCTTTTACAATTCGAATTAAAATTCCATGCATTTTTTTTTTTTTTATTCAGTACCATAATCGATAAAAATACATCACGAGATGAACTAAAAATCAAGCATAATACAGAAAAAATAATTTTTTTTAATTTAATAATTTTAATTAATAAACTTCCAAGCGTGGATTCGAATCCCAAGCTGGTCTTAGAAACCAGCTTGGTTGAGATTTGACCTTGCCGCGTAGGTTAAGATTTTTTCAAACCAAAAAGACCCCAACGTACCACTCCCAACACTTAAAGTCGACGATATGACTAATTAAAGAAAAAAAAAAAAATTATGAGCAACCTTTCAAAATTTAAATTTTGAACTGAAACTTTCAGAAACTTATTTTCTTTTGGTCTATAAAATTATACCGTAACGAGAAAAGAAATTAAAAAAAAAAAAATTCGATTTTTGACGATTTTTGAAATTTTAAAAAATTTTGAGTGATCTCTTAAAAAATTTTTTTTGAGCTGTCCTTTGGTGAGGACTCTTAAAACATCAAAAACTAACATTTTTTCACTCGAGACTCAAAAAAAAAAATAGTCAGTTTTTTTGGGCCACCCTAATATGTATATAACGAAAATATATCAAAAATGCATGTGGGTACTCAAATGAAAGCTCTTGATGAGTGTAACATCGGGATGAGCTTATATCTTTAAAAATGTCAATAGTTAAGAAAGTACAGTGCGATTTAACAAAATTAATTATTTAATAAAGCAAAATTTTATTTATTTATAAGGTAAAAGCTCTAATTATTGACACTATAAGAGACAATGTTATGATTAGATTTTTTTTTAAGCAATCAAACATCAATATCGTTGAATTTTGTTTGTGGTAATGTCTCAAGTAATATTTTTACTAATCAATTTCATTTTTTAAAATGATAATCACTGATATTTACTAATTAATTTTAAATAATTAAATAGATTATCCGAATACACCAATTATTGGCAGGTTAAAAAACTGATTGATCTAATTATTGACATACCTTAGCCCCAATTATTGACACCTATACTGCGCATGCCTAGAATCATCT
This sequence comes from Cotesia glomerata, assembly GCF_020080835.1. Classification (NCBI taxonomy): domain Eukaryota; kingdom Metazoa; phylum Arthropoda; class Insecta; order Hymenoptera; family Braconidae; genus Cotesia; species Cotesia glomerata. The sequence goes on along the minus strand of NC_058163.1, from coordinate 182,868 downwards.
GCTTAGTCTTATTTATCCAAACTTATTATTAAGTAATCAATTTTTTAAAGTTTATTAATAATAATTTTCATTAATGATTGATTACTTTTAAAAATATAAAAATTAATTTAAAAATAATTTATTGAATCAGAAGAGTTCAAACTCTTACAGTTAATTTTTTCGATTAAAGTAAAAAAAAGGCGTCTTAGCGCTGTCGAATGGCTGTCAATATGAGATTCAACTTAAAAATTATCAACTAGTTATTGACACCTATTATTTAAATATTATAAAGGAAACAATTAATTTCGATTATTCAATTTTATAAATTTTTCATATATTAATTAAAAAAAAAAAAAGATCATATTATTAGACGAAGAAATTAATTTAAACAGTATTAAAAAAAAAATGCTTTTCTCATCAAAGTTGTTAAGAAAATAAACTTTCGTAAGGTTTGATATGGTGCTTTTATTTTTTTTTAATAATTAATATTTAATATTTTGAACTGAGTAATTTTTTTAAATTTTTTAATTAATTAGAAATAAAAATTTACATGATAGTTATTCTTATTACAGATGATTAAATATATTTAAAAATAATTTAGGGTGTCAATATTTAGATCCCTGTCAATAATTGGGGCTTTTACCTTATTAAAAATATTCCCTTTTTTTCCTTCAAAAATCTAGACCATAATATCCCCTCAAAATTATTTAATATTTCCAAAATAATTTTATTTATCTAAAATAAAAATATTTTTAAATCAGTGTATTTAAACCTCAAAAAAAAAAAAAAAAAAAAAAAAAAAAAAAAAAAAAAAAAAACTACGTGACTAGTTTTTAAATTCTAATACAAGCGTGTGACTCTTAGGAATAGTGTAGGACGACGCTAGTAAAAAGTAAACCTCTAAAAAAATATATTTTCGATAATAAAAAAATATCTGTTGAATTTATAAATAGAATTCTTGTATTTGGGAATTTGCTTGGACAGATTTGAGCGTAAAACGTCATCCTTACCTCCAGCAATTCCTGATTAATTTGGGTCTGAGCTTGCTGGGTGTCCTGATGCTGTGCAATAATCTTAGGAGAAGTCGAGACTGAGCTACAAGCCGAGCTAGAAGTAGGTGTAATTGTAAAAGTCGACGGTGATATCATTGGAGAAGTTGTAATTGGTGAAGTAGGCATCACCAATGATCCAATTGATTGGGACATAATAATATTGCTAATATTAGCTTTTTTCCCAATAACATCTGTTGAATCATCCGATTGTAACATATCACGATTTCTCCAGCTTTCGGCAATGCTCACACGATTTTTCCAAATAGTTGCCACTGTGCTGCTAGCCAGCCCCAATTCCCTGGCGACGTCGCTCTTGCTTTTTCCACGCTCTATTTCTTGAATAATCTTCATCTTCTGCTTGATTGTGAATGCTAACCTCTTCCGACCCTGCACGCATTTTTTTTCCATTTTTTTTTCTCCATTCCTTCTTTTATTATTAATTACAATCCGCTTATTATAATTATTCTTCTATTATATTTTTTTTTTAATTTGTTTTTTTGGGAATTACATAATTTAAAAATTTATTAATAAAATTAAATTAAGAGGATAAACCATTTTGTCTAATAAAAAATGGATTCTATTAAAGCTCCCGGCATATCTGGCAATATACATACATATACTAAATGTATATCTATGTATATATTTTTTTTTATTGAGTTGGTCAGGTTTTTCTACGTTTTAAAGCGAGATGCATTTTTAGCACGTTGCCGTCAATTAACAACGCTATTTTTTTTTTTTTTTTTTTTTATATATAGATAGGTTTTAGGTTTAACATTTAATTAATTTAATACTATCAACATTCAATAAAATAAAGGATCTAAAACATGCTGGGCTCTCCTGTCACTATCGCTAGCGTATCAGACTGTGTCTTGTGTTTTTTTTAATTCGCGTGCTTAGGATCTTTTTCTATTTACGGATTTATCAAAATTAGAGGAAGTTTGTCACTCAACCTTTTTACGACTATTTAAGTTTAAATTTAATTTAAAAATTAGAGAATAAGTCTTTTTTTTATAATACTAAAATTAAACGATGTTAAATAAGTTTTTAATTAATAAATTATAAATAAAAAATATTTTTAAAAAATTGAATTTTTCAAGTTTTTTACAAATAAAATTTTTTCTTTTTTTTTTATAATAATTTTTTAATAAAATAATAAATAAAAATTTTTAAAAGTGGGCTAACTTAATTTTTATTAAAAATATAATTATTTAAATAACTAAATTTAAAAAAATTAATAATATAACATTTAAGTGTTATATACATTTAAATTGAATATTTTTAAAAAATCATTTTTTACAAATGAAAATTTTTATTATTTATTTTATCGAAAAATTATTTTTAAAAAATTATTAAAAAAAATTTCACACGTAGAAAATTTTAAAAATTGTACAATTTTTTTTAAATATTTTTTTTGTTATAATTTAATTAGTAAAAATAAAATAAAAAATTATTGAATGTCGACTAATTTTAGTGTTTTTTTTTCTTTTTAAATAAATATAAAAATTTTATTTTAAACTTGTTAATAAAATAAAAATGAATTTTTTTTTAAACAAAAATATAATATTGATATTAATTAGAATTATTTCAGGTTTTTTTTTTTAATTTTATGATTTCCATTTTTTAAAAAATTATTTAAATTATATGTAAGGTTATTACTTACCGATTTAAATAATTAATTGTAGTAATTAAAAAAATTTTATAGATATTCTAAATGTCTAATTAATTTATTATTTTTAAAAATTTTTATTTTTTACTGTTTTTTAAATTAAATTAAAAAAATTTGATTATTTACTTTTAATATCAATAAAAAAAAAAAATAAGTTACAAAATTATATTCAAATTTATTTACAATTTCAATTCATTAAAATTTTTTTTAGAATTTACCACTTGTCATTTTTTTTCTAGACATAATTATTATGTCTAGTATTTTTACTAGACATAGTTATATAATTGTCTGTTAATTGGACATATGGTTCCTAGTAAAATCACAAAGAGTAAATTAGATTTGCTAACACTATCACAATATCAATTAAAATTTCTAATAAATTTTATTTATTATTATTTCTCTATATCACGCAATATAAAATTATTGAATAATATTTGTTCAGTTGTTATGTCCGTAAAAATATTTTCAATAATATTATGTTACACATTAACAAATATAAAAATAAATAAAAATCATCACTAACTACCGCTAAAATTTTTATAAATATTTTAGTTAAATTTTCAAGCAATGTATTTTTAAACATTCAGATTTTTAAAAAAGGAAACCATAAAATTCATTGCCTTAAAACAATAAATAACAATAATAATAAAATTTTAAAAATTGCCTAAAAAACTTGGTTTAAAAAAAAATTTTTTTCAACTTGAAGTTTTTAATATAAAAATTAAAAATTAAAAACAAAGACAAGTTTACTCTAATTTTTAGCGAGCTAAAAATAACTATCCATTAAAATAAAATTTATGTATGCAATTTAATTGGATTTAATGTAATCCAATAATTAAATGAAATATTATTAAAATTATTTAAACTAAGTACTTTATCAAGTACAGTTAGTCAATATTATTTTGTACATTTACTAAAAAAATCTTTTTTATTGTAATAAAAAAAATATCGATTTTTTTTCATATTCATAATGTATGAATAAATAAATGTGTAAGTGTAAAATATAGAATAAACATGCGACACACATGACAGGTGAACAAAATACAAAAACACAGGTATTCTAAGTAGAAGAAAATGATTGGTTACGTTTGTAAAAACTTCACACGTTTTTTATATATTATAATAATAAAAAAAAAAAAAAAAAAAAATTAATGATTTTCACTTACCTCTAATAATTGTTGATTTCTAATCTCGCGCTCTCTTCTTACGGCTTCCTGTCGCTCAGACTTTTCTTGTTCTTTGAGTAACCTGAGGAAAGATTAGAGAAAAAAAAATATTTAATATTTGTTTGTTTAAAGTCACATCAACATCAAGGCTATTGAATATTTAATAAAGTGAAAAAAAAAAAATAAAGTTTTAAATAAAATTATTTTATTTTAATATTTTTTGGTGGATTTTTCCAAGCTTTTCGCTTTAATTTCAAGAAACATATTTTGCAATATTATTAATAACACCGTTAATTTTTTAATTTTTAATATTTTTCAGGCATTGTCAAATAAAATTATTTTTGTGCAATTTTCGAGCTAAAATTAAAAATTTCAGAATTAAAAAATTTATAATTTTAAGAATATACTAATTGTTATATGGGTGATTATCTGTAAGGATATTTTTCGTTGTCCCAGGCATTTTTTTATTGGAAAAATTGTTATTTTGTTACTAAAAAAAATTTATTACGAAAGTAAAAAAACATTTTTATTTGGAGCATTGAAAACTAAAATGAAATAAATTTTGGTTTTTTTGGTATAAATTGGTAAACCACCGAAATAACAGTACCCTGGGCTGTCCCATTCCCAAAATTATAACTTTAAGATTAAATTTTTACAAATATTTCAAACTGATGTCTCTATGTACAGTCGACGCTCTCTGTATTGGACCTCTCTGTATTTGACCGCTCTCTGTATTTGACCACATTCTTCCTCTGTATTTGACGATTTTACACAGCTCTTATGGACAAGGACGAGTCAAATACAGAGAATGGTCCTGTACGGGCGAGTCAAATACATAGAGCGTTGACTGTAACTACATATGTGAGAATGATAAAATAGTACTAGACATAATGTGCTTCAATCAGCCTTTGACAGTCAACGTACTAGCAACCATTTTAGTATCTAAGAGAACAAATTATGAATTAATAACCACCTAACGTTTTTACTTGTGCATTTACTATATTTTTAATATTACTTATTATTAATCTTATCTATTTCATAAAGCTATGTTGGTATTATTTATTTAATGTGCTGGATGGATCACAATTTGGATTGACTACTTCAATTATTAATATAATGCCCTTGGCCGCTGTCTCTCCTTATTGTAATAATAATGTATAAATTTATGTATTTGTATCTCATTTGTACACTTATGTGACCCTGTTAATGGCCATTGGCTGTTGGGTCTTTCAAAAAGAAATAAATAAAAATAAAAATATAAATAATGCTGTGAAGCGGGAAAGAATAGGAGTTACGGTAATTATTACGTGAAGCTTTCCACATTCATGTAACAGGATATTGGTAGGGAAGGATTGAGAAAGGAATGTGGAGAGGATCATCTTAATGTGAGTTTATAGAATATGCGAGAAAAAATTATTAGATAGCTCGGACTGGGATTCGAACCCAGAACCTTCCGAATACATGTCGGCTACTCTACCATTTGAGCTATCCGGTCTATACTAAATTTCCTTTCGCTTATTCTATATACATTAAGCCACACCGTCCATCTTACGGCAAGCATTTTTACACGCTTTATATTAGCTTCACTTGTATGTCAGTTTGTCAGTATGTCAGTAACTCTCCGTGGGTAATCTGCGCGCCTGCGGCCTTCCTTGGTTCTGGTAGCCGTTTCTCAGGCTCGCTCTCCGAAATCGAACTCTGATTCCCCGTATTTATAATATTTATAAATAATTATTTTTTATTAGCTTCACTTGTATGTCAGTATGTCAGTATGTCAGTATGTAACTCTCCGTGGGTAATTTGCGCGCCTGAATATTTTTGATAATCAACAAATAATAGTTTAAAAAAACTAAAAAATCACGCTTTTATAAATAAACCAAACTAAAAGTAAAAATAAATAATAGTTTAAAACTAAAAACACGCTTTTATAGAAAACCAAACTAAAAAATAGAAAATAAATTTAAATTAAGAATAGTGTTAAAATTTCAATAAATATAAATTAATAATAGTGTAAATAAAAAAATGTATTTTATTTTAAAAAGCGTGGGGTGTTTTTAAGATATTATCAAAATGATAATCACTCTACTCATATCTGTCAATAAAATATTTATAACTATTGACACCATGCACCTCACGCTTTTTTTAAAATAAAATACATTTTTTTTATTTACACTATTATTAATTTATATTTATTGAAATTTTTAACACTATTCTTAATTTAAATTTATTTTCTATTTTTTAGTTTGGTTTTCTATAAAAAGCGTGTTTTTAGTTTTTTTAAACTATTATTTTTTACAAATATAAATAATGCTGTGAAGCGGGAAAGAATAGGAGTTACGATAATTAAGTTATTCGTCCATAATATATAATTTGGTCCATAATGTTTATAAACTTAATTAGTTAACTAAAAATCTTCTTCAATAAAAAGTACCGAAAGTTAATTTGTTTCATTAAATTCATTAAACCAAAGTTTGTCCCAGGCATTTTAAAAGCAGTCCCCTGCCAGAAGTTCAAAGCCAAAAAAAAAATCCAGCGTGTAATTTTACCTTTTGTAAGGTTTATAAGGATCTAACTAGCCTTGAGTTAATAAACATAGGGCTGTTAGCGCTTTATCGGCATTTTATTTAGTGTCAAAGCACCGTTTGTGCTGGAAATATGTGTCTGGGCCACTTGAAAACTCAGTCCCCTGGCAACTATTTTTATTTATAATTTATTTATAAAATTCGATCCATAAGTCTTAATATTATTCTAATTAATGTAAACATTCATTGAGAACTTGAAAAGTTGAATGCATTGAAATAGTTTGCTTGATTTTGCACGACTCATGATGTGAAGCATCAGAGAGTGCTTTACGATCGAAAAATTTTTTTCGCCTCATTTTAGCAACTATTTTTAGTATTATAGCCTTGTTAGTTCACGGAATCAAGATATTTTGCATACTATTGTCGAGATAATTTAATGGAGATTAATTCCATACTTTCTAAAAATTGATTTACTGCAATAGAAACGGAAAAAAACATCAAAATAGGTCAAAAAATTTTCCTGTCCGTCATGTATGAAACCCCGGAAACACTGTAACTTGTGAAAAAATCAATTATTTGAGTTAAATTTTTTTTTTTTTTAATTCTAATCGACGATTGTAGGTCACTGAATGCGAATGGTTAATTAATTCAGTGTCGTTTAATTACAATTAATAAAAAACGAAAACTACAAGACTGTATATCTATATATGTCCATGTAAAATTAACATGGATGGTGATATATCTATATCTATAGATATTATGTACATTTTATTCCATTAGGGGCGCTTGTGCAGTACCTTCCTACTACAGCTGTTTTTTCGGCAATTAATTTTGAACGACTTAATTTTTTTTCTTTTTTTTTTTTTTTTATATTTCATAATTAAATGAGCATTATGAGTCGTGCAGTTTTGGATTTTCCAAACTTTTTCTCAATTTGATTAAAAAAACAGTCTCCTGTGATGTTATATGGCAAAAAATACACAAATATCGAAAAAGCAAAAATTAATTCGACTGTTTATCCACAGATTCGGTAGAATCTGGCGCCAAGTTCCGTTCAAATCCGTTGTAAACGGAGCGCCAGACTACCGACTGTGTTTACTGTAAGCAGAACGGTATTTCGAGGTTGCAAAATTTTATTTAATTATATGGTTCTCCTTTTTCCAAAATAATATATTATAAAAGTAATTTATACTTTATTTTACTGATATTAATTAATTATAATCAATTATAACACTTAATTCACTTAAAATTATTAAATTTTATCAGCACAAACTATAGTAAGCCCAGAAATTTCGATCCTGACTTTTTTTCGATGGGGAATATCAGCGCCACAGACTAGATAAAATAAAAATGTGTAGTAATCCTTCCTATAGACACGCAACTACAGTAAAAGTGATTCATAGCTTGCATCTATGGCCGCCAGGGTGCACTGGAATTACATCTACATAAACTGTAGCTTTAAGGGGATAGTTTGCAGTAAAAGTGCAGTCAACACGAGATTTAAGTTGTTATCAATTGTAAATTTTCATTATAATTACAAAAATACTAAAATCCGAACAAAAACAGTTTCACTGTAAAAAGTCGCACCAAGTCCACGTTCATAAGACTATTAGGAAAAAAATTTTTTCTTTACAAAAAGATACAAAATAAAAATTAAAAATCCGAGTAACCGATATGATTGTTTATGATTTTCGGAAATTAAAAAAAATTTTTTTGTAAATTTAAAAATTAAAAAAAAATTTTAGAACGTACTTGGTGTGCGTCATTGTGTATTTCAATTTTTTTAAAGTCCTAGTAAATAGATTTTACGAATTTCATTAAAAGTAAAATATTTTGCAACCGCGCACACTAAATACGTTCTAAAATTTTTTTTTTAATTTTTAAATTTACAAAAAAATTTTTTTTAATTTCCGAAAATCATAAACAATCATATCGGTTACTCGGATTTTTTAATTTTTTTATTTTGTATCTTTTTGTAAAGAAAAAAAAAATTTTTTTCCCTAATAGTCTTATGAACGTGGACTTGGTGCGACTTTTTTACAGTGAAACTGTTTTTGTTCGGATTTATTATAACTAAGCACTGATAGAAAGATTTCTTAGCATTTAAGAAGATTTCTTTGTATTTAAGAAATCATTTCTTAAACATAATTTCTTAGCATTAAAAAAATATTTCTTAGTATTTATATTTCTTAATATTTAAGAATTATTTCTTTGTATTTAATAAATATTTTTTAAATATTAAAAAATGATGTTTAAGAAATGATTTCTTAAATACAAAGAAATCTTCTTAAATGCTAAGAAATCCTTCTATCAGTGAGCTGATAATTTTGTAGCCCTTGTTAATTTTTTTTTCTAATAAAATCAAAAATAATTTGGTCGGACAATTTTGTACAGATTTAAGACGTCCTTACAGAGAATCACCCATATAATGCCGATTGGCATTCAAATAAATAAATAAATAAATAAAAATCCTAGCTACCTTGCTTGTTCCTTATGCCGCTGAGCTTCTTCCTTAGCAAGCTTTTTAGCGTAGGCAAGTTTGTCGCGTTCATATTGATTATTAACTCGTAAATCTCGAAATCCACCGGCAGCTTTTAGTTCTTCTAATCTTCGTGCTACCTCTTGTGCTCCTAATCGTACGTATTCAGCTTCTGCTAAGCCCATAGTCGGTTGGAGAAATTCACCCACAAGAGGACGAGATGAGAATGAAAAATTTGCTGATGTTATTTCTAGTGAGTTTTGCTGCTCGAGAAACTAGAATTTAATTTTTAAATAATTAATTAATAAATCTATTATAAATTAAAAAATAATTTTTTTTCATTGAAAAAAATTTTTTTTATTTAAAAAAAAATTTTTCATTTCAAAAATTTTTTTTATTTGAAAAAAATTTTTGATTGAAAAAAAAAATTTTTTGTTTCAAAAAATTTTTTTTGTTTAAAAAAAATTTGTTTTATTTAAAAAAAAAATTTTTTTTATTAAAAAAATATTTTTTTCATTGACAAAATTTTTTTTTTTTATTAAAAAAAAAAGTTTTTTTATTTTACAAAAAATAAATAATTACTTTGTTTAAATCAGTACTGTTTAAAAATCTTCTACCACAGGGACTATAGTACAAAACATCACCCTTAATAATTCCAGTTTTTCCTAGACCTTTGATTATTGTTTCTCTTTTCCACCCACGTTCCAAAGGAATCTGTAGATCTTTATCACTAGGATTTAACTTCCGTCTTTTTGCGCTAGTACCTTCAGGATTGTCATCATCCGTATCAGTAAGAACATCCGTATTACTTCCACTTTCACTTGTAACATCCATGTTACTTTCTTCCCCTGATACCTCTAAGAATTTATTTTTCATTTTTTCCTGCAATGAACGCTATATTGGAAAGATTTTTTGTAATATTAAATCATAATTAAAAAAAATATAACTTAAAAATTTCTGAATTAAAAAAATTAATTATATGTAAATTAAAATTTTTAATACTAAATTTTTTTAATAGAAAAAAATTACTTTTTAATAAATATAATTAATAAAATTTTTTAATTTAAATAAAAATAAATATTAAAAATAATTTATTTAAAATGAAATGTTCTTATTAAAAATTGATAAAGAAAAACTGCAATTAGGAACTTGAAAGAAATAATTAAAATAAAAAAAAAAAAAAAAACAATCCTTACTTGATTTTTGTCATCACACTGTAAAGCAGCAGATGCATGAAGCTGAGCAGCAAGAATATTAGATCTTAATAGCGATACTTGATGTGATATTGGAATGTTGGGGTCGAATGCCGGTGTTGGCTTAATACCAAGTGCTCGGCTTTGTGCTAATAGAGATGCTACTGTATTTTTTTTAGGTTTTGAAACCCCACGTCCTAGATTTCTTGGTCTTCCGTCTTTATGATGAATTGTGCTTTCATTTTCTTCACTTCCGCTACTTGGCCGTTGTGGTGAATCAGATGTATTAACAATCTGAGCCAACGATGGGCTCGATGAAGCCGAAACAGATACTGAATTTTGTGGTACCCTGCGGGGTTTTGGCCCGGGTTTTCTTCGAGCTAAAAAAGATTATTAAATTTTATTATTTACAATTATCATAAAAGGAAAGTAAGATCATTTTAAGGACATTAATGCATCAAGTAAATAAAAAGTAAAATTGTTCTTAAAACTCCAACTTGTTTGAAGTTATAATAATTTGTAAAGGTTCGAAGAACAGTATCAGGTTCCAAGAACAATATCAAGTTCCGGGAACAATAGTAGGTTCTAAGAACAATATTAGGTTCCAAGAACAGCACTAGGTTCCAGGAACTACTAGGTTCCAAGAACACTACTAGGTTCCAGGAACAATATTAAGTTCTAGGAACAATATTAGGTTATAAGACTAATATCAGGTTCTAAGAATAAGACTAGGTTCCGGGAACAATAGTAAGTTCTAAGAACAATATCAGGTTCCAAGAACAATATTAGGTTCCAGGAACAATAGTAGGTTCCAAGAACAGTACTACGCTGATAGAAGAATTTGTTTAGTTAAAAATATTTGTTAATATTTAACAAATGATTTATTAGAGACCACTTTTTAGTATTAAACAAATATTTCTTAGTATTTAAAATGATTTGTTTGCATTTAATAAATCTGATATTAATTTATTAAATATTAATAAATTTTTTTAAGTACTGAAAAATATTTGTTAAGGATTAAAAAGTGGTCTCTAATAAATGATTTGTTAAATACTAACAAATATTTTTAACTATAAACAAATCCTTCTATCAGTGTAGGTTTCGGGAACAATAGGTTCTAGGAACAATATTAGGTTATAAGACTAATATCAGGTTCTAAGAATAAGACTAGGTTCCGGGAACAATAGTAGGTTTTAAGTACAATATCAGGTTCCAAGAACAATATTAGGTTTTAAGAAAAATACTAGGTTCCAGGAACAATAGTAGGTTTTGAGAACAACATCAGGTTCCGGAAATAATAGTAGGTTCTAAGAACATCAAGAGGCTCCAATAACACTACTAGGTTCCGGGAACAATAGTAGGTTCTAGGAACAGTATTATGTTATAAGACTACTATCAGGTTCTAAGAATAAAACTAGGTTCCGGGAACAATAGTAGGTTCTAAGAACAATATTAGGTTCAAAGAATATTAAGTCCTAAGAACAATATCAGGTTTTAAGAAAAATACTAAGAACATTATTAGGTTCCAGGAACAATACTAGATTCCACGAACAATAGTAAATTCTAAGAACAATATCAGATTCTGGGAATAAAAGTAGGTTCTAAGAACATTATTAGGTTCCAGGAACAATACTAGGTTCCAGGAACAATATAATGTTCTAAGAACAATATTATGCTAATAGAACAATACTAGGTTCCGGGAACACCATTATGTTCTAAGAACAGTACTAGGTTCCGGGAACAATATAAGGTTCCAAGAACATTTGACTCTAGCATATCGCATGAACGTCCTTAATAATATTATTTCAACAATTATAAACTGTAAATTAATTTTACAAAAATATAATTATAGTTCAGAGATAATGTAAGTCAATAGAAAAAAAAAATTATTTAAATTTAAAAGAAACAGTGTTTCATTTCAATTTTAATGACACTTACATGTGCGATCAGATGCTAGTAACGATTGACTGAGATTACTCAACTGACTAAGAGGCTGATTACCCGATATCAGTGGGCTGCTGCTAGTAGATGCTGGTTTTAGAGAGAGGTTTAATGGAGCATCAGTGTCGCTAGAATGGTTCATGTTGCTGGTAGTGTACAAAGGAGGTGCTGATGGAACTGATCCATTTGTCGAGTGTACTGGTAGTTTAATAACCTCCACACGATCTACTGGCTCTCGATATTCATTCGACTCGTTCTGTATGAATTATATAATTTATAAAATTAAAAATTTTATATAGATTGTTTTTTATAAAATTAAAAATAAAATTGTACCGCTGATGGACGGTTGAATTTTCGAGGTTCCATTATTAACGATGAAGTCGTATTGGTTTGCTGATTACCATGTGCTTGTACTGATGGAGGATGAACGCTGACACTTGGAGTATCTAAAGATATTGTTTTCTTCCTTCCACGATTCGTTGTTCCAGGAATTTTTGGCCCTACGATGCTCGATGTGTATTTTATTATTTCTGTATCGGGTGGGAGTCTAACTCCTCCCAATATACTATTGGGGTCACTAAAATCAGAGCTAAAATAATAATAATATTAATATTAAATTATTATAATAAAAAAAAAATTTTCATCTTTTTTTTTTTATGTATTATTACCTTCCTTCCTTTGAGGGTGAATTACTGTATGCCATTTAAAAATAATAACACATTATTTTTATATAATATTATTTAAAAATATTGAAGCATAATATTCATTCGTTTTTTAAAAATTCAAGTGTTAATTTTGATAAAATTATAATAAGGTAAAAGCCTCAATTATTGACAGGGGTCTAAATATTGACACCCTAAATAATTTTTAAATATATTTAATCACCTTTAATAAGAATAACTATCATATAAATTTTTATTTCTAATTAATTAAAAAATTGAAAAAAATTACTTAGTTCAACATATTAAATATTAATTATTAAAAAATAAAAGCACCATATCAAACCTTACGAAAGTTTATTTTCTTAACAACTTTGATAAGAAAAGCATTTTTTTTAAATGCTGTTTAAATTAATTTCTTCGTCTAATAATATGATCTTTTTTTTTTTTTAATTAACATATGAAAAATTTATAAAATTGAATAATCGAAATTAATTGTTTCCTTTATAATATTTAAATAATAGGTGTCAATAACTAGTTGATAATTTTTAAGTTGAATCTCATATTGACAGCCATTCGACAGCGCTAAGACGCCTTTTTTTTACTTTAATCTAAAAAATGAACTGTAAGAGTTTGAACTCTTCTGATTCAATAAATTATTTTTAAATTAATTTTTATATTTTTAAAAGTAATCAATCATTCATGGAAATTATTACTAATAAACTTTAATAAAATTGATTACTTAATAATAAGTTTCGATAAATAAGAATAAGCAGATGATTCTAGGCATGCGCAGTATAGGTGTCAATAATTGGGGCTAAGGTATGTCAATAATTAGATCAATCAGTTTTTTAACCTGCCAATAATTGGTGTATCCGGATAATCTATTTAATTATTTAAAATTAATTAGTAAATATCAGTGATTATCATTTTGAAAAATGAAATTAATTAGTAAAAACATCACTTGAGACATTACCACAAACAAAATTCAACGATATTGATATTTGATTGCTTAAAAAAAATCAAATCATAACTTTGTCTCTTATAGTATCAATAATTGGGGCTTTTACCTGATGAATAAATAGAATTTTGCTGTATTAAATAATTAATTTTGTTAAATTGCACTGGACTTTCTTAACTATTGATATTTTTTAAGATATAAGCTCATCCCGATGTTACACTCATCAAGAGCTTTCATTTAAGTACCCACATCAATTTTTCATATATACATATATATTATATATATTTTAAGGATATAAGCTCATCCCGATGTTACACTCATCAAGAGCTTTCATTTGAGTACCCACATGTATTTTTCATATATATATATATATATATATATATATATATATATATACATATATATATATATATAGATATATGTATATATATATATATTTTTTATTTTTATTTTTTATCAGTTCAATGAACCCTACAGCAAAGCCATTAATCGGGTTCCATGTTACGTACAATTTAATACAAAGTGTTTAATTTAAAATTAATATTATGATAAGTCACTATATAATTAACTATCAAAAGTAAATATTTTGCTCCAGTTTATACAATGTTTGACATACAAAGTTTTTAAAAACATTCAGAACTACTTATTTTATAAACATCCAAACTGTTATCTATCTTGTAAAAAGTATATACTATATATAAATATATAAAATATATGAAAAATTGATGTGGGTACTCAAACGAAAGGTCTCGATGAGTGTAATATCACGATGAGCTTATATCTTTAAAAATGTCAATAGTTTACAAGATACAATGTCATCTATTAATTATTGACATATTTTAAGATATAAACCCATCCCGATGTTACACTCATCAAGAGCTTTCATTTGAGTACCCACATGTATTTTTGATATATTTCTCATATATACATATATATAAATATATAAAATATATGAAAAATTGATGTGGGTACTCAAATGAAAGGTCTCGATGAATGTAATATCAAGATGAGCTTATATCTTTAAAAATGTCAATAGTTCTCAAGATACAATGTGATATCTTAATTATTGACATTTTTGAAGATGTAAGCTCATCCTGATGTTACATTCATCTAGAGCTTTCATTTGAGTACGCACATGTAATTTTGATATATTTTTCACATATTTATATATATATATATATATATATATATATATATATATATATATATATATATATATATATATATATAATATATATAAATATACAAAATATATGAAAAATTGATGTGGGTACTCAAATGAAAGGTCTCGATGAATGTAATATCAAGATGAGCTTATATCTTTAAAAATGTCAATATTTCTCAAGATACAAGGTCATTTCATTGCTTTGTCGCTAATAGTGTCAATAATTGGGGCTTTTACCTTATGTCAATAAAATTAATTAGAAATTTTGTTTAAAAAAATGAAATATTTACCTAAAAATTAATTAATAAATAATAAAATTACAATACCTAACAACATTTGTTTGAGTCGTCGGTGTATTACTAGTTGATGGAGTACTATTACTAGTATGAGTTGTAAAAGTTGCCTGTGTTATTGATGAGCAACTTGTATGACTTGGAGTGGTCGAATTACTAGTATTATTAATATTACTACTACTACTGCTGCTGCTGCTCGTAGCCGGTTTATGACTCTTGCTTGACTTAGCTACAATTAAAAAAAAATATATATATTTTTTTTTTTAATTAAATAACAATTTTAAATAATAAAAATATAATAAAATTAATAACCCACATTTACTCGATTTGTGTGATGATAAGGGCGACGAATTAAGTAATGAAGGGTAAGGTGGTAAGAGACTTTCAGCGCTTGGTGGAAAACTAGACAGCCCAGCTGCGCCTTGTAACCTTGCTAAATAATCCTGAGCAGCTAAATGCGATGCCATTGTCCACCATGCAGCGCTCGCAGGATTAATACCTAAAAAAAAAGATAAAAAATGAATAAACAGATAAAACAAATGAAAAAATATATAAAAAGTTTTATATATTATAAATTAATAGTACCTAAACTCGCAGCTTGGCTGGCAGCAACACCCAAAGTACCTAGACCTGCGGCGTGCGAGTACGGAGGTGGAGGTGGTGGAGCTGAAGTCGCTGAATGACCTCCAAATCCCGGCGCTCCACCACCTCGTCCTAATAATGCGTATGCTGATGGCAAATGATGTGCTCCAAGTCCGTAACCTCCCGACATCCCTCCGAATAATGAAGGTGTTGTATTGTCACTTCGTGGCCAATAACCTGGAAAAATATAAAAAAAAAATTAATATTAGTTAAATTAAAAATATAAAAAATGTATATTAATTTTATTTAATAATAGTAGCAAGCTTGAAGTTACTATGTGACTGCCGTGATTTGTGTAGTATAAATAAATAAAATTTTGGTTTTTAAATAATGACTTTTGTTAAATTGCAATGGAATTTCTTAAATATTGAAATTTTTAAAGATATAAGCTCATTTTGATATTATAATCATCAAGAGCTTTCATTTGAGTACCCACATGCATTTTGATATATTTTTCATATATACATATATATAATATATATGAAATATATGAAAAATTGATGTGGGTACTCAAATGAAAGGTCTTGATGAGTGTAACATCAGAATGAGCTTATATCTTTAAAAATTTCAATATTTAAGAAATTATATTGTATTTTGTCAATTTATGATATTTTTAAAGATATGAACTCATCCCGATGTAACACTCATCAAGAGCTTTCATTTGAGTACCCACATGAATGTTTTATATATATATATATATATATATATATATAGTATATATATATATATATATATATATAAATATATATATATATATATATAAATATATGAAAAATTGATGTGGGTACTTAAATGAAAGGTCTCGATGAATGTAACATCAGAATGAGCTTATATCTTCAATTATGCCAATATTTAAAAAATTATATTGTATTTTGTTAATTTATGATATTTTTAAAGATATAAGCTCATTTTAATGTTACACTCATCAAAACCTTTCATTTAAGTACCCACAAGCATTTTTTATAAATTTTATATATTTCACGAATATCAGAAATATCATATATATATATAATATATGAAAAATTCATGTGGGTACTCAAATGAAAGCTCTCGATGAATGTAACATCAAAATGAGCTTATATCTTTAAAAATGTCAATATTTAAGAAATTATATTGTATTTTGCTAATTTTTGATTTTTTTAAAGAAATAAACTCATCCCGATGTTACACTCATCGAGAGCTTTAATTTGAGTACCTACATGCATTTTGATATATTTTTCATACATACATATATATAATATATATGAAATATATGAAAAATTGATGTGGGTACTCAAATGAAAGTTCTCGATGAATGTAACATCAAAGTGAGCTTATATCTTTAAAAATGTCAATAGTTCACAAGATAAAAGGTAATTTCTTTATTATGTATCTAGAAATAGAGCATTTTCGAATGCAACCTTAATACTCATCACAATAAATTAAAATTGAGTGCATACTATAACAGAGAAATCAAATTCAATTTTTTCAAGTGTTTTTTTATAAATTTAAAATTAATTGTCGCATATTGAACTCTTTTAAAGTCTATAAGCGATCTGTAAAAACACTCTGATCTGAACAGTTTAAAAAAATAGCCCTGAAAATGATAAAAATTACGAATTTTTTTTGTAGAAAATACAAAAAAAAAAGTCGGTGTATATATCCTATCCCGTTCGTTTGCAATGAGCAGTGGCCTTGGTCAAGGCCGCGGCAATGAGATTGTCGAGCGCTGCTTTAATTTATACTGGCCGACGAACCTTGAACTTGAAACAATTTTATTTTTGCGTATTCGGTACTAAAATACATATTTTTTTTTTTAATATTGATTATTTATTATTCTGAAGTTTTCCTAAATTTATAATAAAATTTTTAATTTAGTGTCAACTTGCTTCAATAAATAAATTTAAAAAATAAAATAACATCTTCGCTGTAATTTCCAATCTGCCATTCATTTTTAAGCGTAACTATTTTATTTTTCCAAAATTTTCCATACTAATATTTAATTAATCTAAAAAAGTGAATTTTAAATAAAAAATACTTGTTAGTAAAGAAGAAATATAAATATAAATTTATGTATTGTTTTATATTTAATAGACAATTTTAACACATTAATCTATCTAATCATCCTCCAGAAAATGTACAATTTAATTATCTCACTTAACTTTAACGTTTAATGATATCACATGCGATTATTGGATAAATTTGATTACTGATACCGCTGAAGAAGTTAATGGCTGCATTACTGATACCAAAAACATCAGCTATTTAATTTTATAACCAATTAATCGGTAATAAAAATCTCACTTTCCGATAATTGTATTTATTTTTAGCCGCTTTTGTAATATATGGTAATTTCTTATCATGTCATAAGTTAAGTTTACATATATAATAAGCGATTAAATTTCTTGACCTCTTATTGTTTTATAAAGATGCAAAAAAAGCGATTTTTCTTTAGTAAATTATAGAATTTTTATAAAAAATGATTTCTAGTCAAATTTAGTCACAAAAAATTTGCAATTTCTAATATTTTTTATTCATTTATATTTATTACTAATTTTATTTATTTATAATTAATTTAATAAATTTATTTATTCATTTTTTTATTAAATTTTATTTAATTCAATAATTTTTCTCTTAATTTTTTTTAGACTTAGAACAAGTTTTCCCTAAAGGCTATAAGGTGCAAAATATACATTCACAGAAAATTATATTTATATAATTGTGAATTTAATATAAAGTTATTAAATTTAAGTATCATTTTACTAAAAAAATTAATTAATTACTTGTAAATTTTTTATCAAAGTCAAAATTTAATTTTTATAAAATTTAATTTTAGCTAATTTATAGAAAAAAATATAATTTATCAATAAATATGATAATTATTTTAAAATGATAGTCAAAAATATAGTTTTTGAAAAATTTTATTCAAATCACGGATTGAATTTAAAAAAAAAAGTGAATAATAGTTTAAATTGATTATTTTCCTAAATTAAAGATAAATTTGATAAATTTAAGCTATCTTTTACGGGTAAAAAATTATTTTGGTAAAATTGAGAAAATAAAAAATTTTTTGGAAAAAAAATCGGCGTAATATTGCTGACATGCCAAAAAAAAAATTAACTTAGATTAAGAGAAAAATTGATTATTTTAAAAAATTGCATTTTTAATTTTTTTAAATATCTACATGTCAATATTTTTTGCAGTAATTCATTTAAAAAAAAAATGATCAAATATCTGCTACTTTAATATTCATGAAAAATTCTTGAATCAAGAAAATAATTTTGAAGAGTTTATAATTGACTTGAATCAAGACGAAAAATTATTGAATTAAGTAAAATTTACTTAATTTCTTAGTTTAAAATTTTTCTACTCAAATCAAGAAGATAAAATTCTTCAAAATTAATTACTTGATTCAAGTAAATTATTTTTTTCTATGTATATAAAATTGCTACATAAACCCAGCTTTAATAGGCAGATTAAAAAAAAAATTATCCAAAAACATTAATGTGAATTTTTCTATTTTTTATAAGAAAAAATTGAAAATAATTAAGTAAAGAGAATCATTTCTATAAAATTACCTAAAACAATTTACTATATGGAAATATGGTTAAGAAGGGTTTACATTTTTTCTCTCTCTCGCCCTCTATTGGACAAACAAAAGTATCTCTGTCATACTTGTACAACAAATGGAATCTTAAAACGCATTTTATGCATAAATAATAGTATATTACACACCTAGGGAAGTAAAGTAAGAAATGTCTCAGATCACATGTAATTGTTGGCCGAGGCGAAGCCGAGGTCAACAAACATGTGATCTGAGGCTTTCTTATTTACTTTCCGTGGAGTGTAAAGTGACAACTTTCGTCCCGCTGCGCTAAACTAAGTTGCCGCTTTCGCCTTCGTCGGACAAAAAATAGTATACACTCCACGGGAAGTAAGAAAGCCTCAGATCACATGTTTGTTGACCTCGGCTTCGCCTCGGCCAACAATTACATGTGATCTGAGACATTTCTTACTTTACTTCCCTAGGTGTGTAATATACTATTTTGTCCAACGAAGGCGGAAAGCGGCAACTTAGTTTAGCGCAGCGGGACGAAAGTTGCCACTTTCCGCCCGGAGGGCAAAAAATGAAAATTTTCCAAAAAAGCGCTTCGCTCTTCGATAGATAATTTAATTATCTATCGAAGAGAAAAACACGTTTGAAAATCAACTATAAATCGCTCTTAAGGGGGTATTCTGGTCTAGAAATTTGGAAAATTCGAATTTTTTTTTTTTGCATATTTCCAAAGTTTAGACCCTTAAAAATATCGCGTGCCTAATGCCAAAAGGGCGTATTACAGCAGTTAGATAGGATTCCATGCCAAAAGGGCGTATAAAATTTTTTTTTTCCATTCTTTTTAGAATTGCTCGAAACGCAAAGATCTGCAGAAAAAAATTGCACGACTCATTATGCGAAGCATCAGAGAGTGCTTTACGATCGAAAAATTTTTTTCGCCTCATTTTAGCAACTATTTTTAGTATTATAGCCTTGTTAGTTCACGGAATCAAGATATTTTGCATACTATTGTCGAGATAATTTAATGGAGATTAATTCCATACTTTCTAAAAATTGATTTACTTCAATAGAAACGGAAAAAAACATCAAAATAGATCAAAAAATTTTCCTGTCCGTCATGTATGAAACCCCGGAAACACTGTAACTTGTGAAAAAATCAATTATTTGAGTTAAATTTTTTTTTTTTAATTCTAATCGACGATTGTAGGTCACTGAATGCGAATGGTTAATTAATTCAGTGTCGTTTAATTACAATTAATAGAAGACGAAAACTACAAGACTGTATATCTATATATATCCATGTAAAATTAACATGGATGGTGATATATCTATATCCCACAAAAAACAGTTTCACTGTAAACCGCCGCGCCAAGTACACGTCCAACTATTGTTACAAACTGTAATAATTCAATTTTTACAAAAAATTATTGAATCGAAAAAAAAAAAACGAAGTACAAAAAATTTTAATTTTAAAAATAGAGACATCAGTTTGAAATATTTGTAAAAATTTAATCTTAAAGTTTTAATTTTGGGAATGGGACAGCCCAGGGTACTGTTATTTCGGTGGTTTACCAATTTATACCAAAAAAACCAAAATTTATTTCATTTTAGTTTTCAATGCTCCAAATAAAAATGTTTTTTTACTTTCGTAATAAATTTTTTTTAGTAACAAAATAATAATTTTTCCAATAAAAAAATGCCTGGGACAACGAAAAATATCCTTACAGAGAATCACCCATATAACAATTAGTATCCCACAAAAAACAGTTTCACTGTAAACCACCGCGCCAAGTACACGTCCAACTATTGTTACAAACTATAATAATTCAATTTTTACAAAAAACTATTGAATCGAAAAAAAAAAACGAAGTACAAAAAATTTTTTAGATTAAAAAAACATTAAAGACAGTAAATATTAAGGAAAAAAATTTAATGTATTTGGTGAGCATCATTCGAATACTTTCATTATCCACAGTTTTTAAAATTGATACTTGTAGTGTGAATTGTATAGCACACCAAGTACACTAAATTTTTTTCCTTAGTATTTACTGTCTTTAATGTTTTTTTAATCTAAAAAATTTTTTGTACTTCGTTTTTTTTTTTCGATTCAATAGTTTTTTGTAAAAATTGAATTATTATAGTTTGTAACAATAGTTGGACGTGTACTTGGCGCGGCGGTTTACAGTGAAACTGTTTTTTGTGGGATATATCTTTTTTTTGTAAAGAGTATATTAAGTGACATAATCAAATATTTTATAAATATTTTAAAATTCCAAATATGTACTTCTCAAGTAATTCAGCTGATTCTTTATGCATGAATTTTTGTAATAATTTAATTACAAACAAAATTACTACAATACTTTAAATGACGCGCGTGACTAACCAATGTGACATCTAAAATATAGCGGTAATGATTTTGTGGCTCCACCTACTGTCATATATTGAAATGTTAAACTAAAGACCAACTACTTATATCGGCGCTAAGTTCAGTACTTAGTATATTAACTACTTAGATGGTAGAATAACAGGGTTAAGTGGTGCCAACTTGGAAATAAGAAAATTCGCCCTAAATTTGTAAAATCTCTCGTAGAATCGAAAACAGGCGCAAGCAAAAGTTTTCAAACTGGCGATATATTAAATAATTGTTAAGATCCAATAATTTTTTGTAATATATGCATAATTGGTAAAAAGAAACTTATTAACAATGATGTCAAGTGTTAGTGTCTTAGCAATAATAAAAAAATATAGAGCTAAATATGTGAGGAGGTTATGTTGACATATGATGAGAGAATAGAGACACGTTGTCTCACGCCATATTCGCTGGGTGCGTGACCCCACCGCCACCTGACGATACAACTTACGGTGGCTTTTTTAAGAAAATTTACATGTATTAGATGCCAAATAGTTATTTAAACAATTAAATAAACTTGAAAAAAATTTGTTTTCTATGTAAAATGTGACATATTACACAGAATGTAGATTAAATTAAAAATTTTTTCTTGGGTCAGTTGAAAATAGTAAGGAAAATAAACACAATAACTAAAAAAATCAGCATGATGGCCGAGCGGGTTAAGTCATTATCCCGTTAGTTCGCTCGCTCATCATGCCGTGAGGCGAGGTTCGAGCCCCGACGGTTGTTCGAATAATTCCAACACCAACCGTCGGGGTCGCTCCGGTAACCGAACCGTACTGGCATGGGTTTTCTCTGTGGTTTCCCCATCGCCACTATTCCAACAACCGATAGAAAGGGGTGAGGAATAGGGTAAATACAGTACAGAAAGCACAAGTCGGTCCACAGCCGCAGTGATAATAATAAAGAGTTGAGTATATAAATGTGCGAAAAATAAGGTTGATTATGATGTAGTGAAAATACAGGAGTGAAAAGAGGACGTGCTGGGGTCCAAAAGCGTTGAATAAACAAGGACAGTAATAATAAAAAAAAAAACACAAGACGGTGGCGCACTCGCGGAATGCGACAGCTACCATCTACCCAGCCTTGTAAAACCAAGAACGGTATACAAGTAAAAATCGAAATAATAATAATAAAAACTAAAAAAAATCTCAAGTGAATTAGGTTAATCAGTGTTAAAATCTGTCAAGGTGTTTATTGTTAAATTAATATTAAATGAAAAATCAGTATTAATATTAAATATATAACAATCTGAAATTATATAAAAAATAACGAATAGCTCTATTTAACATAACTTTATATTTACGAATATATCTTAAATTTTTATATTCTTTATTTAATTTTGCAATCTATTACCCATAATATTATTTTTCAACCACAAACTTTAATAAAGGGTAAAAATTTAATCCTGGCTGAACATATGAGAGATGTTGAGCAGCAGCTATCCATTTTTTTCGCTGATTTAATTTCCAATTGGCAACCGGAAACTTATAAAATTTACAATCACTATTTCTACTAGTATTTTTACAATTAACTACACAACAATTTTGATGACCCATTTTATTTTATTTATTTAAATAAACTAACACACGTATTATTTTCATAGCTTTTAGTAATAAAGAGCCACCCTTAGTTCTGTATTGTCCCGCAGCGGGCGCTGACATCAGTTTTGTGTCCCCCACTATGCCTTACGCACCCAGCGAATATTGGACGTGTACTTGGCGCGAGACACTATCGTGTCTCCGGATACTGCACAAGCGCCTCTGGTGGAATAAATGTACATAATATCTATAGATATGTCACCATCCATGTTAATTTTACATGGATATATATAGATATACAGTCTTGTAGTTTTCGTTTTTTATTAATTGCAATTAAACGACACTGAATTAATTAATCATTCGCATTCAGTGACCTACAATCGTCGATTAGAATTTAAAAAAAAAAAATTTAACTCAAATAATGGATTTTTTCACAAGTTACAGTGTTTCCGGGTTTCACACATGACGGACAGGAAAATTTTTTGACCTATTTTGGTGTTCTTTTCCAATTCTATTGCAGTAAATCAATTTTTAAAAAGTATGAAAATAATCTCCATTAAATTATCTCGACAATAGTATGCAAAATATCTTGATTCCGTGAACTAACAAGGCTATAATAATAAAAATAGCCGCCAAAATGAGGCGAAAAAAATTTTTCGGTCGTAAAGCACTCTCTGATGCTTCGCATCATGAGTCGTGCAAAATATATTGATTGAAGTATGTGCACGGAAGTTGATTAATTATACAATAATTGTTGCATCATCATAAAAAGTAATTTAAAAATATTTTATCAAATTTAAACATAAATTTAGTCCTTTAAGAAGTCAATCTAAATTATTTTTTTTTATTGAGCAATTATAATTAAAAATGCTCGAGTGTTGTATATTTAGTATACTGAGCACTGCATATACACAAACACAAACACAGTGCTCAGTGAAGACCAACGGAGAATGGAATAAATGTGGAATATAAAAGGGGAATGTAAGTTCACACTGACTATACTATGCGATTATAGATCGTATGAGAAAGTATAAAGAAAAAAAAGAAAAATAGAATTCAGAAATAATAAAAATTTAAAATACGTATGAAGAAAAAAGGAGAAAAAAAAGTGAAGAAAGTCGAAGACCAAGTGATTACTCGCCACCTTTATAAATTGCATTTACGGATTTGCTCTAACGAGAATCATTTTTTTTTCTGGATACAATTTTTTCCATTTCGCAGAGGGGTAGAAAATTGTATTAGTTATATATTGTTGAACGTTGGCGCACGACCTAGTGAGTCGAAATAAAATCCAGATTTATTAATGATGTTTTAATAAAAAAATAAATTTTTAAATTAATAAATCTGATTTATATTTTACTTAAGACTATTTGAAGTTTGCGAGAGTTAGTTTTATTATAATTTTTAAAAAATCTAATTGAATTAGATGAGGAAGTCTACTTGCAAGAAATACATCTGGCAACAGCGCATCTAACAGTTGTGTGTATGTGTATGACGTCATGTAGTATTTGGTTATAACCCTCGTATTAATCCAATAGAAAGGGAACCAGAGGAAATTTAAGAAAATGGACCGCTTGTCCATCCATTAACATTTTATTTGCACTAATTTACACTGTTGTATTATGCTTTTGATTTTAAATAAAATTTATCTTTCTCTACCAAATAAAATTTATTATTGTTATTGAAAAAAATTATATGCAATATTTTATTGCATAAACCAAATAAAAAATCTTTTAATTTAAAAATCCGCGTAATTTTTCGTTCAACGTTGCCAAACTATTACTATCTATTTCTATAACTTATTTTTAATCATGCCTGACAGATAAATTACTTAATTTTTATTATTACAATCAAAATATCTCCAAATTTACATGACAGAGTACTTTTATTTTTTATTTTTATGTAGTCTTCATGAATTTAGTGATATAAACGTCAGTATTTTCTAGATTTTAATCTACAGCAGTGGTGGTTAAATAATATGAAAAATGTGTGTTTTAAAAACTGTTCCCAACTCTGTACACGTTAAATATTCAGCTTTTGTAACTTGATTCTTCCAAAACTATTCAGATCTTGCTTGAAAAATAAAATCACATGTATTTAATATTGATAACTAGGATATATTTAAAAAATCCATCTGATTTTCTCAAATTTGCTTGAATTAACGTCCAAACTCTTTCAATAGAAGTTTGATTGTAAAAAGGACCAATCTAAATCCTCATTGGGTAAAATCAATCAAACAGCCAAATAATGAATAGACATAAATTATTTAGACATTCGGAGAAAAATGTGAAGATAATATTGCAACTAAGCGATGAAGATGAACTAGATGATAGTTTATAACGTAATGTCAGAAATGCAAGTGGCCTTTTTCTTCAAATGGTTGGCTCATCATTATGAACCTGAGTTATTGATCAATACATTAAAAAAATTATCAGAATACCTTATTAAATCTCCAAATTACAAATGTATGTTTTAAAAACTATATGCAATAGAATTTTATTACATATACCAAATTAAAAATCTTTTAATTTAAAAATCCGCGTAATTTTTCGTTCAACGTTGCCAAACTATTACTATCTATTTCTATAACTTATTTTTAATCATGCCTGACAGATAAATTAGTTAATTTTTATTATTACAATTAAAATATCTCCAAATTTACATGACAGAGTACTTTTATTTTTTATTTTTATGTAGTCTTCATGAATTTAGTGATACAAACGTCAGTATTTTCTAGATTTTAATCTACAGCAGTGGTGGTTAAATAATATGAAAAATGTGTGTTTTAAAAACTGTTCCCAACTCTGTACACGTTAAATATTCAGCTTTTGTAACTTGATTCTTCCAAAACTATTCAGATCTTGCTTAGAAAATAAAATCACATGTATTTAATATTGATAACTAGGATATATTTAAAAAATGCATCTGATTTTCTCAAATTTGCTCGAATTAACGTTCAAACTCTGTCAATAGAAGTTTGATTGTAAAAAGGACAAATCTAAATCCTCATTGGGTAAAATCAATCAAACAGCCAAATAATGAATAGACATAAATTATTTAGACATTCGGAGAAAAATGTGAAGATAATATTGCAACTAAGCGATGAAGATGAACTAGATGATAGTTTATAACGTAATGTCAGAAATGCAAGTGGCCTTTTTCTTCAAATGGTTGGCTCATCATTATGAACCTGAGTTATTGATCAATACATTAAAAAAATTATCAGAATACCTTATTAAATCTCCAAATTACAAATGTATGTTTTAAAAACTATATGCAATAGAATTTTATTACATAAACCAAATAAAAAATCTTTTAATTTAAAAGTCCGCGTAATTTTTCGTTCAACGTTGCCAAACTATTACTATCTATTTCTATAACTTATTTTTAATCATGCCTGACAGATAAATTACTTAATTTTTATTATTACAATCAAAATATCGCCAAATTTACATGTCAGAGTACTTTTATTTTTTATTTTTATGTAGTCTTCATGAATTTAGTGATGCGAACGTCAGTATTTTCTAGATTTTAATCTACAGCAGTGGTGGTTAAATAATATGAAAAATGTGTGTTTTAAAAACTGTTCCCAACTCTGTACACGTTAAATATTCAGCTTTTGTAACTTGATTCTTCCAAAACTATTCAGATCTTGCTTGAAAAATAAAATCACATGTATTTAATATTGATAAATAGGATATATTTAAAAAATCCATCTGATTTTCTCAAATTTTCTTGATTTAACGTCCAAACTCTTTCAATAGAAGTTTGATTGTAAAAAGGACAAATCTAAATCCTCATTGGGTAAAATCAATCAAACAGCCAAATAATGAATAGACATAAATTATTTAGACATTCGGAGAAAAATGTGAAGATAATATTGCAACTAAGCGATGAAGATGAACTAGATGATAGTTTATAACGTAATGTCAGAAATGCAAGTGGCCTTTTTCTTCAAATGGTTGGCTCATCATTATGAACCTGAGTTATTGATCAATACATTAAAAAAATTATCAGAATACCTTATTAAATCTCCAAATTACAAATGTATGTTTTAAAAACTATATGCAATAGAATTTTATTACATAAACCAAATAAAAAATCTTTTAATTTAAAAATCCGCGTAATTTTTCGTTCAACGTTGCCAAACTATTACTATCTATTTCTATAACTTATTTTTAATCATGCCTGACAGATAAATTACTTAATTTTTATTATTACAATCAAAATATCTCCAAATTTACATGACAGAGTACTTTTATTTTTTATTTTTATGTAGTCTTCATGAATTTAGTGATACAAACGTCAGTATTTTCTAGATTTTAATCTACAGCAGTGGTGGTTAAATAATATGAAAAATGTGTGTTTTAAAAACTGTTCCCAACTCTGTACACGTTAAATATTCAGCTTTTGTAACTTGATTCTTCCAAAACTATTCAGATCTTGCTTAGAAAATAAAATCACATGTATTTAATATTGATAACTAGGATATATTTAAAAAATCCATCTGATTTTCTCAAATTTGCTCGAATTAACGTTCAAACTCTGTCAATAGAAGTTTGATTGTAAAAAGGACAAATCTAAATCCTCATTGGGTAAAATCAATCAAACAGCCAAATAATGAATAGACATAAATTATTTAGACATTCAGAGAAAAATGTGAAGATAATATTGCAACTAAGCGATGAAGATGAACTAGATGATAGTTTATAACGTAATGTCAGAAATGCAAGTGGCCTTTTTCTTCAAATGGTTGGCTCATCATTATG
The DNA here is from genome assembly GCF_020080835.1 of Cotesia glomerata. NCBI lineage: Eukaryota > Metazoa > Arthropoda > Insecta > Hymenoptera > Braconidae > Cotesia > Cotesia glomerata. The sequence continues at coordinate 154,895 of NC_058163.1, read as the reverse complement.
AATCTGAGTTATTGATCAATAATACATTGAAAAAATTATAAGATTACTTTATTGAACCTCCAAATCATAAATGTATGGTTTTAAAATGTAAAAGGACTATGAAGAGACAATACAAGGACATTTGTATAGTCTGGTACAGTACATTCGAATGTTTTCAGAGATTGAACATTGGTCTGCGATAGTGAGACACGATGGCGGCAATGCGGATCAGACGTAATGGTGAACAGAGAGTATAGAGGCTGGGGATGATGTGGAGACAAGGGGGAATGCGGCAGTCCGAGAGAAAGAGAGAAACGATGAGCTGAGGTGGCAAGCAATCAATAATATATAGAACCAATCAAAAGAAAGAGTCCGAGAGAACAGATCAGCTTACATAGGGTAGTTTTAGTTTATCTGTACAGAATTCGACAGTTTTTGTAAATATTTAGCTTGTTTAAAAATAAAGAATCAAAAAACAATTCAACGCACAAATTTTCTTTGGCTAGAAATCTGCAGTTGCTATACTGTAAAAATTTTCTATTAAATTTTACTAGGGTGCATTGCATTCCTGGATTATAACGCGATCGATAACAAATTTTATCAATTTAAATTGTACATATTTAATTTTAAAATGTTTCATAGCAAACTTATGCGCATTAGTTTTAATTAATTTATGACTAGTATAGATTGCGGAAAATTTTGAATAAAATAAATTAATAATTATTTGATATTTTTACACTGATAGAAAAAAAATCTTGATTCAAGAAACATCTTTTCTTCAAAAATTGATTTTTTTTTCAAAATTTCTAGCTGTCTTAATTCAAGAAATAAACTCTTGAGACTAAATGTAGATATATTTCATTCAAGAATTTTTGTCTCTTGGTTCAAGATAGGCGATAACATAATTCAAGATATTACTAACTTGATTTAAGAATGGCTTTTTTTTGAATCATTAATTTACTATGTGCATTTCTATAAATTTATGTAATAATATTTAATTACAGTAAATTACATTTAATTATAATATTACTACACGGAAAAAAGTAAACTGTATTATTCACTCGGTTTCCGGTTAATTTTTATAGTTTCAAACAGTAAAGCGGCCATCGGGGTAGCAAAAATATAAATATTACAGAACTTAATGTAGAAAGTATAAAAGCCACACTTTATAATTTAATATCCAAAATAAGTGATTAGTAGCTGTCACTATAGTAAATAACGACTCTTTCATCTTAAAAAATTACAGTTTCAAACAGTAAAAATTGCCATTTCAATATATAATCCATATTATAAGGAGAAGGGGGTCTCACTCTGGGAGAATTTAACATTTGAAACAGTAAAAATTATACTTTTAAAATATACATTTTACCAGTCCAAGCAAGTCAATAATTACAGTTTGATTTTTAGCGTTACGTTTAAAATTTACCATTTTACTTTGTAAATATTGACGTTGCTTGTATTAGAAATTTACTAACTTTATTTTATACTTTTTACATATCATTGCGATCATTTTTTAGGTACGAAATGATAAATATCAAAGTCTGAATTCTTAATTATTATACTTTAACATAAATTTAACATTTTAGACATTTATATAGCGAATATTACTGTTTGAAATAGTATTTTCTTCCATGTAAAGAGTAAATTGTAACGTTTAAATGGTAAATATTATAAAGTTAATAGTAAAATCACGATTTTACTGTTTGAAATGGTAATTTTTAGCAGTTGATCATTACTTATTATAAATCGACTATTATTTATTACAGTTTACTTTTTTCTGTGCACTGTTCCCAACTCTGTACACGTTAAATATTCAGCTTTTAAAACTTGATTCTTCCAAAACTATTCAGATCTTGCTCAAAAAATAAAATCACATGTATTTAATATTGATAACTAGGATATATTTAAAAAATCCATCTGATTTTCTCAAATTTGCTTGAATTAACGTCCAAACTCTTTCAATAGAAGTTTGATTGTAAAAAGGACAAATCTAAATCCTCATTGGGTAAAATCAATCAAACAGCCAAATAATGAATAGACATAAATTATTTAGACATTTGGAGAAAAACGTGAAGATAATATTGTAACTGAGCGATGAAGATGAACTAGATGATAGTTTATAAGGTAATATCAGAAATGCAAGTGGCCCTTTTCTTCAAATGGTTGGCTCATCATTATGAACCTGAGTTATTGATTAATACATTAAAAAAATTGTAAGAATACCTTATTAAATCTCCAAATTATCAATGTATGTTTTAAAAACTATATGCAATAGAATTTTATTACATAAACTAAATTAAAAATCTTTTAATTAAAAAATCCGCGTAATTTTTCGTTCAACGTTGCCAAACTATTACTACCTATTTCTATAACTTATTTTTAATCATGCCGGACATATAAATTACTTAATTTTTATTATTACAATTAAAATATCTCCAAATTTACATGACAAGGTACTTTTATTTTTTATTTTTAAGTTGTCTTCATGAATTTAGCGATATAAACGTCAGTATTTTCTAGATTTTAATCTACAGCAGTGGTGGTTAAATAATATGAAAAATGTGTGTTTTAAAAACTGTTCCCATCTCTGTACACGTTAAATATTCAGCTTTTGAAACTTGATTCTTCCAAAACTAGTCAGATCTTGCTCAAAAAATAAAATCACATGTATTTAATACACGGAAAACAGTAAACTGTAATATTCACTCGGATTCCGGTTAATTTTTATAGTTTCAAACAGTAAAGCGGACATTGGGGTGGCAAAAATATAAATATTACAGAACTTAATATAAAAAGTATAAAAGCCACAATTTATAATTTAATATCCAAAATAAGTGATTAGTAGCTGTCACTATAGTAAATAACGACTCCTTTATCTTAAAAAATTACAGTTTCAAACAATAAAAATTGCCATTTCAATATATAGTCGATATTATGAGGAGAAGGGGAACTCAGATGAAAGAGAAGGGGGTCTCACTCTGGGAGAATTTAACATTTGAAACAGTAAAAATTATACTTTTAAAATATACATTTTACCAGTCCAAGCAAGTCAATAATTACAGTTTAATTTTAAGCGTTGCGTTTAAAATTTACCATTTTACTTTGTAAATATTGACGTTGCTTGTATTAGAAATTTACTAACTTTATTTTATACTTTTTACATATCATAAGATTATTTTTTAGGTACGAAATGATAAATATCAAAGTCTGAATTCTTAATTATTATACTTTAACATTTTAGACATTTATATAGCGAATATTACTGTTTGAAATAATATTTTCTTCCATGTAAAGAGTAAATTGTAACGTTTAAATGGTAAATATTATAGTGAATAGTAAAATCACGATTTTACTGTTTGAAATGGTAATTTTTAGCAGTTGATCATTACTTATTACAAATCGACTGTTATTTATTACAGTTTACTTTTTTCCGTGTATATTTTCACAACTATGTTGAATCGAAAATTTATAAAAAAATTTTTTTATTTACTTCAATAATACATTGAATAAATAAATTATTATTTAAACCAAAAATTTAGAGTTTTTTAAACGATAATGTTATTTTGGTTGAAAAACTTAAGGAGGTCCTTTCGCCGCTAATGTAAAATAAAAAATATTAGATTATGAGTAAATTTAATTTTTTTCTAATAGTTAAGGTCCTTATTTATCTTATAGTGAGGTTTAAATTATACTTTACCGGACAAATTTTTGAAAAAATAAAATTTTTAAATGTTAGTATTTGTTCAGAGTCTTACGAGAAAATCAGACGTTTGCAGTATTTCTCGAATTATACTATCAGTCATGGATTAGATGAAGTAAAAAAAATTAGATTTTCGAAATATTCAGGTTTCTTTTTTGCAATAAAATATATCAGTTACCGAGATATTTATTGAGAAATTAATATTTAAAAATCACAAAAAATTCTCAAGTTACCTACAATAAAATGGAGTCAAAAGATTTGGCAACGTTGCGTAGCGCGCGAGCTTCAGACCATTCAATAAATTCAAACTAAACTTTAACGCGCTTATGTTTTTCATGCATACTTATTAGTTAATTTATTGTTAACAAATTTTCATAATTGATAATTGAAAAATAAAACAATAATTAAAAAATACTAGCATTCCTGCCATGAGACATTAGAATGTTATGGTTTTGTGACTAAACATTTTTAATTAATTTATTTATTTACACTGACTGCAAAAAGTTAAACACGGTTAAGGTTATATTGTGCAAATAAAAATGTAAACAACCGAAATAAAGCGTTGCCAAATCACGGACAGGTTACTAACAGCTGATTTACAACAGTCAAATTAATTTTTGTATTTAGCTATTTTTTTTTTTTAATTTTCAAAATTTCAACGATTAATGCCTCATATACTATTTATTTTTTAATTTTAGGAATTTTTATGGGTTTTGTATTTTAATTTATTGAAAATTTACTACTACAGTTGTTATGACTCAACTGGAGCGAAAGGACTTCCTTAAATGTATCGATTGAAGATACTATAGTTTTGAGTAAAGATACAAGACTTATCCAACGGAGACATACATTTCTTAAGCCAAGAAAATCTAAACCAAGACAAGAAATTCTTGAAGCAAAATAATCATTTTCCTTCCAAAATAAATTCTCTGATCAAGAAAATATCTCTTGAGTCAACATAAATTTTCTATCAGTGTACACGGAAAAGTTACAGTTTGTTTGTAATTATTACAAATTTTATAAGAATTATTACATTGTAGAATGTAATAATTTTATTTTAATGTAATAATTACAATCTAAAACTGTAATTTTTCTAGTTTTCTTCACGATGGGCCATATTTACATTATATATTATAATTTTTCCGTATAATTATATTACACAGTTTGGGTACTGTTGAAGTAAATTATTATGACAATATTAATTATTAATAATTTAATAATGGAAAATTTAATGAAATAAATTTATAGAACCAGCAAACTATTTAAAACTTGATTTAAAAAATTGAGTATCATAAAAAATCAATTATAGGCATAAATTTAGGTCAAGACTTTGTCAATGATATTAAATTTAAGAATTGTCTTTTAAAATAAAAATATGCCAAGAAAATTTTCCTTATTTTCTTAATTTTAAAAATTTTTATAGATGTAATGCAAGCTTTATTTATTAAAAAAAAAAAAAAAACACTTACCGCCAAAAAGGGCACTAGGATCTAGAAGTGGATTCGCCTGATCTGCATGCAGCTTATCAGACACAGAATTAGTTCCTGTACCTGTCGTTGCAGTTGCAGTAGTATCTCCACCTCCGCCTCCGCCCGATGCAGAGTTCTCCTTCTCCATACCAATTTCTGGAAATAAATTTGATAGTTAAATTTTGTTAAAACTGGATAAAATACTATTTTTAGATATTCAACAGCTTATACATTAAAAACTGACTATTTTTGCGATAATAACGTACTTATGATGTAATATGAACGTAATAAGTATCAATTTTGTTGGAAATAAACGTAAAAAATGAGTTTAAGTCAAAATATTGAAGAATTTTTCAAAAAGCGTTACATATTTTACAAATAAGATGTTTTTATTTTTATGATAGCTCAAAACTGAATAAAATTGTAGAAATTTGGATTGCATGCATTCCTTAGCTTCTAGCCACTCTATCTCGGTTAATTTTGATTTTAGCGAAAAAATGAATATGTTTTATGTAAAATTTGATGCTTTACAGCTTTCACAAAAGGTTATTTTAACTTCCCGCTAAGAAAATCGAAGATTTTCAAAAATCGGGAAGTTATTGTTTTCACCCCGATTTGCAAAAATCGAGTTTTTATCAGATCTCGACGTTTGAGGGTCACAGGAAGCTTCCCTGACTATCCCCGCGAGGTTGTCACTATGTCTGTATGTATATGTGTGTGTGTGTGTGACTATGTGACTCGCTTATAACTTTTGAACGACTGAACCGATCGGAACTTACTAAACGGCGTTCTAAAGAGTTCCCTCAAACTTAGATTTCCTGAGAATTTGAACCGATTCGGACCGATAGATTTTGAGAAATTTTGAAAAATCTCAAAAAAAATAAGAAAAAAATCATTTTTGAAAGTGGTTTTTTTGGAATATCTTTTAAACGGCTCTATCGATCAACTTCAAAAACTAATCCGCCCTTAAGCTTGAAAAACCACGCCGATCGTCGCTAATCCGGTCAAAATCGGTTGATTCGTTCGAGAGATATCGTGAACGAAAGAAAACCGAAAAAAGTGTTTTTTTGACATAACTTCGTCATTTCTTCTCGGATCGTTTTTGATGATGTAGAATAATTTCAGAACTTAAAAAACCGCGTCGATCGCCGCCAAAAACGTGGAAATCGGTTGATTGGTTCGAGAGATATCCTCGATAAAATATTTGGAAACAAGTGTTTTTTTAACATAACTCCGACATTTTTTGGAATAACTTTTAAACGGCTGCACTGATCGATTTCAAAAACTAATCAGCTATTAGCATGAAAAAATTACGTCGATCACCGTCAAGCCGGTCAAAATTGGTCAATTCGTTCAAGAAATATCATGAACGAGAGAAAACCAAAAAAAGTGTTTTTTTGGAATTACTCCAAATTTCCTAGTTTTATCAATTCAAACTTGAAGATTCTTCATGAAACTAAAAAAATTGCGTCAAATACTGCCAACCGCGTGAAAATCGGTTGATTCATTTAAAAGTTAGTGCGGTTTGGAAATTTTAAAAATATTGTTCTATGATACGTCTATCAGACTTTTAAGCTCGAAGAGCTCAAAATAACACATAAATTGTATTTTTGAGCTCGAAGAGTTTTATGCACCTACGTATGAAATTAGCGGGAAGTTGCACGGGTGGCCTTCAGGGTCTACCGTTTTTCTAATTTTTTACAAATGAAATTAAAAAAAAAACTTTCTTGTAAAATTTTTTTCAATAAAAAAAATTCTAAAAATTTTTAGATGTCGGCTAACTTGATTGTCATTATTAATTTCAGTATAATTAATAATTCCAAAAGAAGTGCCCATTTTACCCCAAACGTTCGATATGTCCACTTTTACAACTTTCCTAACCGAAAACTAAAAATCATTGCTTTGAGTATATTCAAACATACCCGAGTAAAAATGAAATTATTATTTTTTACGGAAAAATAATAAATTTCGTTCGACCGCCGCACCACCGCCGCACGACCGCCGTTTGGCGGACTATTACGCCGCACGCTAAAAATTTACTCCCCCTAGCATCGCCGCACTACCACTGCACCACCACCGCACCAATGCTAAATCATACCTACAATTTCACAAAAAATGGTATCATAATTAATTTATCACGCAATAATTAATTAATAAATAATGCGACTAGAAATCTTTATGTAAGACCTATTGATCAACCTCCTTTTAATCGAATGCCTAATATTAAAAAAAAAAAATTTTTTTAATTAGACCAAAGCACCGCGAAATTATTGATTTTTTTAGTCGTATTGTTGATGTAGATTTTTAATTTCGTCCTCGGGTTGCACAGAAGCGGTACGCTTATTGAAATACTCTGAAAGAATTTTAAAAATTGAACTGTGATGGGATTCGAATCTGGATCGTCTGCATGGAAGTCTCGAACATTGCCAACTGCACTGCAAGCCATACTTAACTTAAAAAATTTAGTTAAGCTATTTGAATGATCAACTAATATATTATTTCAATGTATATACCATCAAACAGTGGTATGGTGCGGCGGTGGTGCAGCGGTGGTGCGGCGGTCGAACGAAATTTATTATTTTTTCGTAAAAATTAATAATTTTATTTTTACCCGGGCGCGTCACAGCTGTGGTGCGGCGGTGGTGCGGCGAATAGAAATTTATTTACTTGTCACGGCGCTGGTGCGGCGGTAGTGCGGCGAATAGATAAATTCTTTATTTGTCACGGCGGTGGTGCGGCGGTGATACGGCACTTCTAAAATAACCAAAATTGTCACGGCTGTAGTGCAGCGGTGGTGCGGCGCTTAAAAAGCCGTGCAGCGGTGTTGCGGCGGAATTCTGTTTTTACTCGGGTACCATTCATTTATAGTTAACAAATCTGATTTGGTTGAAATATACGATTGTTAGCACCAAAGAAATATTTATTAACTATAAACAAATCTGGATTTCATTCAAATATACTACAACTTTGTCTCAAATAAATAAATTTATTTGTATCAAATAAATATTTCTGGTGATATTTAAACAAGAGATTTATTTATAGTTAACGAGCCTCATTTCATTTAAATGAATTGTTTTCTGAGTGTAGAAAAGAAAATTTTCACAATTCGTTTATAGATCTTTTAAAGTAAATTATACAAAAAATTCAATTATTTATCTCATAATTTGTATTTAAAGTCTTATTTTTTTGAACTAATATTGATATTTAACTAATGTATATTAATTTAAAGTTCACATCAGCAATATTATATATTAGCAATAATAATAATCATAATAATGTAAATAGCCAATCGGGGTTTGTGTATTAAATAAATAAATATTTTTAGAGAGTAGATTGCACTTAAATAAACTATTACTTACAGTTAGTTGTTCGTTCGTGAGTCATTATGAATACCGGCGCCACAGGAACCCATTTTTACCTGTAACAAAAAATTTATTTTTCTTTTTAGTTTGTAAAACTCTGGATTTAAATAGATAAGATAAAAGCCCCAATTATTGACGGGGGTCTAAATATTGACACCCTAAATTATTTTTAAATATATTAAATTATCTGTAATAAGAATAACGATCAAATAAATTTTTATTAGATTCTAATTAATTAAAAAATTGAAAAAAATCACATTCAGTTCAAAATATTAAATATTAATTATTAAAAAAAAATAAAGTTAGCACCAGTTTATCAAATCAGCTTACGAGCGTCTATTTTCTTAACAACTTTGGTTAGAAAAGCATTTTTTAACTGCCGAGTTTAAATTAATTTTTCATGTAATTATATGATCTATTTTTTTTTTTTAATTAACAATATATGAAATATTTATAAAATTAAATAATCGAAATTAATTGTATGCTTTACGATATTTAAATAATGGGAGTCAATAACTAGTTCATAATTTTTATGGTGAATCCCATATTGACAGCCAGTCGACAGCGCTATGACGCCTTTTTTTTTAAGTATAAAATACGTTATATATGCGATTATATTCAAGGCTTTTAACTGTCAAATAACTCGGCGTGTTTTAGTGTTAAATAAGTTTTTAAATAAATTGTTATATTTTTCATAATAATTATTCATTCATAGAAATTATTATTAATTAACTTTAATAATATTGATTACTTTATCCAAACAAAAACAGTTTCACTGTAAAAAAATCACGCCAAGTCCACGTTCATAAGACTATTAAGAAAAAAAATTTTTATTTCTTTACAAAAAGATATAAAATAAAAAATTAAAAAATCCAAGTAACCGATATGGTTGTATATGATTTTTGGACATTAAAAAAAATTTTGTTGTAAATTTAAAAATTAAAAGAAACAATTTTGGAACGTATTTAGTGTGCGTGGTTACGAAATATTTCACTTTTTATGAAATTCCTAAAATCTATCTATTAGGACTTTTAAAAAAAATTGAAGTACACAATGACGCACACCAAGTACACGGAAAGAAAATTGAAGGAGTTTTTACTATTTTACTATTGTAATTTTTACTAAATAAAATAGTAACAGTGGACTATACTTCTCATTTAGTAATTTTTACGATCTACTATTGTAAATTTTATCCAACAAATAAGACTAGCAAGAGTCGTAAAAAGTCGAATACTATAGAGCAAATTAAACAATATGTGTTTGTGAACTTTACAATTCAACTATTGTAAAAATTTATAGTTGGTTTTTTTTAAAGAAATATTAAGGAGGGAGAGAGATAGAAGGTTGGACTAATTGGTACCTGTACAGTAATCGAAAAAGAAAGCGACATATTCGTGGTATCTGGGAATCGAACCCAGAACTCTGTGTTGGTAGCCAGAGACTGTCCCTCTACGCTATCCGAGATGAACTAAGAAGCATATCCTTTAACATTTACATAAACTCGAAGTCTAGCGCTGTGCACGGCCACCACTCAAACTAATTGAGAAACATTCCAATTCAACTATTGTAAAATTTGCTATAGTTCTATTGAAAAGATACAGAGGCAGCACTGGAAATTTTCATCTCTTACTTTTTACAATAGTAATATCGTATTTTATCATGAATAAATAGTATTTTTTCTTCTAAAATATTTGACAATTAATAGTAATAAAAGTATAGTCCAGCTTTACAATAGTTGTATCGTAAATTTTCCCAGAAATTTTTTCCCGTGTACGTTCCAAAATTGTTTCTTTTAATTTTTAAATTTAAAACAAAATTTTTTTTAATGTCCAAAAATCATATACAACCATATCGGTTACTTGGATTTTTTAATTTTTTATTTTATATCTTTTTGTAAAGAAATAAAAATTTTTTTTCTTAATAGTCTTATGAACGTGGACTTGGCGCGATTTTTTTACAGTGAAACTGTTTTTGTATGGATTTCAGTATTTTTTGTAATTATAATAAAAATTGACAATTTTAATTTAATACATTTCCGGTGGCAAACTATCCCCTTTAAGCTATAGTTCATGTAAAAGTTATTCTTGCGCCGCCTGGCGTGTGTAATTGCAAGCTGTCAAATATCTTTTTTTCACTGTAGTTTCCCATCTATTATAAGATTAGCATGCATCCTTATATTATTTAGTCTCTGGCCGTCCGCTTTTTACATAAGAAAAAAGTTAAAATCTAAAAATCTGGGTCGCTATAGTTTGTGCTGATTATTTTTAATAATTTTAAATAGAAATTATAAAGATAATTGATAATAATCAAGTAATACGCGTAATAAAAAGCATGAACTACTATTATAAAATATCATATGAAAAAAAAATCAAAATAAATTTGAAAAAAAATTTGTAACCTCAAAAAACCGTTCTGCTTACGGTATATACACACTCGGTAGTCTGGCTTGAGAACGGAACTTGGCGCCAGACTCTATCGAGTCTCTTGATATCAAGTTTTTGATAAATAACAATATAACCAAATGATTCGACGCATGTGCAGTAGGGGCGTCAATAATTGGGGTTACGGTACGTCAATAATTAGATCAATCAGTTTTTTAACCCGTCAATAATTGGTGTATCCAGATCATATATTTAATTATTTAAAATTAATTAGTAAATATCACTGATTATCATTTAAAAAAAAGAAATTGATTAGTTAAAACATTACTGAAGACATTACCACAAACAAAATTCATCGATATTTATATTTGATTGCTTAAAAAAAATGAAATCATAACTTTGTCTCTTATAGCGTCAATAATTGGGGCTTTTACCTTATAATACTAATAATTTGAAAAGTTCCTTAAAAAAAATAGAAACATTTCATTCACAAATAAGATGAGATAAATCATGAAAATTGATATAATTATTGTAATTAATATATAAAGTGAGTGATAAATAAATAAATAAATTGAAGCAGATGGTACTGATCAATTCTCATTGGGTGATACAACTAATGCACACATGTAACGCTTCCATTTGCGAACCAGATATGTCCGTGGTAACATCCGCTGCGGTTAACCGCAAATCCTTACCTTAAATAATAACTTTTAAATAGCTACGAGTAAAGTTTTATGACTACTTAGAAAATTATTATTTATCTATGTTTATTCAACAGAGATTAGAAGTTAATCGAGTATTATTTTATTGACTCTCATCAAAATTTATTGAGCTTCAGGAAGTTATAATTCAGAATATATAGAGCATGAAGGCGGTTTTTGCCTTTTTAAAATTAATGGTTTAAATTTTGATATTACGGCAAAAATAATGGTCTTAGAAAGAAATGATAGAAAATTTAATTTTCTAAAAAAAATGTCTTTTATGATTTTTTTATGCAACGACCAATATATTCGCCGTAATATTAAAAATTTGACACTATTAATTATCAATTGTTATTATGAAATGAAGACAAAAATCTTGCATATACAAGATATGTATAATAAATGTTAAAAAGTATTATCTAAGTTGATAAACATGTTTGCCAGTCCTTTATTAGGTTCATAGCAAATTATTAGTGGTCGATTCTAACGACCTATTGATTAACTGTCTTTTGTATAATGTGATTAGTAATTAGTGTAACTAAGTACCAGACCGATCAGAATTTAAACTTAATTGAAAGATTTCCTTTATTTAACACTTAATTATTCATTTCCTTGTCGTTGATGGCCATAATAAAATATCTTAATGACACACTAAGCTAGCCTAAAATTAAATAGAAAGAAAATTTCCTATTTTTATCTGCAAGTAAAGATAATAAATTTTATAAGGTATTAGGACGCATGCTCTCAGTAATGCCGTTTGGGTGTATGTATTTTAGTGTGAAAATCAATATGGTAACTTATTATTCCACGTGAACATGGACAAATGATCATTGTAGCAGATTATTGAATTTTAGGGGGCAATTTATGACAGGAATATATTATGCGTGAGTTGCACATTTCATTGACATTATTATTGTTAATAATTAAATTTAGGTAGTCTATTTTACTTTATTGAAAGATGAAGTGTGTCACTTTAAGAAAAATTAATTAAATAAAGTATTTTATCAATTTGTAAATAAGGCTAAGATTTTTGCAGTTTTGAAATAAATGGTTTAAATTTTTGATATTGCGGCGGTAATATTGGTGGTGTATTAAAGATAAGCTCATCGCGATGTTACACTCATCAAGAGCTTTCATTTAAGTACCCACATACATTTTTGATATATTTTTCATATATACATATATATAATATATATTTTTAAGATATAAGCTCATCCTGATGTTATACTCATCAAAAGCTTTCATTTGAGTACCCACATGCATTCTTGATATATTTTTCATATATACATATATATAATATATATAAATATATGAAATATATGAAAAATTGATGTGGGTACTCAAATGAAAGGTCTCGATGAGTGTAATGTCGGGATGAGCTTATATTTAAAAAAATGTCAATAGTGTACAAGATATTTGTTAAATTGTACTGTACTTTCTTAACTATTGACATTGTTGAAGATATAAGCTCATACCGATGTTACACTTATCAAGAGCTTTCATTTGAATACCCACATGCATTGTTGATATATTTTTCATATATACATATATATAGAAATATATGAAAAATTAATGTGGGTACTCAAATGAAAGGTCTCGATGAGTGTAATATCAGGATGAGTTTATATCTTTAAAAATGTCAATAGTTCACAAAATACAAGATAATTTTCTAATTATGTTAAATTACACTGTACTATCTTAACTATTAACATTTTTAAAGATATAAACTCATCCTGATGTTACACTCATCAAGAGCTTTCATTTAAATACCTACATGCACTTTTGATATATTTTTCATATATACATATATATGATATATATATAAATATATGAAAAATTGATGTGGGTACTCAAATGAAAGGTCTCGATGAGTGTAATGTCGGGATGAGCTTATATTTAAAAAAATGTCAATAGTGTACAAGATATTTGTTAAATTGTACTGTACTTTCTTAACTATTGACATTTTTAAAGATATAAGCTCATACCGATGTTACACTTATCAAGAGCTTTCATTTGAATACCCACATGCATTGTTGATATATTTTTCATATATACATATATATAGAAATATAAGAAAAATTAATGTGGGTACTCAAATGAAAGGTATCGATGAGTGTAATATCAGGATGAGTTTATATCTTTAAAAATGTCAATAGTTCACAAAATACAAGATAATTTCCTAATTATGTTAAATTACACTGTACTATCTTAACTATTAACATTTTTAAAGATATAAACTCATCCTGATGTTACACTCATCAAGAGCTTTTATTTGAATACCTACATGCACTTTTGATATATTTTTCATATATTTATATATATGATATATATATAAATATATGAAAAATTGATGTGGGTACTCAAATGAAAGGTCTCGATGAGTGTAATGTCGGGATGAGCTTATATTTAAAAAAATGTCAATAGTGTACAAGATATTTGTTAAATTATACTGTACTTTCTTAACTATTGACATTTTTAAAGATATAAGCTCATACCGATGTTACACTTATCAAGAGCTTTCATTTGAATACCTACATGCATTTTTGATATATTTTACATATATGGTATTTGTGAAATATATAAATATATAAAATATATGAAAAATTGATGTGGGTACTCAAATGAAAGGTCTCAAAGAGTGTAATATCAGGATGAGTTTATATCTTTAAAAATGTCAATAGTTCACAAGATACAAGGTAATTTCCTAATTATGTTAAATTACACTGTACTATCTTAACTATTAAAATTTTTAAAGATATAAACTCATCCTGATGTTACACTCATCAAGAGCTTTCATTTGAATACCTACATGCATTTTTCATATATTTATATATATAATATATATAAATATATAAAATATATGAAAAATTGATGTGGGTACTCAAATGAAAGGTCTTGATCAGTATAACATCGGGATGAGCTTATATCTTTAAAAATGTCACTAGTTCACGAGATACAAGGTAATGTCTTAATTATGTATTCACCAAAATAAAATATAGCAAAATTTTATGTAAATTCCAAGATAAGTTCCTTTGCAATAGGTAGATTTCTAAATAAATCTAACTAAAATACTAGAAATGAACTTAATAAATAAGTAAAGAATATTTAACTTTTTGGTATTAAAATAATATTGTTTAAAAAGGAAATATCTTGGAATATTCGATACTATACTTGCATTAAATGTATAAAAGCGATGAGTTTTTTTATATTTAAGCCCGTTTACATTAGTGCGTTTGGTATATTGCTTTTACCAAACTCGTTCGGCTGGTGACTTGTTCTCATCCGTTCCACCACCATCAGCGTTTTCTTTTCAAACTTGACTTGAATGCGTGCCACGAAATAACGTGCCTCAGAAAGAGCGTGCACCCGATGAATATTTCTTATTTCTTATATATCACTACTACTTCTTACTCATATACTCAAATATACACACTAGTGTCCTCTATCTCTTCAGACTCTTTAAAGTTACACGATGTGGATGCATTCGTTATTAGGTAGTAAACTCTAGGGAATTTGCTATACTTTTACAAGTTATACGTTTTGTATTAATTTTTTAATTACGCCCTACCGTAATTCAATTTTAATTGATAATTATGTTGCTCAATACTACAATATAGTTTTACGTTGATAGGTATCTGTATTAATGTATTTTTTTTCTTTGAAAGTTAGATAGAATATTAGAGAAAAAATAAATTAATTGGGAGAAATTAATCATTAAATCTACAGAGCCGAAATTTTTAAATGGATTTTGTCAAATTTTAAATATTTTACAAAATTAAAGTTGTTCAGAATTTAATTTTCTAAAAAAAAATCTTTTATGATTTTTTTTCACCGTAATTACAAAAATAAGATTCATCTATATTATGAAGAGAATAAGCAAAATTTTATGGCCAGTGTATTTAGATGATAAAATGAGTTTTTATGGTTAAATTTGGTATCGTTGCAAAGATCTTGACTAGAATTTGTGCCTTTTCAAGGTTTCATATCATTCTCACCAATAGTCAATTTTTGATGATAAGTATTTAGGCTGCAATTCGAAAATGTTCGATCTCTGGCTACATAATTAAAAAATTACCTTGTATCTTGTAAACTAATGACAATTTTTAAAATATAAGCTCACCCCGACATTACACTCATCAAGACCTTTCATTAGAGTACCCACATAAATTTTTCATATATTTTTTATATCTATATATATATATATATATATATATATATATATATATATATATGTATGTATATATGTATATATGAAAAATATATGAAAATGCATGTGGGTACTCAAATGAAAGCTCTTGATGAATGTAACATCGAGATGAGTTTACATCTTTAAAAATATCAATAATTAATTTAAGAAATGACCTTGTATTTTGTAAACTATAGACATTTTTAAAAATATAAGCTCATCCCGACATTACACTCATCAAGACCTTTCATTTGAGTACCCACATGCATTTTCATATATATATATATATATATATATATATATATATATATATATATATATATATATATATATATATATATATATATATATATATAGATAGATAGATAGATAAATAAGTTTTATTTGATCTTGGAGTCAAGACTCCCTCAAGACCATCAATTTTACATAATTTTAACATTTAGTGTACATTAAATACAGTGCTTAAAGTGGGGAAAAATATATATATATATTTTTTATATATATATATATATAGATATAAAAAATATATGAAAATGCATGTGGGTACTCAAAAGAAAGCTCTTGATGAATATAACATCGGGATGAGTTTATATCTTTAAAAATGGCAATAGTTAGAAAAGTACAGTACAATTTAACAGATATCTTGTAAATTGTTGACATTTTTTTAAATATAAGCTCACTCCCACATTATACTTTTTGAGACCTTTCATTTGAGTACCCACATCAATTTTTCATATATTTTATATATTTATATATATTATATATATGTATATATGAAAAATATATCAAAAATGCATGTGGGTACTCAAATGAAAGCTCTTGATGAGTGTATCATCGAGATGAGTTTACATCTTTAAAAATATCAATAATTAAGAAATGACCTTGTATTTTGTAAACTATATACATTTTTAAAATTTAAGCTCATCCCGACATTACACTCATCAAGACCTTTCATTTGAGTACCCACATAAATTTTTCATATATTTTATATATTTATATATATTATATATATGTATATATGAAAAATATATGAAAATGCATGTGGGTCCTCAAATGAAAGCTCTTGATGAATGTAACATCGAGATGAGTTTACATCTTTAAAAATATCAATAATTAAGAAATGACCTTTATTTTGTAAACTATAGACATTTTTAAAAATATAAGCTCATCCCGACATTACACTCATCAAGAGCTTTCATTTGAGTACCCACATGCATTTTTGATATATTTTTCATATATACATATATATAATATATATAAATATATGAAATATATGAAAAATTGATGTGGGTACTCAAATGAAAGGTCTCGTTGAGTATAATGTCGGGATGAGCTTATATCTTTAAAAACCTCAATAATTAAGAAAGTACAGTGCTAGTTAAGATCATTGAAAAATTACCTTGTATCTTGTAAACTATTGACATTTTTAAAGATATAAGCTCATCCCGACATTATACTCATCGAGACCTTTCATTTGAGCCCACATCAATTTTTCATATATTTCATATATTTATATATATATATATATATTGTATATATGTATACATGAAAAATATATCAAAAATGCATGTGGGTACTCAAATGAAAGCTCTTGATGAGTATAACACCGAGATGAGCTTATATCTTTAAAAATGTCAACAGTTAAAAAAGTTCCAGAGAAAATTTTTATTGTCATTTATATGTTATAAAACTTAATCCAATATTTATACGAACAGAGATAATATTCTGTATTTATTTATAGTTTATTTTTCAGAATTGTTTTATAAGAATTGACATCACGCTTTCAACATTGCAGCATAAGGATTCAAATTTATCGGACTCATGTTACAGCTGTAAGCAGAAGAAAATGTGATGATGACAATCATTATGACTAATATTACAGACTTGGTAAATCACTCTATTTTCCATTACATCTAGCGACTTGGAGCGCTTTGTCCTTGAGTGTAAATTTATTTCCCGTGTTAATATTAACAGAACCTCCCAATAAATTGGTGCTTTTAAAAATATAAGAATATTTTTATCGATTTTTTGTCAGCACAAATCGTTGTAATTACGTTCAATTAAGTAAAATTAAATAATTGCTATTTTTTTCCGTCGCTTATATTTAGTTTTATATTTTAGATAAAATTTCTTTTGTTATTAAAAAATAAATTTTACAATTTATTTGATTTGCTATAATTTTTTTTAATTAAAAATAATTTTCAAAATTTATTTTTTTTTATTATTTTTAATAAATTTGAAAATAAATTAGTAATCAATCAAAAGATTTTTATTTTAGATTTTTTTAAATTAAATTATAATAAAATTAAAAGAAGTTAGCAATGCAGAGTTTAAATTTACTATTTATAAATAAATAATAAGTATGAAATTAATTTAAAATTAAAATCAATAGGATATTTCTAAACTATTATTATTTATATTTATTAATAAATAATGTTCCAGAATTGAAATTTAGACGATATTTGTATAAAATTAATCAACTTTAAATATTGACATTTTATTTTCAGTTTGATTTTAAAATGGAGTTTTCATTGTTGTATTATTGATTTTTCAGCTCTTTAAAAAGCTATTCTAACTATTTGCAATTTCTGTTAAAACTTGTTCCATTTGTTATCCTAATAACCTACATACTGATCGATATTTGAGTAAAGCCACGTTATTGCAAATACATAACCCGGAATTAAAATTGCAAAATCACTTTCTTCCTAAACTATTTTTTTTTTATATTTATGTATTTATTCAGATTCTCAAATTTATTCGATGTGTTTTTTATGTTATGAGGGTGAAATTTATGATAAGACAAAGTTGTTTTTATCTCTTTTCAAGTTATTGCCGGCAATAAATATTAAGGAAAATAACTGTCAACAAAGACAAAAGATTCTTTTATAGTTAGTGCTTTAACTTGCAATTTAATTATGATTTAACTTTGAAAGGCGATTTGATCCTCGATTTTTTAAAATTAGTTTTAAACAAAAATTTAATTTAGATAATTATTGGCAGGTGCCGTTTTATATATTTATAGAATATATTATGAAAAAATAATTAAAATAATCTGATAGAAGATGCACTATTAATTGTAAAACAATTATCAATTACCATTTATTTATTTTTCTTATCTTTTTAAAATATTAAAGATTAATGAATGAAGTAACAAAAATAATTTTGATCAAATTTAAAATTTAATATTTGTAAGAAAAAATTCTAAAAATAAGGAAGTAAACTATATTATTTTATTAAAATATTTAATCACTTACAAATAATAATTTTTAAGCTTTAAGTATAATTAGATTATGAAATTAATTATTAAAGCAGAAAAAAAATTTTTAAATTATTGGAATTTATTTATAAAGCCTCAAAATATTTCATTTAATTTAAATGAACAATTTATTATTTTTTTTCATATATTCTCCATTTTTTACATTAAGATAAAAATCCAAAAAACTAAATGACAAATAAAAAAAAAAAAATGTTTATTCAAAACTTATACCTCTAACTAAAATTAATAAATCTATTAGCACAAAAAATGCTCGTTATATAGCAATTAAATATTACAATTTACTACCTAATGAAATGGAACTGTTAAATTGCTCTATATCAATTTTACGTAAAAAACTTGGGACCTGGCTAAAATTTAGGAATGTCTAGACTTAGAAATATAATAATTGAGAAACCTAAATGATTACAATTATTAAAATTTGATAAAGCAATTGTATTTGTTACTTTGTACTTAAAGAATAGATTATTATATATTAATATGATGTAATTATGTTTAACTAGCAACCTTGCAGTCACTATGTGACTGCTGTAACTTGTGAACTAAAAATAAATAAAATTTTGCTTTATTAAATAATGACTTTTGTTAAATTGCACTATACTTTCTTAAATATTGACGTTTTTAAAGATATAAGCTCATCCCAATGTTACTCTCATCAAAAGCTTTCATTTGAGTACCCACATGGCATTTTTTATATATTTTATATATATGGTATTTGTGAAATATATAAATATATAAAATATATGAAAAATTGATGCAGGTACTTAAATGAAAGGTCTCGATGAGTGTAACATCAGAATGAGCTTTTATCTTTAAAAATTTCAATTATTAGAAAATTATATTGTATTTTGTCAATTTATGATATTTTCAAAGGTATAAACTCATCCCGATGTTACACTTATCAAGAGCTTTCATTTGAGTACCCACATGCATTTTTGATATATTTTTCATATATACATATATATAAATATATAAAATATATAAAAAATTGATGTGGCTACTCAAATGAAAAGTCTCGATGAGTGTAACATCACGATGAGCTTATATCTTTAAAAATGTCAATATTTCCCAAAATACAAGGTCATTTCTTAATTATTGTCATTTTTTAAGATATAAATTCATTTCAATGTTACATTCATCGAGACCTTTCATTTAAGTACCCACATGGCATTTTTTATCTATTTTATATATATGGTATTTGTGAAACATATAAATATATAAAATATATGAAAAATTGATGTGGCTACTCAAATGAAAGGTCTCGATGAGTGTAACATCACGATGAGCTTATATCTTTAAAAATGTCAATATTTCCCAAAATACAAGGTCATTTCTTAATTATTGTCATTTTTTAAGATATAAATTCATTTCAATGTTACATTCATCGAGACCTTTCATTTAAGTACCCACATGGCATTTTTTATCTATTTTATATATATGGTATTTGTGAAACATATAAATATATAAAATATATGAAAAATTGATGTGGCTACTCAAATGAAAGGTCTCGATTAGTGTAACATCAGGATGAACTTATATCTTTAAAAATGTCAATAGTTCACAAGATGCAAGGTAATTTCTTAATTATTGATATTTTTAAAGATATAAGCTCATTCCGATATTACACTCATCAAGAGCTTTCATTTGATTACCCACATGCATTTTTATATATTTTTCATATTTTCATATATATAAATATGTAAAATATATGAAAAATTGATGTGGGTACTCAAATGAAAGCTCTCGATGAGTGTAACAACAGCATGAGTTTATATCCTTAAAAATATCAATATTTCACAAGATACAAAGTAATTTCTTAATTATTGAAATTTTTTATGATATAAACTCATTTCGATGTTACACTCATCGAGACCTTTCATTTAAGTACCTACAAGGCATTTTTTATATATTTTATATATATGGTATTTGTGAAATATATAAATATATAAAATATATGAAAAATTGATGTGGGTACTTAAATGAAAGGTCTCGATTAGTGTAACATCACGATGAGCTTCTATCTTTAAAAATGTCAATATTTCCCAAGATACAAGGTCATTTCTTAATCATTGACATTTTTTAAGATATAAATTCATTTCAATGTTATACTCATCGAGACCTTTCATTTAAGTACCCACATGGCATTTTTTTATATATTTTATATATATGGTATTTGTGAAATATATAAATATATAAAATATATGAAAAATTGATGTGGGTACTCAAATGAAAGGTCTCGATGAGTGTAACAACAGAATGAGCTTATATCTTTAAAAATGTCAATATTTCCCAAGATACAAGGTAATCTCTTAATTATGTATCTATAGACAGCATTTTCGAATGCAGCCTAAATCATAATAAATTGACTATCAGTAAGAATGAAATGAAACCTTGAAAAGGCACAAATTCAAGTTAAAACCTTTGCAATTACACTAAATTTTACTAAAAAACCCATTCTATCATATGAATATCCCGGAAACAATATTTTTCTTTTTCTCTTAATAACATAGATCATATATTCCTTCTGTCTTTATGTACTGAGGTATATCACCTCTATATAATCACTAAATAAATAAAATCGTATATAAAATATGTAATTTCTAGAAAAGTGCAAGGTCCGAATCAAAATATTAAAAAACAAACTGTATAGTTTTTAAAATTCAACAATAAAATAATTACAATTAAATTTACTGTGGATTCACCAGAATAGTAGATCTATAACAACGTCTGTCGCGCTTCACGCATGTACTAATACAATTGTTGCGGTGTTGCCGGTGGTATACTTAAAAATAATAATACCATATTAATAAATCTTTTATTACTAAAAACTTTCTTCATATTTACGAAATTACTCATCAACTAAACCGGTAATTATCTATTGCGATTAAGATAATGATTTTAAATAAAACATATTTACCTCCGTAAAATTTAAAACTAATGACTTAATAAACAAGAGATATTATAAATATTGATTAATATATTGATTACTCAATATTATTAACAATTAAATATGTAGTAATAATAAAATAATTTGGAAAACGACATTTAGTGTCGGTTCTGGTTGACTTGGCAGCATCGTACGCTCACCAGTCCTTGTTGATGCCAAGCTTAGCTTCTATTGGCCTCACATAACACCATCATCAGTACACATCGAGCTCGCTTCTTTTGCTACGACCTCATTTTATCTCACTCACAATTCTCAACACAACCAATGTGCCTCTCTCGTTTAGTTTCTCGTTTCTTGTTTCTCGATTCTCGAATAGAGGCTTAACCGCCTACTCGTTGCGTTGCCGCATGCGTTCTCTCACTTATCTTTTTCCTTATATATATATATATATATATATATATATATATATATATATATATATATATATATATATATATATATATATATGTATACCAAACCCTTCTAAACCCCGACCCCGGCCTTACCTCCCAACATCCCGCAGTAGTCACCGTTACTATACCTCTCGACGACGCACTCGTCCATTCGTGAACGTGGCCGTTCGTTACGCTTAGCTTTGCACCATCCTATCATCTTTTCTTGCTACACTTTTGTGAATTAATATCAATGCATATCATGTATTGCTTTTTATTTTTGCTTTTCTTTTGATAGAACATTTGGAATTCTTTTTTAGAAATTTTGAAACCTTATATCAAGTATCGGAAAAAATATTTGGATTAATTTTTGGAGCTAAAATTCTAAAAGAATAAGAAAGTTTCATCAATAGTTAATTTATTATGACCTATCTCTAGATACATAATTAAGAAATTATCTTGTATCTTGAGAACTCTTGACATTTTTAAAGATATGAGCTCATCCTGATGTTACACTCATCGAGAGCTTTCATTTAAGTACCCACATCAATTTTTCATATATTTTATATATTTATATATTTCACAAATACTATATATATAAAATATATGAAAAATGTCATGTGGGTACTTGAATGGAAGGTTTCGATGAGTGTAACATCAAAATGAGTTTATATCTTTAAAAATGTTAATATTTAAGAAATTATGTAGTATTTTGTGAATTTATGATATTTTTAAAGATATAAACTCATCTTGATGTTACGCTCAATGAGACCTTTCATTTGAGTACCCACATTAATTTTTCATATATTTTATATATTTATATATTTCACAAATACCATATATATTAAATATATATAAAATGCCATGTGGGTATTTAAATGAAAGATCTCGATGAGTTTAACATCGAAATGAGATTATAACTTAAAAAATGTCAATAATTAAGAAATGACATTGTATCTTGTGAATTATTGACATTTTTAAAGATATAAGCTCATTCTGATGTTACACTCATTAAGACCTTTCATTTAAGTACCCACATCAATTTTTCATATATTTATATATATTATATATATATGCAGCATATATATATATATATATATATATATATATATATATATATATATATATATATATATATATATTATATATATTATATATATATATTATATATATTTTATATATATATTATATATATTATATATATTTTTCATATATATATATATATAAATATATATATATATATATATATATATATATATATATATGAAAAATATATGAAAATGCATGTGGGTACTCAAATGAAAGCTCTTGATGAGCGTGACATCGGGATGAGCTTATAACTTTAAAAACATCAATACTTAAGAAAGTACAGTGTAATTTAACAAAATTAATTATTTAACAAAGCAAAATTTTATTTATTTACAGTTCACAAATCACGGCAGTCACGTAGTGACTGCAAGGTTGTTCATTTTAATCATTTTTTTAATTGATGGTTTTCTGTAATGGAAAATAATTTAAGAGATTTTTTTAAACAAATTATCTTAAAAAATGTCTACAATTAAGAAATGACCTTGTATCTTGTAAACTATTGACATTTTTAAATATATAAACTCACCCTGATGTTACATTCATCGAGACCTTTCATTTGAGTACCCACATCAATTTTTCATATATTTATATATATCATATATAGGTGTATATGAAAAATATATGAAAATGCATGTGGGTACTCAAATGAAAGCTCTTGATGAGCGTGACATCGGGATGAGCTTATAACTTCAAAAACATCAATACTTAAGAAAGTACAGTGCAATTCAACAATATTCATTATTTAATATAGCAAAATGTTCTTTATTTATAGTTTACAAGTCACGCCAGTCACATAGTGACTGCAAGGTTGCTAGTTAATAATTAATTTTAAAAATCTCTCAAATAAAAATAATATACAATATTTATCAAGCTTGCAACTTTAATGCAATCATTCAAGAAATTTTAGAAACAAAAACCTTTGATTTAATTCCGATCAGGTATTCTTCTGAATACATAAAATAATTTTAGTAAATAACTATATTTACACTGATAATCTATTTTGATAATAATAAGCGTGCGCATGTGTGCGTTTTAAGATTTTATATACCTTCGGATTAACCAACTTCATGAAAAAAATCTCATAAAGTTTGATGTAACGTATTGATATATTACCTAAAGAATTTATTGATATTTGCAATAACTATTGGAAAATCATGAGTATAACAAAAAAAAAAAAACCGACAAATTGATTTCTTTTGATGTTAAGACGATTTCGTGACCGGCGCAGTGCAATTTTCTAGGGCTTGGGTTTTTTTTTTCTCCATTTACCTTGATGGTGCAGATGCAGCGAAAAGAAACAGCGAAAAAAGAAAGCATTCGGACAAATAACATCCAGAATTTTTATTTTATGATTATTATTGTAATATATCTATATTCATTTCAATTTAAAAATTGACTTGATTAATAATTTCCATTACACGGAAAGAAAAATTCCTTGACTGGAGAACAAAATTCTTGGCTCAAGAAAATTTGTCGGGTGCCTGAAGGAAGACCGAAGTTGTGTTGGCCGAAGTAAAAATTTTTCTTTAAATTCTATTCTTGGTGGAAGTCATTTTTTTTTTCATTCAAATTATTATAAATACTTGATACAATAAATTTTTATATTTGATCAAGATTTTTAGATACTTTAGAGAAGCAGCGCCACTTACTTCAACTGAGAAAAAAATTTTCTCACCTTGAGAAAATTTTTCTCAAGAATAGTTGATAGCCATTTTATATTATTTTAGCGTGCAATTATACATATTGAATGAAAAAAATGATGAAATATTATTTGATCGTCCCAATTGACATGTTAATCAATAAAAATATTAATGAAAATTTACTTCTATCTTTATAATTAATTTTTTGGAGCAAGAGAGAAGTTTTCTCAAGACAAGAAAATTTACTTCTATCAAGAACTAAATTTTTTGGAGCTTCGAGGCTGAATTTTCTCAAAAAAAGATTTTCTTGACTTAAGTAAATTTTAAACGCAACGCTAAAAAGGCCATTCGGCAGCCGAAATGGAAGTAGATTTTTCAAATAAAAAAAATTGATTTTTAATAAAATAATATAATAACACTGATAATGTATAACTTAATTCATGAATTAAAAACAAAATTCAATAATAAATTTAAAACTATTTACAACGAATTTAGGAAAAAAAATTATCTTGTGAAGAAAAAGTTTCTCAAATATTTACCAAAGAATTGCACAGATTATAAGATTTGAATTATAAATGTCCAAATTTTAAGTAACTGCTGAGAAACAACAGTTTTCAAGTTAATCAGAATTTTGCAACCGGATAAAATTTTAGTTGAAGAAAACAATGGTTAGAACTAATTTGTGACATATTTACTGATAACCTACCCGAAAACATTACACAAAAGACTGATCAATATCGTAATTATTGAATTTACATCATGATTAAGCTATGATGTAGACAATAATTCTAAAACGGCTGCAACAGTAAAACTGTTTCATTAAACGAACTCTAAAAGGAGTAATATTGAGGCTACTACCACTTCTAAGTAGTGAAAATTGAAGCTTATTAAAAGAGCTTTACGATGCATTTTACCGAATATCAATATTTTGTCTAGTTCAGTAATTATACCAAATTGAAGTAGTAAAAACATCAATTTTTACGATTTTCGAAATTTCAAAATCCTGTCATTTCCAAATTACTCGCCCGATTAAGCTCATCTTCAAACAACCTTGGTCTTGATCGATAGATAAAGCATGCTGAGTTTGAGAAGAATCGGTCATAAATTGAAAACGCTATCGTGCTGACAAGCTACGTTATATCGTATAAATATATATATACGTGACTGAATAAAGTAGTCAGTACTTGTCTCGGATAGCTTAACTGGTAGAGCCCTTGGCGCGTAACCGAGAGATCTGGGTTCGATTCCCAGTCTGGGCTGTCTGATTATTTTTTCAATTACAGAAGAATTCCCACTGAGTAGGTCCCCCCCTTTACCCTATCCGTTCTTTCCCAACTCCCTTAAAATTTGCTTTAATATGGCTTTTATAAATATAAATAATGCTGTGAAGCGGGAAAGAATAAGAGTTACGGTAATTATTACGTGAAGCGTTCCACATTCACGTAACAGGATATCGGTAGGAAAGGATTGAGAAAGGAATGTAGAGAGGATCATCTTAATGTGAGTTTATAGAATATGCGAGAAAAAATTATTAGATAGCTCGGACTGGGATTCGAACCCAGAACCTTCCGAAGACATGTCGGCTATATATATATATATATATATATATATATATATATATATATATATATATATATATATATATATATATATATATATACATACATATATAAACTTTTGAACTATATATATTTTCTGACTCAGCTCGACAAACTAAGTCAGAAAATGGCTAAATTTTTCAAAAGTTGCGCCATGAGGACGGCTGCAATAGTTAGATTTTTATAAAATCTACTAAAAATCAAACTGTAATTATTGACTTGCTTGAACTGGTAAAATGTATATTTTAAAAGTATAATTTTTATTGTTTTAAATGTTAAATTCTCCCAGAGTGAGAACCTCTTCTCGTTCATCTGAGTTCCCCTTCTCCTCATAATATCGACTATATATTGAAATGGCAATTTTTACTGTTTGAAACTGTAATTTTTTAAGGTAAAAGAGTCGTTATTTACTATAGTGACAGCTACTAATCACTTATTTTGGACATTAAGGAAGTCCTTTCGCTCCAGTTGAGTCATAACAACTGTAGTAGTAAATTTTCAATAAATTAAAATACAAAACCCATATAAATTCCTAAAATTAAAAAATAAATAGTATATGAGGCATTAATCGTTGAAATTTTAAAAATTAAAAAAAAAATAGTTAAATACAAAAATTAATTTGACTGTTGTAAATCAGCTGTTAGTAACCTGTCCGTGATTTGGCAACGCTTTATTTCGGTTGTTTACATTTTTATTTACACAATATAACCTTAACCGTGTTTAACTTTTTGCAGTCAGTGTAAATAAATAAATTAATTAAAAATGTTTAGTCACAAAACCATAACATTCTAATGTCTCATGGCAGGAATGCTAGTATTTTTTAATTATTGTTTTATTTTTCAATTATCAATTATGAAAATTTGCTAACAATAGATTAACTAATAAGTATGCATGAAAAACATAAGCGCGTTAAAGTTTAGTTTGAATTTATTGAATGGTCTGAAGCTCGCGCGCTACGCAACGTTGCCAAATCTTTTGACTCCATTTTATTGTAGGTAACTTGAGAATTTTTTGTGATTTTTAAATATTAATTTCTCAATAAATATCTCGGTAACTGATATATTTTATTGCAAAAAAAGAAACCTGAATATTTCGAAAATCTGATTTTTAGTTTTTTTTTACTTCATCTAATCCATGACTGATAGTATAATTCGAGAAATACTGCAAACGTCTGATTTTCTCGTAAGACTCTGAACAAATACTAACATTTAAAAATTTTATTTTTTCAAAAATTTGTCCGGTAAAGTATAATTTAAACCTCACTATAAGATAAATAAGGACCTTAACTATTAGAAAAAAATTAAATTTACTCATAATCTAATATTTTTTATTTTACATTGGCGGCGAAAAGACCTCCTTAAATTATAAATTGTGGTTTTTATACTTTCTACATTAAGTTCTGTAATATTTATATTTTTGCCACCCCGATGTCCGCTTTACTGTTTGAAACTATAAAAATTAACCGGAATCCGAGTGAATATTACAGTTTACTTTTTTCCGTGTAAGAGACATTTTTTTAAGATAATTAAATTTTGAACTTTTGTTTAAAAAATTTTTTAATACGACCAATATTTTCGCCGTAATATAAAAAATTTAACATCTTTAATCAATCGTTGTTTCAAAATTAAGGTAAAATAATTTTTTACCCAAAAAAAAAAATCTAAACAAAGGGATATCTTCATAAAAATAGCTAGAATAACTTCCTAGGACTTAAAAATTCGATTTTTAAAACTTAAAATGAAACAAATAACTTTTTAATCTTTAAAAATCATTTATTATGATAACAAAAAGTTAAAAACAAAACTCTAGATCCGTAGAGTGGTTATTTAACCCTGATTATCGAAACCTTGACATTAATAAAGGATTTGATTTTGAAAAAGGTAGTTTTGATTGTTGATAAGCGACAATCGAAAACAATTCAACAAATGTATTATTAAATCAATAATAGTTCTGAGCATAATTCTTGGGATAGTAATATGAAAGTTATGTTGAAACTATATTGGTATCCTAGCAGGGCTCCAACTGAGATCAATAAAGCACTCCTTTATAAGCTTGACTACACCGAACGTGGGTACAAGCTTGGTCAACCCGCTCAACTCACGCTCTCTACCATCCGCCTATCAGTTAAGCTATCTCTCTCTAATTTTTGCTCACGCGCAACTATATCAATCCATTTAATACTTACTTCTTATAACATTTACTTTGTCAGTCGCATTATTTTATTTTATTTTTCTAGAATTAACCCTCGGTCTCAAAGAGTTCATACAGATATTACCCAATAATTCAATGCGATTAGAAAAAAACTTTTAAAATCACCAACAGATTTAATTAAAAGCACAGAAAAAAAAAAGAGAAAAATTCAATTATAAATATTAATAATTGTCGCTTCAAATTTAAAACTGCAGTTCAAAATAATAGTTAAAAAATTTTAATTTTCCTAACTTTAAATGTAATATTTACATACTATAATGTAATTTTTACAAAATCTATTAAAATTACAATCTGAAACTGGAATTTTTTATATGAAGCGCTACTTTTTATGATGTAATTTTCACAAAATCTGTTAAAATTACAATCTAAAACTAGAATTTTTAATTTTTCATATGAAGCGCTACATTATATTTTGTAATTTTTTCCTTTTCTTTTTTTTGTAAGATGAGAAGCATAATTTTTTTTTCATTTTAAAAATTTTATAATTATTTAAAAAATTTATCTAATGGAAGATAGGAAGAATTATTCCTTATTTTTTTTTAAATGCCCATAAATTTTATTCTAAAAAAATAATAAATCAATTGAAATGTTTTTTTTTTTAAGCACGCTTTTTAGAATGAAAAACTTGGAAAAAAATTTTTAAATTGTGCTTGGAAATTAATTTTGTATGAAATTTTAATTTTTTAATTTTTAAATACAAGAAACTATATCTTCTCTAATTAATAAAATAAAAAAAAAATTTAATTATATTATTATTACTTTTTCAACATAATAATTAATAATTGCACTGAAAAAAAAAAATTCTTGACTAAAGGGTAAATTTTCTTGGCTCAAGAAAATATTAAGCAAGATTGAAAATTTCTTGAATAAAGTCAAAGTTTCTTGATCCAAGAAAATTTCATCTTGCTCCAAATTAACTTGAAATTTTCTTGGTGCAAAAAGTTTGTTTTTTCTGTGAGCAATTATAATTTAAATTTCATTTAAAATATTATTTTCTATTAGCAATGTTTAATAATGACTTTAAATTATTTTTTTGTATTTTAAATTGTTTTTTAATGTATCTTAAATATATATGGCTCTCAGAGAGCTTAGGTATCAAAATTAAATTTTTTGTACTAGTAACAATTAGCACATTTACGCAATGAAACTTTTATGAGAAATTCACTCTAAATTTGGATGAATTAATAAAAATTCATAGTTTCTTTCGATGAATAAAAATCAGTTCTAAAATAGTTTAGAGTTCTCGTGAATCTTTAAGGTGGTCCTTTCGCCGCCAATGTAAAATAAAAAATATTAGATTATGAGTAAATTTAATTTTTTTCTAATAGTTAAGGTCCTTGTTTATCTTATAGTGAAGTTTAAATTATACTTTACCGGACAAATTTTTGAAAAAATAAAATTTTTAAATGTTAGTATTTGTTCAGAGGCTTACGAGAAAATCAGATGTTTGCAGTATTTCTCGAATTATACTATCAATTATGGATTAGATGAAGTAAAAAAAAATTAGGAAAACGGTTGACCCTGAAGGCCATCCCTGCAACTTCCCGCTAATTCCATACTTAGGCGCTTAAAATTGCACCAATGACGTATTTGAGCTCTTCGAGCTTAAAAATAAAATTTATGGGTTATTTTGAGCTCTCCGAGCTCAAAGAGATTGCTTTCCTATGCTTTTGAGCTCTTCGAGCTCAAAAGTCTGATAGAGATTTGATAAGACACTATTTTTTGAATTTTTAAACCGCAATAACTTTTGAATGAATAAACCGATTTTCATGCGGTTGGCAGCATTCGACGCAGTTTTTCAAGCCTTACAAAGAATCTTAAATTTTGAATTGATCGCGCTGGAAATTTCGGAGTTATTCCGAAAAAACACTTTTTTCGGTTTTCTTTCGTTCACGATATCTCTCGAACGAATCAACCGATTTTGACCAGACTGGTGGCAATCGATGTGGTTTTTTGAGGTTAAGAGCTGATTAGTTTTTGGAATTGAACCATAAAGCCGTTTAAAAGTTATTCCAAAAAAACCACATTTGAAAAAAATTTTTTTTTCAGTTTTTTGAAGATTTCTCAAAATCTATTGATCTGAATCGGTCCAAATAGTTTTCAAAATCTAAGTTTGGTCAAGACCTTTCGAATGGCACCAACCACGATGAAATCGGTCAAGCCGTTCAAAAGTTATAAGCGGTTCACATACTTTCACACACACACAGACACACATACATACAGACACCGTGACAACCTCACGGGGATAGTCAGGGAAGCTTCCTGTGACCTTCAAACGTCGAGATCTGATGAAAACTCGATTTTTGCAAAACGGGGTGAAAACAATAACTTCCCGATTTTTTAAAATCTGAGATTTTCTTAGCGGGAATCTAAAAACTAAAAATCAGATTTTCGAAATATTCAGGTTTCTTTTTTTGCAATAAAATATATCAGTTACCGAGATATTTATTGAGAAATTAATATTTAAAAATCACAAAAAATTCTCAAGTTATCTACTATAAAATGGAGTCAAAAGATTTGGCAACGTTGCGGAGCGCGCGAGCTTCAGACCATTCAATAAATTCAAACTAAACTTTAACGCGCTTATGTTTTTCATGCATACTTATTAGTTAATTTATTGTTAGCAAATTTTCATAATTGATAATTGAAAAATAAAACAATAATTAAAAAATACTAGCATTCCTGCCATGAGACATTAGAATGTTATGGTTTTGTGACTAAACATTTTTAATTAATTTATTTATTTACACTGACTGCAAAAAGTTAAACACGGTTAAGGTTATATTGTGCAAATAAAAATGTAAACAACCGAAATAAAGCGTTACCAAATCACGGACAGGTTACTAACAGCTGATTTACAACAGTCAAATTAATTTTTGTATTTAACTATTTTTTTTTTTAATTTTCAAAATTTCAACGATTAATGCCTCATATACTATTTATTTTTTAATTTTAGGAATTTTTATGGGTTTTGTATTTTAATTTATTGAAAATTTACTACTACAGTTGTTATGACTCAACTGGAGCGAAAGGACTTCCTTAAATAAATAAAAAACTTACAAAAAAAAAAAAAGAAGATGATCGGAGCGTCCTATATAGATAATATCTGTAGAATAAGTTCTTTACATTGAAATAACATATTTGTTTGTTAAAAAAAAAAAATAAAATATGAAAACTTTTAGCAAAACAACTCATTAAGGTAGTGTCGTGCTAGCTAATGCTATTGCTTTATTTTTTTTCTCATTAGTGTTAACTCCCTCACAGACTGTTGCTTACTCGCTTGTACTTATAATTACTTTTGTTCACTTTACTAGTTTTTTTTTTTGATAATTTAGAAAAATTATTTGGTCAGAAATTTCCAAACTTTTTAGGCAGATAATTAATTACAAATATATTGTTCTCCTTCCACAAATTCATGAACAAATAATACTATATCTCTTTCTAATGAAGATACAATAAGCTAATAATTTTCATCGCAAAAAACAATTCTGTATTTATTATAAGGTAAAAGCCCCAATTATTGACGGGGGTCTAAATATTGACACCCTAAATTATTTTTAAATATATTAAATTATCTGTAATAAGAATAATGATCAAATAAATTTTTATTAAATTCTAATTAATTAAAAAATTGAAAAAAATCACATTCAGTTCAAAATATTAAATATTAATTATTAAAAAAAAATAAAGTTACCACCAGTTTATCAAATCAGCTTACGAGCGTCTATTTTCTTAACAACTTTGGTTAGAAAAGCATTTTTTTTAACTGCCGAGTTTAAATTAATTTTTTCATGTAATTATATGATCTATTTTTTTTTTTAATTAACAATATATGAAATATTTATAAAATTAAATAATCGAAATTAATTGTATGCTTTACGATATTTAAATAATGGGAGTCAATAACTAGTTCATAATTTTTATGGTGAATCCCATATTGACAGCCAGTCGACAGCGCTATGACGCCTTTTTTTTTAAGTATAAAATACGTTATATATGCGATTAAATTCAAGGCTTTTAACTGTCAAATAACTCGGCGTGTTTTAGTGTTAAATAAGTTTTTAAATAAATTGTTATATTTTTCATAATAATTATTCATTCATAAAAATTATTACTAATTAACTTTAATAATATTGATTACTTTATATCAAGTTTTTGATAAATAACAATATAACCAAATGATTCGATGCATGTGCAGTAGGGGCGTCAATAATTAGATCAATCAGTTTTTTAACCCGTCAATAATTGGTGTATCCAGATCATATATTTAATTATTTAAAATTAATTAGTAAATATCACTGATTATGATTTAAAAAAAAGAAATTGATTAGTTAAAACATTACTGAAGACATTACCACAAACAAAATTCATCGATATTTATATTTGATTGCTTAAAAAAAATGAAATCATAACTTTGTCTCTTATAGCGTCAATAATTGGGGCTTTTACCTTAACTGTTTTATTATTTATTTTATTTTTTCTGGCCAAAATAAAATTTTTGTAATCATTTTTTATTCAAGTGTTTAAACAAATTTTCATCAAGTTTGTAAATATTTATTTGATTATAATTTTCTGGCACTACGTCAATTACCTTAAAATCTTATTAACATTCGTATAGTATCAACTAACAGCTAAGTAAAATAATACTATTTAAAAGAACAGGTTTAGTAAGTTCAAAAATGCTCTTTATTTTATTCGTATTTTTGAACTTTACATAATTAATTATAACATGCAAGATTTTTGCCTTAATTTCAGAATAACAATTAATAATTAATGGTGTTAAATTTTTGATATTAATTGTATGAAAAAATCATAAGAGACATTTTTTTTTTGTAGAAAATTAAATCCGAACAAAAACAGTTTCACTGTAAAAAAATCGCGCCAAGTCCACGTTCATAAGACTATTAAGAAAAAAAAATGTTTTTTTCTTTACAAAAATATATAAAATAAAAAAATTAAAAAATCCAAGTAACCGATATGATTGTTTATGATTTTCGGAAATTAAAAAAAATTTTGTTACAAATTTAAAAATTAAAAAAAAAATTTGGAACGTATTTAGTGTGCGCGGTTGCAAAATATTTTACTTTTAATAAAATTCGTAAAATCTATTTACTAGGACTTTAAAAAAATTGAAATACACAATGACGCACACCAAGTACGTTCCAAAATTTTTTTCTTAATTTTTAAATTTATAACACAATTTTTTTTAATTTCCGAAAATAATAAACAATAATATCGGTTACTTGGATTTTTTAATTTTTTTATTTTATATATTTTTGTAAAGAAAAAAACAAATTTTTTTTTCTTAATAGTCTTATGAACGTGGACTTGGCGCGATTTTTTTACAGTGAAACTGTTTTTGTTCGGATTTTACTATTTTTTTTAATTATAATAAAAATTTACAATTGGTACCAACTAAAATCTCGCGTTGGGTGCATTTTTTATAGCAAACTATCCCCTTGAAACTACAGTTTATGTAAAAATAATTCCAGCGCACCCTGGTGGGTGTAGATGCAAGCTGTGAAATATCTTTTTTTAACTGTAGTTTCCCATCTAATGAAGGATTACTATGCATTCTCGAATTATTTAGTCTGTGGCAGATCACTTTGCTCATCGAAAAAAAGTCAGGATCGAAATTTTTGCGTTGCTATAGTTTGTGCGGATTAAATTTAATAATTTCAAGTAGATTAATTGTTATAAGTGAATATAATTAATTAATAACAGTCAAATAAAGTATTAATTACTGTTATAATATACAATTTAGGAATAAAAAATACCGTAGAATTAATAGTATATTACACACCTAGGGAAGTAAAGTAAGAAATGTCTCAGATCACATGTAATGTGGCGAAGCCGAGGCGAAGCCGAGGTCAACAAACATGTGATCTGAGGCTTTCTTACTTTACTTCCCTAGGTGTGTAATATACTATTTTGTCCGACGAAGGCGGAAAGCGGCAACTTAGTTTAGCGCAGCGGGACGAAAGTTGTCACTTTCCGCCCGGAGGGCAAAATAGTATATTACACACCTAGGGAAGTAAAGTAAGAAATGTCTCAGATCACATGTAATTGTCGGCCGAGGCGAAGCCGAGGTCAACAAACATGTGATCTGAGGCTTTCTTATTTACTTCCCGTGGAGTGTATACTATTTTTTTGTCCGACGAAGGCAGAAAGCGGCAACTTAGTTTAGCGCAGCGGGACGAAAGTTGTCACTTTCCGCCCGGAGGGCAAAAAATAAAATTTTGCAACCTCAAAATACCGTTCTGCTTACAGTAAACACAGTCAGTAGTCTGGCGCTCCGTTTACAGCAGATTTGAACGGAACTTGGCGCCAGATTCTACCGAATCTGTGGATTCTGAACAACTTTATTTGATACATTTTTTTTTAAGACCAATATTTTCGCTGTAGTATCAAAATTTGAATCATTAATTTCTCAAAGGCAAAAACTTTGGCTTTATTAATTAGATATATTTAGTTTGTATCTTTATAATTGAAATTATTCAATATGTCTATCAAAGTGCCATGTTTATTTAATTAATACTTGATGATTAAAGATTTTAAAATAATTATTATTGATTATATTAATTTACAATTAAACTAAAATTATAACTTATCAAAACTTTTACTTATGCAGTTATAAGCTTACACCGAATGTAGATTTCTATATATCGTTCAATATCACAGGACAGCTCTCTATCTCCCTTACCGAACGGCAATAACTACAAATCCCCTCTTTTATACCTTACTCGCACATCCGTAAGAATTACTCTTGTAATAAAAATTTATAATTACACAAATCTCAACATTTAAATCTAAATCATCTATAAATATTTGAATATATTTAGAACTTTAAAAAGAATTTCCATAATCAATTTTAATAAAACTATTTTGCCCTGTTGTGACAAAATATATCTTAAGATACACTATTTTTTACACGCTTTATATTATTTTTATGGAACAATTTTAAAATTGTTCTTTTAAAGTCACTTAATGATATGTTATTATTACAATTTAATTTGTTCAATTAATTATGACAATAATATGTATTAAATTTAAGTTTAGAAAATTTATTTTGCATTGACAAATTAATAAGACATTTAATTAAATAAAAATAGTTCCCTAAAAATTTTTTTGGAGATTTAATTTATAAAATAAAGTTAGAAAAAAAAATTAAATTTATTCATTTATTTATTTTTCGTAAAAGTTACTATTTTTTTAATTTAAATAGTAATTAAAAGTAAGACAGTAATAATTTTTATTTAATTAAAAATTTATTTAGATTTGTTTACCTAAAAATGCTTAATTAATGTATTTTTTTTATTTTTTTAGTAATAGAGCAATTTATTAAAAAAAAAAAAAAATAAATAAATATTTAAAAATACAAGGGGTGAAGCTAATAAAATTAAATTAATGCATTAAAAATTTTTTCTATTTATTTTAATTAAAAAATATTGAAAAAAAAATTTTTTTTTTAATTTATTAAAAATATCTTCTACAAAAAAAAAATATTTTATAAATTAATGTCTAAAAAATTTAAATGAAGAAAAATTAATAATTTATTTTTTTATTTTCTTAGCAATAATTTACTAATAAAAACAAATATTTAAATAAATAAATAAAAGTACAAGGAGTAAAGCTAGTAAAATTGAATTGATATTAAAAAAAAATTTTTATCTATTTTGATTAAAAAATATTGAAAAAAAATTTTTTTTTTAATTTATTAAAAATATTTTCTAAAAAAAAAAAATAGTATTTTATAAATTAATGTCTAAAAAATTCAAATGAAGAAAAATAATTAATAATTTATTTTTTATTTTCTCAGCGATAATTTATTAATAAAATAAATTATTAAATAAATAAATAAAAGTACAAGGAGTAAAGCTAATAAAATTAAATTGATGCATTAAAAAATTTTTCTATTTATTTTAATTAAAAAATTAAAAAAAAAAAAACAATTTTTTTTTAATTTCTTAAAAAAAAATAGTATTTTATAAATTAATGTCTAAAAAATTAAAATAAAGAAAAAAAATATGAATTTTTTTAAATGTCAAAATAAGAATCAAAAAACTTATTTTTCATACTTTTTAAAATATCTGAAAACTCAGTTATTATATTTAAAATCCCATATTTTTCTCTAAAATTTAAATCATAATCTCTAACATAAATTTCCAATGAATACCTAAGCATTGTTATTTATTTAAACTACAATATAATTTTAAATACTATTGAGATCTTTAAATTTAAATCGAAAGTTTCAATTCAAGTGATTAAAAACTTTTTTTTTTCTTTTTTAAAGTACACTCTCCGATAAATAAAACAGAGTTCTTATCTTGCAGTGATTATTTTTATGTTTGAAGAGTTGAGATGAAATTTCATTAAAATGTTTTCTTTCAAGACTTTTTACTTTTAAAACTATGTAAAAAAAAAAAAAAAAAAAAAACGAACAGTTGTTATAAACTTAATGCACACGTAATACAAATAACGCGGCGCTGAAATAGTAATATTTATAATAGAATTTGATAAACTACCATTAAAAATAAAATTATTTATTTAATTCGTGAATTTATCAACTCTCATATTTAAGTTCAAGGTAAACGAAATATTTCTTGCGTGAGAGGATGTACTCTAAGAAAGAAAAAAGGCAAGATGGACTGAAGTCGTTAAAAGTCTCGAAATACCTGAGGAACAAGTTAAAAAAAAAAAAAGAAAATGAGCAAGGTGAAAGAACGAGTGCATCGTCTCTATCGTTTTTTGTTCTCCTGAAGCATGCATATAGATATATTAACGAAAATCGAGCACATAAAAATTTTTAATCAAAATTTTCAGTGTTATTTTATTACAGTTAATTGAATTACACGCGCCTAATCATTGGATTAATTTTTGTCAAGTTGAAATAAAATCCAGATTTATTAATGTTTTAATAAAAAAATAAATTTGTAAATTAATAAGTCTGATTTATATTTTACTTAAGACTATTTGAAGTTTGCTAGAGTTAGTTTTATTATAATTTTTAAAAAATCTAATTGAATTAGACGAGGAAGTTTATTTGCAAGAAATAAATCTGGCAACAGCGCATCTAACAGCTGTGTGTATGTCGTTATGCAGTATTTGGTTATAACCCTCGTATTAATCCAATAGAAAGTGAACCAGAGGAAATTTAAGAAAATGGACCGCTTGTCCATTTATTAACCTTTTATTTACACTAATTTATACTGTTATATTATGCTTTTAATTTTAAATAAAATTTATGTTTCTCTACCAAATAAAATTTATTATTGTTATTGAAAAAAATTATATGCAATAATATTTTATTACATATACCAAATTAAAAATCTTTTAATTTAAAAATCCGCGTAATTTTTCGTTCAACATTGCTAAACTATTACTACCTATTTTTATAACTTATTTTTAATCATGCCTGACAGATAAATTAGTTAATTTTTATTATTACAATTAAAATATCTCCAAATTTACATGTCAGAGTACTTTTATTGTTTATTTTTATGTAGTCTTCATGAATTTAGTGATATAAACGTCAGTATTTTCTAGATTTTAATCTACAGCAGTGGTGGTTAAATAATATGAAAAATGTGTGTTTTAAAAACTGTTCCCAACTCTGTACACGTTAAATATTCAGCTTTTGAAACTTGATTCTTCCAAAACTAGTCAGATCTTGCTCAAAAAATAAAATCACATGTATTTAATATTGATAAATAGGATGTATTTAAAAAATCCATCTGATTTTCTCAAATTTGCTTGAATTAACGTCCAAACTCTGTCAATAGAAGTTTGATTGTAAAAAGGACAAATCTAAATCCTCATTGGGTAAAATCAATCAAACAGCCAAATAATGAGTAGAGATAAATTATTTAGACATTCGGAGAAAAATGTGAAGATAATATTGCAACTAAGCGATGAAGATGAACTAGATGATAGTTTATAAGGTAATATCAGAAATGCAAGTGTCCAAATTATAAATGTATGTTTTAAAAATTAAAAACAATAATATTTTATTGCATAAACCAAATAAAAAATCTTTTAATTTAAAAGTCCGCGTAATTTTTCGATCAACGTTGCTAAACTATTACTACCTATTTTTATAACTTATTTTTAAACATGCCTGACAGATAAA
This sequence comes from Cotesia glomerata, assembly GCF_020080835.1. Taxonomy (NCBI): domain Eukaryota; kingdom Metazoa; phylum Arthropoda; class Insecta; order Hymenoptera; family Braconidae; genus Cotesia; species Cotesia glomerata. Next base: position 115,858 of record NC_058163.1, on the reverse strand, counting down.
TTAGTTAATTTTTATTATTACAATTAAAATATCTCCAAATTTACATGTCAGAGTACTTTTATTGTTTATTTTTATGTAGTCTTCATGAATTTAGTGATATAAACGTCAGTATTTTCTAGATTTTAATCTACAGCAGTGGTGGTTAAATAATATGAAAAATGTGTGTTTTAAAAACTGTTCCCAACTCTGTACACGTTAAATATTCAGCTTTTGAAACTTGATTCTTCCAAAACTATTCAGATCTTGCTCAAAAAATAAAATCACATGTATTTAATATTGATAAATAGGATATATTTAAAAAATCCATCTGATTTTCTCAAATTTGCTTGAATTAACGTCCAAACTCTGTCAATAGAAGTTTGATTGTAAAAAGGACAAATCTAAATCCTCATTGGGTAAAATCAATCAAACAGCCAAATAATGAGTAGAGATAAATTATTTAGACATTGGGAGAAAAACGTGAAGATAATATTGTAACTAAGCGATGAAGATGAACTAGATGATAGTTTATAAGGTAATATCAGAAATGCAAGTGGCCCTTTTCTTCAAATGGTTGGCTCATCATTATGAACCTGAGTTATTGATCAATACATTAAAAAAATTATAAGAATACTTTATTAAATCTCCAAATTATCAATGTATGTTTTAAAAACTATATGCAATAGAATTTTATTACATAAACTAAATTAAAAATCTTTTAATTTAAAAATCCGCGTAATTTTTCGTTCAACGTTGCCAAACTATTACTACCTATTTTTATAACTTATTTTTAATCATGCCTGACAGATAAATTAGTTAATTTTTATTATTACAATTAAAATATCTCCAAATTTACATGTCAGAGTACTTTTATTGTTTATTTTTATGTAGTCTTCATGAATTTAGTGATACAAACGTCAGTATTTTCTAGATTTTAATCTACAGCAGTGGTGGTTAAATAATATGAAAAATGTGTGTTTTAAAAACTGTTCCCAACTCTGTACACGTTAAATATTCAGCTTTTGAAACTTGATTCTTCCAAAACTAGTCAGATCTTGCTCAAAAAATAAAATCACATGTATTTAATACACGGAAAACAGTAAACTGTAATATTCACTCGGATTCCGGTTAATTTTTATAGTTTCAAACAGTAAAGCGGACATTGGGGTGGCAAAAATATAAATATTACAGAACTTAATATAAAAAGTATAAAAGCCACAATTTATAATTTAATATCCAAAATAAGTAATTAGTAGCTGTCACTATAGTAAATAACGACTCTTTTATCTTAAAAAATTACAGTTTCAAACAGTAAAAATTGCCATTTCAATATATAGTCGATATTATGAGGAGAAGGGGAGCTCACTCTGGGAGAATTTAACATTTGAAACAGTAAAAATTATACTTTTAAAATATACATTTTACCAGTCCAAGCAAGTCAATAATTACAGTTTAATTTTTAGCGTTGCGTTTAAAATTTACCATTTTACTTTGTAAATATTGACGTTGCTTGTATTAGAAATTTACTAACTTTATTTTATACTTTTTACATATCATAAGATTATTTTTTAGGTACGAAATGATAAATATCAAAGTCTGAATTCTTAATTATTATACTTTAACATTTTCGACATTTACATAGCGAATATTACAGTTTGAAATAGAATTTTTTTCCATGTAAAGAGTAAATTGTAACGTTTAAATGGTAAATATTACAAAGTGAATAGTAAAATCACAATTTTACTGTTTGAAATGGTAATTTTTAGCAGTTTATCATTACTTATTATAAATCGACTATTATTTATAATAGTTAACTTTTTTCCATGCACTGTTCCCAACTCTGTACACATTAAATATTCAGCTTTTAAAACTTGATTCTTCCAAAAGTATTCAGATCTTGCTCAAAAAATAAAATCACATGTATTTAATATTGATAACTAGGATATATTTAAAAGAACCATCTGATTTTCTCAAATTTTCTTGAATTAACGTCCAAACTCTTTCAATAGAAGTTTGATTGTAAAAATGACAAATCTAAATCTCCATTGGGTAAAATCAATCAAACAGCCAAATAATGAGTAGACATAAATTATTTAGACATTTGGAGAAAAACGTGAAGATAATATTGTAACTAAGCGATGAAGATGAACTAGATGATAGTTTATAAGGTAATATCAGAAATGCAAGTGGCCCTTTTCTTCGAATGGTTGACTCATCGTTATGGACCTGAGCAACGTAAGCGTCGGTCTCCTCTTTCTCTTCTCAACTCAGTTCTCGCGTTCTCTCACCAAGTATTGAACGAACGAGCTTTGGAGTGAAAGAGTGAGGGGAAGAGAAAAACCGAGACAGCAATAGGACCGGTGGCGGGTGAGAAAGACGAGGTCGAAGTGTGTTGAAACAGGAGAAAACGAGAGAACGCCAAAGAGAGAGACGCAAGAGGGTGGCAGCCCGCTGGCATACACCACACCACTGTTTGAGAGAAACGTGTCGACTATATATCCCTCTTGCTTCCTACTCGGCCATCCGGTGAGTATACCTCTACCTCTACTCTACTCCTATCCCATGGCACAACGCTAAAGTCCTCTTTGAAATGCGACGGTAACACTCGGCCTCCTCCTTTCCCTTCCAGGGTTACCGCACCCCCGAGCGTGAATCGCGTCCTCTTCCGTCTCTTCTCTCTTTACCTCATTTCCTCTCCTCTCCAATCCTCTGCTCTGCGATTCTCCTCCGCTTCTGCAAAACGTGAACGAGAAGCTCACTCTTCTTGCCCACTCTCTCCTCTCTCCTCAATTCCCCTCCTACTTAATGTCCAATTGCCCTCATGTATGTATATACATTTATATACATACATGCAGTTACCATTAAACTTCCAATTGCGGAAACTGAGAAAACGGAAGATCTCCCGACTACAAAGTGCGTTAAGACAACGTCACTGTAGACATCGCTAATTGGAAATAATCCTCAATGTTACTATACTATCATCGGCTGAACTATAATATGTTTTCAATCAAATGATACATTATTATGGATTAATATTTATAATTATTTTAATTTATCAATTTTTTTTTTCTAATTATCTTTGCGTTTCATTAATAGTAAAATTGATTAATTAATTAATTAAATATTAATACGTAATAACGTAGCAACTATAATATAAAAAAAATTCACTATTTTTTTATTTAATTTAACAGATGAGTTGTTTTTTTTTTAATTGATAAAAATTATAAATATTAAGAATTAAAATTATGGTTAAGAAATTTATAAATAAATTCACATATATCAAAAGCAAATAATTATTTACTCGCAACCTTGCAGTCACTATGTGACTGCGGTGACTTGTGAACTATAAATAAGCAAAATTTTGTTTTATTAAATTACGACTTTTGTTAAATTGCACTGTACTCTCTTAAATATTGATGTTTTTGAAGATATAAACTCACATTGATGTTACAATCATCAAGAGCTTTCATTTGAGTACCCACATGCATTTGTGATATATTTTTCATATATATATATATATATATATATATATATATATATATATATATATATATATATATATATATATATAACATATATAAATATATGAAAAATTGATGTGGGTATTCAAATGAAAGGTCTTGATGAGTGCAATATCAGAATGAACTTATATCTTTAAAAATGTCAATATTTAAAAAATTATGTTGTATTTTGTCAACGAACGACATTTTTAAAGATATAAGCTCATTCTAATGTTATACTCATCAAGAGCTTTCATTTGAGTACCCACATGCATTTTTGATATATTTTTCATATATACATATATATGATATATATAAATGTATGAAAAATTGATGTGGGTACTTAAATGAAAAGTCTTGATGAGTGTAACGCCGGGATGAGCTTATATCTTTAAAAATGTCATTAGTTGTCAAGATACAATGTAATTTCTTAATTATTGACATTTTTCAAGATATAAACTCATTTCGATGTTACACTCATCGAGACCTTTCATTTGAGTACCCACAAGGCAATTTTTATATATTTTATATATATGGTATTTACGAAATATATAAATATATAAAATATATGAAAAAATGATGTGGGTACTCATATGAATGGTCTTGATGAGTATAATGTCGGGATGAGCTTATATCTTTAAAAATGTCATTAGTTGTCAAGATACAATGTAATTTCTTAATTATTGACATTTTTTAAGATATAAACTCATTTCGATGTTACACTCATCAAGAGCTTTCATTTGAGTACCCACATGCACTTTTATATATTTTTCACATATACATATATATAATATATATAAATATATGAAAAATTGATGTGGGTACTCAAATGAAAGGTCTTGATGAGTGTAATCAAAATGAGCTTATATCTTAAAAAATGTCAATAGTTCAAAAGATACAAGTTCATTTCTTATGTTTCTAGAGACAGCATTTTCGAATGCTGCCTAAATATCATAAATTGACTATTTGTAAGAATTATATGAAACCTTGAAAAGGCACAAATTTGACTTTTCTAATTACTAAAAATTTAACCATAAAAACCCATCATATAAATATCACAAAATTTTGCTTATTCTCTCAATAATATATATAATTAAATTATAAATAAGATTAATATTAAAAATATAAATTACACTAAAGTTAGCAGTCATTATAGAATTTTTGAATTTTTTTTAATAAACTTGTTCAAAAAAATTATTATCAAAAAATTGCATTTATTATTCTTTCAAATTTTCATATCTATTTTTTTTTGCCATAATTTATTTGTTAAAAAAAATTCTAAAAATTATTTTAATAAAAATAAATCAACTTCTACAAAAATTATTAAAGAAAAAAAAAATAAAAATTTACCTAAGTAACTTTTAAATCGCCGTCAAGTCAATTCACTGTTTTGAGTCACTTACACTTTTCAATATATATGTATATGTTTGTACATATATATATATATATATATACACATAAATACTTTTTTGTTTGGCATAAAATAAACTTTAAAATTTTCACCTTGTTAAATGCCACGTTGCACAAAATAATTTTTAAAAAATGCGCATTGTTTACACAATTACTTTTTTTTAACCAATTTATTATTATTATTATTAAAATAATACTTCTTGATTTGGAGTTAGACAATAGACCTTAGAGCTTAGCACTTGATTGTTTATGTCACCTGTTAACATCATAATCACGTGTTAAAATATGTAATGATAAATAGTTTGTTATCAGTATAAAATAAAATAAAATAACAATAACAATAATAATAATGATAATTATAGTAATAATAAAAGTAAAAATATGTAAAGATATTAAGGAGCTCTATTGTAGATATATTGTATTGTATTATATTCTGTTGTGAGAGAAATTTATACTCGGCACGGTTACGATGGTTACGATCGATACGCACGACGATTATTTCGGGAGCATACCGGCTCGTCCCCCGACGATGGAGACCCTTTTCATCCCCCCGGGAATGACAGAGTGAGAAAGAGAATCCCAAGCACGACTGCGACGCTTCGACGAGCCATTTCGAGGAATAGAACCAAACCTAACCCCCCGAATACGAAACGCAACGACGTATTTTTCAAGCCGACTCACGAGCTACATATAATCGATATATCTATCGACGCCCAAGCCCTACCGTCCAACTGCTTTTATATATATATATATTTATATTTATATATTATAAAACGATTCAATGGCTGAATAATAACTAAGTAACAAATAAATCTTGGCTGTTATTGATGTTAATGCATTTTACTGACTAAAAAAAATTTTTAAAATAATTATTCTAATAAAATTTAAATATTTGATCATTTTTTTAATAAATTAATTGTAAAAAAAATTTTTTAACAATTTAATTATTGTAAAAAAATTTTTTTTTTTATTTTTTTAACAAGTTAATTATTGTAAAAATTTTTTCAATTTTTTTAAGTTGTAAAAAAAATTTTTTTTTTACTTTAGAAAAATTTTAGAACTTTTTGGACCAATAAAAAGAAATTTTTAATTTTTTTAACAATTTAATCATTGTAAATTTTTTTTTTTTACTTGAAAATTTTAGAATTTTTTGGGAGCAATTAAAAAAATTGTTTTTAATTTTTTTAATAAGTTAATTATTGTAAAAAAATTTTTTTCAATTTTTTTAACAAATTAATTATTGCAAAAAAAGTTTTTTTTTTCACTTTAGAATTTTTTGGAGCAATTAAAAAAATTTCTTTAACAAGTTAATTATTGTGAAAAATTTTTTTAATTTTTTTAATAAATTAATTGCAGAAAAAATTTTTTTTCACTTGAAAAAAATTTTAGAGTTTTTTTGGAGTCATTAATAAATTTATTTCAATTTTGTTAACAAGTTAATTATTATAAAAAATTTTTTTTCACACTGAGAAAAATGTTAAAAAGTTTTTTTTAACAATTAAAAAAAATTTTTTTTATTTTTTTAAAAAGTTAATTATTGCAAAATTTTTTTTTTACTTTAGAAAAATTATAGAATTTTTTGGAGTAATTAAAAAACTTTTTAACAAGTTAATCATTGTAAATAATTTTAACAAGTTAATTATTGTAAAAATTTTGTTTTTCACTTGAGAGAAATTTTAGTATTTTTTGGAGTGATTAAAAATATTTTTAAAAAGTTAATTATTGTAAAAAATTTTAGAATTTTTTGTAGTTAAAAATTTTTTTTTAACAAGTTAATTACTGTAAATAATTAAAAAACTTTTTTTAAACAAGTTAATTATCGTAAAAAAATTTTTTTTTTACTTGAAAATAATTCTGGAATTTTTTGAAGCAATCAAAAAAATTTTTTTAACAAATTAATTATTGTAAAAATTTTTTTTTTTTCATTTTAGAATTTTTTAGCAATTAAAAAAATTTTTTTTAATTAATAGAATAAAAATTTGTTTCACTTGAAAAAATTAAAAAATTTTTTTAAGTGTAATAATTATAAAAAAATTTTTTTTTTAACTAGAAAATTTTTAAATTTACTTAAAGCAATTAAAAAATATTTTGAATCAATTAAAAATCTTTTTTTCAATTTGTCCAAAAATAAAAAAAAAAACAATCAAATATTTTTAAATTTGTCTTAAAAAAAAAATAAACAGTATCTACTTGCTGTTTTTTTTTTTACAAACTAATGTCATAATCAAATCCTACATAATATATATTTTATAAATTTATATAATATACACAGCCCGAAGAATTTGTTTCGCAAGGCTTAGTTCACTCGGTTAGAAGTACGAGATCTCGATCGATCCCTTGCGGCAAAACAAAAAAATACGTCTAGCTATGGCTTCTCCGACAAAGAAACCGTTGCCTCGTATACTTCGTAAACTGGTCATGTATAAAATAAACGCGCCTCAGGATAGATAGATAGTCTCTCTCTCTCTAATTCGTACTAATCCAACATTCACCATTTGCAAACCAACATACAAAAAAACAATTATTAATTTCAATAATAAAAACACAATAAAAATTAATAAATAACTATACTCATCGCCATTGTCTTATAAAATAGATTGCTTCCATTTTAATGCATCAAAAATTAACCCCGGATTTTTTTAAAAATAATAACAAAGTTAGCCGACATTTTTTATTTTTTTATTTATTAAATTATACTTAAAAAATTGCACTTAAAATTTTTAACAAATAAAAATTTTTTTTATATTAATTCTTTAATAAAAATTTTTTTTTAATTAAAAAATTCTTCAAGATTAATTAAAAAAATTTTTTTTTTTAAATTGACAGAAAATTTCTTAAATTAAAACCGGGGTTAAAATTCAGGTCGTTAACGGTAAATGTTAAACATTTACATTCACAAAAGTAACTTCTCACTCCGTCACCCACATTAATATCACAACACATGATTTAACATTTATTACAACTATAATTATGATAATTATTATCATTATTATTTTAATAACTAATCAAAACAACCTTACCTAATCGATAATTAACAGCTATAATCATTGTCTCAGTTTTTTAAACGAAAAAAAAAAAAAAACTTGACAAATAATAAATTAATAAATTAAACACACTAATTATTTCTTTCCTTTTGTAATTTATTTAAAAACTTATCTTCAACGGCGCTACCTATCTCTTGCAATAGCAGAAATGCGCAAGTATCTCATCTAAATGGTGTAAACCGAACTGATGCACCTTGTCGCTCATAGGAACGTTTTTTAGAGCACTATTTTAACCTTAATATCAATAATAATACCTTTAACACAACACTTAACCACACTAATTAATGCAAATTACAAATATTAACGTTAATTTTTAATTAATTGATTATTAAACCGGTAAAAAGTTAAGATTACATCTATACATCGCGGTTGCCGATGGCTGAATGACGCTGCGGACTGAAATGCTTGTAGCGACCTCACAATTATTGCTACATCTTTCTTTCTTTGCTCTTTATGACCGAGCCATAGAGAGCCATCTCTAGTACGTTTAAACTATCATGCAACAGTCGTACCCGTGTTCAGTGTTAGATTTTTTTTTTTTGTTATGTGTCACTGTGTGTGTGTGTGTGTGTGTGTATAACTGTGTACAGAGGAGTAATGCCTGTACTGAAACGGCTGAGACATTTTTTTTTTTTTATTGAAATCTGTTATCCCAGGCATTAATGCTTCCATGTCTCGAAAGTATTGTATATATATTGTACCTGGGATACTCATTATTGGATGGTAAATAATTTTTATCTTACCCGTGTAAAAAAAAATTGTCCCAAAAATGTCCCAAGCGTGGGACATCCAAACGTGACACAATTTGGGACAATTTTGGGACATTTCAAAAAAAAATTAAAAATTTTTAAATAGTGCGTTTAAGTAATTTTTCGTCGATTTTAGGTATTTTTTTGAAGATTTTCAGAAGACTTCACAATTTCATGACAATTTTACTACAATTTTAAACGGCTTTTAAATGATTTTGAAGAAGATAATTTATTTTTGCACAGCTGTAGATTTGTCTAGAAATTAATGGATGAAACATTTATTGAACATTTTTGGGACAATTTTAGGACAATTTTAGGACATTTTTGGAACATTTTTTTAATATTTTTAGGACAATTTTGAACGTTTTTCAAATAATTAAAAAAAAAAAAACAATTTATTTTTGCACGGTTGTAGATTTGTCCTAAAATTAATAGATGAAAAATTTTAGGACATTTTTGGGACAACTTGAGGACATTTTTGGGACAACTTTAGGACATTTTTGGGACCAATTTAGGACATTTTTGGGACAACTTGAGGACATTTTTGGGACAACTTGAGGACATTTTTGGGACAACTTTAGGACATTTTTGGGACAATTCTGTAATGTTTCTACAACAAACTTTGAACATTTTTAGAACTATTTCACGACACTTTTGACCGATTTCAAGAAAGATAATTTATTTTTGCACGCTTATAGATTTGTACTAAAATTAATAGATGAAAAATTTTAGGACATTTTTGGGACAATTTTAAGACAACTTTAGGACAATTTTAGGAAATTTTCGGAACATTTTTTTAATATTTTTTAAATATTTTTTTAAATATTTTTTCAAAAGTGTCGTGAAATAGTTCTAAAAATAGATGTAGAAATTTTAAAAATACAATTTTTTAAAAATAATTTTTTTTTTTTAATTTTATTGTTAAATTGTCGTGATTAAAATTTGATGAAAATTAATTTAGCAGATATTTAATAATTTAAAAAATTTTTAAAAATTAAAAATACAATTTTTTTAAAAATAATTTTTTGGAAAAAATCTATTTGTTAAAAAATATTAAAAAATGGTTAAGTGACTGCTAACTTTAATGTCATAAATTTATTTTGAAGATATTTGATTATTTTTTTTTAACAAATTATGGCAAAAATAATTGACATGTAGAAATTAAAAATGCAATTTTTTTTAAATAATTTTTTTGAACAAATTTGGTGAATAAAATGAAAAAATTGTCAAGTGACTAAATTTAATGAAAATTAATTTTGAAGAAATTTGATAGTTTTAAAAATTTTTGTAACAAATTATGACAAAAAAAATTAACATGCAGAAATTTTTAAACATAAAAAATCCAATTCTTTAAAAATAATTTTTTTTTAACAAATTTGGTTGTTAAAAAAAATTAAAAAATTGTCAGCTAAATTTAATGCAAATTAATTTAGCAGATATTTAATAATTTAAAAAATTTTTGTAACAAATTTTGGAAAAAAATTGACGTAGAAATTTTAAAAAATTAAAAATACAATTTTTTAAAAATAATTTTCTTGTTATAAAAAATTAAAAAATTGTCAAGTGACAGCTAAATTTAATGAAAATTAAATGAGGAGATATTTGATAATTTTTTTAATTTTTTTAACAAATTATCGAAAAAAAAATTGACATAAAAATTAAAAAAAAATTAAAAATACAATTTTTTAAAAAATAATTTCTTGGAACAAATTTTATCGATAAAAAAAATTATAAAATTGCTAAGTGACAATTTCATTTTAATAACAAACAAATTTTTATAAAAATCAAATTAGCCATTTGAAAATTTTTATAATTTATTTTATTAAAAAAATTATTACAAAATTTGAAAAATTATCAGTGCAATTTTTTTCTAAATATTATTTTACTTGTAATTTAATTTTATAAAAAAAAAATGAATAATTGTTGAACGCCTAATTTTAGAATCACAAATTTTTCCTTAAAGATTACATTTATAATTTTTTAGAGCCTCTAAAAATTGAAAAAAAAATATTTCTTACTCTATTTTATTTGTTAAAAAAATTTCTAACGTCTGTCAACTTCATTGTCATTTTAATGATTTATTTTGGTTATCTTTTCAGGTACAAAAATTTTAGTTCCTGGCCATAGACAACCAATAAAATTTTTATGACCCCAAAAATAAAAATCTGATAATTATTTATTAAACTAAAAAAAAATTTCATAAATTTCTTCTCAATTTTTTTAATATTGATTTATTTTAATTAAAAATTAATAGTAATTTAATAATTAAAAAAATTAATGCGTAAGTAATTATTTTAACAAAGAATAAAAATAAATAAATGTCCATATTTCTAAATTTCTTTCAGTGATACTTTTGATGAAAAAAAAGTATTAATAAGAGAAGAAAAAAATCTGCAAAATTCAGGCATGCGCGAAGAAAAGATAAAGATAAGTAATGATAATAGAAAGAGAGAGAGAAATAGTTGTATGACGAGACCAATGAACGACACCGTGGATAGAATAAGAGTATATAAAAGAGGATAGAAAATAATGGAGTGAAGGAATATGCAGAGAGGAATGAGCCAGACAAAAAAAGAGTCCTACTGCGAACATAGTTGTAGTTTTGCTCGGTAGCCATTGGATAAGAGGAGAGGAGAGACGAATATCTGTATGCTAAAATAAAATACGTCGCTCAAAGTAGGTACGATATGTTTGAGAAGCTCTGATAGATGCTATGCACTTATTATATGTTATATGTTATCCCAAAGTTTAGAACTCATGCCAGCTGTATGCTGTATGACATCAGTACGGGGCTGAGAGAAATTTAATAGGATTTCATTCTTTTATTCTCATAGGTATAAAATTATTTGTTGTAACTGACTCACCTTTAAATGATACAATTTTTTAAGTATTTCATAATTTTATTTATTTATTTACTTATTAATTAATTAATTTATTTATTTATTTACTTATGAATTAATTAATTAATTAATTTATTTATTTATTTACTTATGAATGAATGAATTAATTTATTTATTTACTTATGGATTAATTAATTAATTTATTTATTTATTTATTTACTTATTAATTAATTAATTAATTAATTAATTAAATAATTAATTAATTTAATTATTTATTTACTTATGAATTAATTAATTAATTAATTTAATTATTTATTTACTTATGAATTAATTAATTAATTAATTAATTTATTTATTTACTTATGAATTAATTAATTTATTTATTTATTTATTTATTTACTTATGAATGAATGAATTAATTTATTTATTTACTTATGGATTAATTAATTAATTAATTTATTTATTTATTTACTTATTAATTAATTAATTAATTAATTAATTAATTTAATTATTTATTTACTTATGAATTAATTAATTAATTAATTTAATTATTTATTTACTTATGAATTAATTAATTAATTTATTTATTTACTTATGAATTAATTAATTAATTTGTTTATTTACTTATGAATGAATGAATGAATGAATTAATTTATTTACTTATGAATTAATTAATTAATTAATTAATTAATTTAATTATTAATTAATTAATTTGTTTATTAATTAATTAATTTGTTTATTTACTTATGAATGAATTAATTAGTTAATTTACTTATGAATTAATTAATTAATTTATTTATTTATATATTAATTAATTAATTAATTAATTAATTTGTTTATTTACTTATGAATGAATGAATTAATTAATTAATTAATTAACTTATGAATTAATTAATTAATTAACTTATTTATTGATTTAATTATTTATTTATTTAGTTTCAATGCTAAGGCGTTAATTCGATTTACAAATTGTATATAATTAGATAATGTTCAAATAAGTACAGTAAATTTTGGAGTATTATTAAAATATATAAAACAGATTGCATTAAAAAAAAAAAAAAAATACACATCATATTATTATGTACATCACGTTATTATATTATTTAATACTTATATTTTTAGAAAATAATTAAGTTATTAAATACCAAATTTTTTTTTATTTTTTTTTTATCTCAGTATATGAAATTTTATATTTATTTTTTGCCTTACATGTTAGAGGGCATTTAAATTTATTTTAATTGCTATTTAAAATTCTTCGTGATTCTGACTATTAATTTAATGCAATAATTTAAGGTGTTAAAAATTTTAGAGCATGATAAGTAACAGAGAAATTTTTTTTCTGCTGAAAAAAAAGTTTTTTTTTAATAAACAAAATGATTTTATTACTGTTTAAAAATCAGTAATAAATTTTTGATCTAAAAAAATTGGAGAATTAATTAGAGGTGAAAAAAAAAATAATTATTTAAAATTTCTGATAAAATCAATTTTTTTTTTTTAATTGTTGATAGATAATATAATAACAACAATCAGTAACTTAACAACAGTCGACAATTTACTAGAAAATTTTGAAGTTTGCTTTACCATCATGTGTCAATAAGGATCTTTTAACTTATAAACCTTTAAACCGCATTACGGTAAGATAAATTTACAATATTTGAAAAATTGTATCATAAAAAAATTTTTGAAATGTTTTTGAGTAAAAAAATTGTTGTAGCCGGAATAAAGTAAATTTTTGTTGTTCAAATCTGGAGTTCAAAAAAACTCTTCACAATAATTTTAAAATGTTTGCTTATCAATTTTCCGCACCATAGCTATTTTTTGTAGAAAAAGCGGCCAATACCTGATTGAACTTTAATTAAAATTTTCGGAACTTGTTGCAGCTTAAAGATAAATTGTCAAAAGAAATGACAATCACAGGACTTGCTTTGAAGTCGCAGTAAGATTGATCCTAAAATTGCAACAAGACGTTCTAAAAAAAATTAAGCTCAATAAGCTTACTCGAGTTTAAAGGGATTATATATATATACATATAATAATAATAATAATAATAATATTTATAATTATAATTTCAGAAAAAAAAAATTACTCAGAATAAAAATAATTTTCATAAAAAATTTCCTCAACAAAATAAATTTTTTTATATATATATATATATATGAGTTCTAAAGCGAATCAAAGTAAACAATTTAATTACAAGGACAGAATAGCGAATCTCGTAAATATTTTAATGATTATGACTGAAATTAGCAGACATTTGACGATTTTTGATTTTTTAAATAAAAAAAAAAAATATTTTTAAAAAATTGCACTTTAAATTTTTCAAATTTTCTGCATGTCAAATTTTTTTTTTTAATTTTTTAAATTAGATTAGATTCATTTATTTATACCATGGCCTATAATTAGCCGAATGGCAAATTTAAATATATATGTTTAACAATACATAAAATACAATATTAAACAGTGTTAAGTAAAGAAGTAATGAGAATAATGTACATAATTAAGTAAAATCAGACGCAGAATATATAAATCCGAACAAAAACAGTTTCACTGTAAAAAAATCACGCCAAGTCCACGTTCATAAAACTATTAAGAAAAAAAAATTTTATTTCTTTACAAAAAGATATAAAATGAAAAATTAAAAAATCCAAATAACCGATATGTATATGATTTTCGGAAATTAAAAAAAATTTTGTTGTAAATTTAAAAATTAAAAGAAACAATTTTGGAACGTATTTAGTGTGCGTGGTTACGAAAAATTTCACTTTTTATGAAATTCCTAAAATCTATCTACTAGGACTTTTAAAAAAAATTGAAGTACACAATGACGCACACCATTTAATTTTTAAATTTACAACAAAATTTTTTTTAATTTCCGAAAATCATATACAACCATATCGGTTACTTGGATTTTTTAATTTTTTATTTTATATCTTTTTGTAAAGAAATAAAATTTTTTTTTCTTAATAGTCTTATGAACGTGGACTTGGCGTGATTTTTTTTTGAAAAAAATTTTGAAACGTACTTGGTGTGCGTCATTGTGTATTTCAATTTTTTTTAATTTTGCAACCGCGCACACTAAATACGTTCCAAACTTTTTTTTTAATTTTTAAATTTGTAACAAAATTTTTTTTAATTTCCGAAAATCATATACATATCGGTTATTTGGATTTTTTAATTTTTTATTTTATATCTTTTTGTAAAGAAATAAAATTTTTTTTTCTTAATAGTTTTATGAACGTGGACTTGGCGTGATTTTTTAGTAGATTTCATAAAAATCTAACTATTGTAATTGTCCTCATAACGCAACTTTTGAAAAATTTTGGTGTATTTCGACCTAACTCGATGAGCTGAGTCAGAAAATACATATGGTTCAAAAATTTATATATGTATATATATATATATATATATACGATATAACGCGGGGCTTGTCAGCATGATAACGTCTACAATTCTCTATTGATCTCAATGAAACTCTACATACTTATTCTACAGACGATTATGAAGGTCGAGTTCAAATTTGAGCCAAATCGGTCAATAAGTTTAGAAATTACAGCATTTTTAAATTTTGAAAAATACGAAAATTCCATATTTTTCTCGCTTTTTCTTCAAATAACTTTTAAACGCGTCGAGATATTTGAATTCTGTAAAATGCATCTTATTGCTGAAAAAATAAGCTTCAATTTACATATTTACATGTATTTCTAGGCCAAAAAACATCTATTTTGGGATCTATTTTAATGAAATTTTATTTTTTCTTAAATTTATTTTATGAAAAAGAAATCTACTTCCATTTCGGCTGCCGAATGGTTTTTTTTTACAGTGAAACTGTTTTTGTTCGGATATTTTAAAAGTATAATTTTTACTGTTTCAAATGTTAAATTCTCCCAGAGTGAGACCTCCTTCTCTTTCATCTGAGTTCCCCTTCTCCTCATAATATCGACTATATATTAAAATGGCAATTTTTACTGTTTGAAACTGTAATTTTTTAAGATGAAAGAGTCGTTATTCACTATAGTGACAGCTACTAATCACTTATTTTGGATATTAAATTATAAATTGTGGCTTTTATAGTTTCTACATTGTTCTGTAATATTTATATTTTTGGCACCCCGATGTCCGCTTTACTGTTTGAAACTATAAAAATTAATCGGAATCCGAGTGAATATTACAGTTTACTTTTTTCCGTGCAATAACAATATATTTTTAATAATAATTATTTTTAAATAAGAAAAAATTATAAAAATTTTCTAATGTCGGCTAATTTAATTTTCATAATAATCTTAATAGTGATGTTGAAGTTTATGCATTCATATCAAGTATTTATTTATTTATTTATTTCTTTATTGATAAAAACCTAACAGCCTTTTAAGGCCAATAATAAGGTTACAATAAGACACAGTAAGTTTTAAATTAGTTTTTTAAGCGAAATTCTAATTTTTTCAGCTCAATTCTTTTTATTAAAAAAAAAAATAGGTCATAAGCGGAACACCTGAGCTCAAAGAATTATTATTATGAGTTATAAAATAAACTTATTGAGCTCTTTTAAACTAAATTTATCAATATTATATTCTTCTGAGCTTAATTAAACTTGAATTAAAATTATCCTTTATTCTTTGTGAAGAAGAAATCAATTAATCATTTATTTTTATTGCTTATTGATCTACCGTTTGATAAATTTTACTGAACAGACATAAAATTCTATAAATTTCTATCCAGGTAATGCCAAATAATTTTAATTAACAAATTTTCCTAAAATATCATCTTCTAAAAGAAGAAAACAGTTTCCAAAAGTTTAAAATTAAATTAAATATAAAAAATATCAATTGAGAGGTATTAAATCTTTATTAAAATTAAATACAGGAACTATCTAAGGATTTTCTGTTTATTATTAAACAACTACAATATTATTCTCCTTAAAATATTTATTATTCACCCCGGTTGTTTATTAAAACTCTATAATTCTGCGCAAGTAACAGTTCGCGCAGACTCTACAGCATCACTAGGGATCCTTCTACTCAGTACCAAAACTCTTTCGAGTGAAAGCGGAGTTCCTGTAAGTTTAATTATTACTTTTAGTATCTTTGTTAATATTTCATTTTTTAATTTACGAATGGGGTAACAGGAAGAAGAAGTGAAGTATTTAAATAAATAAATTATTTGCAAACAAGTTGTTCTAGATGGCCGATCATGACAATATGTATGATGACGAGGTATTTGTTTTTAATTTTTAAAAATTTTTTATTTTTAATTTTACCTGAAGCTCATTAAAATCAATGAGTAGCCATTTTAATTTTAAATTACATATAATTCACAAGAAAATTATAAATTTAATATAAAAGAATATTAATGTGCAGAGTTTAGAATTATTTTACTT
This sequence comes from Cotesia glomerata, assembly GCF_020080835.1. Taxonomy (NCBI): domain Eukaryota; kingdom Metazoa; phylum Arthropoda; class Insecta; order Hymenoptera; family Braconidae; genus Cotesia; species Cotesia glomerata. The sequence goes on along the minus strand of NC_058163.1, from coordinate 98,962 downwards.
AATTGTTTTGTGATTTAATTAGCAAAATCGCTTAGATCCGAAAAAGCGCGTGTTTGAACTCGGTAATAAATAGAGCAACAAGGTTCCACAGTTTAACTGAGCACCCCACTGATTTTTTCTCTATCGATTGCATGAGAGTGTACAGCTACTGAAGCAATAGCTATTGTATAAATGCCATTAACTCTAAAGCTTGCAAAAAATTTTTTAAATATTTTTATTTGCTCATTTTTTGATCTGATTTAATGTCAATTTAATTTTAATTAAAAGCTAGATTTTAAAGCTTGCAAAATCCTGAATTTTTATATTTCTTCTTAGATATTTTGAATAGAATTATGAAAAAAATTAAACTATTTTTATTGATTATTAATAATGATTTTTTTAAAGGCTATATAGAAAAAAAATTAAATAAACTGTAAGAAAGGTCATATTGTTCTATTTAAAGACAGCTTATTAATATCACAGATTATATTTTTCATTTTTTATGTTTGACCGTTTTAAATAACTTCAATACTGATGTGCACATGTCGATTTATGATTTAATTTTTAAGACAATAATTTTTGAAAATTTTTTTAAACTATATATGATCATATATGGCTCATTATATGATCATATATGACTCATCATAAAATCATATGATCATATATGGCTCTTCATATGATCATATGATTATATCGGGCAATATTTAAAATTGGCCGAAAATTGTTATATGACTTTATATGATCTTCTTTTAATATATGTGACCATTTTTAACCATAGATGATCATATATGGCTCATCATATGATCATATAATCATATAGGGCTGTATTATAAAATTGGCCGAAAATTGTTATATGACTTTATATGATCTTCTTTTATTATATGTGACCATTTTAAACCATATATGATCATATGATCATATCGGGCAATATTTAAAATTGACCCAAAATTAATATATGACCTTATATGATTTTCTTTTATTATATGTGAACATTTTGAAGCCATATATGGTCATATATAATTTTAATCGGATCATATATGTGTAAAAGTTACATATGATCGAATGTTAGCCCTATATGATCTTATATGGCTCATTATATGATCATATATAATTGTATATGGCTGTATTTAAAATTGAACCAAAATTATTATATGACCTTATATGGTCTTACTTTGTAATTGTGATCATTTTTAAGCTATATATCGTCATATATGGCTTATATGATAATATGATCGCATATGGCTGTATTTAAAATTGACCCAAAATTATTATATGACCTTATATGATCTTCTTTTGTCATATGTGACTATTTTTATGCCATATATGGTCATATATAATTTTAATTGGATCATATATGTGTAAAAGTTATATATGATCAAATGTCAGCCCTATATAATCTTATATAGCTCATCATATGATCATATAATTATATATGATCGTATATGGCTGTATTTTAAATTGAACCAAAATTATTATATGACCTTATATGATCTTCTTTTGTCATATTCGACCATTTTTAAGCCATATATGGCTTATATGATCACATGATCATATGTGATCGTATATGGCTCTATTTAAAATTTACCCAAAATTATTATATGACCTTACATGATCTTCTTTTATCATATGTGAACATTTTTAAGCTATATATGATCATATATATTTTTAATTGGATTATATATGTTTAAAAGTTATACATGATTAAATGAAGATCATATATGGTCATATGTGTATCACATATGTGATAATTAATCATTTCTGTCCATATATGATCAAACATTGACTTTTTTTGTTACACTGAAAGAAGAAAGTTATTTTTAAAAAAAATTAATTTGTTGAAAATTTTAATTTATTTTTCAGCTGAAGAAATAAAATTATTAAAAATTTTAAGCAAATTAATTTTTTATATAAAAAAGTTGCTTATTTTTTTTTAAATAAATTTTTTTCAAACATTTGTTGTATCTTGCACAGAGAAGAAATGTATTTTTTTTTAAATTAGCAATTTTTTTATTAAAAATTCATTTGTTTAGAATTTTAAATAATTTTATTTTTTCAAAAAAGAAATAAAAATTTTTCTCACAGCAACTTTTTTGCTGAAAAAAATTTTTTTTCATTAAAAAAAAAAATTCTAGATAAATAACTTGCGAATATTCATTTTCAAAATTATTTTTTTCCAAATTTATCAAGATTTTTTTCAACAAGATAGTTAATGTAAGAAAACCGTTCATATCTTCACCGAAGAAATAAAATTATTTAAAATTCTAAACAAATTAATTTTTCATTAAAAAATTAGTAACTTTTTCAGAAATAAATTTCTTTTCTGTTTAAGATAAAACCAACGCTGGAAAAAATTTATTTTCAAAAAAATGATCAATTTTTTAATTAAAAATTAATTTATTAAGAATTTTAAGCAAATTAATTTTCTGTGAGTAAAATTTTTATTTCTTCAACTAAGAAATAAAATTATAAAAAATTTTAAACAAATTAATTTGTAATTAAAAAATTGCTAATTTTTTTTTAATACATTTTTACAGTGTAAGATAAAACCAAAGTTTCAAGAAAATAAATTATTTTTAAAAAAATTAGCAATTTTGTAATTAAAAATTAATTTGTTAAGAATTTTAAATAATTTAATTTGCTGTGAGAAAAATTTTTATTTCTTCTAGGAAATAAAATTATAAAAAATTGTTAATTTAAAAAAAAAATAAATTTAATTAAATAAAAATTAGCAATTTTGTAATTGAAAATTAATTTATTAAGAATTTTAAACGAATTAATTTTCTGTGAGAAAAATTTTTATTTCTTCAACTAAGAAATAAAATTATAAAAAATTTTAAACAAATTAATTTCTAATTAAAAAATTGCTAATTTTTTTTAAATACATTTTTACAGTGTAAGATAAAACCAAAGTTTCAAGAAAATAAATTATTTTTAAAAAAATTAGCAATTTTGTATTTAAAAATTAATTTGTTAAGAATTTTAAATAATTTAATTTGCTGTGAGAAAAATTTTTATTTCTTCTAAGAAATAAAATTATAAAAAATTGTTAATTTAAAAAAAAAATAAATTTAATTAAATAAAAATTAGCAATTTTGTAGTTAAAAATTAATTTATTAAGAATTTTAAACAATTTAATTTACTGTAAAAAAAAAAATTTTATTTCTTCAGCTAGGAAATAAAATTATAATAAATAGCTAAATTCTTAAAAAACAAATTTCTTCTCAGTGCAGAAAAAAATAAAAAAAAATGTATTAATAGGAATTGGTGTCAACAAATCCAAACCAACGAAATTGGCGAGGGATATTAATTGCATTACTAGTAATAATAGCAGTCCTTGCATTAATAGTAACATCAGTGGTAGTATTAACGCCTCCTGATGAAGGACCTCGTGTTCGCGGTGCGCGATTACGCCTATCAGAAGTAAGAATATTTATTACAACCTGAAAAATTCAATGCTTAACATATCGATTCGTTCTATTTTAGATACTATCTGGAGAGTTATCTCCACTTCCGTTTAATGGCACCTGGGTAAGTAATCGTCATATCTGCTATCGTGATGCATGGGGCGGTATTTCATTATTAGATGCATCTAATCCTAACGCAACAGCCCGCAGTCTCATGCCAAATGAAACTTTCGTGAGTTTTTATTTAATTAATTTATTAAAAATTTTATTGCAAAATTAATTAATTAATTTACGGATATTTTTTAGCGTCGACTAAATCCAACAACATTTTCCCTTTCGTCAGATCATCGATATATTCTTCTAGCTCAGAATGTTGAAAAACTCTTTAGATTTACATACCTTGCACAGTACCTTATATACGACATCAATACTCGGTTAGTAAAGCGCTAATTAACTTTTATCCTCATCGATTGATTTCTTCATTTAATTAATGATTGGTTTTTTATACTCACGTCTAGGGACGTCATTCATCTAACGCCAAATCCAGAGAAATACATCCACCCTTATTTGTTACACGCACAATGGACTCCTCGAGGCCATGGGCTGATAATGGTTCACAACTATGATATTTATTACAAAACAAGTCCTACGTCTAATCTGGAATATCGAGTGACTAATACTGCTCTACCTGGTATTTTATCTAATGGATTACCGGATTGGCTTTATGAAGGTAATTGTTGTTGATTTTTCCATTTTTACATGCTGAGAAAAAAAAATTAGAAAATTTTTAAGAAGAAATTTTTTTATTTCTTCAGCTGAAGAAATAAAATTATTAAAAATTTTAAACAAATTAATTCTTTATTACAAAATTAGTCACTTTTTGTTAAATTAATTTTTTTTTGTATAAGATAAAACCAATGTTTAAAGAAAAAATTCATTTAAAAAAAAATAAGCATTTAATTTACATAAAAAGTTAGTTTGTTTAGAATTGAAATAAAAATTGACCAATTTTGTAATCTATATTATTAAGAGACTAAGCAAAATTTTGTGACTGGTGTATTTAGATGATAAAATGGGTTTTTATGGTTAAATTTGGAATCATTAGAAAGGTTTTGATCTGGAGTTGTACTTCTTAAAGGTTTCATATTATTCCCACCAATAGTCAATTTGTGATGATATTTAGGCTGCATTCGAAAATACTGTCTCTAGATACATAATTAAGAAATGACATTGTATCTTGAGAACTATTGACATTTTTTAAGATATAAGCTCATCCCGATGTTACACTCATCAAGACCTTTCATTTGAGTACCCACATCAATTATTCGTATATTTGATATATTATATATGTATATATGAAAAATATATCAAAAATGCCATATAGGTACTCAAATGAAAGGTCTCGATGAGTGTAACATCGAAATGAGTTTATATCTTAAAAAATGTCAATAATTAAGAAATGACCTTGTATCTCGTGAAATATTGACATTTTTAAAGATATAAGCTCACCCCGATGTTATACTCATCAAGACCTGTCATTTAAGTACCCACATGGCATTTTTCATATATTTTATATATTTATATATTTCACAAATACTATATATATAAAATATATGAAAAATGCCATGTGGGTACTTAAATGAAAGGTCTTGATGAGTGTAACATCGGAATGAGCTTATATCTTTAAAAATGTCAATAATTAAGAAATGACCTTGTATCTCGTCAAATATTGACATTTTTAAAGATATAAGCTCATCCCGGCATTACACTCGTCAAGACCTTCCATTTGAGTACCGACATCAATTTGTCATATATTTCATATATTTATATATTTCACAGATACCATATGTATAAATTATATAAAAAATGCCATGTATGTACTCAAATGAAAGGTTTCGATGAGTGTAACATCAAAATGAGTTTATATCTTAACAAATATCAATGATTAAAAAATGACCTTGTATCTTGTGAACTATTGACATTTTTAAAGATATAAGCTCACCCCGACAATACACTCATCAAGACCTTTCATTTGAGTACCCACATCAATTTTTCATATATTTATATATATTATATATATGTATATATGGAAAATATATCAAAAATGCATGTGGGTACTCAAATGAAAGCTCTTGATGAGTGTAGCATCGAGATGAGCTGATATCTTTAAAAATGTCAATATTTAAGAAAGTACAGTGCAATTTAACAATAGTCATTATTTAATAAAGCAAAATTTAGTTAAATTAAAAAATTAATTTTTTTTAAGTTACAAACAATTCTATTTTTTCTTTTCAAGAACAGCGATAAATAGTCAAAAAAGTGTTAGAAGCATACTTATAAATCACAAGATATTATAGTAAACAGATATAGGTATTCTTATAGTACTCATTTCATAAAAATTAATTAGAGCAAGAAAGTAAATAGAACATCTTTTCAAAAGATCTGACGTATCTTGAGTTCCTTGTTTTTTTTTTTTTTGTTTTCACTTGCTTAGGGTTCTTCACAGCCTCTATTCTATGAAGTAAGCGTTATTACAACCTAAAAATATAACTTGCAATAGGTTCTACTCTCTAAAAAAATAAATGTGAAAATTTTTATTCATTTTTAATTATATTATTGCCTTTTATAATTTTTCATAATTTTTTTTATATTATTTATGTAAGAAATATTTCATATTAATTCTTATAGATTTTTTACATATTTTTGAAGAAATACTTAAAATGTAATAATCTTAATTTTTGATATTTTTTAATTAATTAAATTAAAACTAAAAAATTTTTTTTTTAAAATTGCATTTATAGTTTTTCAAGTTTATTATGAATGAAAATTTTTTTTTTCTATTTTTTTCAACAAAAAAAATTTCTAAAAATTTTTAAATGTCGGCTAATTTAATTTTAATTAATATTTTTAAGCTTAAAAATAAATCAGAGATTTTTTATTTAAGAATTTAATTAATTAGTAAATTTTTGCAGAGTAAAATACAATAATTTATTTTTTTGTCTCAATTTTTTCAATAAAAAAATTTTTAGATATCGGCTAATTCGATTTGCATAAAAATTTTTAAGCTTAAAAATATATCAGAAATTTTTTGTTTAAAAAATGAATGAATAAATTAGTAAATGAATGAATGAATTAATTTTTTTAACAAAAAATCTCTGATATATTTTTAAGCCTGAAAATTTAGTAAATTAATTAATTAATTTACTAAATAAATTGTAAATTAATTAATTTATTTATTTATTAGTAAATAAATTAATTAGTAAATTTTTGCAGTGTAAAATACAATAATTTATTTTTTTGTCTCAATTTTTTCGATAAAAAAAATTTTTCAAATTTTTAGATGTCTAATTTAATTCTCTTTAAAATTTTTAGGTTTAAAAATATATAAGAAATTTTTTGTTTAAAAAATTATTTAATTAATTAGTAAATTAATTAATTAATTAATTTTTTAAACAAAAAATCTCTGATATATTTTCAAGCCTAAAAATTTAGTAAATTAATCAATTAATTTACTAAATAAATTGTAAATTAATTGATTAATTTACTAAATAAATTGTAAATTAATTAATTAATTTAATAAATAAATTGTAAATTAATTAATTAATTTACTAAATAAATTGTAAATTAATTAATTAATTAATTATAAATAAAGTAATTAATTGTAAATTAATCAATTAATTATAAATTAATTAATTAATTTAATAAATAAATTGTAAATTAATTAATTAATTTACTAAATAAATTGTAAATTAATCAATTAATTAATTATAAATTTATTAATTAATTCACTAAATAAATTGTAAATTAATTTACTTAATTAATTAATTAATTATAAATTAATTAATTAATTAATTTACTAAATAAATTTTAAATTAATTAATTTATTTATTTATTAACAAATAAATTAATTAGTAAATTTTTGCAGAATAAAATACAATAATTAATTTTTGTATGCATTAGAGGAAATCCTCCGAAGCTCTCATGCAATTTGGATGTCAAAAGACGGTCATATGATGTTATACGCATCTTTCAATGACTCTTTAGTAGAAGAAATGCACATTTCATGGTTCGGTGAAGAAAACAAAAATCTCTACCCAGAAACTTGGTCATTGAGATCCCCAAGACCCGGTACCCCGAATCCCCAAGTGAAACTTCACGTCGCGGATTTAGCTGATCCGAAGAATATAAATATAAAAACAGTTAAACCACCCGCTATTATCGAGCACACGTAAGTTTAAATTCTGTTACAGAATAAGTACTAACATACTAAAGACAAAAACTTTTAGCGAGCATTATTTTACAACTGCTTCTTGGATTTCTTTAACCGAAGTTTCAATAACTTGGTTGACTCGTGCTCAGAATGTATCAGTAATAACAGTATGCAAGAGCCCTTTGTGGCATTGTCAAGAAATCCAGCGAATAAGCGAAAGTCACGGCTGGGTCGACGTGTCATCACATCCACCGCTGTTCTCATTAAACAGCAGTAGTTATATAACAATTGCTCCTGTTAGAGATGGCCCGGCTGGATTTTTTAAACACATTGTCTGGGTCAATGTTGTTAAGAAGCAAGTTGTTCCTTTAACTCATGGACGACGGGAAGTTGTTAAAATATTATCATGGGACCACGAAAATAATACTATGTAAGTTCTATGTATTTATTTTGCACGCCTCGCAGCGCGAAGCGATTCAAATCAAGCTTCTATCACAATCATTTTGCATTTATACAATAATATGAGTATCATTAATCATAATACTAAAGTTTAGCCGACGTTTTTAATTTTGTTATTTTGCGTAGTTTGGAAATGCGCTATTTGTAGATATATAATTAAGAAATGACCTTGTATCATGTGAACTATTGATATTTTTAAAGATCTAAGCTCATCCTGATGTTACACTCATCGAGACCTTTCATTTGAGTACCCACATCAATTTTTCATATATTTTATATATTTATATATATCATATATATGTATATATGAAAAATATATCAAAAATGCGTGTGGGTACTCAAATGAAAGGTCTCGATAAGTGTAACATCGAAATGAATTTATATCTTGAAAAAGGTCAATAATTAAGAAATGACATTGTATCTTAAGAACTATTGACATTTTTAAAGATATAAGCTCATCCCGATGTTACACTCATTGAGACCTTTCATTTGAGTACCTACATGGCATTTTTTATATATTTATATATATATGTATTTGGATGGCGCAAAAAAACCGACTATTTTTTTTTTTTTTGAGTCTCGAGTGAAAAAATGTTAGTTTTTGATGTTTTAAGAGCTCTCTCCAAAGGACAGCTTAAAAAAAATTTTTTAAGATGTCGCTCCAAATTTTTTTAAAATTCAAAAATGGTCAAAAATCGAATTTTTTTTTTTTTTATTTTTTTTCTCGTTACGGTATAATTTTATAGACTAAAAAAAAATAAGTTTCTGAAAATTTCAGTTCAAAATTTGAATTTTGAAAGGTCGCTCATAATTTTTTTCAATTTATTAGTGCATTAGTTTAGATTTTTTCGAGCGACCTTTTACTATTCAAATTAAAATTACATGCATTTTTTTTTTTTTTTTATTTAGTACAATAATCGATAAAAATACATCACGAGATGAACTAAAAATCAACCACAACATAGAAAATATAATTTTTTTTTAATTTAATAATTTTATTTAATCAACTGCCAGGCGTGGGTTCGAATCCCAAGCTGGTCTTAGAAACCAGCTTAGTTGAGATTTGACCTTGCCGCGTAGGTTAAGATTTTTTCAAACCAAAAAGACCCCAACGTACCACTCCCAACACTTAAAGTCGGCGATATGACTAATTAAAGAAAAAAAAAAAAAATTATGAGCGACCTTTCAAAATTTAAATTTTGAACTGAAACTTTCGGAAGCTTATTTTTTTTTGGTCTATAAAATTATACCGTAACGAGAAAAAAAATTAAAAAAAAAAAAAAAATTCGATTTTTGACGATTTTTGAAATTTTAAAAAATATTGGAGTGACCTCTTAAAAATTTTTTTTTAAGCTGTCCTTTGGTGAGGGCTCTTAAAACATCAAAAACTAACATTTTTTCACTCGAGACTCAAAAACAAAAATAGTCGGTTTTTTTCCGCCATCCTAATATGTATATATGAAAAATATATCAAAAATGCATGTTGGTACTTAAATGAAAGCTCTTGATGAGTGTAACATCAGGATGAGCTTATATCTCTAAAAATGTCAATATTTAAGAAAGTACAGTTCAATTTAACAGATATCTTGTCAACTACTGACATTTTTAAAAATATAAGCTCACCCCGACATTACACTCATCGAGACCTTTCATTTAAGTATCCACATCATATTTTCATATATTTTATATATTTATATATATATATATATATATATAATATATATATATATATATATATATATATATATATATATATGAGAAATATATCAGAAATGCATGTTGGTACTCAAATGAAAGCTCTTGATGAGTGTAACATCAGGATGAGCTTATATCTCTAAAAATGTCAATATTTAAGAAAGTACAGTTCAATTTAACAGATATCTTGTCAACTACTGACATTTTTAAAAATATAAGCTCACCCCGACATTACACTCATCGAGACCTTTCATTTAAGTATCCACATCATATTTTCATATATTTTATATATTTATATATATATATATATATATATATATATATATATATATATATATATATATATATATATATATGAAAAATATATCAGAAATGCATGTTGGTACTCAAATGAAAGCTCTTGATGAGTGTAACATCAGGATGAGCTTATACCGTTAAAAAAGTCAATATTTAAGAAAGTACAGTGCAATTTAACAGTAGTCATTATTTAAAAACACATAATTTATAAATACATAAATATAAACAAATCCTCCTATCAGTGTATCATTAATCATAATACTAAAGTTACCTGAGGTTTTTAATTTTAGTTTGCTTCATTTATTAAATTAAAACTAAAAAATATTTTTTTTCAAATTGCACTTACAGTTTTCCAAATTTTTTACAAATTACATTTTTTTTTCATTAATTTTTTCAATAAAAAAAATTCTTAGTTAACAATTTTTTTTCTTTTTAAAATCAATTATAAAATTTCTTCTTTTCTTAAAAAATAAATGACTGTTATAAGACATGCATTTTTATATTTTCTAAAATTTTTTATTAATGAATCATATGACATCACATTGATCTAAAATTATCTTGTATCAATTTAATAATCATTACCTAAAGTTTCAACTGTTATAAAAATTTCATTTTACTTAATAATTTATAAAGGTCATTTATAAATAAAATTTTCATTAAAAACTTTTCTTTTTTTTTTTATTAGTGTAAAATATGGCTTTATTTAATGACATTAAAATTGGCCGATGTTCAAAAATTTTTTTATTTTTTTTTATTAATTAAATTAGAACTAAAAGAATATTTTTAAAAAATTTTCTTTTAATTTTTCAATAAAAATTTCTTATAGCTAATTTTTAATTTTTATAAATAAATACAATAGTTTTATTTAATTATTTTTCAGATACTTTTTGGGAATACCAGCAGGGCGACCAGGACAACGTCACTTGTATAAAGTGAGTTCAGTTCTTCCAGAAGTTGGATCATCTCTTTATCCAGCTTTCTGTATAACATGCCCTGCCTCAATGACCAGAGGGAACTATATGTATGCCTTGGATAATGAAAATCACATTCATTCGGGAATGTTGAGTGTTTCATCAGGTTGGTCTGAAGAAAAAGAGAGACATCAGCAGTTTGATGAAAAAGAAGATGGGGATAAAAAAAATTCTAATACTCATGAAGTACCGGGTACTTATAAAAGTACAAATAAATCTAAAAAAAGCAATATAAGTAAGTATAAAAATTTTTTTACAATTTTTTTAACATTTAAATTTTTACTGTTACTTTTTTTTGCAAAAAAAAATTTTTTTAATTTTTAATATAAAAATTAAAATAAAAAAAAAAATATATTTCTAATTCAGTGTTTGTCACTTCCGTATGAGAATTGATAGTCGCATAAAAACAATTACCTGATGAACAATCTCGCGTGACTCATTTAGTGCACATGCTACAATTATTTTACAATGGGTAAAATCGTTGCTCATTTATATGAATAAAAGAAAGAAAAAAAAAACGAGAAACGTGCTTATATATTGATCGTAAATAAAAACGATCAATAGAGTATGAATTGTAATGTAGCCAACTGTTTTATCATTAAATATTAGATGTTGAATAATTTAAAATGTATTTTATAGTATTTCTTCTTTGAAGAAATATAAATAATTTAATAAATAGGGGTGTGCGAATAGTGTTCGAATCGAATCGAATCGAATAGTACTATTCGATTCGAAATTCGAATCGAATATTCGAATAGTTTGAATAATTCGAATAGTTCGAATAATTCGAATAGTTTGAATGATTCGAATAGTTCGAATAATTCGAATAGTTCGAATATTTTAAATAATTGAAACAGTCGTTTTCTGTCGATAAACCAACTAATTTTTATGTAAAAATTAATTCGTTTGATTTTATTTGACTAAAGGAGTCTTCATAATTATTTGATAGTAAAGGCTGCTTATTATATTTGTAATAAATATTTCTTGTTGAATTCGGACCCCCTGTTTCGGGGCACCTCGTCATTTTGACATTTCTCCGGGAAAATTCGATTTTATTTTAAATAAGATCTACGACACGATGGTTCAGACATTGAAAGAGTGTAAAGGTAGCAATGAAAAGCGACAACAATGAATACGTCGCATAAGCTTTTTAATAAAAGATTTTATAGATATGATATTTACACAGTAAAAAATTTTGCGTCATTGCGTCAAAAATTTTGTGTTAAAATTTTTATGTTAAATATTTTACACTTTTTTGTGTTAATTTAACATTTTTCTGTGTTAATTTAACACAATTAATGTTAAATTTATACATAAAAGTGTTAAATATTTAACACAAAAATTTTTAACACATAATTTTTTGACGCAATGACGCAAAATTTTTTACTGTGTATCATATTTGTGAAATATATAAAATATATAAAAAATTCGTGTGGGTATTTAAATGATAGATCTCGATAAGTGTAACTCGAGGATGAGCTTGTATCGTTAAACATATCATCAGTAGACAAAATACAAAGTCATTCTTCAATTCTTGACATTTTTTAAGACATAAGCTCATCCTGATGTTACGCTCATCGAGACCTTTCATTTGAGTACGCACACGATTTTTTCATATATTTTATAAACCTATATGATATTTCCCATATTTGTGGAATATATAAAATTCATAAAAATTCATGTGGGCTATGTAAATATTACTATAATGTAATATAGCTATAGACGTAATTTATTTCAGTTAAGAGAAAAATAAATTAATTTAAATAATCTCAGCTAGAGATAAAGCTATAGAATTTCCATAGTCTATATTTACACTTTTTCAATGTCTGATCTATCGTGCCTGTAGATCTCATTTATTAAAGAAATCGAATTTTTCCGGAAAAATGTCAAAATAGCGAGGTGCCCCGAGGCGGGGAGTCCGAATACACCAAGAGATATTTATTACAAATAATAAGCAGACTTTACTATCGAATAATTATGAAGACTTTATTTAGTCAAATAAAATAAAACAAATTAATTTTTACACAAAAATTAATCAGTTTATTAACAGAAAACGACTGTTTGAATTATTTGAGCTATTCGAACGATTCGAACTATTCGAATTATTCGAATTATTCGAACGATTCGAATTATTCGAATATTCGATTCGAAATTCGAATCGAATAATTCGATTCGAATTCGAGGCGAATTATTCGTAAACTCGAATATTCGCACACCCCTATTAATAAAATAAGAGATAATTCATTTAACTATAAAAAAAATAGGATACTGAAGTTTAAAAAATTATTTTAATTTTTACAACATATCAATTACAGTAAAAATGCTTCTAAAAATTTTCACTATTAATTTTTACATGTGGAATTTTTTTATTAAATTTTTTTCATGATAAATAAATTGCGATAAAATTATAAAAAAATTCTATCAACTACAGTCTCATAAAAAAAAAGTATAATTGAAGAAAAATTTTCAACCTTTTAAATGTATGTTCATTTATGAGCATGTATGATTTTTACTAGATTTCACACAGATAAAAAAATCCAAAAGGGCGTATAAAAAAATTTTTTTTCTCCAATTTGGAAATGTGCAAAAGTAAAAATTTAGTAGAAAAACGCAAAAAAAATTTTTTTTGACATATGCCCTTTTAGCTTCATATTTAAGAAAAACTAGCAACCTTGCAGTCACTATGTGACTGCCGTGATTTGTGAACTATAAATAAATAAAATATTACTTTATTAAATATTGACTTTTATTAAATTGCACTGTACTTTCTTAAATATTGATGATTTTAAAGATATAAGCTCATCCCGATATTACACTCATCAAGAGCATTCATTTGAGTACCCACATGCATTTTTTATATATTTTTCATATATTCATATATATGAATATATAAAATATATGAAAAATTAATGTGGGTACTCAAGTAAAAAGTCTCGATAAGTGTAATGTCGAAGTGAGCTTATATCTTTAAAAATGTCAATAGTTCACAAGATACACGGTCATTTCTTAATTATGTTAAATTGGACTGTACTTTCTTAACTACTGAATTTTTTAAAGATATAAGCTCATCCCGATATTACACTCATCAAGAGCATTCATTTGAGTACCCACATGCATTTTTATATATTTTTCATATATACATACATATATAATATATATTTTAAAAATATAAGCTCATCCCGATGTTACACTCATCAAGAGCTGTCATTTGAGTACCAACATACATTTTTATATATTTGTTATATATACATATATATAATATATATAAATATATAAAATATATGAAAACTTGATGTGGGTACTCAAATGAAAGGTCTCGATGAGTGTAACATTGAGATGAGCTTATATCTTTAAAAATGTCAACAGTTCTCAAGATACAATATCATTTCTTAATTATTGACATTTTTTAAGATATGAACTCATTTCGATGCTACACTCATCGAGACCTTTCATTCAAGTACCCACATGACATTTTTTATATATTTTATACATATGGTATATGTGAAATATATAAATATATAAAATATATGAAAAACTGATGTGGGTACTCAAATGAAAGGTCTCGATGAGTGTAATGTCGGAGTGAGCTTATATCTTTAAAAATGTCAATAGTTCAGAAGATACACGGTCATTTTTTAATTATGTTAAATTGGACTGTACTTTCTTAACTACTGACTATTTTAAAGATATAAGCTTATCCCGATGTTACACTCATCAAGAGCTTTCATTTGAGTACCAACATGCATTTTTTATATATTTTTCATATTTTCATATATATAATATATATAAATATATAAAATATATGAAAACTTGATGTGGGTACTCAAATGAAAGGTCTCGATGAGTGTAACATTGAGATGAGCTTATATCTTTAAAAATGTCAACAGTTCTCAAGATACAATATCATTTCTTAATTATTGACATTTTTTAAGATATGAACTCATTTCGATGCTACACTCATCGAGACCTTTCATTCAAGTACCCACATGACATTTTTTATATATTTTATATATATGGTATATGTGAAATATATAAATATATAAAATATATGAAAAACTGATGTGGGTACTCAAATGAAAGGTCTCGATGAGTGTAGCATCGAAATGAGTTCATATCTTAAAAAATGTCAATAGTTCAGAAGATACACGGTCATTTTTTAATTATGTTAAATTGGACTGTACTTTCTTAACTACTGACTATTTTAAAGATATAAGCTCATCCCGATGTTACACTCATCAAGAGCTTTCATTTGGATACCCACATGGCATTTTTTATATATTTTATATATATGGTATTTGAGAAATATGTAAATATATAAAATATATGAAAAATTGATGTGGGTACTCAAATAAAAGGTCTCGATGAGTGTAACATCGGGATGAGCTTGTATCTGTAAAAATGTCAATAGTTTTCAAGATACAATGTCATTTCTTAATTATATGACTATCCTGGACACAAAATTTTTTTTATTCTCTTAATAATATACACGGAAAAAAGTAAACTGTAATAAATAATCAACTGCTAAAAATTACCATTTCAAACAGTAAAATCGTGATTTTACTATTCACTTTATAATATTTACCATTTAAACGTTACAATTTACTCTTTACATGGAAGAAAATACTATTTCAAACAGTAATATTCGCTATGTAAATGTCTAAAATTTCAAAGTGTAATAATTAAAAATTCAGACTTTGATATTTATCATTTCGTACCTAAAAAATGATCTTATGATATGTAAAAAGTATAAAATAAAGTTAGTAAATTTCTAATACAAGCAACGTCAATATTCACAAAGTAAAATGGTAAATTTTAAACGCAACGCTAAAAATCAAACTGTAATTATTGACTTGCTTGGACTGGTAAAATGTATATTTTAAAAGTATAATTTTTACTGTTTCAAATGTTAATTTCTCCCAGGGTGAGAACCCCTTCTCTTTCATCTGAGTTCCTCTTCTTCTCATAAAATGGACTATGTATTGAAATGGCAATTTTTACTGTTTGAAACTGTAATTTTTTAAGATGTAAGAGTCGTTATTTACTATAGTGACAGCTACTAATCACTTATTTTGGATATTAAATTATAAATTGTGGCTTTTATACTTTCTACATTAAGTTCTGTAATATTTATATTTTTAGGGTTGGCAATAGCCTAGTCGGCTCGGTGCCCGCTTTTCGAAAGAGTGGGACCCGGGTTCGATCCCGGCACGCACCAATATTTTTCAGTGATTATAGATAAAAATATGTGCGTTACGTTGCCAGCCTCTGAACGTGGCAGAGATAGCCGGGCGGCACAGGTCTGACTTGAGCGATCACCCATTTTAAGCAACAACTTGAATGAGTGACCGCTCTAGTCAGCGTTGGCTAGCGCGAGGGATCTCTGTACACTAGGAGAAGGGCCTAATGCTTCAGTGGTCGATAAAGAAGAGTTTCTTATCAATCACTGTAGACTTAGCCCAGCTCCGATTGTACTATCATGGGTTTTCTCTGTGGTTTCCCCATGATTCTGTTCCAACAGCCTGAGAGGCAAGGTGCAGGGTAAATACGGTACAGAAAGCACAAGTCGGACCACAGCCGCAAAAATAAAAGCAGGAAATTCGATAATAAAGCAGGAAATACAGGTTGAGGATATAAACAATTGTAAAATGTAACAGAGTTATTAAAATAACTGTACATCTGGAAACAATAGAAAATATTTATATTTTTGCCACCCCGATGCCCACTTTACTGTTTGAAATTATAAAAATTAACCGGAATCTGAGTGAATATTACAGTTTACTTTTTTCCGTGTAGATAATTCTTTAATTTTAGTTTACATTATTTTTATGAAAAGTTAATGAAAAAATTTTTTTTAGAAACTGAAGAATCGTGCCAATATCACAATGCAATTTTTTCACCTGGAAATGAATACTTCGTCCTAGAATGTTTAGGCCCTGGTGTTCCAACGGCCTCGCTCTATAAAATAGAAGCACCTATACCACGGTTCATCAGTCTTCTTCAGAATAATACATTGTTACGGGTAAGATAAAACTGAAAAATTGATTATCCGTCACTTTATTTTAAATAAATGAATAAATAAATAAATTACAATTTATTTTATTTTGTTTTTTCAGGATAAAATAGCAAAAATAGCTCTCCCACAAATAAAAACATTCCCGGTACAAATAAGTGGTGGATATAACGCACAAGTCCGACTTTATTTACCACCAGGGCTTAGAGAAGAAGAAATAACTCGCTATCCAATGGTTGTTCAAGTGTGAGTATTTTTTTTTTTATTTTTTTCTCTTCTAAAAATTACAGAAATTGATGATGATTGTGATTTGATTAATTTTACGGGCTTAGATACGGAGGACCCGGCTCTCAATTGGTGACAGACATGTTCAAAATAGATTGGAACACTTATCTAGCGAGCAAAAAAAATATTATCGTAGCACAGATTGATGGCAGAGGAAGCGGCGGTCAAGGATATAAAATGCTCTATGAAGTCTATTACAGACTCGGTACTGTTGAAGTTGCTGATCAGTTGGAAGTAACAGAGTATTTAAGAGATTCATTGCATTTTGTGGACAAACGCCGGGTTGCTGTTTGGGGGTGGAGCTATGGAGGCTTTGTGTCCGCTCTTGCCTTAGCAGAACCTGAACAAGATGTTTTTCAGTGTGGAATTAGTGTGGCTCCTATTGTATCATGGAAGCTTTACAGTGAGTAAAAATTTTTTTTATTTAATTCGGTAATTTTTGGATTAAGAATTTAAACAGTTCTTTACTTTGTTTCTTTTAAACTGAGAAATCAATTTAAATAAATACTTAGGGATAAATAAAATTTTTGCCGCAATTTTAAAATAAATTATTTGAATTTTTAATATTTCGGCGAAAATAATTGGTCCTAGAAAAAGATTGATAAAACAAAAGTTATTCAAAATTTAATTGAAAATAAAATGTTTTTTATGATTTAAAAAAAAAACAATATTGTCGCTGTAATTCTAAAATTTATTATGATGAGTATTTGAAAATGTTCTGTATCTAGATACATAACTAAGAAATGATCTTGTGTCTTGTGAACTATTGACATTTTTTAAAATATAAGCTCATCTTGATGTTATACTCATCGAGATCTTTCATTTGAGTACCCACATCAATTTTTCAGATATTTTATATATTTATTTATATAATATATATGTATATATGAAAAATATATCAAAAATGCATGTGGGTACTCAAATGAAAGCTCTTGATGAGTGTAACATCAAAATAAGCTTCTATCTTGAAAAATATCAATAATAAAGAAATGATCGTGTATCTTGTAAAATATTGATATTTTTTAAAATATAAGCTCATCCCGATGTTACACTCATCGAGACCTTTCATTTGAGTACCCACGTCAATTTTCCATATATTTCATATATTTATATATTTCACAAATACCATATATATAAAATATATAAAAAATGCCATGTGGGTATTCAAATGATAGGTCTCGATGAGTGTAACATCGAATTGAATTTATATTTCCAAAAATGTCAATCATTAAGAAATTACCTTGTATCAAGTGAACTAATGACAATTTTTAAAGATATAAGCTCACCCCGACATTACACTTATCGAGACCTTTCATTTGAGTACCCACATCAATTTTTCATATATTTATATATATTATATATATGTATATATGAAAAATATATCAAAAATGCATGTGGGTACTCAAATGAAAGCTCTTGACGAGTGTAACATCAAAATAAGCTTATATCTTGAAAATTATCAATAATAAAGAAATGATCGTGTATCTTGTAAAATATTGATATTTTTTAAAATATAAGTTCAACCCGATGTTACACTCATCGAGATCTTTCATTTGAGTACCCACATCAATTTTTCATATATTTTATATATATATATATATATATATATATATATATATATATATATATATATATATATATATATATATATATATATATTATATGCATGTATATATGAAAAATATATCAAAAATGCATGTGGGTACTCAAATGAAAGCTCTTGATGAGTGTAACATCAGGATGAGCTTATATCTTTAAAATCTCCAATAGTTAAGAAAGTACAGTTCAATTTAACATAATTCAGAATTGAACTTATGAAAAGAATCATAATTTTGGATTTAAAGCAATAATATTGATTTTTTTTCTAAATCCTAAGAAACATTTTTTTTTATAAAATTGAATTTTGAATAACTTTTGTTCAAAAACTTTTTTACAGGCTCAATAATTTTCTTTGTAATATAAAAAAAATTCATTATTTTAAATTAAATAAATTTCCCCAAAAATCTCAACTTTAATTATTATTAACCATAATAATAATTGTTCAAAAACTTTTTTATAGGCCCAATAATTTCTCCGTAATATAAAAAAGTCTTTATTTTAAATTTAATAAATTTTCTCAAAAATTTCAGCTTCAATTATTATTAACAATTATAATAATTTATTTATTTATTTATTTATTTATTTATTAATTTATTCAAACGCCAATCGGCTTTATACATTAGATTTACATCAATTAAATTTAGTTATATGTGAAAAAATAAAAATAAGGTAAAAAAAGTATTAATATTTCAATAGAATTAAATTTTAATTAAATTAAATTAAATCAATTTCATTTTCTTTATAAGTTTAAATTATTAACATTATAAAAAAATATCTCTAAGAGTAGTTATTACAACATAAAATAATTGTTCAAAAAATTTTTTTTAGGTCCAATAATTTCTCTTTGTTACAAAAAATTCTTTATTTTAAATTGAATAAATTTCCCCAAAAATATCATTAATTATTACTAATTAATTAATTAATTAATTTATTAATCAAAAGAAATTGTTAAAATTAAATAAGATTAATTAAAGAAATTAAATTAGAATTTAATTAAACAAAAAAAAAAAAAAACGAGAAAGACTCTGCGTATTAATTATTAACAATTATAATAATTATTTAAAGATTCAGCATACGCTGAAAGATACATGGGTTCACCAAACGTAACTTCAAACTACAAAGGCTACGCCGAGTCTGATGTTTACAATAAAATAGAATATTTACGTGAAAAAATGTTCTATTTAATCCAAGGAACAGCAGATGATAACGTGCAATTCCAACAATCCATGACACTATCTCGTCACCTAGCTCAAAAGGGAATATTATTTAGACAACAAGTGTATCCAGATGTTGGTCACAGTCTTAGTGGTGTCACCGGGCATCTCTATCTTTCAATGGCACAATTTCTCGATGATTGTTTTATTAAGCAAGTACCTGTTGATTCTAAAGCTGGATTAGGAAGCGGTGGAGCTGATATTTAATACCACTCCATTTCTAATTAATTCAGCAACTATTTTTAGAGTATTATTAAATTAGTTATTTAGTCTTTAACAATCGTGATAAAAAATAAATACTTTTATTAATAGAAAATATTAATAATAATTAATGAATCATTTTAGAGCGTTAAAGATATATCTTATAAAAAAATGCAATCTCTCTCCAAATTGTGTTCGGTTAAATAGAAATATTTACAATAATTATAATTACATATATCACCTCTTTAAATTTTAAATTTCAATCAATGCAATACTTTTATTCATTGCTTGCTCTTTTAATAACAATAATTAAGTAAGAAAATAAATAATTAATAATTATATAACTATATTCTATCTTTCTTATTAAATGGCGCCTGTTGATTAATATATATGTATATAAAAGAGCACTTTGTGCTAAATCAACAATATTTGTAATAAAATATTATATTTGTTAAAATATTTATTAATTTTTAATGAATATTTTTTTAATGGGGGTATTTTGGTCTAAATTAAATTTAATGTATCAGAAGGATTTATTAACTATTAATAATCTATATTATTAAGAGAATAAGCAAAATTTTGTGGCCAGTGTATTAATATGATAAAATGATGTTAAGTATTTAGGCTGCATTCGAAAATGCACTATCTCTAGATACATAATTAAGAAATGACCTTGTATCTTGAGAAATATTGATATTTTTAAAGATATAAGCTCATCCCGATGTTACATTCATCAAGACCTTTCATTTGAGTACCCACATCAATTTTTCATATATTTTATATATTTATATATTTCACAAATACCATATATATAAAATATATAAAAAATGCCATGTGGGTACTTAAATGAAAGTTCTCGATGAGTATAACTTCGGGATGAGCTTATATCTTAAAAAATGTCAATAATTAAGAAATGACATTGTATCTTGAGAACTATTGACATTTTTAAAGATATAAGCTCATCCCGATGTTACATTCATCGAGACCTTTCATTTGAGTACCCACATCAATTTTTCATATATTTTATATATTTATATATATCATATATGTGTGTATATGAAAAATATATCAAAAATGCATGTGGGTACTCAAATAAAAGGTCTCTATAAGTGTAACATCGAAATGAATTTATATCTTGAAAAAGGTCAATAATTAAGAAATGACATTGTATCTTAAGAACTATTGACATTTTTAAAGATATAAGTTCATCACGATGTTACATTCATCGAGACCTTTCATTTGAGTACCCACATCAATTTTTCATATATTTATATATATTACATATATGTATATATGAAAAATATATCAAAAATGCATGTGTGTACTCAAATAAAAGGTCTCGATGAGTGTAACATCGAAATGAATTAATATCTTGAAAAAGGTCAATAATTAAGAAATGACATTGTATCTTAAGAACTATTGACATTTTTAAAGATATAAGCTCATCACGATGTTACATTCATCGAGACCTTTCATTTGAGTACCCACATCAATTTTTCATATATTTTATATATTTATATATATCATATATATGTATATATGAAAAATATATCAAAAATGCGTGTGGGTACTCAAATGAAAGCTCTTGATGAGTGTAACACCGGGATGAGCTTATATCTTTAAAATATATATATTATATATATGTATATATAAGAAATATACCAAAAATGCATGTGGGTACTCAAATGAAAGCTCTTGATGAGTGTAACATCGAGGTGAACTTATGTCTTTAAAATCGTCAATTGTTAATAAAGTACAGTACAATTTAACAAAAGTAAGTTATAAAAAAATTCTAAAAAAAATTGGTATTTTCACTTTTTACTTTAATTAAATATTTATTAACAGTTAATAAAATTTATTATTTTTCAACGTTTCTAGACCAGAATACCACCTTAATTAAGTATATTATTATTTCAGAAAAATATAAAAAATTGTTTGTTAATTGGATAAAATTTATAAGAAAAAAAATTTATATTTTTTTAAATTACAAATCATTGGACAAATTTTTGTAATAAATTATTTAAGTTTGATTAATAAGCTTTAAAATTATGTAATTATTTTTAAGTTAATAATTTAATATAGTATTGGAAGAAATTATAAATATAATTTTAAATAATGTATATTTATTATAAATTATAAACAAATAATAAGTTAGGGTAAAAGTAACAAAGAAGAATATTAAATATTTCTTTCCCTCAGTTATTTGGAACACAAATGTGTAGTCTTATCTAATAGTTGATCGGCTAAAATTATAAAATTAAGTCTTAAATTATAAAAATAAAAATTTTTTTATTAATTAATATTAATTTTTGAACAATTGTTGTTAATTTTAAGTAACAAAAATCAAAAAAAAAAAATTTTTTTTTGTGTTTGTAAAAAAATGCGCTTTAAAAGATAATTATAATTTGAACGAATGTTACATGGAAAAGAAATTTGTTTGATCATATATGACAAAATATACACCTATATATAAAAAAAAAAAATAATTTTTCCGTTAATGTACAATTTATGTAATATCTGGTCATATATGTGATAAGCACTAAAAATAGAAAAATATATATAACTATCAGATCTAACTTAATTATAAATTTATCGTGTTAACTATACATTATATTATATAATGATCTTATGCAGGATTTTTGCCTTTCTTAATTATTGGTATTGAATTTTTGATATTACGGCGAAAATATTGGTCCTATAAAAAATTTTTGAAACAAAAGTTGTTAAAAATTTGATTTTACAAAAAAAAAATTATGCTTATAATTTTCTCTTAAGACCAATCAGAAAGCCTTAATTTCAAAATTAAGATTATAATAATTACCAAAAAATTGAATTATTAATTATGAATCTTAATTTTGAAATTATAGCGAAAATATTAGTTTTTTCAAAAAATCATAAGAAACATTTTTTTTTTAGAAGACTAAAACTTCAAAAACTTAAAAAACTTTTTTATAAGACCTATATTTCCACCGTTATCAAAATTTAACCCCCTAAAGGCAAAAATCTTGGCCTTAATAATCATATATGGTCATATATGTACTTTTTGATTTAGTATATCAAAAAAAAATGTATTAAAAACGAATATCGTTGATTTAGTACAGAACGCTTCACATATATCAAAAGTATATATGTGAAAGCTATAAAAAATAAGATTATTATTTTTCTATTTCACGATTTTTAAAACTTGAATAGTGAATTATACAAACAAAACTACTTAAAATCTAAAAAAAAAAAAAAAATAAAATAAAACAAGTCGCATAATAAATTTAAAAAATTCTACCTTTAGGGCCAATTTTTCAATCCGAGATAAAATTTTATCCAGGATAAAATTATTATTGCCAGTATATCTATAAATATAAAATATATAGATACTAGGGTGGCGCAAAAAAAACCGACTATTTTTTTTTTAAGTCTCGAGTGAAAAAATGTTAGTTTTTGATGTTTTAAGAGCCCTCACCAAAGGACAGCTTAAAAAAAAATTTTTAAGAGGTCACTCCAAATTTTTAAAAATTTCAAAAATCGTCAAAAATCGAATTTTTTTTTTTTAATTTTTTCTCTCGTTACGGTATAATTTTATAGACCAAAAACAAATAAGTTTCTGAAAATTTCAGTTCAAAATTTAAATTTTGAAAGGTCGCTCATAATTTTTTTTTTTTTTCTTTAATTAATTATATTGCCGACTTTAAGTTTTTGGAGTGGGACTTTGGGGGCTTTTTTGTTTGAAAATCTTAACCTACGCGGCAAGGTCAAATCTCAACCAAGCTGGTTTCTAAGACCAGCTTGGGATTCGAACCCACGCCTGGCAGTTGATTAAATAAAATTATTAAATTAAAAAAAAATTATATTTTCTATGTTGTGGTTGATTTTTAGTTCATCTCGTGATGTATTTTTAGCGATTATTGTACTAAATAAAAAAAAAAAAATGCAGGTAATTTTAATTTGAATAGTAAAAGGTCGCTCGAAAAAATCTAAACTAATGCACTAATAAATTGAAAAAAATTATGAGCGACCTTTCAAAATTCAAATTTTGAACTGAAATTTTCAGAAACTTATTTTTTTTTAGTCTATAAAATTATACGGTAACGAGAAAAAAAATAAAAAAAAAATTCGATTTTTGACGATTTTTGAATTTTAAAAAAATTTGGAGCGACATCTTAAAAAATTTTTTTTAAGCTGTCCTTTGGAGAGAGCTCTTAAAACATCAAAAACTAACATATTTTCACTCGAGACTCAAAAAAAAAAAATAGTCGGTTTTTTTGCGCCACCCAAATACATATATATATATAAATATATAAAAAATGCCATGTAGGTACTCAAATGAAAGGTCTCAATGAGTGTAACATCGGGATGAGCTTATATCTTTAAAAATGTCAATAGTTCTCAAGATACAATGTCATTTCTTAATTATTGACCTTTTTCAAGATATAAATTCATTTCGATGTTACACTTATCGAGACCTTTCATTTGAGTACCCACACGCATTTTTGATATATTTTTCATATATACATATATATGATATATATAAATATATAAAATATATAAAAAATGCCATGTAGGTACTCAAATGAAAGGTCTCAATGAGTGTAACATCGGGATGAGCTTATATCTTTAAAAATGTCAATAGTTCTCAAGATACAATGTCATTTCTTAATTATTGACCTTTTTCAAGATATAAATTCATTTCGATGTTACACTTATCGAGACCTTTCATTTGAGTACCCACACGCATTTTTGATATATTTTTCATAAATACATATATATGATATATATAAATATTTTCATATTTTCACTCGAGACTCAAAAAAAAAAAAAAAAAAAAAATAGTACTGTTTTTTTGCGCCACCCTAATAGATACATATTGGTATCGGCTAAAATTTTATCTCGGATTGAAAAACTGTCCTTGATATAAAAATCTAGTACATATTCATAAATCAGCCTTAATGAATTTTTTATTTGAGCATCTGCCGAGGTGTAGAAGCATGTGATTTTTAAGATTGGTCGGCTTGCTAAATCCTCTATTGCAAATATGACACCTGAAGGGCCAGAGTCCATTGTGAACATACATGTGGCTTTTAAGGTCCCCAGGTGTCGGGAATGATTTAGAGCACTGAGAACATTTGTGCGGTTTTTCCTACAGAAAAAATAAAAAAAAAAAATTATAATTAAAATATTATAAACTATTTATTATTTTGTGAATATTAAATATTTTGTTGAAATATTAAATAAATAAATAAAATGATCTAGTGGTTTATAAATTCCTGTGATAAAACTGGTGGGAGATGAGTCGTGTGCAGTGAGAAGCTGCATCACGTAAGTAAAACCTGCTAGTGTAGGTAAAACGCGAAGAAACAGCCTTAGGGTACATACGTACGTTCTCTGTCTCTCTAATTGGATTGCATTCCAAGCGGTAGCAAGTAATGGGCCAATTACAGTAGCTGATGGCAGTTCAACCTATATGGCTCCTTGAGATATCATTACTTCGAGGGATTAGAGAGAAACTCATGGAGTTTCTGATCCAATAAATTTTTTTAAAAATTATATCATTTGCAATCTTGTGAATATATCCTACCGGACTTACGCTCGGAAAAACTATTTTTTTTTCTTTTTAATAATGGGATAAAAAAAAATTAAAAAAAAAACAGTTGTAAAATATTTCTTCCTGTTTACTTGTGATGTAGGAGTAACGGATATTACTCTTAGATGAAGCTTCACCTTGATATGAGTCATCCGGTGGTAGTACAGATTTGATGAGGCCGTGAACTTTTTTCCACATACTAGGCACTGGTGAGGCTTTTCCCCGCTGTGGATCCGTTTGTGTGTATTTAGGGAACTTGAGGTTGAAAATCCTTTGTTGCAGACCATGCAAATGTGGGGTTTCTCTCCTGAAATTTTATTTTTAATTAAAATTCTTGGTTAGAAATTTAGATTAAATAATTGGAAATTTTTAAAGAAGAAATTTTGTTTTAAACAATTTTATTTCTTAGAAGAAATTCAAAATTTTTTGGGGAAAAAAATTTTAATTAGCAAGAAATAATTTTGGATTTAAATTTGCAATTGAGCAATTTTAAATGCAGAAATTAATTTTATTTTTTAGAAGAAAAATTTTTGATAAAAATTCACAAGTTGTTTAGCTAATATTGTTTAAGATTTATTTTTTCAAAGAAAAAATAAAATATTGATTTTTTATTTCAAAATTGGTTTTATATTAGACGAAAATAAAAAATTTGTTTTGAAAAAATCGAGCAATTTTAAAAAAAGAAATTTATTTCAAACAATTTTAGTTCTTAGAAAAAAAAAAAAAAAAAAAAAAAAAAATTTTTACAATAATTTTCTTTTTGAAAAAAATTTTTGAGTTTGGGAAGAAATAATTGTTCAAAATTTTTAATTTTTTTATTACAAAAGTAATTATTTTGTTAAAAATAATTTTTTTTTTTTCAAAATTGGTTTTATATTATACAAAAAGAGAAGATTTGTTTTGAAAAAAAAAACGAGCAATTTTAAAAGAAGAAATTAATTTTAAACAATTTTATTTTTTAGAAGAAATAAAAAAATTTTTTACAATAATTTTCTTTTTAAAAAACAGGTTTATAAATTTGGGAAGAAATAAAATTGTTTAAAATATTAATTTTTGGTTACAAAATTGGTCATTTTTTTTAAAGAAATTTTTTCTTGAAAAATTAGTTTTATTTTACACTAAAAAAAATTTTTTTGAAATGATGAGCTATTTTGTAACAAGAAATAAATTTTTTTTAAATTTTATTTCTTAGAAGATATAACAATTTTTCTTGCTGTAATTTTCTTATTGTAAAAAATTTTTATAAATTTGAGAAGAAATAATTTTTAATAAGAAAATTACTTTGAAAAAAATGTTTATTTCTTCAAAGAAGAAATATAATTTCTCATAATTATAAATAATTATAAATAATTAATTTCTTATTACGAAATTGCTCATATTTAAAAAAAAAAAATTATATTACCAAATTTAGGAAAAATATGCTTCATACATAATTAAAATTGACAATTAATAAAAAATATGAATTTTTACAAATACAAATAATAATTTTTATGCACTATTAATAATTACTAATTTTTTTATACTCATATATGATCACATATTATCTACACTTAAATATAGATTTTTCTTCAGGTAATTATTATCAGAAAAAAAAATATGTAACTAAATTTAGTTATTAATTTTTTAACTTACCTGTATGTGTTCTCATATGTCGCTTGAGTAAAGACGGTCTGTCAAAAGATTTTCCACATACTTCACAAGGAAGAAGAATACGTTCTCCTCTTTTTATCGTTGTAACAATACTGCAGTCCAAATGATCACTTGTTAACGATAAAGTAGATGAAGATGATTCTTCAGACGTTGATTCATATTCATCTGGTTCGTAATATGATGTTCTAACAGGTGATGAATTTTGATGTGAAAGTAATGTTTTTGAAAGATCTAAAGGTGAATCTTAAAAAAAATGTAATAATAATAATAATGATTTTTTTGCTAATCTATATCAATAAAAAAATAGGCAAAATTTTGTCTCCAGGATAGTAATATGATAAAATGACCTTGTATCTTGTGAACTATTGAAATTTTTAAAAATATAAGCTCATCCCGATGTTACAATCATCGAGACCTTTAATTTGAGTACCCACATCAATTTTTCATATATTTTATATATTTATATATTTCACAAATACCATATATATAAAATATATTAAAAATGCCATGTGGGTACTTAAATGAAAGGTCTCGATGAGTGTTACATCAAAATGAGTTTATATCTTAAAAAATGTCAATAATAAAGAAATTACATCGTATCTTGTTAACTAATGACATTTTTAAAGATATAAACTCATCCTGATGTTACACTCATAAAGACCTTTCATTTGAGTACCCACATCAATTTTTCATATATTTATATATATTTATAAATACTATATATATGTATATATGAAAAATATATCAAAAATGCATGTGGGTACTCAAATGAAAGCTCTTAATGAGAGTAACATCGGGATAAGCTTATATCCTTAAAATATATATTATATATATGTATATATTAAAAATATATCAAAACTATTGACATTTTTAAAGATATAAGCTCACCCTGACATTAAACTCATCGAGACCTTTCATTTGAGTACCCACATCAATTTTTCATATATTTTATATATTTATATATTTCACAAATACCATATATATAAAATATATTAAAAATGTCATGTGGGTACTTAAATGAAAGGTCTCGATGAGTGTTACATCAAAATGAGTTTATATCTTAAAAAATGTCAATAATAAAGAAATTACATCGTATCTTGTTAACTAATGACATTTTTAAAGATATAAACTCATCCTGATGTTACACTCATAAAGACCTTTCATTTGAGTACCCACATCAATTTTTCATATATTTTATATATATTTATAAATACTATATATATGTATATATGAAAAATATATCAAAAATGCATGTGGGTACTCAAATGAAAGCTCTTAATGAGAGTAACATCGGGATAAGCTTATATCCTTAAAATATATATTATATATATGTATATATTAAAAATATATAAAAACTATTGACATTTTTAAAGATATAAGCTCAGCCTGACATTAAACTCATCGAGACCTTTCATTTGAGTACCCACATCAATTTTTCATATATTTTATATATTTATATATATTATATATATGTATATATGAAACATATATCAAAAATGCATGTGGGTACTCAAATGAAAGCTCTTGATGAGTGTAACATCAAGATGAGCTTATATCTTTAAAAACGTCAATATTCAAGAAAGTACATTGCAATTTAACAAAATTCATTATTTAATAATAATAAAGTCAGTAACAATTGAATAAGTAATTTAATCTAAAAAGATTAAATCAAATTTTTTTTATTTATATTCTTCCCTCTCCAATCACTGATCTACTTCATATACGCAAACCGTTCAAGAAGGTAATAGGATGAAGTATACATAAAAAAAAAATAATAAAAAAGAAGAAAAAAAAACGATAAGACTACCTACAAATCTGAAATGCAAATACATAGCGAAATTTTTTTGTCGGTAAGATCACAGAAGTCGCCGCTTGTAATTCAAATGTGTATTCTCGTCGTCGAGGATAAAAGACAGTACAATGGATGGTGGTAAACTAGAAGGTCCTTGGTCGCAGTTCTGCCATATTATTTTTTTTTACAATTTTTTAAACTCCGAATAAAAAGGAAATAATGATAAAGAAGAAATCGATAAATTTTGTTTACTTAAATAAGTAATTTTAAATTGAAGAAATAGAAGAAATATCAAAAGAATTTTTTTTAATTTTAATTTAAATATTTTAATACTTTTTAATTTTTATTTAAATATTTTAATTTAAATATTTTAATACTTAATATTTTAATACTAAATATTTTAATTTAAATATTTTAATACTTAATATTTTAATATTTTT
The DNA here is from genome assembly GCF_020080835.1 of Cotesia glomerata. Taxonomy (NCBI): domain Eukaryota; kingdom Metazoa; phylum Arthropoda; class Insecta; order Hymenoptera; family Braconidae; genus Cotesia; species Cotesia glomerata. The sequence continues at coordinate 69,181 of NC_058163.1, read as the reverse complement.
TAATTTTAATTTAAATATTTTAATACTTAATATTTTAATACTTTTTAATTTTAATTTAAATATTTTAATACTTATTAATTTTAATTTAAATATTTTAATACTTTTTAATTTTTATTTAAATATTTTAATTTTAATATTTTAATACTTTTTAATTTTAATTTAAATATTTTAATATTTAATATTTTAATATTTTTTAATTTTAATTTAAATATTTTAATACTTATTAATTTTAATTTAAATATTTTAATACTTTTTAATTTTTATTTAAATATTTTAATTTAAATATTTTAATACTTTTTAATTTTAATTTAAATATTTTAATATTTAATATTTTAATATTTTTTAATTTTAATTTAAATATTTTAATACTTTTTAATTTTAATTTAAATATTTTAATACTTTTTAATTTTTATTTAAATATTTTAATACTTAATGAATAGCTAAAGTAAATCAGAGTGTACAATAAAGCAAGTTTATACTCACCAGCAAGAATCGAGTCGATGGTGCACCTGTAGATTGCTGAACGCGAGCAAAAGTCACGCGATATGAAGACGAGGTCTTCATGAGATGCTGGTAAAAACCATGCAACAAGCTCTGAATCCGGTTCGACGTCTTTAATAACTTCAAATATTGGATCACCTATCAAATTATTCACAGATTTTTTTTTTTAATTATCTATTAGCTTCTCCTTCTGAAGAAGAAATATTTAAAAACTCACCCTTCACTTTTGTACCGATAAGATTTACTTGATCGCTATAACTTTGTACAATTCGTAAAAATCTTATCCAATTACATTGCCGTTTGTTGAGATTGTAGTTTGAAAATGATACTTCGTCGTAACAACCGTATTCACGTCTAATCTACATATTAGGTTGGATAATAAAATTTTTTTATGATCATTTTTTATTTTTTAAAACCGAAATTATCCAATTTTATTGTTTTTAAAAAAAATTGGAAATTTAAAAGAAAAAATACTAATTTTTTAAACAATTAATTGAATTGAAAAGAAGAAATAATAATTCTTTGAACAATTAATATTTCTTCTTTATAAATGGTTAAAAAATTAATTTATCATTTTTTAAAAAAAAGTGTGAAATAATAAAATTATTTAATTTAATTAATAAAAAAATAAAAATAAATAAATTAAATTAAATTAAAAATTGAAAAGAAGAAATACAATTTTTTTTAAACAATTAAAATTTTTTCTTTATAACTGTTTGAAAAATTAATTATTAAAAAATTAATTACTAAAAAATTAATTTATCATTTTTTAAAAAAAAGTGTGAAATAATAAAATTATTTAATTTAATTAATAAAAAAATAAAAATAAATAAATTAAATTAAATTAAAAATTGGAAAGAAGAAATACTAATTTTTTGAACAATTAATATTTCTTCTTTATAACTGGTTAAGAAATTAATTATTAAAAAATTAATGTATCATTTTTTAAAAAAGTAGTGAAGTTATAAAAGTATTTAATTTAATTAATAAAAGAAATAAAAATAAATGAATTAAAAATTGGAAAAAAGAAATACTATTTTTTTAAACAATTAACATTTCTTCTTTATAACTGTTTGAAAAATTAATTATTAAAAAATTAATTTATTATTTTTTAAAAAAAGTGTGACAAAAATAAGAGTACTTAAAATAAATAAAAAAATTATAAAATTAAATTTTTTTAATGAATCTATAAATAAAAAAAAAAATGTGACAAATAATAAATATTTTTAAAAAATCACAATTTTTAATAAAAACATTAAATAATTTTTTTTTGTACTTAAAATGAATAAAAAAATTATAAAATAAATTTTTTTTAATGAATCTATAAATAAAAAAAAAATGTGACAAATAATAAATATTTAAAAAAAATCACAATTTTTAATAAAAACATTAAATAATTTTTTTTTGTACTTAAAATAATTAAAAAAATTATAAAATAAATTTTTTTTAATGAATCTATAAATAAAAAAAAAAAATGTGACAAATAATAAATATTTAAAAAAAATCACAATTTTTAATAAAAACATTAAATAATTTTTTTTTGTACTTGAAATAAATAAAAAAATTATAAAATTAAATTTTTTTAATGAATCTATAAATAAAAAAAAATGTGACAAATAAATATTTTCTAAAAATCAAAAAAAAATCACAATTTTTAATAAAAACACTAAATAATTTTTTTTGTACTTTAAATATATAAAAAAATTATAAAATAAATTTTTTTTAATGAATCTATAAATAAAAAAAAATGTGACAAATAAATATTTTCTAAAAATAAAAAAAAAATCACAATTTTTAATAAAAACACTAAATAATTTTTTTTTGTACTTTAAATATATAAAAAAATTATAAAATAAATTTTTTTTAATGAATCTATAAATAAAAAAAAATGTGACAAATAATAAATATTTTCTAAAAATCACAATTTCCAATAAAAACACAAAATAATCTTTTAATAAAAATTACTTACATCATTATCATCAAGCAGCGAATAAAGATCAATTTTATCAAACCGAATAGACCCTTGAAACGGATAGATCAAAGTTTCCGAAGGAATAAAAACATTAGACCAAACAGAAATCCTAACATCAGCAGAAAAGGATCTTGCTTCAGTTTTAAAAATTTCCGAGCATGAATTTCTGTCGTGATCCGTCGCAAGAGCCAGGGAAAATTCCCTAGGAATCAGTACACAAGTTTCCATGATCTACAAAAGTATATTCTTCTTAAGATCCATCAAAAAAAAAAAAAAAAAAAAAAAAAAACCGAAATTTCTTCACAAATCACAGTAAATAAAAATATTAAGTACTACTCGGTGCTCGGCCCTTGGCAGACTGAAAAGGATTAGCCGACTGATCTTGACCTTGCGACGGGTTAGCAGCATTTGCTACCGAATGAGTAGCCAGCCCTACCCTTGTGAAAGTGCAGCTATTGGTGGTATTAGAGCTGATGGTTCTCCCACTTGATGCTCTGGCAAGTGGATGCATAAAACGGTCTACTATCACTATCTGTTGAATGCGTTTGTCCAGCAGAAGGAAGCCAGCGGTTGTCCGTTGGTCATCATTATACTGTTTGCTGTTGGCTTGTCTTCTCCCATCTACTACTCCGGTCTTAGTCTGTTAGTCTCTTTAAAACCACGTGGGCGACTCGCGGCACCTGTCTCTCCGCAATTAATCTCCGTCTCTCTCCAGCTTTTATCATCTTATATTTTATTATCCTCTTTGGTATATTCTCAGCAGCATCATCAGTATCTTCTCTTTGCTTCCGAAACGATTGGCTGCCAACCTGCTTTGGACAAGCTCAATACAAGCCGGTATTCTTCTCTCTTGTCCCTTTTCGCTTCAACACGTTATATCTTGTATACGCCTTGGCTTATATTCTTATATTCTTATATATTCTTGCTCCTCCAGGCCCCAGGGCTCTCTTTTCTTCCACTCCAGCTTTACTCTGGCTATACCTGTATGCCTCCTTCCAGCGAATACTCACCTTGCTTATTGCTTCTTGCTTCTCACGTTCAAGATGTCTATTGCCTGCGTGTATTCATTCGACTATAAATACTCAATATTTTTAACAACGAGGTATGATAACTCTGCTACATATATTTAGCTACAGGCTTCATTACTATGTTGCTTTATCTTTTTTATAATTATTTTATTTTGTTTATTTTTTTTTTATTATAAGATTTATTTTTTCTTCTTTTTTGATTTTAGAAAAATTTTATGATTTTATTTATTTATTTATTAACTGTATTTTATTTTATTTTTATAAAAAAGAATTTAATTTTTTATTATAAAAATATTCATTTTTTTAATTTATTTATTTACTTTTTTCACTTATTTATTTATACTATATTGCTACATCTTTTTAATAATTATTTTATTAAAAGATTTTTTTTTTTCTTCCTCAATTTTAAGAAATTTTGTTGATTTTTTAATTTTATTTTATTTTTATAAATAAATCAGAATTTAAGGAAAGTACTTAAAATTTTTAAATTAAAATTTTATTTTTTAGCTGAAGAAATAAAAATTTTTTTTGCAGTGACTCTGTTACATATATTTAGCTACAGCTTCATTACTATATTGCTTTATCTTTTTAATAATAATTTTATTTATTTTTTTATTGAAAAATTTTTTTTTCTTCTTTTTGAATTTTAAGAAATTTTGTTGATTTTTTATTTTATTTATTAACTTTATCCTATTTTATTTTTATAAATAGATCAAAATTTAATTTTTTTTTATAAAATTGATAATTTTTTTAACAAGAAATTTTTCCTTTATTGGTTTTATCATACTCTGAGAGAAAAAATTTATTTTTAAAAAAGAATGAGCAATTTTGTAAGAAAAAATTAAATTGTTTTTAATTTTAAACAATTTTATTTCTTCAGCGAAGAAAAATGTTCGAAATTTTAAACAAGTTTATTTGTTACTAACGACCTTGCAGTCACTATGTGACTGCCGTGACTTATGAACAATAAATAAATAAAATTGTGCTTTATTAAATAATGATTTTTGTTAAATTGCACTGTACTTTCTTAACTATTAACGTTTTTAAAGATACAAGCTCATCCCGATGTTACACTTATCAAGACCTTTAATTTGAGTACCCACATGCATTTTGATAAATTTTTATATATTCATATATATAAATATATAAAATATATGAAAAATTGATGTGGGTACTCAAATGAAAGGTCTCGATGAGTATAATATCAGAATGGACTTATATTTACGAAAATGATAATTTTTAAGGAATAATTGTTGTATTTCGTTAACTAATGATATTTTTAACGATATAAGCTCATTCCGATGTTACACTCATCGAGACCTTTCATTTGAGTACCCACATGCACTTTTCATATATTTTATATATCTTATATATATTTCACAAATATTATATTTATGAAATATATATAAAAATTCGTGTGGGTACACAAATGACAGATCTTGGTAAGTATAACATTAGAATGGGCTTATATTTATGAAAATGTTAATATTTAAGGAATAATTGTTGTATTTCGTTAATTAATAGTTTTTTTAACAATATAAGCTCATTAAGATGTTACATTCATTGAGACCTTTCATTTAAGTACCCACATGCACTTTTCATATATTTTATATATTTCATAAATATCATATATATATATAAGTATAAAATATATGAAAAGTGCATGTGGGTACTCAAATGAAAAGTCTCGATGAGTATAACATTAGAATGGACTTATATTTATAAAAATGTTAATATTTGATGAATTACTGCTGTAATTTTTTAACTAATGATGTTTTTAACAATGTAAGCTCATCCCGATGTTACACTCATCAGGACCTTTTATATGAGTACCCACATCATTTTTTCATATATTTGATATATTTTATATATTTCACAAATATCATATATATATAAAATATATAGAAAAATTCGTGTTGGTACTCAAATAAAAGGTCTCGATGAGTATAACATCAGAATGGGCTTATATTTATGAAAATGTTAATATTTAAGGAATAATTGTTGTATTTCGTTAATTAATAGTTTTTTTAACAATATAAGCTCATTAAGATGTTACATTCATTGAGACCTTTCATTTAAGTACCCACATGCACTTTTCATATATTTTATATATTTCATAAATATCATATATATATATAAGTATAAAATATATGAAAAGTGCATGTGGGTACTCAAATGAAAAGTCTCGATGAGTATAACATTAGAATGGACTTATATTTATAAAAATGTTAATATTTGATGAATTACTGCTGTAATTTTTTAACTAATGATGTTTTTAACAATGTAAGCTCATCCCGATGTTACACTCATCAGGACCTTTTATATGAGTACCCACATCATTTTTTCATATATTTGATATATTTTATATATTTCACAAATATCATATATATATAAAATATATAGAAAAATTCGTGTTGGTACTCAAATAAAAGGTCTCGATGAGTATAACATCAGAATGGGCTTATATTTATGAAAATGTTAATATTTAAGGAATAATTGTTGTATTTCGTTAATTAATAGTTTTTTTAACAATATAAGCTCATTAAGATGTTACATTCATCGAGACCTTTCATTTAAGTACCCACATGCACTTTTCATATATTTTATATATTTCATAAATATCATATATATATAAGAATATAAAATATATGAAAAGTGCATGTGGGTACTCAAATGAAAAGTCTCGATGAGTATAACAATAGAATGGACTTATATTTATAAAAATGTTAATATTTAAGGAATTAATGCTGTAATTTTTTAACTAATGATGTTTTTAACGATATAAGCTCATTCCGATGTTACACTCATCGAGACCTTTTATTTGAGTACCCACACTGATTTTTTTCATATATTTATATATATTATATATTTCACAAATATATATATATATATATATATATATATATATATATATATATATATATATATATATATATGTGTGTGTATATAAAATATAAAAAAAATCCGTGTGAGTACTCAAATGAAAGGTCTCGATGAGTACAACATCAAAATACAAAAAAAAATAAATTAAATATTATTTTTTATTATGAAAAATTATTAATCTAAGTTAATTAGAATATTTTTAATTCATCTTATCGAAATTTATCAATTTATCACCCTATTTTATTTTAACATAATTCAACGCTCTTTTCTTCAAATAATTTTGAAGCTTCACATAGTAAAAAAGCGCAACAATAATCAACGATGAACAAAACAAAATTAAAAATAATAAAAAGAAAATAACATATGATTCACTTGGTAGCCATCCGAACAGTGGCTTAGTGAATGGATCTTCCATTAAATACGTTCGCCAATTCGGCGCACTAATAACATTTACTAATATTGCATTAGTCGTCCAATTAAACTTCAAATCTTCTTCTTCAATAAAACATTCCCAGAGTCCATGGTGGCTTTTATTAACTTCAGAAATAGTGTCGACATTTATTGACAATGGTGAAGTCGTTCCATAATTCTTCCATGGTTTTTTATTAATTACCCAGCTGACTTTTAAATTCGCATATACATATCCTAGTATTGCACAGTGACAAATAACAGTCATGGGTAAAGTTTCCCGGATAGTTTTTATCGTTTTTATTGGACGTACTGAGAGAGAAACAATTTTAAGAATTAAATGACTTCTTTCAAATTTATGGGAAGTCATTGTGTAGACTCCAGAGTCATTGACACTTGCCTCTTTTATTTCTGAAATCATAAATTAAAATTATAACTTAATTCGCAGACATTTAATAATTTTTTTTTATTTGATAAATTCAATTTAAAAAAAAAATAAAAGAAGCAATTTTATATGTAGAAAATTTGAAAAATTATACGTGCAATTTTTTTTTAATTAATGAAAATTAAGTTGGCTGGATTTTCAATTTTTTTATAATTGTTAAAAAAAAAAATAAAAATATAAAATTTCACATAGATATCAAAGATTATATGTGCAATTTTTTTAACTTGTAATTTAATTGATAAAAAAAATCAAAAGTTTTTGAATGGCTAATTTTAGTATCATTAAATAACTTATAAATAAATAAGAAGAAAATGGTAAACTTGCAGTCACTACGTGACTGCCGTGACTTGTGAACTATAAATAAATAGAATTTAGCTGTATTAAATAATTTTTGTTAAATTGCACTGTAATTTTTTAACTATTGATATTTTTAAAGATATAAACTCATCTTGGTGTTACACTCATCAAGAGCTTTCATTTGAGTACCCACATGTATTTTTGATATATTTTTCATATATACATATACATAATATATATAAATATATAAAATATATGAAAAGTTGATGTGGGTACTCAAATGAAAGGTCTTGATGAGTGTAATGTCAGAATGAGCTTGAATCTTTAAAAATGTCAATAGTTCACGAGATACAAGGTCATTTCTTAATTATGTTAAATTGCACTATACTTTCTTAACTATTGACGTTTTTAAAGATATAAGCTCATTTTGATGTTACACTCATCAAGAGCTTTCATTTGAGTACCCACATACTTTTTTGATATATTTTTCATATATACATATACATAATATATATAAATATATAAAATATATGAAAAGTTGATGTGGGTACTCAAATGAAAGGTCTTGATGAGTGTAATGTCAGAATGAGCTTGAATCTTTAAAAATGTCAATAATTCACGAGATACAAGGTCATTTCTTAATTATGTTAAATTGCACTATACTTTCTTAACTATTGACGTTTTTAAAGATATAAGCTCATTTTGATGTTATACTCATCAAGAGCTTTCATTTGAGTACCCACATGCTTTTTTGATATATTTTTCATATATACATATACATAATATATATAAATATATAAAATATATGAAAAGTTGATGTGGGTACTCAAATGAAAGGTCTTGATGAGTGTAATGTCAGAATGAGCTTGAATCTTTAAAAATGTCAATAGTTCACGAGATACAAGGTCATTTCTTAATTATGTTAAATTGCACTATACTTTCTTAACTATTGACGTTTTTAAAGATATAAGCTCATTTTGATGTTACACTCATCAAGAGCTTTCATTTGAGTACCCACATGCTTTTTTGATATATTTTTCATATATACATATACATAATATATATAAATATATAAAATATATGAAAAGTTGATGTGGATATTCAAATGAAAGGACTCGATGAGTGTAACATCGGGATGAGCTTATATCTTTAAAAATGTCAATAGTTCTCAAGATACCATGTCATTTCTTAATTATCGACATTTTTTAAGATATAAACTCATTTCGATGTTACACTCATCGAGACCTTTCATTTGAGTACCCACATGGCATTTTTTATATATTTTATATTTATGGTATTTACGAAATATATAAATATATAAAATATATGAAAAAATGATGTGGGTACTCATATAAAAGGTCTTGATGAGTATAATGTCGGGATGAGCTTATATCTTTAAAAATGTCATTAGTTGTCAAGATACAATGTAATTTCTTAATTATTGACATTTTTTAAGATATAAACTCATTTCGATGTTACACTCATCGAGACCTTTCATTTGAGTACCCACATGGCATTTTTTATATATTTTATATATATGGTATTACCGAAATATATAAATATATAAAATATATGAAAAATGATGTGGGTACTCATATAAAAGATCTTGATGAGTATAATGTCGGGATGAGCTTATATCTTTAAAAATGTCATTAGTTGTCAAGATACAATGTAATTTCTTAATTATTGACATTTTTTAAGATATAAACTCATTTCGATGTTACACTCATCGAGACCTTTCATTTGAGTACCCACATGGCATTTTTTATATATTTTATATTTATGGTATTTACGAAATATATAAATATATAAAATATATGAAAAAATGATGTGGGTACTCATATAAAAGGTCTTGATGAGTATAATGTCGGGATGAGCTTATATCTTTAAAAATGTCATTAGTTGTCAAGATACAATGTAATTTCTTAATTATTGACATTTTTTAAGATATAAACTCATTTCGATGTTACACTCATCGAGACCTTTCATTTGAGTACCCACATGGCATTTTTTATATATTTTATATATATGGTATTTACGAAATATATAAATATATAAAATATATGAAAAAATGATGTGGGTACTCAAATGAAAGGTCCCCATGAGTGTAACATCGGGGTGAGCTTACATCTTAAAAAATGTCAATAGTTCACAAGTTACAAGGTCATTTCTTAATTATTGACATTTTTTAAGATATAAGCTCATCCCGATGTTACACAAATCAAGACCTTTCATTTGAGTACCTACATGGCATTTTTTATATATTTTATATATATGGTATTTGTGAAATATATAAATATATGAAAAGTTCATGTGGGTACTCAAATGAAAGGTCTTGATTTGTGTAACATCGGGATGAGCTTATATCTTTAAAAATGTCAATAGTTAACAAGATACAAGGTAATTTCTTAATTATGTATCTAGAAATAGAGCATTTTTTAATGTAGCCTAAATACTTATCATCATAAATTGACTGTTGGTGAGAATGATATGAAACCATGAAAAGGTCTTAATAATATAGATAATAATTATTAATTATTACCAATACTGCAGTTATCCAAAGTAATTCGATGATCATCTGCATCAACAAATATCCCATCATGGGACCACTGAATTTCAGATCGAGGAGATTCTTTTTCCACTTTAGCAACAATATCAGAGTCGCATGGAATTGTTACAGGCTGGCCTTCTTTTACAACAAGAGCTAAGTGGCTATTTTTTTTTCTTCGATTTATCAAAGTAATTGTATCTCGGGTTATATCACCGCAAAGATTCGTATTACACGTTCCTGTCATTTCACTTGGACCCATGCATGGTTCACCCTTGATGTTAGGCTCAGGATTATTGCAAACACGTTTTCTCTTTCCTACTCCTCCGTTGCAACTTGCGCTACAGATCCAAGGGCCCCATTCAGACCAGCCACCATCTCTTGGTACTTCATTTATATCTTTAACAAAAAAAAAAAAAAAAAAAAAAAAAAAAACAAAATAATTAATTCCAATTTTTTATATTACGGAGGAAATATTGGTCGAATAAAAAAATTTCTTAAATAAAATTTGTTAAAAATTTAATTTAATAAAAAAAAATGTCTCTTATAATTTTTTCTTAAGACCAATAAAAAAGCCGCAATTTCAAAATTAAGATTTTTATAATTAGAGAAAATTTGAATAATTTATTAGATGAATCTTAATTAAGAAATTACGGTGAAAATATTGGCCGTATAAAAAAAATTATAAGAGACATTTCTTTTATAAAATTAAATTTTCCACTAATTTTTTATAAAAACTTTTTTTACAAGACTAATATTTTCGGGAAAAATCTTGGATCTAGTAATAAAACATCTATTTTTTTTCTACGCCCTTTTGGCTTTAAGAAAATTTATCTTAAAGCCAAAAGTGCGTATATAGAGATCCGCCTTTTTGGCTTTAGGAACTCAAAATTTAGTGATCTAAAGCCAAAAGAGCGTAGAAAATTTTTTTTGCCAATCTCTGCAAGCATATTCTTAGCTTAGAAATGAAAAAAAATTTTCAAAAGCCAAAAGGGCGAATGTCTAAAAATGTTTGCCCTTTTGGCTTTAGGAATTCTAAAATTTAGTGATCTAAAGCCAAAAGGGCGTAGAAATTTTTAGTAGGATCTAATTGTCTTATTAATATGAAAATATTGGTCGTATAAAAAAATCACAAGAAATATTTCTTTTAGAAAATTAAATTTTCCACAAATTTTTTATAAAAATTTTTTTTATCAGACTAATTTTTGTAGAAAATTAAATTTTATACATTTTTTTATAAGACCAATATTTTCTCTATAATATTAAAAATTTGAATTATTTATTTTAAAATTGCAGCAAAAATTTTTGCTCTGAAGATTATTTTAACAATATAAGTCTCAAATTATGGCACATTTTTAACTAACTCTTGTACATATATATTTTTCGACACTTTAATTTTTAATTAAATTTTTAAAAAAGTAACACACTTTTTTTTTTTAATTAATAAAGAACAATAATATAGTAAAATAATTTTTTTTAAACAAATTAAAAAACAACTTTCTTAAATTTGAAGATTCTTAACTTTTTTCAACATGAAATTTTCACAAAAAAAATTAGTAACAACATGTGTTGTTTCTAAACAAATGGTAAAATAATAAAATTATTTTTTTTAACACTAAAAACAATTTTTTTAACATTATATTTAGCTAAAAAAAAAAAAAAAAATGATTAATTGATAACTTAGATAATTAAATAATATAAATATAAATTGTTTTTATGTAATAATAATAATGTTAAAAATTTTTCTTGGCAACTGCTGACAAAAGCTGTTCTTTATGTTCAATCTTCTTCGACAGATCACGAATTTTATTCTTGTATAATTTAATAGCAGATTGAACAGCTGATTCATCATTTTCTATAGATTTTATAATTGATTTAATTTTATCAAGAAGTTTAACTTTTTCGTTAGTTCCCAGTTCAGTCAATCCAAATTTTCTTGTTAATTCATTCATATCAGCTTCTATTCTTTCCAAGTCACGCTTTAATAATGCAGTTTGTCTTTTATAATTTTCAATATCAGCTCTCAAATTTTCTGGATCCTTTAAAAATAAAAATCCATATTTAATTTCAACACATTACATAAATGAAAATTAAGTTAGCCGACATCTAAGATTTTTAGAATTTTTTTCTATTAAAAAAATTGTTACAAAAAAAAAGTAATAAAAAAATTTCATTTGTAAATAACAAGAAAAACTGTAAAAAATATTTTTTTGTTTTAATTTAATTGTAAAAAAAAAATTAAAAACGTCGGCTAACTTTAGTAATACTACATAATAATTTTTTTTTAATACTTACATATTCTTCTTTTGCATTTGATAACAAATTACAGTAATGATTTGTTTCATTATCAAAAAATTCACTATAAAAACAAATTTTTTTTTTTGACATTTTTATTTAAAAATTTTTGAATTATCCAAAATTATTAATAAATTATTCAATCATTTACGCTAAGAATAATTTCGCGTGCTTAAAGGTAAAAGGACTTATAGCTAAGGGTTAATAGGGATTTGTACTGAAAGGGCGTGTAAAAAAATTTTTTTTGCCATTCGGTTTGAAATTGTCTGAAACGTAAAAATCTCAAGACATACGCCCTCTCACCTTTAAGAAAAGTACTACTTAAAGGTAAAAAGGGCGTATAAAAAAAAATTGTATTTTGTATACCAAATGGTCAATAATAGTTTCATAAGACAATTTATACTCAAATAACAGCCTCATATACAAAGTGAAGATATAAACAAATAGAAAATAAATCGCGTTACTAGAACCATAAGGGCGTATCTCAAAATATGGTTCTGCAGAACCATAAGGGCGTATAAAAAAATTTTTTTTGCTCCAATCAATGTAAAAATATTGAAAACATTAACATCTATGGAAAAAACGAAAAACAAAATTTTTTTTGTGATACGCCCTTATGGTTTTAAGAAAACATTTTTCTAAAACCATAAGGGCGTATCCTGTTTTTTCGGTTTATTATCAATTATAGGTCAAAGTAAGAAAAAAAATTGCAAAGGTGATAGAAATTATCACTCCACAACTTAATTTATATCAACAAATATTTATTTGAGTGAAAAAACGAATGAAAAATTAAGAAAAAATAAATTCATAACAACTTGAGAACAATCGGTATGTCTTCAAGTTAATAAAATTAGCCTCAAATTTTTTCAAAATTGATTTTTTTTTACTTCAGATCTATTTACAATTAACAAAAGAGTTTTGTAAGTTATTAAGAACTGTAATTTAAAAAAAATCATTCAAAAAGAACTTTGTTCTTGAGAATTGTTATGATTCTTCAATACCAATATCTTGAAGCAAGTTTGATGATCTAAATCATTTTTGTACATCAGGCACTGTCCCACAAAATATCATCGGTATTATCAAAGTTTAATTTTCAGCCATGGTCATAGTTTATAAATTTTTTTGTCATTATCTAGTTAAAAAAAAAAATTAACAAATCTTTTTTTTTTACTTTTATAATCTTAGACACAGATGATCCTGACGATGGAGATGGCATTGGAGTAATACTCTGATGAATTTATTTTTCCTTAATTTTTTATTAGTTTTCTCACTTAGATAAATATTTGTTGACATAAATTAAGTTGTGGAGTGATATTCTATTACCTTTGCAATTTTTTTTCTTACTCTGACCCATAATAATTGATAATAAACCGAAAAAACAGGATACGCCCTTATGGTTTTAGAAAAATGTTTTCTTAAAACCATAAGGGCGTATCACAAAAAAAATTTTTTTTTTCGTTTTTTCCATAGATGTTAATATTTTCAACATTTTTACATTGATTGGAGCAAAAAAAATTTTTTTGTACGCCCTTATGGTTCTGCAGAACCATAAGGGCGTATATTTTGAGATAGGCCCTTATGGTTCTAGTAACGCGAAATCAATCAAAAACAAATTACGTAAAAATTAAGTAATAAAAAAAATCACAATGACAGAGAACATTCAAATATTTTGAAATTTCCTGTTTTAATCGCTCTATTGAATATACCCAAGCGGCACAATAGTATATTACACCCCTTGGGAAGGAAAATAAGAAAAGCCTCAGATCACATGTAATTGTTGGCCGAGGCGAAGCCGAGATCAACAAACATGTGATCTGAGGTTTTCTTTTTTACTTCCCAAGGGCTGTATAATATTTTTTTGTCCGAGGAAGGAGGAAAGCGGTAACTTTGTTTAGCGCAGTGAGACCAAAGTTGCCACTTTCCGCCCAGAAGGCAAAAAATTTTTTTTCTTCCCTCCGAGCGGAAAGCGTCAATTTTCCTCCCGCTGCGCTAAACGAAAATGCCGCTTTCCGCCTCAGTCGAGGAGAATAGTATATTACACATCTAGGGAAGTAAAGTAAGAAATGTCTCAGATCACATGTAATTGTTGGCCGAGGCGAAGCCGAGGTCAACAAACATGTGATCTGAGGCTTTCTTATTTACTTCCCGAGGAGTGTGTACTATTTTTTTGTCCGACGAAGGCGGAAAGCGGCAACTTAGTTTAGCGCAGCGGAACGAAAGTTGCCACTTTCCGCCCGGAGGGCAAAAAAAATAGTTTTTGTTAATGTTTTGTTGAATTTAAGTTGACGATTATTAATTTTTCAACTTCTTGTTGAATGAAATCTATCAAAAAGTCAACATTTTTTTTGTGACGCTTGAGTAACTACTGGTGCCGTTCACACAACAGTTGTTTCATCATGATCAACAATCCAGGATCCAAATTTTATAATAACTATTTCTTAAAATAAAAAGCGAGAAAATAATCACGCGTAATTTATTGTTTTTTTCGATATATTTTCTTTTTTAACTTTAAAAAGTTTTATAGTTGAGGTTTTACGCCGCTACTACCACAGAAAGTTTTTTTTTCACATTTTTAAACTACGAATATGTTCTTTTGTAAACTGGCCGAAAAAAAAATTATACACCCTTTCACCTTTAGATCGCCAAAATTTAAAATTCTCAAAAGTAAAAGGGCGTATAATTAAAGACATACGCCCTTTTACCTTTGTAATTTTTTTTTTTCAATTTTAAGCGCAAAATGTGTCTACTACTCGATTGGCAATAAAAAAAAAAATATGCGCCCTTTTACCTTTGCAAAGGTAAAAGGGCGCATAAATTGTTATAAGTCCTTTTACCTTTAGACACGCGATTTAATAAGTCACAAAATTTTAATAAATTTTAACTAACCTAAAATCACGAAGCTCTTTGTCATTTTCAGAATTGTATTGTTGGTAATGTTTTTCAATTTCAGCAAGAGATTCATTTTTCTTCTGTACTTCTTCTTCTAAATATTTGTTTTCTTTTTGTAAATATTGAAGACTCATTTCCATTTTCCAATTACTACTTGCTAATGACACTTGCTCATCTCGGAGCATTGTTAAGTTTTTTTGTAAATTTTTCAATTCTTCAGTCAATTTTTGCTCCTAAATTATTATTAAAAAAAAAGAAATTTTTATCTATAGGGTAAGTGTGGGTATTACTGCAGGTGTAGGTATTACTGCAGATTTTCTTCTTTTAATTATCAATAAATGGGTTATGACTTTTTTGATTAAAAAAAAATTATTTCTGTTAATTTAAACCTTTCGGAAAATAACTGCATAGTGGTTTTATAAGTAAGACAATTATTCAATTTGTTATTAATTAATAAAAATTAAGTAGTTAGAGAAGTGAATAATTTTATCTTTTTTAAGAGTTTCAGTGTAAAAAGAGGTGGTCGTAAAAAGTCTTTTTCTTTATATAAATGACCTAATTAATATATTTTTTACATTTAGAAGTTAGATAACCCTTTTTAGAATCAAATAATTAATAAAAATTACATTTTGATCAGTAAAATTTATTTAATTAAGCATGCAGTAATTGGTACCGAAAAACCGCATGTGCGTGTAATACTGCAATTTTCTCAGTCGACTGCAGTAATAGAAGCGCCTCTATTTGTATATGTCTGTACCTATTACTGCGGACATAAACACGGCTATTTGAACCTCTAAATAAGTGCGTGAATCAAGTTGTCTTGAAGTGAAAAATAAACTATGGATAAAATTAATAAAAAATCAAAAGTTAATAAACAAAAAAATAAGAAGTCGAAGCAAGTCCAGGAAAGCAATAATCAGTAGATTGTAAGATTACATCAATTAAAATTTACCAATTCTGGTCAATTAATAATACGTTAAGGCTGTCCCTCGCGGTTTTTGAAATACCATAAATTTTCGGTATTAATGCGTTTACTGTAAATTTACCGTTATAATTCTGAAATAATACGGTATTTCTGTGGTCATTTTGGCCAGTTTTTTTACTATAGTTATGCAGCATTTCTACCGTACTTTTGCTGCAAAGTTCAGAAATAATACTATAAAATTACTGTAAAACTCTAGAACTTTTACCGTAAAAAATCTATGTATTAACTATAATATAACTGTAATTTTAAAATAATAAAATCGTATTTCTACGGTAAAAATACCAAATATATACTATAATTTTGCCGCGTTTATACTGATATAATTAAAGATATAATGCTTTCTACCGTAAGATGGACGGCTGTGTTTATTACTCGGTGAGTCTTATTAGGTGACTGAGTATTTAGATATGGATAGTGTCTCTGATAGCTCAACTGGTAGAGCCTTCGGCGCGTAACTAAATGATCCGAGTTCGAATCCCGGTCTAGACTAAAAAAAATTATTAATAATAATAACAATCGAGAAATTAGTTTATCAACCTCTTGAAAATAATTCACGATAATTTATAATATTATAAAAAAAAATTTCAAGCTATTGAATAATAGTAGTAAAGCAGCATATTTTTGGTATTTTGCCGGTAATAGAAAGTAGGGATCTTCTTTTCCGGTTTTTTGCTGCAATAATGCCGCAGATATACAGTAAATATGCGGTATATTTACGGTTTAAATGCTGTAAATATACCGTAACTTTTCTATTGTATTGCCATAAATATTCTGAATTTATTTCGTAATTTTTTCATAATAATTCGACAAAAAAACTGGCTAAAATAACTGAAGTATTACGGTAAAAATACAGCATGTATATCGTATAAATACCGAATCTTTACGGCATTTCCAAAACCGTGAGGGGTGTTACTTATTATTTAGATTATGAAGAATTTTTGTTATTACATTAAACTAATAAATTTTCTTTTTGATAAGTTTTTGTTGATTTTTAAGTAAATCCTAAAATATAGCCGTTCTGCAGTAATAGGTACGCAGTAACTGGATCAGTTGCAGTAATGGACACGCAGTAATAGGAGCAAGCTACTTTAAGACCTGCAGTAATACATGCATTTAGACATGGAAATGAAGTTAGCCGACATTTCAAAATTTTTAGAAATTTTTTATTGAAAAAATTTCAATTAAACAATTAAAAAAAAAATTTCACATGTAAAAAACTTAAAAAACTATAAGTGCAATTTTTTAGAAATATTTTTTAGCTGTAATTAAATTAATAAAAAAAAATCAAAAATTTTTAGACGTCTGCTGACTTCAGTGTCATATTTAGACTTCTTTTTGAATGCTTATTATTTAACGAAAATATTTGTTTCTCTCATTGTTGATTTTATTTTAGGTTAATAATAAGTCAAACTTTTGTTTAAAAAAAAAAAAGTTATTATTATCTTGAGAAAATTTTATAAAAAATCCTTTCGAAGTGAGACTTATGTGAAAAAAACTGCAGTAATACCCACACTTACCCTATCTTTACAACAATAATAATTTAATTTATTAAATTAAATTTTGCATTCACTCGACAATTTTTTTATTTTATTTAACAAAAAAAATTTCTTCCAAAAAATTACTTTTTTAATTTTTTTTAATTTCTACACTTTTAAAAAATTCTTAAATTTATCAAATATTTGCTAAATTCATTCTAATATTTAATTAAAAAAAAAAAGAAATATATTAACCTGCAACTGTAACCTTTCAACGTTTTCTCGTGAATTACAATTTTCCATTTTTGGTCGAATTAATTCAATTATATTTTTATAAAAAAACTTATTGTTTTCTTTACAACAATTAAAGAGCAATTGCTGACAAAAATTAATTACAACACTGAAGTTAGCCGACAGCTGTCGATTTTTTGAATTTTTATAAAAAGTCAATTTTAATAAAAAAATTATTTTAAAAATTTTTTTGATAATAATTAAATTGCTATAAAATTATAAAAAAATTTAAGTCACTTAACTTCAGTCTCTTAAATTAATCATCTAATTTGACAAGTTCGGAGTTCAAATAGCTTCTGTTAATTTTTCAAAATTTACTAACTTCAGAAGCATCTAAATTTTTGCCGCGCATGCGCAGCGGATTACTTTTTTCAAATCAGCTGTAGAACCAATGACACTGAAATTGACAAATAAGTACTAGAAATTTTTTTATAATTTTATAACAGTGAAATTATTGTGAAAAGAAAATTAATAACAAAATTACACACGTGAAAATTAAAAAAAAAAAATATTAGTAGAAATTTTTGGAAGCGGTTTTTTTAATTGTAATTGATTTGTTAAAAGAACTTAAAAAATTGACAGCTAACTGCAATATATAAAAATGAAATTGGATCAAAATTAATTTAGTAGACATTTAATAATTTTTACTAATAAATTTTAGTAAAAGAAAATTATCAAAAAAATTGACGTATAGAATTTTTGAAAAATTCAAATGAAAAAAATTAATTTAGCATGTATTTAATAATTTTATAATAAATAAATTATAGCAAAAAAAATTGACGTTGAAAATTTTAAAAATAAAAAATGCAATTTTTTAAAAATACTTTTTTGGAACAAATTTTTTTTGTTCAATAAATTTAAAAAATTGTAAAGTGACTGCTAATTTTAATATCTTAAAATTCAAAATTTGACATAGAAAATTTGAAAAATTCTAAGTGCAATTTTTTAAAAATATTTTTTTACTTATAAGTTAAAAGCCCCAATATATGATCATGTACCAGTATATGATCACTCCATGTATTTGTATATCTATACTCACAAATATAGGTATACAAATACATGGAGTGATCATATACTGGTACATGATCATATATTGGGGCTTTTACCTTAATATAAAATAAATATTGCGTGCCTAAAGGTAAAAGGACTTATAACAATATATGCGCCCTTTTACCTTTGCAAAATTAGAAAAACGGTTGGCCCTGAAGGCCATCCCTGCAACTTGCCGCTAATTCCATACTTAGGCGCTTAAAACTACACCAATGACGTTTTTGAGCTCTTCGAGCTCAAAAATACAATTTATGGGTTATTTTGAGCTCTCCGAGCTCAAAGAGATTGCTTTCCTATGCTTTTGAGCTCTTCGAGCTCAAAAGTCTGATAGGGATTTGATGACACTATTTTTTTAATTTTTAAACCGCAATAACTTTTGAATAAATAAACCGATTTTCACGCGGTTGGCAGCATTCGACGCAGTTTTTTAAGCCCCACAAAGAATCTTAAATTTTGAATTGATCGCGCTAGGAATTTCGGAGTTATTCCGAAAAAACACTTTTTTCGGTTTTCTTTCGTTCACGATATCTCTCGAACGAATCAACCGATTTTGACCGGACTGGTGGCGATCGACGTGGTTTTTTGAGATTAAGAGCTGATTAATTTTTGGAATTGAACCATCAAGCCGTTTAAAAGTTATTCCAAAAAAACCACATTTGAAAAAAATTTTTTTTTCAGTTTTTTGAAGATTTCTCAAAATCTATTGATCTGAATCGGTCCAAATAGTTTTCAAAATCTAAGTTTGGTCAAGCCCTTTCGAATGGCACCAACCGCGATGAAATCGATCAAGCCGTTCAAAAGTTATAAGCGGTTCACATACTTTCACACACACACACACACACACACACATACAGACACCGTGACAACCTCGCGGGGATAGTCAGGGAAGCTTCCTGTGACCTTCAAACGTTGAGATCTGATGAAAACTCGATTTTTGCAAAACAGGGTGAAAACAATAACTTCCCGATTTTTGAAAATCTTCGATTTTCTTAGCGGGAAGTTAAAAATTACAAAGATAAAAGGGCGTATGTCTTTAATTATACGCCCTTTTACTTTTAAGAATTCGAAATTTTGGTGATCTAAAGGTCAAAGGGTGTATAATTTTTTTTTCGGCCAGTTTACAAAAGAACATATTCGTAGTTTAAAAATGTGAAAAAAAAACTTTCTGTGGTAGCAGCGGCGTAAAACCTTAACTATAAAATTTTTTAAAGTTAAAAAAGAAAATATATCTAAAAAACGCCATTAGGCCAAACCTGAAATGGAAGGTACGCAGTAAAAAATTTTGCGTCATTGCGTCAAAAAACTTAGTGTTAAAAATTTTTGTGTTAAATATTCAACACTTTTATGTGTAAATTTAACACTTATTCTGTTAAATCAACACAAAAAAGTGTTAAATATTTAACATAAAAATTTTTAACACAAAATTTTTTACCGCAATGACGCAAAATTTTTTACTGTGTAGATTTCACTGAATGATATTCTTGATTAAATAACGTGCATAAGTCGGTTGTAATACACATTGCCTGAAAATAGTTCAATTGCAATCTTAACTTAAAAAAAAATAACTAAAAATGGTCAAAATGTCAATGTTATAAACGTCAAATTATTTATTTTAACAAATAGTTTTTATAAAATTTGGATTCTGGATGCTTGATCACGCCGAGACAACTGTTCTGTTAACGGCATCAGTAGTAATATTCAATAGGGCGATTAAAACGGGAAATTTCAAAATATTTCAATGTTGTCGGTCATTGTGATTTTTTTTTATTACTTAATTTTTACGTAATTTGTTTTTTATTGGTTTCTTTTCTATTTGTTTATATCAAGCTCTGTATATGAGGCTGTTATTTAAGTATAACTTGTCTTGTGAAACTATTATTTAACATTTGGTATAAAAAATACAATTTTTTTTTATGCGCCCTTTTACCTTTAAGTAGTACTTTTCTTAAAGGTGAAAGGGCGTATGTCTTAAGATGCGCCCTTTCAGCTTTAGGATACCAATTTTTTTTTTTTTTTCACAGATGTTTACGTTTCAGACAATTTCAAACCGAATGGCAAAAAAAAATTTTTTTATACGCCCTTTCAGCACAAATCCCTATTAACCCATAGCTATAAGTCCTTTTACCTTTAAGCACGCGATATAATAAAATATACATTTAATTTCACAAAATCAAAAAAATTTATCTATTTATTTATTTTGTATTAAAATAACTTAATCGTATACAATCATAATTAATCTTAACTGTAATTTAAAATTAAAGGATAATTATATTTTTGTTGTGAATCAACAATACTGGATTTAAAGTTAAATACAATTATGTAATAATAATTAATAATGATAATATCTGTTAGAGTAATGAAATATTTATAAAAACCGAAATTGTCTTAGAAATAAATTTTTTTAAAGATAATTTCGGTTTTTTATTTTTTAAATATTTTCAATTTTTCTGAAAAATTATATGGAACGTTTAGCATAAGATAAATTTGAATATTTTAAAGATGAAAAAATGTTTTTAACAATACAAAATTATTTTTTTCCTCTAAATTTTTTGTTTCGCTTTTTAGTTGATTCAGTTTCCGGTCGAGTTGGCCGAGACTTTTCTAGTTCTTTCAATAGCTTTTGCTTAACTTTGTGAAGATGAGCTTTGTAATTTTCATTGAGAATAAGTCGCTCTTCTAGCATTTCTATTAGAGGCTTCGTAACGATATCTGTAATGTGTGCTAGTGCTCGAGTACGAACTGCCTTGTTGTGAATTATTGCAAGAGGATCTGAATTATTTATACAGTTGTCTCCAACTTCGTCATCTTCTAGGACAAGAATTTTCGGAAGATCTTTTAATGCCTAAAATAATTAAATTAATTTTATTAATTTAATAAAAAAAAAATTATTAAATGAAAAAAGCTGAATTTTTTATGAAAATCAAGTTAGCTGACATTTCAAAATTTTTAGAAATTTTTTATTGAAAAAATTTCAATTAAAAAATTTAAAAAAAAATTTCACATGTAAAAAACTTGAAAAGCTACAAGTGCAATTTTTTAGAAATATCTTTTTAGTTGTAATTTAATTAAAAAAAAAAAATCAAAAATTTTTTGACGTCTGCCATCTTCAGTGTCATAATTTTTTTTCAAATATATTTTTTTTAACTTAAATAAAAAATTGAAAATATTTTGCATAAAATTTAATAATATAAAAAATAACTTACATCCATACATTCTTTAGAAATTTCTCCAACTTTGACAATCTCTAATGGAATTTCTACGGCCTCATTGTTACGAGATTGAAAGCAAGTTAAAACACACTCTTGTTCCTGTAAATTAAATTATTAAGCAAAATTCTAAGCTAAAAACTTAAAAAATTATAAAAGTAAATTATTAAAAAAATTTCTAGTTTATAAAATTACGTTAAATATATCAAGGCTCTTATCTATTTTTAACTTCCCGCTAAGAAAATCGAAGATTTTCAAAAATCGGGAAGTTATTGTTTTCACCCCGTTTTGCAAAAATCGAGTTTTGTGTGTGTGTGTGTGTGTGTGTGTGTGTGTGTGTGAAAGTATGTGAACCGCTTATAACTTTTGAACGGCTTGACCGATTTCATCGCGGTTGGTGCCATTCGAAAGGGCTTGACCAAACTTAGATTTTGAAAACTATTTGGACCGATTCAGATCAATAGATTTTGAGAAATCTTCAAAAAACTGAAAAAAAAATTTTTTTCAAAGGTGGTTTTTTTGGAATAACTTTTAAACGGCTTGATGGTTCAATTCCAAAAACTAATCAGCTCTTAAGCTCAAAAAACCACGTCGATCGCCACCAGTCCGGTCAAAATCGGTTGATTCATTCGAGAGATATCGTGAACGAAAGAAAACCGAAAAAAGTGTTTTTTCGGAATAACTCCAAAATTCCTAGCGCGATCAATTCAAAATTTAAGATTCTTTGTGAGGCTTAAAAAACTGCGTCGAATGCTGCCAACCGCGTGAAAATCGGTTTATTCATTTAAAAGTTATTGTGGTTTAAAAATTCAAAAAATAGTGTCTCATCAAATCTCTATCAGACTTTTGAGCTCGAAGAGCTTTAAAGGATAGGAAAGCAATCTCTTTGAGCTCGGAGAGCTTAAAATAACCCATAAATTGTATTTTTGAGCTCGAAGAGCTCAAAAACGTCATTGGTGCAATTTTAAGCGCCTAAGTATGAAATTAGCGGGAAGTTGCAGGGATGGCCTTCAGGGTCAACCGGTTTCCTAATTTTTTTTGGATCGATTTATGTATTATTTTGAGCTCTCCGAGCTTGGAGAGATAGTTTTTCTATGCTTCTTCGAGCTCAAAAGTCTAAAAATTATACTATCTCATCAAAAACGATCCGAAAAGTTATGTGAAATTATGTGAAGTTATGTGCAGGAAACACTTTTCGGTTTTCTTTCGTTCATGATTTCTCTTGAACGAATCGACTGAAATTATGTGAAATTATGTGAAATTATGTGAAGTTATGTGCAGGAAACACTTTTCGGTTTTCTTTCGTTCATGATATCTCTTGAACGAATCGACTGAAATTATGTGAAATTATGTGAAATTATGTGAAGTTATGTGCAGGAAACACTTTTCGGTTTTCTTTCGTTCATGATATCTCTTGAACAAACTGACTGAAATTATGTGAAATTATGTGAACTTATGTGCAGAAAACACTTTTCGGTTTTCTTTCGTTTATGATATCTCTTGAACGAATTGACTGCACTGATAGAAGGATTTATTTGTATTAAATAATATTTGTTAATAGCTAACAAATCATTTATTAGAGACCATTTTTTAATGTTAAATAAATATTTCTTAGTATTCAAAATGATTTGTTTGTATTCAATAAATCTGATATTCATTTATTAAGTATTAATAAATCTTTTTAAATACTAAGAAATATTTGTTAAGGCCTAACAAATGGCTTCTAATAAATGATTTGTTAAATATTAACAAATCTTTTTAACTATAAATAAATCTATTAGTGTGAAGTTATGTGAAATTAAATTCTATGTCAAAAGTATAGAAAGACTATCTCTTTGAGCTTGGAGAGCTCAAAATAAGACATAAGTTGTTTTTTTGAGCTCGAAGAGCAATTATTAGTGCAATTTTAAGCGCCTAGGTATGTAAGTGGCGGGAAGTTGCAGGGATGGCCTTCAGGGTCAACCGTTTGTCTAATTTTTTTTTATAATAAAAATTGATAAAATTTTCCTTTTTCTTGGATAATTATAAAATTTTTGATTTTTTTCATCAATTAAATTACAAGTTAAAAAAAAAATACTTAAAAAAAATCATAAAAATTTTTAAATGTCGCTAATTTAATTTTCATTTTTCTTGGATGGTTTATTTAAAAATTTTTTAATTAAATTTTATCCAATAAAAAAAGAGAATTTAATAAATTTATAAAATTACCTTCGTTTCTTTCTTTTCTGAGAATACTGAAAATATAAGACCAACGAAACATGGGTCCATTAATTGATATGTTGCCTGAGTTCCGATATCTGTAAAATAATAATTTTTTACTCAACTGTAGCAATTTTATTTTGTCATTTTTCAAAATTTATTATAATTAATTTTAGCAGTTTATAACTCTATTAATTATCCAGTTTGGTTTGCTTGAAATTACTCATATTATTTATTGTATTGGACTGTATTATAATAATTTATTTATTTATTAATCTCGTTACAAAAAAATTCTATAGAGGTGCGTATAGCACCTGTGCATAGAACGAGTACATATTAACAAAAATATATTTTATCATCAACAATCTCTTAATATATAAGATAGTAATATAGTAATACTTAATACAGTGCAAGCTAAAAGAAAATCAACCTAGCAAGCTAGTTATTTATATAAGTTTTATAAGTAATATTGTTTCAACACTTAAATTAATATCACGATTTTTAACTAATTATCTATTTTTATCCATTCTCTCAGTTTTTTGTTTATTAGTTTCTTCTTATCATTCAAAGTTTTCATCTCTATTGGTAATTTATTGTAATATTTTAAAGCTACATAATAAGCACATTGTGTGTAAATTGTTTTACTTATTTTTGGTAGTGACAGTTGTTTATGTCTTGTACAAGTTATTTTATCATTATAGAGATTTATGCAATCTTGATAATAGAAAGATAACGCAGTGGTAATGAAAGTTTTTCTGATCCCAAGGGGAGTGTTGTTGATATTAGTTACGCACAATTTACTTAGTAATCTATTTTGTATATTTGAGATGATTTTAATTGACTTATCATATGCACCTCCCCAGGCAATAATACCATAATTTATTATGCTTTCGAGTAGCCCATGATATATTATTTTCATGGTTTGTGGATTTAATATTCCTGTCAGTTTGTAAAATACAAAAGTGAAATATTTGAGTTTTTTGAATAATTCCAGAGCATGGTTGTTCCATCTCATATGATTATCAAAGTGTATTCCAAGATATTTACAATGTTCAACTCTTTTCAACGGCTTATAATTAATATGTACTTCAAACTCAGTTGGGTAACTATCTTTATAACTGCCGAAAGTTATAAATGTAGACTTATCTATATTGAGAGAGAGAGAGAGAGAGAGTTGATTCTCTCTAAGCCATAAATCAATTTTATGTAACCATTCAATTAATTTATTTTTAACTATTAGCCAGCTTTTTCCTGAGCATAATATGGCTGTATCGTCAGCATAAGAAACTATGGTATCATTTTATAAAACATTAAAAATATCTATAATGAGTGTTTTTTCATGCCGTCTAGGTCAAATAACTAGTAGATGTTGTTCAAGTCAAGAGATGGATACTTCCATCTTCCCTTATTGGTTGAGAGATATCCTCTCTGTACATAAAGTTGGAA
The DNA here is from genome assembly GCF_020080835.1 of Cotesia glomerata. NCBI lineage: Eukaryota > Metazoa > Arthropoda > Insecta > Hymenoptera > Braconidae > Cotesia > Cotesia glomerata. The sequence goes on along the minus strand of NC_058163.1, from coordinate 43,263 downwards.
ATCCATCAAACTTGAATAATAGTAAAGCTGTAAGCTTGTAGTATCCATTCGAGTACTAAAGATGTTAATTAATTGAAAGAAATTATTTTGAATGAGAGTAAAGACAGACTTTCGAAAAAATAAACGGGGTTGGTTGCCAAGCCAGGAATCGAACCTGGATCTCCCTGATAGCATGTCAGGAGCTCTACCAGTTAAGCTACCAGGCCCCTTCCACCATCCACCTTTCTCAGTCCATTCTTATACTCTCAATACTTACTTTACTATCCCTTCCCTTTTACCCGAGTTACGTACTATGATGGTAGTAGTACTTTTATTTAGGCAATATTATTAAATTACTAAAGGTGTTTTCATGACCGAATTGTATATATATATATATAATGAGTGTTTTTTCATGCCGTCTAGGTCAAATAACTAGTAGATGTTGTTCAAGTCAAGAGATGGATACTTACAAATATAAATAATGCTGTGAAGCGGGAAAGAATAGGAGTTACGGTAATTATTACGTGAAGCGTTCCACATTCACGTAACAGGATATTGGTAGGAAAGGATTGAGAAATGAATGTGGAGAGGATCATCTTAATGTGAGTTTATAGAATATGCGAGAAAAAAAATTATTAGATAGCTCGGACTGGGATTCGAACCCAGAACCTTCCGAAGACATGTCAGCTACTCTACCATTTGAGCTATCCGGTCTATACTAAATTTCCTTTCGCTTATTCTATATACATTAAGCCACACCGTCCATCTTACGGTAAGCATTTTTACAAATATAATTAATGCTGTGAAGCGGGAAAGAATAGGAGTTACGGTAATTATTACGTGAAGCGTTCCACATTCACGTAACAGGACATTGGTAGGAAAGGATTGAGAAAGGAATGTGGAGAGGATCATCTTAATGTGAGTTTATAGAATATGCGAGAAAAAAAATTATTAGATAGCTCGGATACTTCCATCTTCCCTTATTATGTTATCAGGGAGATCCAGGTTCGATTCCTGGCTTGGCAACCAACCCCATTTATTTTTTCGAAAGTCTGTTTTTACTCTCATTCAAAATAATTTCTTTCAATTAATTAACATCTTTAGTACTCGAATGGATACTACAAGCTACAGCTTTACTAGTATTCAAGTTTGATGGATTTCCATCGAACTTATGTACAGAGAGGATATCTCTCAACCAATAAGGGAAGATGGAAGTATCCATCTCTTGACTTGAACAACATCTACTAGTTATTTGACCTAGACGGCATGAAAAAACACTCATTACATATATACAATTCGGTCATGAAAACACTTTTAGTAATTAAAAATATCATTGATATATATTATAAATAAATATTTATAATATAATGCATCATATTTCTATTTTATTATTTAATCACACTATTTATTTATCACTCATTAATTATATCTAAACTTTGTATAATTACCATCCGACTAAGACTTAGAGCATATAAATTTGATCAATAAATAAATAAATCCCGAGAAAAAATATTTATATATAATTATATATATTTATATATAAATTGGTTGTATATGATTATATATGAAAAATGGCCAAACATAATCATATCTAATCATATATAATTATACATAACAATATTTGATTATATATTTATTACATCTAATTAATTATTGGGTTAATTTTATGGGTATAGTATTTAATATGGTCCTACGCAATTCTCTGTAACCAATTATAATGCAAAAAAAAATATCTAGCTATAATTTTACGGCTATAACACCAGCGGTCACCCATCCAACTATTAACCCTGCTAAATGCTGCTTAACTTTAGTGATCTCCGTGCGTCTTAAAGTTTCTGTCTGCTGTGCTGCTGTCTTAGATGTCAATGATTCTATGATCTACATAATGTATCATATGAGTTTATCATAAATATAATATAAAAATTGATTTTATAATATATTTGGATAGTCATAATTCATAATTTATTTATTTGACCGAATCTCATTATAATATAACACTTATTTAAATAATAAAATAAATAATGATTTTACTATTAGGTAGTAGCAGAGCAGACCAAAACATCTCATAGGAAATGTAACAAATTTTGTATTTCAGAATTATTTAAACGTAATTATAAACATCATTTTACACTTTTCATGATTACCAAAAAAAAATTTTTTTTCAAAGAAAAAATTTTTATATATGTTAATTATATATAAGCATATATAATTATATATACTTGTATATAATTATATATGGGATTATATATAATCTTGGATGGCTGTATATTGCTCCATATATGGTTATTTATAATTATATATGATTATATATGACCTCATATACAATTCCATATATAATCATGTATGATTATATATAACTATATATAATTATATATGGAACTATATATAATCTTGTTTGGCTGTATATTGCTCCATATATAGTCATATATAATTATATATGATTATATATGACCTCATATACAATTCCATATATAATCATGTATGGTTATATATAATTATATATGGAACTATATAATCTTGCTTGGTTTTATATTGCTCCATATATAGTCATACATAATTATATATGATTATATATAACCTCATATACAATTCGGTATATAATCATGTATGATTATATATAATTGTATATGGAACTATATATAATCCTGCATGGCTGTATATTGCTCCATATATAGTCATATATAATTATATATAATCTTATATACAATTCCATATATAATCATGTATGATTATATATAACTATATATAATTATATATGGAACTATATATAATCTTGCTTGGCTGTATATTGCTCCATATATAGTCATATATAATTATATATGATTATATATGACCTCATATACAATTCCATATATAATCATGTATGGTTATATATAATTATATATGGAACTATATAATCTTGCTTGGTTTTATATTGCTCCATATATAGTCATACATAATTATATATGATTATATATAACCTCATATACAATTCGGTATATAATCATGTATGATTATATATAATTGTATATGGAACTATATATAATCCTGCATGGCTGTATATTGCTCCATATATAGTCATATATAATTATATATAATCTTATATACAATTCCATATATAATCATGTATGATTATATATAATTATATATGATTATATATAATTATATATGTGATTCCATATATAATCATATATAGTCATATATGATTATATACAATTATATATGATTATATAGAAACATTTTTTCTCGGGATAAAATAAATAATTTTACTACTCACCAACATGAGAGGGAAAAACAGTGATATGAGGATGAGAATGATACCATCCAATAACTCTCATATCTCTTTTTAATTCAATAGTCAATCTTTCAGCTTCAGCTGCAGCTTTTAATAACTGTTCTGGTGAAATTTCTACACGGTCTTTTTTCTTATCTAACCGTAGAAGAATATTTAACGCAGAAATTTTAGTGACTCCATCGTCGATCTAAAAAAAATAATTATTAAACATTTAATCTATTTATTTATTCTTTTTTTCATAATGAAAATTAAATTAGCTGACGTTAAAAAATTTTTAAGTGAAAAAAATCATTTTTAAAAAATTAAAATAAAAAATTTGACATGCAGAAAATTTGAAAAATTCTAGGTGCAATTTTTTAAAAATACTTTTTTGTTTATAATTTTTATTAAATCAAAAATTCTCAAATGTCTGCTAATTTTATTATTCTTTAATATTAATTGACAAAAAATTTATATTAAAATAATAATCAGTAAAATAACCTACATCACCAATAAGCAGTCCCATAACTTCAAAATTTTCAGTTGACAAGGCATGTTGGAGACAAGCCATGTAAACATCGGCTTGTAACTCAACTTTTTTCAATGGATATTCCATTATTTATTTTTTTTCTCTAAAAGTATCACTTACAGAAAGATAATAAATAATATCAAGTGTTTGACATAGTTTAACATAACCTCCTGTTGTGATTTATTTATACGAAAAATACGAATATGTGAAATATGTGTATGTACATAAATATAAACTGATGAGGTTAATGTGATTCCTACTTTATCACGCAGGCACTGCGATAGACGTAATAATAATAATAATTATAAAAATTTATATTATTATGAAAATTAATTTAGCAGATAAGGTAAAAGCCCCAATTATTGACGGGGGTCTAAATATTGACACCCTAAATTATCTTTAAATCCCATAATAATCCACTCTTATAATTTAGATGAAAAATATGAAAATATATCATGTAAGCAAACTATTCGTAACGTGATTGGTCGAATATATCATAAGAATGAAAATATATGCAAACTCAATAGTCAGGCGCGCGCTTGCGCGCGCAAATTTGAATTCTAGTCCCATAATAAAATTGAGATGAAATGTATGTGAAACCAATTTATTCGTGATGTGATTGGTTGAAAATATTTATTCTCATTTTGATTGGTTGAAAGTGAATATAATATACATAAACTACACATAAATATATCATGACCATAAATATGAGGCGCGCGCTTGCGCGCGCTAATTTGAATTCTAGTATATTAAATTATCTGTAATAAGAATAACGATCAAATAAATTTTTATTAAATTCTAATTAATTAAAAAATTGAAAAAAAAATCACTTTCAGTTCAAAATATTAAATATTAATTATTAAAAAAAAATAAAATTACCACCAGTTCATCAAATCAGCTTACGAGCGTCTATTTTCTTAACAACTTTGGTTAGACAAGCATTTTTTTTAACTGCCGAGTTTAAGGTATTACCCTCGCCAGAGTCGTTTTCTTAAGATTTTTTTTAAGCTTTGGCAGGTTAATATCTATATAATTCTGCATCGATTGGCGCAATTTGAGAATTTTTTACCATCTAGTTTCCGAGATATTTAATTTCAAAATTTGAGTGTTGAACGCTCTTATACATTACGGTATACGGGATATCGAAAAGTTTACCTACAAACATTTTTATATCTTAGAAACTTTTCTTAGGATCTTTTTAAAAAACTAGAGTAATGTTAACTAACAACTAAACAATTTAAAAAAAAAAATTCATTGATAATTACCACACAGTTTCAGAGATATTTATTAATAAGTAATGAAAAATTTACCAGACTTTAACCGAGGAGGGGATACGTTAATAAAGCTGTGGCAACAGGGCAAGTTTTGTGAGCCGCGAAAGAAGTATGAGACGCGCATGCGCTGACAAATTTGAAAAGTTTAATTTACGTTAGGTTTAATATTATAGTTATTAATTTTATTTATTTAAAAAAAATAACAATGATTATTTTATGAAAATAAGTATTTTTCTATATTTATAAAAATTCAAAAAGTTATCAATTTTAATATAATAATATTTATTAATCTTTCATAAGTTATAAAAATAATAGTCAGATGAAAAAATAAAAAAAATACTAAAATTTAAAATCAGTTAATACATCAACATAAAAAAATTAGTTACTGATTTTTCTGAAAAAACAAAACATTATTATCAATTATTTTTTTTCTATTTGTTATTTGCATAGTTATTTTCATATTTGTTAGAGATTTCTGTCGTTTTTCAAGGACTTTTTTTATGAATCGTCCTTTATAAATCAATTTTTCAGACATTGTAATTATATTTCTGAATAAATGTATGTAAATAAATAGATAAACGCATGTGTCAAAACAGAAGTTAGTCTACAGTTAGTCCAAAACACTACAGTATAACCACTATAAAATGTCTCAACGCTCACGCAGTGTTGCCAGACTTTTCAAACGATCAGTTTCTCGTTTGTGATTGGCTGAAATAAGTACATAAACAGCAAAAAGTTTTAAGCTTGTCAATAATGACTATCCAGTATGTGTACCATACACTCTAGCATAAACTTTTGACGACGGAAGTCGCGGGGGTAATACCTTAAATTAATTTTTTCATGTAATTATATGATCTATTTTTTTTTTTTAATTAACAATATATGAAATATTTATAAAATTAAATAATCGAAATTAATTGTATGCTTTACGATATTTAAATAATGGGAGTCAATAACTAATTCATAATTTTTATGGTGAATCCCATATTGACAGCCAGTCAACAGCGCTATGACGCCTTTTTTGTTAAGTATAAAATACGTATTTTTTTATACGTACGTTATATACGCGATTATATTCAAGGCTTTTAACTGTCAAATAACTCGACGTGTTTTGGTGTTAAATAAGTTCTTGAATAAATTGTTATATTTTTAATAATAATTAATCATTCATAGAAATTATTATTAATTAACTTTAATAATATTGATTACTTTATATCAAGTTTTGATAAATAAAAATATAACCAAATGATTCGACGCATGCGCAGTAGGGGCGTCAATAATTGGGGTTACGGTACGTCAATATTTAGATCAATCAGTTTTTTAACCCGTCAACTAGAATCTGAATTTGCGCGCGCAAGCGCGCGCCTGACTATAGCATTTGCATATATTTTCATGCTTATGATATATTCGACCAATCACGTTACGAATAGTTTGATGCAACATACATTTCATCTCAATTTTATATTAGGAATTTTATATTAGGATTAGGATCAACTAGAATTTGAATTTGCGCGCGCAAGCGCGCGCCTGACTATAGCATTTGCATATATTTTCATGCTTATGATATATTCGACCAATCACGTTACGAATAGTTTGATGCCACATACATTTCATCTCAATTTTATATTAGGATAATAATTGGTGTGTCCAGATTATCTATTTAATTATTTAAAATTAATTAGTAAATATCACTGATTATCATTTTAAAAAAAGAAATTGATTAGTTAAAACATTACTTAAGACATTACCACAAACAAAATTCAACGATATTTATATTTGATTGCTTAAAAAAAATCAAATCATAACTTTGTCTCTTATAGCGTCAATAATTGGGGCTTTTACCTCATTTTGTAATTTTTAGAATTTTTTTAACAAATAAATTATGTCAAAGAAAATGAGAAAAAAAAATTGACATTTAGAAAATTAGAAAAATGAAAAATCCAATTTTTTGGAAATGATTTTTCGGAGCAAATTTATTTATTAAAGAAAATTAAAAAATTGTCACGTGACTGCTAACTTTAATGTCATAAATTTATTTTATATTTAAATTTTCAATGATACTAAAGTTAGCTTACAGCTGTCAATTTTTTTATTTTTTTATAACAAATTAATTTCATTAAAGAAAAATGTTTTAAAAAAGTTACAATAATAATTGATGATACTGAAATTGAGAGACATCTGATAATTTTTAGTATTTTTTTAACAAACAAATTACAGCAAGAAAATTTTATTTTATTAAAAACATCTTTAGAAGCTCTGATGAAAAATTATAAATGAGATTTTTATAAATTTTCTATGCTTAGTTTATTTTTCAAGAAAATTCAAAAAATTCTCAAGTGTTTGCAAACTTCAGTCTCATAATAATTGTTATAATTTTCTTATGTGTAATTTTTTTATTAAATTTTTTTTTCATAATTATTTTGTTGTTATAAAATCATAAAAAATATTTTTTACAAATTTGCATATGCAATTTTATCAAATTTCTTCATGTGTAATTTTTTTATTAAATTTTTTTCATGATATGATTTGATTGTTATAAGAATCCAAAAAATTGACAAATATCGCGTTACTAGAACCATAAGTGCGTATAAAAAATTTTTTTTTGCTCCAATCAATGTAAAAATGTTGAAAACATTAACATCTATGGAAAAAACGAAAAAAAAATTTTTTTTTGTGATACGCCCTTATGGTTTTAAGAAAACATTTTTCTAAAACCATAAGGGCGTATCCTGTTTTTTCGGTTTATTATCAATTATGGGTCAGAGTAAGAAAAAAAATTGCAAAGGTAATAGAATATCACTCCACAACTTGATTTATTTCAACAAATATTTATGTGTTAGGCTAATCCTAATCCTTATAAGTATCTACAGTCTAAATTTTAAGTTTTCTTTAAAATTATTCGAAATCATTCTCAAATTTTTATTCAATAAATAAAAATTTTTTTATTAATTATTTCGTCCATTGTTACATGATTACTTTTACGTCTATCAAGCTAGCTTGGACTCGTCCATCAGGCATTGACTTATTATTCAAGCAACAAAATTTATTTTTGGTGCTAAATTTGTTGCTTTTTTGTTGCTCTATTGAGAATATTGTTGCTTGTTTAGATTCCAAGAAATCAATAATAATGACCGTCCAAGATGGGCTCTGCCACTGCTAGCTTGATATGCCTATTATTTTTAACTAATAATTTATTAGTCAATTTAACTTCTTTTAAATTTCAAAAATTGTACATAAAGTTTACCAAACTACTAAATTTCAAAACATGCATACAAAAATGATCGCTTTTGTACAATTTAATATTCTTAATTACAATTATATTTAAAAATTCTAATTTAAAGTATTACATTACAATTCATTAATTCAAAAAATCGTTCATCATAAATATAAAAAAATTAACTTAGTGTTAAAATAAAATCGTTCTTGAAATTGGATCTACAATCAGCAATAAAGTGATATTGTAAATAAGTAAATAAATTTTACATTGTATAAAAACAAAGTTAATGTATTGTTAAACAAAGTGTTAATTTTTTTTTTTAACTAGATAATGACAAAAAAATTTATAAACTATGACCATGGCTGAAAATTAAACTTTGTTAATACCGATGATATTTTGTGGGACAGTGCCTGATGTACAAAAATGATTTAGATCATCAAACTTGCTTCAAGATATTGGTATTGAAGAATCATAACAATTCTCAAGAACAAAGTTCTTTTTGAATGATTTTTATAAAATTACAGTTCTTAATAACTTACAAAACTCTTTTGTTAATTGTAAATAGATCTGAAGTAAAAAAAATCAATTTTGAAAAACTTTGAGGCTAATTTTATTAACTTGAAGACATACCGATTGTTCTCAAGTTGTTATGAATTTATTTTTTCTTAATTTTTCATTCGTTTTTTCACTCAAATAAATATTTGTTGATATAAATTAAGTTATGGAGTGATAATTTCTATCACCTTTGCAATTTTTTTTCTTACTCCGACCTATAATTGATAATAAACCGAAAAAACAGGATACGCCCTTATGGTTTTAGAAAAATGTTTTCTTAAAACCATAAGGGCGTATCACAAAAAAAATTTTGTTTTTCGTTTTTTCCATAGATGTTAATGTTTGCAATATTTTTACATTGATTGGAGCAAAAAAAATTTTTTTATACGCCCTTATGGTTCTGCAGAACCATAAGGGCGTATATTTTGAGATACGCCCTTATGGTTTTAGTAACGCGATATAAAAAAACTATATTCAATTATTAATTTAATGATAATAACTCTACACAATTTAAAAAATTTATCAATTTTATTACAGCAACTGAATTGATTTCTTCAACAGTAGCACGTGATAATTAATATAATGTACAGAGTTCACGTGGTACTGATGAATTACCGATAAATTATATAACAAAAATCTGTAAAAATAGACTTTTTCAAGAGTCCCAAGATTCAACTGTTGGCAGAGGAATATCAATCACTCTATCATGATGAGGGTAACATGGATGCCACCAATCAATGACTTTGCAGTCAACAACTCCGCTTAGTATAACTACGTGAGTTGGTACTTTAGAGCTGTAATTGCTTGAAAAATTTAAATGAAGCCGATGATGTTTGAAACCGGGTGATAGGTCCATTTTAACAGATTGAAGAATCAGACTGTTTACCAATGGTATCATTCCATAATTTAAACAGGTCACCTAATAAATTAAATATTAATAATAATGACATTGTAATCAACAGACAATTTTTTAAATTTTTATTACACACAAATTATAAAAAATTTGCACTTGTAATTTTTTTTCACTTTCTAAATGCAGAATTTTTTTACAAAAATTTTGTTATAAAAAAATTAAAAATTGACAAATGTTTGTTAATTTTAGATGATACAAAAGTTAGCTGAAGTTTTTAATTTTTTTGTTTATTAAATTAGAACTAAAAAATATTTTTTAAAAATTGCACTTATAGTTTTTTACAAATAAAATTTTTTTGTAATAATTTTTTAATAAAAAAAAATTCTAAAAATTTTTATAAGTAAAAATTTTTATAAGCTAACTTAATTTTTAATATTATTAATTTATAATTAAATAAATTCATTAATATTAAAAATACTTACTCTGAGTATACGACAATTATTTTCAGGATTTATTGCAACTTCCTCAAGCATATTATTCTCATGAAATTCTTCATTGATTATGTTACTAATACAATTGTTTTTTGTGTTATTAACATTATTAGAAATATCTTTGAGTTTGAAATAATAAAACCAATGATTTTCTCTTTTCTAAAAAAAAAATCAATATTAAAATAAATTTACAAGATTAAATTAAATGGATAAAATGAATAAAATTATGAAGAAAAAAAAACCTTGTGCCACATAAGACAACATCGTCTCTTAACCAAAGAATGTGGTTCCTTCTGTTCTAAATATGGATTTTTATTAACCTTTTCTAGAGAAGAAAAATAGGTAAAATGTAATGTTCTGATTACACATGCTCGAATGCCATGCAGTAGTACCATACATTCAGGTCTTAGTCTTTCTGGTAAATATGGTAGAGGTTTATAATACCTAAAAATGACAAAATTATTTTTTATTCAATTAATCCTTATTAAAAAAAAAGATTTAAAACGATTCGAAATGACTCAAAGCGATTAAAAACGATTCAACTTGACAAATATAGGGTAGAAGTACCGTTTTTGGCCACCTTAGCACCTTTTTTGGCCAGTTAACATTGGAATTAATTTATAAAAAATTATAATATTATTTTATTTACTTATTTATTATTTAATTTCAATGCCAAGGCAGTATAGCCAGATGGCAAAAGTATACAAAAAGATTTACAATAAAAGTACACGTATGACTAATGAAAATATAAAATTTCAAAAATATTAGATATTAAGAATTGATCGTTTTTCTTTACTTTACTTTGGAATACAATTATGACAAATACAAGAAAAAAAAAATTAGGAAAACGGTTAACCCTAAAGGCCATCCCTGCAACTTCCCGCTAATTCAATACTTAGGCGCTTAAAATTGCACCAATGGCGTTTTTGAGCTCTTCGAGCTCAAAAATACAATTTATGGGTTACTTTGAGCTCTCCAAGCTCAAAGAGATTGTTTTCCTATGCTTTTGAGCTCTTCGAGCTCAAAAGTCTGATAGGGATTTGATGACACTATTTTTTGAATTTTTAAACCGCAATAACTTTTGAATGAATAAACCGATTTTCACGCGGTTGGCAGCATTCGACGCAGTTTTTTAAGCCTCACAAAGAATTTTAAATTTTGAATTGATCGCGCTGGAAATTTCGGAGTTATTCCGAAAAAACACTTTTTCGGTTTTCTTTCGTTCACGATATCTCTCGAACGAATCAACCGATTTTGACCGGACTGGTGGCGATCGAGGTGGTTTTTTAAGGTTAAGAGCTGATTAGTTTTTGGAATTGAATCATCAAGCCGTTTAAAAGTTATTCCAAAAAAACCACATTTGAAAAAAATTTTTTTTTTAGTTTTTTGAAGATTTCTCAAAATCTATTGATCTGAATCGGTCCAAATAGTTTTGAAAATCTAAGTTTAGTCAAGCCCTTTCGAATGGCACCAACCGCGATGAAATCGGTCAAGCCGTTCAAAAGTTATAAGCGGTTCACATACTTTCACACACACACACACACACACACATACATACATACAGACACCGTGACAACCTCGCGGGGATAGTCAGGGAAGCTTTCTGTGACCTTAAAACGTCGAGATCTGATGAAAACTCGATTTTTGCAAAACGGGGTGAAAACAATAACTTCCCAATTTTTGAAAATCTTCGATTTTATTAGCGGGAAGTTGAAAATAAATTTGAGTATAAAAATTGAGCATTAAAAATTTAAGAGTTAAACTCAGTGGTACAAATTATACAAATTATAGAAGATGATAATCTGAGATGATCTAGAACGATAAACTCATGTAACAGAAATGTGTAAATGAATATCAAAGGTTTTAAAATTAGGATTCATTGTCTTCTTTAAAAGTTTGAAATTAAGATTCATTATCTCGTTGACGTTTCATGAAGAATTCAAAAGTACTAGTTTTAAAAGAATTTAAGCTAAGTGAATTTGTGACTTCAAATGGTAATTCCCTCCGAATTCGGTTGATTCATTCAAAAGTTATTGTGGTTTGAAAATTCAAAAAATAGTGTTCTATAAACCTTCTATTAGGTCTATTAGCCTTTTGAGCTCGAAGAGCTCAAAAGCATAGAACAGCGATTTATTTGAGCTCGGAGAGCTCAAAATTACACAAAAATTATATTTTTGAGCTCGAAGAGCTTAAAAAATAAGTGAATTGTTGAACACTTAGTTATGGAGGTAGCAGGAAGTTGCAGGGATGGTCTTTAGGGTCAACCGTTTACCTAATTTTTTTTTGTGACGCTTGAGTATACATTTTGCATGGGTTGAATCGTTTTAAATCTTTTTTTACACGCTTTATATTAGCTTCACTTGTATGTCAGTTTGTCAGTATGTCAGTAACTCTCCGTGGGTAATTTGCGCGCCTGAATATTTTTGATAATCAACAAATAATAGTTTAAAAAAAAACTAAAAAATCACGCTTTTATAAATAAACCAAACTAAAAAGTAAAAAATAAATAATAGTTTAAAAAAACTAAAAACACACTTTACATAGAAAACCAAACTAAAAAATAGAAAATAAATTTTAATAAATTTAAATTAAGAATAATGTTAAAAATTTCAATAAATATAAATTAATAATAGTGTAAATAAAAAAAATGTATTTTATTTTAAAAAAAGCGTGGGGTGCATGGTGTCAATAGTTATAAATATTTTATTGACAGATATGAGTAGAGTGATTATCATTTTGATATCTTAAAAAGCACCCCACGCTTTTTTTAAAATAAAATACATTTTTTTTTATTTACACTATTATTAATTTATTCTTAATTTAAATTTATTAAAATTTATTTTCTATTTTTTAGTTTGGTTTTCTATGTAAAGCGTGTTTTTAGTTTTTTTAAACTATTATTTTTTTAATAAGGGAATAATAATTGGATGAAAAAATTTAATGAAAATTTATGTACCTTTTATAAAGGTGAAACCAAAATTTACCAGTTCTTGTTACATAATACGAGCTTTTACAGATAACTGAGAATTTACTAACGTCTTCTGGTTTTATATGCTCTGATATGAGGTACCAAAGATCTAGAGGGTAATCTATGCCTGTAAAATATTAATTTAAATAAAAAAATCTGAGTGTATTATTTATTTTGGGGAAAAATTTTGGCACTACTTATAACAAACTTTACCTGATTCTGAAGGTGATGGATTATTAATATGAGTTTTATCTAATTTATCAACAATTCCTGAAGAATTAACGCATTCAATTCCATTAATTTTACCTGTAACTGTAAAAATTTATTGTTAGAAATAAAAATACTTTTTAATTAACAGCTAAAAATATTTATACATAACACAAATTTTAAAAATAGATACTAGTTACAGAATTTTAATTTTTTTTATGTTTGTATTTACTTACGTTAAAAAACAAATTACTTGATTTTTATATTTTAATTTTATTTCACGTACAATTTAAAAACTCACTTGCAAAAGTTAAAAAAAAAATATTAACTAATTTAAGTAATTAAAAAAAAAATAATAAATTAATTTTAGTAAAAAAAAAAAAATTTTTTTTAAATTCCAGCTTTAGAAGCTGTAAAAAATTATAAATGCAATTTTTTAAAGTTAATTTATTTTAATAAAAAAATTAATGATTTTTTTTTTTTAAATAAAATTTTAAAAACAGAAAAATATATATAACCTGTAAAATCGTCGTATTTTTTCATAAGTTTTCCTTTGTTGCGGTGTTTTTTATCTGAGCGTGCCATAATTTGAAACTTTTTGTTAATTTATTAATTTTTTACAATAAATTTCTAACCAATAAATAAATAAATAAATAAATATGAAATAAACTTAACAAGTTGAAAATTTTATTATTAATAATAAAAAATTATCAAATTCCATCAGCTGTTTTCAGATTTTTAAATTATGTATCGACATGATAATTAAGATAAACAAATGATTAATTTTTAGAGTAATATTAACTCATGTCAACACAATAATAAACACCATAATAATAGATAATAGAACGAGATGTCATATGCCACACATTAAAAATTATTTTATAATTTTTATAACAATAAAATTATTATAAAAAAAAAAACATGCAAAAATTGATGAAAATTTTTTTAAGTATTTTTTTATAATAATTGTTATAAAAATAAAAAAAAAAAATGACAGTTGTCAGCTAAATTCAGTCTAACATCTGATTGGTGTTTTTTTAGTGACCTTCAGCGCCACCATGCGGTAGCAATAATTTATACCGCGTGATTCAAATAATTAATTTTAATTATCAATCAGCTGATCGATAAAATAGTGTCATTTTGTTGACACAGTAGATGTTATGAATAATTATAATAATATGTAATGAAAACACTTAAGTTATGAATTAAGGAAGTCCTTTCGCTCCAGTTGAGTCATAACAACTGTAGTAGTAAATTTTCAATAAATTAAAATACAAAACCCATAAAAATTCCTAAAATTAAAAAATAAATAGTATATGAGGCATTAATCGTTGAAATTTTAAAAATTAAAAAAAAAAAATAGTTAAATACAAAAATTAATTTGACTGTTGTAAATCAGCTGTTAGTAACCTATCCGTGATTTGGCAACGCTTTATTTTGGTTGTTTACATTTTTATTTGCACAATATAACCTTAACCGTGTTTAACTTTTTGCAGTCAGTGTAAATAAATAAATTAATTAAAAATGTTTAGTCACAAAACCATAACATTGTAATGTCTCATGGCAGGAATGCTAGTATTTTTTAATTATTGTTTTATTTTTCAATTATCAATTATGAAAATTTGCTAACAATAAATTAACTAATAATTATGCATGAAAAACATAAGCGCGTTAAAGTTTAGTTTGAATTTATTGAATGGTCTGAAGCTCGCGCGCTACGCAACGTTGCCAAATCTTTTGACTCCATTTTATAGTAGGTAACTTGAGAATTTTTTGTGATTTTTAAGGTAGTACCCTCGCCAGAGTCGTTTTCTTAGGATTTTTTTTTAACTTCGGCAGATTAATATTCATATAATTCTGCGTCGATTGGCGCAATTTGAAAATTTTTGACCATTTAGTTTCAGAGATATTTAATTTCAAAGTTTGAGTTTTGAACGCTCTTTTACATTGCGGTATACGGGATATCGAAAAGTTTACCTACAAACATTTTATATCTCAGAAACTTTTCTTAGGATTCTTTTAAAAACTAGAGTAACGTTAACTAACAACTAAACAATTTTTTAAAAATAATTTCATTGATAATTACCACACAGTTTCAGAGAGATTTATTAATAAGTAATGAAAAATTTACCAGACTTTAGCCGAGGAGGGGATACGTTAATAAAACTGTGGCAACAACGCAAGTTTTGTGAGCCGCGAAAAAAATATGAGACGCGCATGCGCTGAAAAATTTGAAAAGTTTAATTTACTTTAAGTGTAACATTATAGTTATTAATTTTATTTATTTAAAAAAAAAGTAACAATGATTATTTTATGAAAATAAGTATTTTTCTATATTTATAAAAATTCAAAAAGTTAATAAGTTGAATATAATAATATATATTAATCTTTCATAAGTTATAAAAATAATAGTCAGATGAAATAATAAAAAAAATACTAAAATTTAAAATCCGTAAATACATCAACATAAAAAATTCAATTACTGATTTTTCTGAAAAAACAAAACAATATTGTCAATTATTTTTTTTCTATTTGTTATTTGCATATTTGCTAGTGATTTCTGTCGTTTTTCAAGGACTTTTTTTTATGAATCGTCCTTTATGAGTCAATTTTTCAGACATTGTAATTATATTTCCGAATAACTGTAAAACAGAGGTTAATCTACAGTTAGTCCAAAACACTACAGTATAACCACTATAAAATATCTTAACGCTCACGCAGTGTTGCCAGACTTTTCAAACGATCAGTTTCTCGTTTGTGATTGGCTAAAATAAGTACATAAACAGCAAAAAGTTTTAGGCTTGTCAATAATGACTCTAAAGTATATGTACCATACACTCTAGCACAAACTTTTGACGACGGAAGTCGCGAGGGTACTACCTTAAATATTAATTTCTCAATAAATATCTCGGTAACTGATATATTTTATTGCAAAAAAAGAAACCTGAATATTCCGAAAATCTGATTTTTTGTTTTTTTTTACTTCATCTAATCCATGACTGATAGTATAATTCGAGAAATACTAAAAACGTCTGATTTTCTCGTAAGACTCTGAACAAATATTAACATTTAAAAATTTTATTTTTTCAAAAATTTGTCCGGTAAAGTATAATTTAAACTTCACTATAAGATAAACAAGGACCTTAACTATTAGAAAAAAATTAAATTTACTCATCTATATATATATAGGAGACTTTCTATAGATATAGATAGTCACTCATCACGATATCTCTGGAACTATAAGACCTAGAGACTTGAAATTTGGCAGGAATATTTCTTTTGCCAAGTAGAGGTCAGCTAAGAACGGATTTCACGAAATTCCACCCACAAGGGGGGTTGCGGGGGTGTTCACGAAAAAAAATTTTTCAATTATGGCTTTTAATAGTTCAAAACTTGGTCAGAATGTTTCAAATTACATTTAGAAATTTTTTAAAAACGAATTCTGTGACATTCCACCCCCCTGGCGTGCCCGTGCGTGGGCGTCAAATTAAGAAAAAATTCGTAAATTTCAATCTATAGCTATTAATACTTTGAAACATGGCCAGAATGCTTTTTGGGGGACTTTGAGCTGTTAAGAATAAATTTCATTAAATTCTACCCCCACATGTCCGTGCGTGGGCGTAAAATTAAAAGAAATTGTACCTTTTAATCTATAGCAGCTAAAGGATTGAAACTTGGCCAGATTGATTTTTTTGGAGTTTTTGAGCTGTAAAGAATGAATTTTATGAAATGCCACCCTCACAAATCCTTGCGTGGGTGTTAATTAAAAAATTATAAAATTCAATTCCTAAAGGATAATAAGAAGGCATTAAATATAAAAAAAATTTTTATATAAGGTAAAAGCCCTAATAGATGATCATGTACCATTATATGATCACTCTATGTATTGGTATACCTATATTTGTGAATATAGATATACAAATACACGTATATTGTACGCCACGCGAAGCGGGCGGGTAACGGCTAGTAATCTAATATTTTTTATTTTACATTGGCGGCGAAAGGACCACCTTAAAGAAAAGAAAAATAAATATTATTGACTTACCTGGAGGTAAACAATTTACCGTCCACTTTGCGAAGCCAGTTCTGAGTTTAACTGAGAAGAAATAAAATACAAATGGATGCGTGTGCTCGTAATCAAGGAGTTTAACAGTGTTCCAAAAAACTTGCATTGTCCGGTTGACCCATCTGCGATAGAAAGTAAGAATTTTTTTATGAAAATTAAGTTAGCCGACAATTAAAAATTTTTAGAATTTTTTTTTTATTGAAAAAATTATTGCAAAATTACAAAATAAAATTTTCATTTGTAAAAAACTTGAAAAACTCTAAGTGCAATTTTTAAAAAATATTTTTTAGTTCTAATTTAATAATAAAAAAAAATCAAAAAATTAAAAACGTCGGCTAACTTTAGTGATATGAATTTTTTTATAATATACAAAATATTAAAATTAATTTAGAAGATATTTGATAATTTTAATAATTTTTTTAATAAATAAATTAAGCAAAAAAAAAAATGAGTGAAAAAATTGACATGTGGAAATTTTTGAGTGCTTTTCATTGATAAAAAAATTTTTTCTCTTAGTGTATATAAGAAAAAAAAAAAAGAAAATAATAAAAATTGAAATTACGATATAGTTATATTGTTCCATTCCTTTTCCGACAGTAATTGCTCAACGGGAGATTTATTTTCAACGATTTGGAATAAAAATGTCATGTAAGAGTTGAAAAGTGTGATTGTTGACGTCGATTGGCCAATCTTCAATACGTAATAACTAAGAAATTATTATAATACAAAATTATAATAAAAATTTAACAATGCAAGGTAAGATCGTTGAAAAAAAAAATTAGAAAAATGGTAGACCCTG
Organism: Cotesia glomerata; assembly: GCF_020080835.1. Classification (NCBI taxonomy): domain Eukaryota; kingdom Metazoa; phylum Arthropoda; class Insecta; order Hymenoptera; family Braconidae; genus Cotesia; species Cotesia glomerata. Next base: position 25,072 of record NC_058163.1, on the reverse strand, counting down.
AAGGCCATCCGTGCAACTTCCCGCTAATTCCATACCTAGGTGCATAAAACTGCACTAATGACGTTTTTGAGCTCTTCGAGCTCAAAAATACAATTTATGTGTTATTTTGAGCTCTTCGAGTTTAAAAGTCTGATAGAAGTATCATAGAACAATATTTTTTAAATTTTCAAACCGCACTAACTTTTAAATGAATCAACCGATTTTCACGCGGTTGGCAGTATTTGACGCAATTTTTTTAGTTTCATGGAGAATCTTCAAGTTTGAATTGATAAAACTAGGAAATTTGGAGTAATTAAAAAAAAAACACTTTTTTTGGTTTTCTCTCGTTCATGATATTTCTTGAACGAATTGACCAATTTTGACCGGCTTGATGGCAATCGACGTAATTTTTTCATACTAATAGCTGATTAGTTTTTGAAATCGATCAGTGCAGCCGTTTAAAAGTTATTCCAAAAAATGTCGGAGTTATGTTAAAAAAACACTTATTTCCAAATATTTTATCGAGGATATCTCTCGAACCAATCAACCGATTTCCACGTTTTTGGCGGCGATCGACGTGGTTTTTTAAGTTCTAAAATTATTCTGTATCATCAAAAACGATCCGAGAAGAAATGACGAAGTTATGTCAAAAAAACACTTTTTTCGGTTTTCTTTCGTTCACGATATTCCTCGAACGAATCAACCGATTTTGACCGAATTAGCGACGATCAGCGTGGTTTTTCAAGCTTAAAGGCGGATTAGTTTTTGAAGTTGATCGATAGAGCCGTTTAAAAGATATTCCAAAAAAAACCACTTTCAAAAATGATTTTTTTCTTATTTTTTTTGAGATTTTTCAAAATTTCTCAAAATCTATCGGTCCGAATCGGTTCAAATTCTCAGGAAATCTAAGTTTGAGGGAACTCTTTAGAACGCCGTTTAGTACATTCCGATCGGTTCAGTCGTTCAAAAGTTATAAGCGAGTCACATAGTCACACACACACACATATACATACAGACATAGTGACAATCTCGCGGGGATAGTCAGGGAAGCTTCCTGTGATCTTCAAACGTCGAGATCTGATGAAAACTCGATTTTTGCGAAACGGGGTGAAAACAATAACTTCCCGATTTTTGACAATCTTCGATTTTCTTAGCGGGAAGTTAAAAAATTTTTAAAGTACTTACTCAAAGTCTTCAGGAAATAAAATCAGCGGTATTTGAACATCTCCATTAGATCTTATCATAAATTCAAGTTTTTGAGGGTGCATATAATTAGTATCATCTTCACTAAAAATAGGAAAAAATTTTTCGATTTTATTTGTTGTCGTAATTTCAACGTGACATGCTGAAACAATATTAAAATTAAAAAAATTAACCATCTGCAAACTTTGCATATTTCTTCACTAGAATATAAATATTTTCCATGAATATTTATATAATAGATAAATATTTTATTAACATACTAGATACGCAATCATATGATAGTGCCATTAAATTTTTTTCTGTTGAAAAATAATAATAAATTGGCAAAAAAGATTTTAATGGATCTTCATGCTCCCACTCAAATAGTAGACTAGTTGCGTCTCGATAAATTTGAACTTTTCCCCGCGGTATTTTTATTATAAATTCACTCCATCTTGCGATGAATAGTATATGAACCGAAATTTGTTCTTTTACCAATTCATAATCTACAAAAAAAAAGATATTCTATAAAATATTCCAAATGAATTTGGTTTATTAATTTTAATAAAAAAAAATTTTCAATTTTTCTTAGCGGGAAGTTAAAAAAAAAAACCTTTTTCTTCAGATTTATAATACAGTAGAATCTTTGAATTATTTTCAGCACCAATAATTAACTTGTAACTCGAATTTAGTCCATCATCTGCATCAAATACTATTATAATGAAATCCGGATCATCAGGTATCCAAATTTTAACATTTATTTTTATACCCTCAACTCGATATTTTGGTAAAATATACATCTGTCTACCAATATTGTCCCCTTTTATTAGAAAAATATATTCTCCTAGAAGAAATAGTTAAATTTAGTCAAATTTAATTCAAATTTATTAGATTAAAAAAATTTTTTGTAGCATTATGATCTTATTATTGAAATTTATAAAATTTTACAAATTTTAATCAAATTTAATAAGATTGTGTAAAATTTTATAAAATTTTGTAAAATAAGCTCATCCCGATGTTACACTCATCAAGAGCTTTCATTTGAGTACCCACATGCATTTTTGATATATTTTTCATATATGCATATATATTAAGGTGTGCCAAAATGTAACTTTCTTGATGGACCTTTTAAAATTGGAATTTTGAGTTCCGCTTTTAACTGGAGTTAAACTGGAGTGTTTGGGCATTTCCTGACATATTTTGAGCGTTAAGGATTTATTTGATTTTTATAGAATTTTTTAACAAGAGTTTTGTTCGGCCAAATTTTGAAATTTTGGAATTCCAGCGAAAATGCCTAAACAAAACACCTGGTAAAAAATTTTATGAAAATCATAAAATCTCAAAATTCCAATTTTAAGAGGTCTATCAAGGAAGTTACATTTTGGCACACCCTAATATATATAATATATATAAATCTATGAAAAATTGATGTGGGTACTCAAATGAAAGGTCTCAAAGAGTGTAATGTCGGGATGAGCTTATATCTTTAAAAATGTCAATAGTTCACAAGATATCTGTTAAATTGTACTGTACTTTCTTAAATATTGACTTTTTTAAAAGTATAAGCTCATCCTGATGTTACACTCATCAAGAGCTTTCATTTGAGTACCCACATGCATTTTCATATATTTTTCATATATCGCGTGCCAAAAGGTAAAAGGGCGCATAGCAAAGTATGCGCCCTTTTAGCTTTGCAAAGCTAAAAGAGCGCATAATTTTTTTTTTTATCACCAATCGACTGGTTGACATATTCTTCGCCTAAAAATGAAGCATCGATTTCCTAAAGCTAAAAGGGCGTATGTCTCTTATTATGCGCCCTTTTAGCTTTAGGAATTTGAAAATTTTATGACCTAAAGCTAAAAGGGCTTATAAATTTTTTTTCTAAATATTTCATAAAAATGCTTATTTTTAGCCTAAAAATTAAAAAAAAAAACAGTAGAGTCACACGAGAGAGGCATATTCTAACTAAAAATACACTCTTTTAAAATTACAATTAAGAATATTTTCAAAAAATTGCTAAATATGCGTGATTGTAGTAATTTATTTTTTATTTCAATCTCATTAGTTTTCGATTAATTTATTTATCTATTGCTTGTATAAAAATAGTTTAAAATTATTATTTTTTCAATATTGTTTAAGTACTTAACAGCCGATCTCCTCTTTTTTTCGCGTCGCACTCACTGTAAGAAACGGTATTATCCTTGTTGCACTCATAATTATAAAACTATTGCAGTTTTATGTTTTTCTTTTAAACAAATGAGAATTTCGAACAAAACGCTCTGCTATGAAATCGATAATTAAAAAATCTATTACGTAGCAGAGTGTTTTTTTTTTCAAAATTCTTCTTTGTCTAAGAGAGAAATATAAAGTTACAATCGTATAGGGACCGATAGTTAAGAAATTTTTTTTATTTATTAAATTTTTTAATTTCATGTCTTGTGAAGCTATTTATCAAAATTTTATATAAAAACATAAATTTTTTTTATGCGCCCTTTTAGCTTTAGGCACTACTTTTCTAAAAGCTAAAAGGGCGCATGTCTTGAGTTACCCCCTTTTAGCTTTAGGATGCTCGAATTTTTTTTTTTACATATCTTTGTGTTTCGAGTGATTTTAAGAAGAATGGCACAAAAAAATTTTTTTATGCGCCCTTTTAGCATGGATCTCTACTAACCTGTAGCTATGCGCCCTTTTTGCATTAGTCGCGCGATATCAAGAGACTCGATAGAGTCTGGCGCCAAGTTCCGTTCTCAAGCCAGACTACCGAGTGTGTATATACCGTAAGCAGAACGGTTTTTTGAGGTTACAAATTTTTTTTCAAATTTACTTTGATTTTTTTTTTATATGATATTTTATAATAGTAGTTCATGCTTTTTATTACACGTATTACTTGATTATTATCAATTATCTTTATAATTTCTATTTAAAATTATTAAAAATAATCAGCACAAACTATAGCGACCCAGAATTTTAGATTTTAACTTTTTTCTTATGTAAAAAGCAGACGGCCAGAGACTAAATAATATAAGGGTGCATGCTAATCTTATAATAGATGGGAAACTACAGTGAAAAAAAGATATTTGACAGCTTGCAATTACACACGCCAGGCGGCGCAAGAATAACTTTTACATGAACTATAGCTTAAAGGGGATAGTTTGCCACCGGAAATGTATTAAATTAAAATTGTCAATTTTATTATAATTACAAAAAATACTGAAATCCGAACAAAAACAGTTTCACTGTAAAAAAATCACGCCAAGTCCACGTTCATAAGACTATTAAGAAAAAAAAATTTTATTTCTTTACAAAAAGATATAAAATAAAAAATTAAAAAATCCAAGTTACCAATATGGTTGTATATGATTTTTGGACATTAAAAAAAATTTTGTTGTAAATTTAAAAATTAAAAGAAACAATTTTGAAACGTACTTGGTGTGCGTCATTGTGTACTTCAATTTTTTTTAAAAGTCCTAGTAGATAGATTTTAGGAATTTCATAAAAAGTGAAATATTTCGTAACCACGCACACTAAATACGTTCCAAAATTGTTTCTTTTAATTTTTAAATTTACAAAAAAATTTTTTTTAATTTCCGAAAATCATATACAACCATATCGGTTACTTGGATTTTTTAATTTTTTATTTTATATCTTTTTGTAAAGAAATAAAAATTTTTTTTCTTAATAGTCTTATGAACGTGGACTTGGCGTGATTTTTTTTACAGTGAAACTGTTTTTGTTCGGATATAATATAAATAAATATATAAAAAATTGATGTGGGTACTTAAATGGAAGGTCTCGATAAATGAAAGGTCTCAATAATTCACAAGATACAAGGTTATTTCTTAATTATGTATCTAGAAATAAAGCATTATCACTTTTTACAATAAGTTTTGCTTAATTTTTTTTATAATTTTAAGAATTTGGATTCAATTGCATTTATTTATGTAACAAATTAGCAATTCATTAAAAATTCAAATATTTTATTTGTAAAACTATAATTTTTTAAAATTCTTAAAGAAAACTTTTACTAAGAAGATAAACTGAAGATACCTGGTAAACCACAATCTTTAACTTGACACAAATCTCGAGAAACCAGGGGATCTGTAGTATAACACCAAGTACCAGCAGCACTCTGAGAAGGGTTGCGACAATAATTGCTGGCATCTTTCACACTTTGTTCGGGATAAAGGGTGTCATTTAGGTACTCTAAATTAACAGTATGAACAACATAGTTTAAAAATGAAATTAAAGTTAAAATTAAAGACTCCAGTTAAATAAGAATACTTTTTTCCGCTTTTTTTGCAGCTTCAAGCCAAAGCGCGCAGCGACGACCCGATCGTGTTTCAGATAGTGTTCCAATATAATCATTTGCGGTTCCAACAACTCGGCATGAAGCTGACCGACAAGCTGGAATCAAACAATCGGACTTATATGCAGTTGTGGCTGTTGAATCCCATAGAGCGTAACAATACGGAGTTTTTGCATCGAAACTTATTTTTCGACATTTATTCGTCGCGTTAAATACAGATCCGTCTGAAAATAAATCATCCTTTTTTTGATCATTCGGAACCTTGAAAAAAAATTTAATTAATTAATTTTATTCGATAATAATAATACATATATTTATTTATTTAATAATAACCCCGTGAAAAAATTTTCTGATCAGACTATATCAGGCCTGATATAAACCGTCCATATCAGGCCTGATATGGAAATTGGCCATATCAGACTATATATGCCTTGATATAAGTATATCAGACTATGTACCCGCCCCGGTAAAAAAAATTATATATCATTATATTACATAATTATAAATGAAAAATGGCCCTATATAATTATGTATAATTATATATAATTATTTCCAAAGGAAAAAAAAATCGCCGCGAGTGGGAATCGAACCGGGGACCTACCGCTTGAAAGACTAATTCACTACCCATTTACCTAAGAGACTTACTTGGAGAACAAAGTTTATTATAACTACAAGTAATGCGAATCGTATACATGATCGATTCGTAGTGAACAAAATTTTTTATCTAATTGATTAATTATTAACTGTCAATATTTATATATAATAATGGTATCTATATGTAGATTTATAAAATTATCTATGTATACATGAAATCGCAAAAATGATTTTACGATATATTGTTCAGGTACTTCGTTGCTTTAAAATTTATAATTTCTTTGAAATTAAAAAAATAATCGAGATAAAATGAGAATTGAAAGCTTAAATTTTAATGGAATTATTTGTTTAGTATATGGAACTATATATTGCTGGAGGGCTTGGCTAACAATTTTTGAACTTGACAAAACTAATAATTTTTGTGAAATTAAATTTTTTTTTTAATTCCTATTATTTCATCCAAAAAAATACTATATATTAAAAGATTGTTAATCATTGGAGTAACAGACTCTTAGATAGAAAAAGAGAATGTTTTATGGTAATCACAAAATACTCACTGGAGTAAAAAAAATTATATAGAATTCTATATGATTCATATATAATTTTATATGAATTATATATATATATCTATATAATTATAAATGAATTACATATGTTTCTATATAATTAGATATGAATCATATATAATGATAAATAGTTTTTTTTATTCGGGTATGCCTTTATATGAGTACATAAGACTACTTATGTGCTGGTAAGGGTATGAGTATATCAGACCATATGAATCCATATCAAGTTATATCAACCCTGATCAGGAATTTTTTTTTCAAGTTTATCAAAGCCCTAGCGGTTTTGTAAATGCCGAAAAAATGTCGCAATTATACAGTATTAATGCGGTATTTTTTCAGCATTTTTTCGGTTGTTTTGGTCAGTTTTTTTATCGAAAAATTACGGAACATTTACCGTAAAAATGCGATACATTTACGCTGAAAATGCGGCATATTTACGGTAATAAGGCGGTAAAATGACTGTATTAAAACCATATTTAAAAAATGGTGTCAAATTAAATAACGCTCGGACTGGGATTCGAACCCAGAACCTCCCGGGGACATGTCGGCTACTCTACCATTTGAGTTACCCGGTCCATACAATATCACTTTTTTGCTTATTCTATATACATTAAGCCACACCGTTCATCTTACGATAAGCATATTTAAAATTAAATAATATAATTATATATGTGAAACAATATAACTTTTCGATTTTAGAAAATTTGCAACTTTCCAAGTGAGAAATTAAAAATTGAAATTAAAATTAGAATATATTTACTTAACATATGTATTATTTTATATTAATTATCGCTAAATACCTAATTAAAAAATAATATTCTACATATTTTTTATTCAAAAACAGTATTTGTTTTTGCAAAGTAGCGATGGAGAATAAAAAGCAAAATTTGAAATTTTTCATTTTATTCATTTCTAACATAGAAGTGAACTAAAAATAAAACTAAATCTTTAATAATTGTCCATTATGTCAGAAAATATTCGGCAAAATTACTGTATTATTACAGTAATTATTTGGAATTTTTTGGGTAAAATTTGGGCATTAATGCGGTAATTGTATAGTATATTTTTGGTAACTGTACAGCATAAGTGCAGTATATATACTGTATAACTACAGTATAAAAACTGGCCAAAACAACTATAGTTTAACCGCATTATTACCGAATTATAACGGTAAATATACGGCATGAGCATAAATGCCGAAAAATTACGGTATTTTTACGGCATTATCAAAACCGCGAGGGAGTATATATAACTTTATAAGGTTATATCAGGGCATATCAGGACCTATTAAAAAATAATGTAAAATTAGATATGAGCATATCAAGCTATATCAAGTCTGATATAGACATATCAAATTGATAAGGCCTGATCAGGCCTGATATGGCCAATTTTCATATCAGGCCATATCAGGACATATCAAAAATTAAATATGAACATATCATATCATATCAGGCCAGATATGAACATATCAAAAATTTTTATATAGCCTTATCAGCTCATATCAAGCCTGATCAGAATATTTTTTCACGGGACTTCAAAATAACGATTAATAATTATTAAATCTTAATTATAATTAAGAAGATCCCCAAGTACTCTCCGAATGTTAAGAATGTTTATAAAAAAATAATACGTTTGTTATTCTTAAAATTAATTTTTAAATTAATTAATAACATTTTTGAGGAAATTTCGGGAAAAATCTTGGACCAACAAACCATATCTGATGACCAAAGTACACATGGAAAAAAGTTTTTAGTAAACCATTGCGACCCTTCATATTTTTCTTCTTTACTTGCGATACAATTTGGCGGTGATGTTTCTTCTGATAAATCTTTAGATTCAGGAGTGCAGTATAGAGTCCAGTGTGCAATTCTTTCACTTCCGATACTGAACCATCGGACTGTTTTAAATAAATCGTATTTAGCGTCCAATAATTCAACTCCTCCGTAGTATTTGTGAACCAATATGTACAAGTCTGATCCAAAAATACTAAACCAATAATAATATTAAATAAAATCGTCAATAAGGTAAAAGACCTAGTTATTGAAACTGACCTAGTTATTGACACTTGCAATTTTATTTTAAATAAAAAAAAAACAGATCATTTCTAATAAATTAATAAATATAATTTTTGAATTATAAATTTTAAGATAATTGGTTTTTTGAGAACATTTCATTTTTTCAATTAGAATAAAATGGCAAGTGTCAAACAACTAAGCCTAAGACTAATTAGATAATTATATTTTTAAAACGTGGACGTTACAGCCAATAACTGGGTCTTTTATCTTATATAATAATAATAATAATAATAATAATAATATTATCCATTATATTACCTGATGTTAAAATCTTCCCAAGTCCAATAATCTAATACTTCTGAACTTTCCACATTTTTAATTTCATGTATTGGTAACTCGCTTGTTTCTTGATAAATTATTGTTATCAATCCCTTTTCAGTCATTTTAATCTGCGATTAAAATATAATATTTTATTATTATGATTATCTAAATTATTCAGAAAAAAATTATTTATATTCAGACAACCTCGAAATAAGGAAATTGCATTCCAGGGGTTTGATACAATTGGATTGATATTGCAAACGATGAGCGCAAAAAAAAATTTATGCTATAGCTTTTATAACTAGAATGAATTGGCCAAATTCTTAAATATCTATAACCAAAGGTCGTATGAATCTCACATGCTGAAAAATTCAGAAAGATTTATAAAATTTAATGCAAAAGCTTTGATATTATCTAGAAGGGTCATTTTGGTTTGTAAAAAACAATTTTTTTACATTTTTCAAAAGTAAAATTTATAAACATCACGAAATTTTTGATATTTTGGCAAAAGTATTGGGCCTATAAAAAAAAAATTTTTTGAACAACAGTTCAAAATTTAATTTAATTAAAAAAATTAGGAAAACGGTTGACCCTAAAGGCCATCCCTGCAACTTCCCGCTAATTCCGTTAATACCTGGCCGCTTTTTTGAGCTCTTCGAGCTCAAAAGTACAATCTGTGTGTTGTTTTAAGCTCTCCGAGCTCAAAAAGATACCTTTTCTATGCTTTTGAGCTCTTTGAGCTCAAAAGTCTGATAGAAGTTTCATAGAACACTATTTTTTGAATGTTCATACCGCAATAACTTTTGAATGAATGAACCGATTTTTACGCGGTTGGCGGCATTCTACGCAGTTTTTTAAGCCTCATAAAGAATTTCTAAGTTTCAATTGGTCAAACTAGAAATTTCGGAGTAACTCTGAAAAAACACTTTTTTCGGTTTTCTTTCGTTCACGATATCTCTCGAACGAATCAACCGATTTTGACCGGATTGGCGGCGATCGACGTGGTTTTTCAAGGTTGAGAGCTGATTAGTTTTTGGAATCGATCGGTTGAGCTGTTTAAAAGTTATCCCAAAAAAACCACTTCAGAAAAAATTTTTTTTCCTACTTTTTTTTAGATTTCTCCAAATTTCTCAAAATCTATCGGTCCGAATCGGTTCAAATTAACAGGAAATCTAAGTTTGGCGAAGCCCTTTCGAATGGCACCAACCGCGATGAAATCGGTTCAACCGTTCAAAAGTTATAAGAGGTTTACATACTTACACATACACATACATACAGACATACATACAGACATAGTGACACCCTCGCGGGAATAGTCAGGAAAGCTTCCTAGGACCTCAAAACGTTAAGATCTGATGAAAACTCGATTTTCGAAAAACGAGGTAAAACCAATAACTTCCTGATTTTTGAAAATTTTCAATTTTCTTAGCGGGAAGTTAAAAAAATATGTTTTTTATGTTATTTTCTTAGGATCAATAATTTCAAAAGTAAGATTCACAATTATAAGAAAATTTGAACTATTTATTATGAATCTTAATTTTGGAATAACAGCGAAAATATTAGTTTTTTTTTAATTATTAGAAATATTTTTTTACAAAATTAAATTTTGAAAAACTTTTGTTTGTTAAATTTTATTATAAGACCAATATTTTGGCCACAATATTAAAAATTTGAATCATTTATTCTAAAATTGCGGCAAAATTTTGGCCTATTGCCATTTTTTTTGAACAAACAAATTTGTTCAAAAAAAGTTTCACTTAAAAAATTGCATTTTTAAATTTCTTCAAATTTCTACATGTCAATTTTTTTTTGCCATAATTCATTAGTTACAAAAATTTTAAAAATTATCAAATATCTGCTAAATAAATTTTCATCAATAATCTATAACAATTTCTCTGTAAAAAAAATAATGAATTAATTGATATAATTCTTACTTTCTTGGCATAAATCTGTGCTCCAAAGTATTCCTTCACCGGCTAATCCAAAGTATAGAAAACCATCTGGATATAATGTAGACAATGAATCCTTAACTGCGTATTCACCTTCATATATAATTTCTGTTGAATTAGCTAAGCTGATAGTGACGTACCCTAGGCTCCAGGAAATTGTTATCGCCGTCCAGTTTTCTCCAGTAATCAAATGAGGAGTGTGTTTGAAATTTGTATGGAGCTGTAATATAATTGTTATTATTACTACTATTATTTTACTCAATTAATTAATTAATTAATTAATTACATTTAAACCCGGATAAATTAAACCAGTTAAGGTATTAGAGAACGCAATTTCAGCGCCAGCTTTCCAAAGTTCTGCTATTACTTTACCAGTAGCAGGAACTGGTACATGACTTAACAGCAACGTTGCCATCGTCTGAAAAAATATACTTATGTAAATAACTTGAATAAATAATTAGTAGGGCCAAAATTAAAAAATAAGTTTCTCAAACAAATTTAAGTCTTAAAAAAAATGTTTCTAACAAAAGTTATTCAAGATTTAATTTTATAAAGAAAATGTTTCTTACGATTAAAAAAAAAAAATCAATATTTTCGCTGTAATTCTAAAATTAAAATTCGTAATTAAAAGTTCAAATTTTATTTTTTGATAATTATGAATCTTACTTTAAAATTTGAACCACTCATTACTAACTATAATTTTAAATTTGCAGCAGAAATCCTACATGGAGAAAAAAGAATAGAACTTATTTCTATGTAGAATGGTAACCAGTACTATGTTACATAGTAACGGAAATTTTTGTGAGAATCTTGTGTAAATTTGCTGATAAAAATCTTAGAAATTGAGATGAAAATAATATGAACAATCACTCATTTGATATGGAATAAAATTCTGAAAATAATGTTGTTTTTTTAATAAAAATTTCAATTTATTATTAACAAAAAACATAAAAAAAAATAAAAAATCTCAGTTTTTCGTAAATAATAACTATTGGTGATATCAAAAATTGGAAGAAAGATCCTTAAAGAGAAGGAAAATTTTTGAAAAAAAGTCTCGACTTTCGGAACTTTAGCTTCAAAAACAATAATTTTTGACAGCAGTTGCGCGGAACCTTACTTTCAACATTACACGGAAAAAAGTAAACTGTAATATTCACTCGGATTCCAGTTAATTTTTATAGTTTCAAAAAGTAAAGCGGACATCGGGGTGGCAAAAATATAAATATTACAGAACTTAATGTAGTAAGTATAAAAGCCACAATTTATAATTTAATATCCAAAATAAGTGATTAGTAGGTAATCACATCAATGCAGTGGTTACCTCCTCGTGGAAGATGTTAGGATTTGTAAATAGATCTAGTCGTAACTTAATCTCAATCAAAGCTATTAAATCTGTATACTTTTCCCTGGTTAGATCGCGTCTCGAGTTGCTGCGATGGTCTGGTCTCCTATCTTTGATGTGCACATCAATAAGATCGACAAAGTTCAACACAAATTCCTTAAATTTTTAGTATGGAAAATTGACCGAATTTACCCTAAACCGGGCTCGGATAAGGAAGAACTTTGACGTAGATTTAAAATGCTTTCTTTAAAGGACCGCCGACTATGTGCCAGTGCTATTTTCTTGACGCGACTGATACAGGGCAAGGTTGATTGTCCGAGACTTCTAGAATCAATTACTTTCAGAACTCCGACCTGGAGAAGTAATGTTCCCTTTCAACTTCCACTAACGAGTACTAACTTCGCTGCATCTGCTCCTATTTATCGTTTAATGTATGCTTTTAACTTGTTTTATTAAATTGATAACAGCCTTGATACATCTACACGATAAATAATGTTGGCTCTCTTGCAAAACTTTGTTCCTCAATTGGACACTGACTTAGTGCATCCTATCTAATTGTTAATTACTATCAAATAATATATGATCAATTTATCAGATAAAGCATAGACTTACTACTATTAATTTTATATTTAAGCTTTACTATAATAAAACAATTGTTATATTCATTTCTTTTCTATGGAACCCAATTATTGGCATTGCTGTAGGGTTCAATGTACTGTTAAAATAAATAAATAAATAAATAAATTAGTAGCTGTCACTATAGTAAATAACGACTCTTTCATCTTTAAAAATTACACCCTAGCGGTTTTGTAAATGCCGAAAAAATGTCGCAATTATACAGTATTAATGTGGTATTTTTTCAGCATTTTTTCGGTTGTTTTGGTCAGTTTTTTTATCGAAAAATTACGGAACATTTACCGTAAAAATGCGATACATTTACGCTGAAAATTCGGCATATTTACGGTAACAAGGCGGTAAAATGACTGTATTAAAACCATATTTAAAAAATGTTGTCAAATTAAATAACGCTCGGACTGGGATTCGAACCCAGAACCTCCTGGGGACATGTCGGCTACTCTACCATTTCAGCTACCCGGTCTATACCATATTGTTCTTTTGCTTATTCTATATACATTAAGCCACACCGTCCATCTTACGATAAGCATATTTAAAATTGAATAATATAATTATATATGTGAAACAATATAACTTTTCGATTTTAGAAAATTTGCAATTTTCTAAGTGAGAAATTAAAAATTGCAATTAAAATTAGAATATATTTACTTAACATATGTAGTATTTTATATTAATTATCGCTAAATACCTAATTAAAAAATAATATTCTACATATTTTTTATTCAAAAACAGTATTTGTTTTTGCAAAGTAGCGATGGAGAATAAAAAGCAAAATTTGAAATTTTTCATTTTATTCATTTCTAACATAGAAGTGAACTAAAAATAAAACTAAATCTTTAATAATTGTCCATTATGTCAGAAAATATTCGGCAAAATTACTGTATTATTACGGTAATTATTTGGAATTTTTTGGGTAAAATTTGGGCATTAATGCGGTAATTGTATAGTATATTTTTGGTAACTGTACAGCATAAGTGCAGTATATATACTGGATAACTACAGTATAAAAACTGGCCAAAACAACTATAGTTTAACCGCATTATAACGGTAAATATACGGCATGAGCATAAATGCCGAAAAATTACGGTATTTTTACGGCATTATCAAAACCGCGAGGGCAGTTTCAAACAGTAAAAATTGCCATTTCAATATATAGTCGATATTATGAGGAGAAGGGGAACTCAGATGAAAGAGAAGAGGGTCTCACTCTGGGAGAATTTAACATTTGGAACAGTAAAAATTATACTTTTAAAATATACATTTTACCAGTCCAAGCAAGTCAATAATTACAGTTTGATTTTTAGCGTTAGGTTTAAAATTTACCATTTTACTTTGTAAATATTGACGTTGCTTGTATTAGAAATTTACTAACTTTATTTTATACTTTTTACATATCATTGCGATCATTTTTTAGGTACCAAATGATAAATATCAAAGTCTGAATTCTTAATTATTATACTTAAACATTTTAGACATTTACATAGCGAAGATTACTATTTGAAATAGTATTTTCTTCCATGTAAAGAGTAAATTGTAACGTTTAAATGGTAAATATTATATAGTGAATAGTAAAATCACGATTTTACTGTTTGAAATGGTAATTTTTAGCAGTTGATCATTACTTATTATAAATCGACTGTTATTTATTACACTTTACTTTTTTACGTGTACTAATTACAAATAGTTATTTTAAATTTGCAGCAAAAATCTTTAGTCATCAATAAATTAAATTTTTTACCCTATAATTGAAACTTGGATTCCATAACTTGATCCAAACTGTAATATTCTGAAGCGAATAATCTAATTTAGTGATCGTAGAATATGAATCAATTGATCTTGTGTATACTAAACAATCTCTGTCGTCGGACAATGGTACATCGCAGTATTCTTTGTTCACGAGATTCTCATAAAAACCGTCTACGTAACACCAAGGCCCACCATTGTCACCATCAGGGTTACGGCAATAATTTTTGGCTCTTTCGCGAGAATTTTCCGGAAAGTTGCTATTTGGAAAACGTTTTGTCTAAAAGAAAAGAAAAGAAAAATATTTATAAAAAAAAAAAAAAAAAGAAATAGTTAGTTGATAAAAGATTTAATAATAATTTTAAACTCTATACAAACTTGAGTCGCTATATTTCCTTCCTCGATCGTATGTCTTGTCTTCCAAAATTTACATTCTTTTTGAGATAAAGAAGTCTTAAATTTTCCTCCGTACTCTACGCCTGTTCCTGTAACTCTATTTTCTATAAAAATAAAAAAAAAAGAATGAAACTCTTTAAAATTATTTTTCTTAATTAAAGAATTTTTCTCTTGATTTAAATTAATTTATTTTTTTTAGTAAAGTAAATTGAATGTTATGAAAAAATTGTTTAAAAACCTTGATAGTTACAAAGAGGAATATCACATTCTTCAATTTCTACACTCTTTTCTATTGTGTAACACCACAGACCTCGAGAATCATTAGTAGGATTACGGCAATAATTTTTTGCTAATGATTTACTACCGTCTGGAAAGTCAATATCTCTAATACGTTCATCAACCTGATATAAAAATAATTAATTAGTTTTTGTTAGCATTATTAGGGTGATTTATACATTATCAGTAAGATCGCATTAAATAAAAAATTAGGAAAACGGTTGACCCTGAAGGCCATCCCTGCAACTTCCCGCTAATTCCATATATGAAAAAAAAATCCTATGAAAAATTACTATCGTAACATCGTAATCCAGGACTAGACTTTCAGTATCTCGATTTTTACGATGCTGCCGTCTACAGAATACAATTTGAATTATTGAAAATGACGATGTTATTTAGTAAATTTTTTTTCCGTAAGAGCAAGTGAATAAGGACGCATACTATACGTTTTAATAAAAGAGAGACAGAGTCTAGTAGTTTGCGACGCCACCACCGAAAGATGACCAACTACTGTAATGAGGGTCTTATTATCCGACTGAACAGAAACTTTAGATAATCCCTCCGATAGCGTGAGGGGATAAACCTTAGACTTGAGGCGGAGAGGACACCGGGTTCGATTCCTGGATGATACAGAATTATTTTTTCGGTGACCTAAACTTCTTTTTAATTTGAGTGATAGAAATTTACGATATTGCATCGTATAAACTACGATGTTTGAGTTCTGGTCCAGCACTGCAATATCCTACACTAAAAATTACGATGTTTTCATTGTAATATTTCGGTTCCATGCGTTTTCATCCTCGGACAAAATATCCCCGACAAAATATCCTCGACAAAATATCCCCGGACAAAATATCCTCGAGACAAAATATCCTCAGACAAAATATCCTCGCGACAAAATATCCTCGTGACAAAATATCCTCGCAACAAAATATCCCCGTGACACAATATCCCCGACAAAATATCTCTAATAAAATACGAATTATCGGGAACTAACATATGATTGTATGACAAAAAACATATAATCATGATTTTTGTGTGTATTTATTCGATAATAAACTAACACAAACGCGGGTAATCGTGTTGCGCTCTTTTAACATGATTTTTGTGTGTATTTATTCGATAATAAACTAACACAAATGCGAATAATCGTGTTGGAGATATTTTTTATTGGGATATTTTGTCCGGGGATATTTTATTGGGGATATTTTGGCACGAGGATATTTTGTCACGAGGATATTTTGTCTGAGGATATTTTGTCTCGAGGATATTTTGTCTCGAGGATATTTTGTCCGGGGATATTTTGTCGAGGATATTTTGTCGGGGATATTTTGTCCGAGGATGAAAACGCCTGATACCAATATTTCGTACAATTTTCTTTCCGTGTACCTGGGCGCTTAAAATTGCATTTCCGACGTAATTGAGCTCTTCGAGCTCAAAAATACAATTTATATGTTGTTTTAGGCTCTTCGAGCTCAAAAAGATAACTTTTCTATGCTTTTGAGCTTTTCAAGCTCAAAAGTTTGATAGAAGGTTGATAAAACACTATTTTTTGAGTTTTCAAACCGCAATAACTTTTGAATGAATGAACCGATTTTCACGCGGTTGGCGGTATTCGACGTAGTTTTTTAATTCTTATGAAAAATTTTTAAGTTTATATTGATCAAACTAGAAATTTCGGAGTAATTCCGAAAAAACACTTTTGCACGCCTCATAGCGCAAAGCGCGTGAGGTTGTGCTTTATACTCGACTCGTCAAGATCAAGCAATTTTGTGATCTTTAAATGCCTCTATCACAACCATATTACACTTATTCAATAATATAAGTAGATGTACACCGGAAAACACTTCAATTAAACCATCTTTTACTTTCTAAAATCATTTCATGTTGCTATTTTGAAAAAAAAAAACGTTTTGAAAAAAATTTTAAGTGGACGTCCGGATGTCACCCCATTTTGGATGTACCAACGATTACTCCCGAACAAATTGATATTTCAAGACCGGGCCTTTTTTATTAGTTTAAGAATTCGATGAACTGGGTCCGTATTTCATATCAGTGGCCTAGCTTATGTATTTTTTTTTAAATTGAATTTTTATTAAAATTCACGGATATAACCGTACAAAGCCAAACGAACTTTTCTTATTTGTCACGTGAAAACTATGGCGCCACTTGATCAAGCTAGATTTTTTTAGACTGCGTGCGCATATGACAAGAAAAAAGGGCGCCGATATTTAAAAAAAATAAATAAAAAATACTCTAAGAAATTACTTAATTATAATTTGTTTTTTTAATCAATTACACAATTAATTTTTTTCTTAAAAAATGATTGAGCGTTATGAGGCGTGCACTTTTGGATTTTCCAAACTTTTTTGGGTTTTCTTTCCTGCATGATATCTCTCGAACGAATTAACCGATTTTGACCGGATTAGCGGCGATCGACGTGGTTTTTCAAGGTTAAGAGCTGATTAGTTATAAGTTGATTAGGACCTTACTCAGTAGGAATTTTTTCGGTAACCGAAAAAATAATTCAGACAGCTCAGACCGGGACTCGAACCCGGATTGTTTGGTTACGCGCCAAAGGCTCTACCAGTTAAGCTATCCGAGACATTGTCCGTAACTACCATTCAGTCACCTAATAAGACCTACCGAGTAATAAACACCACCGTCCATCTTACGGTAAAGAGCCATAATTTATAGCTAAATTTGTCATTAAAGACAAATTTGGGAACTGGGGAAATAAAGGATAAAGGGAAGAGGAGGGACCTTACTCAGTAGGAATTTTTTCGGTAACCGAAAAAATAATTCAGATAGCCCAGACCGGGACTCGAACCCGGATCGTTTCTTTGTAAACTGGTAAGGCGCCAACCGCGATCGAATCGGTGGAGCCATTCAATAGTTATGAGAGGTTTACATACTTACATACACACACATACATACATACATATATACATACATACATACGTACATACATACCTCGTGTCGGGCTTGCTGGGTCCCGCATCGGGCGCCTCCTCAGGTGGCGGATAGGGGAATGCCCGGCATATCTGCACGTCAGATGCGTCGGGTACCGAGGAAACAGAATACTCGGGGTGGACCAAAACCTAGCAAAAGATGATATGGAAATGTCAGAAGATTTTCAAACATCGTTTACAGTACAGAGGATGGATACCTCAGTGCCGGCGAGGGAAGGCGTGCAAACGGGCCTAAACTCGTCGTTATCAAGCGACCGTTTGAACAGTGGAGTAGACCCCATGGCTCTGCTGTCTAGCAATGCTAGCAAGGTTACAGGGAGAACGAAATCAGCCCAGATGGCAGAGAACGGACAGCTGAGCAACATTCCTTCAAAAAGTGGAGGACCTTTTGCTCCTGCCACTAATCAAACCCACCGAGGAAGAATGAACTCTCTACCGACCGTCACCGGCCAACAGTCACCAATGGAGAGGCTCGGCAACAAGATTGATGAGTTAGCCGACTTCATAAAAGACAAAAAGAATCTCCACCATGAGATCAGAAAATTGGTTTCGTCTATTAGTACGGCATATAGGCTGGCCAACAAATCACCAACGAAGTCGGCGTCAACGACTCAAACATCTCCGAGTCTGAACAAAAAATCACAGCCACCTCTGACCACTCCTAAGAAAAAAGAAATTACCACGTACATACATACATACAGACATAGTGACACCCTCACGGGGATAGTCAGGGAAGCTTCATGTGACCCTTAAACGTCGAGATCTGATGAAAACTCGATTTTTGTAAAACGGGGTAAAACCAATAACTTCCCGATTTTTTAAAATCTGAGATTTTCTTAGCGGGAAGTTAATAAATATCTTTAGTTTTTGGGCTAGATTATACCTTATGTATTTGTTCTATTCCAGTCCACATTTGACAACGTATCCCACTTTTTGTCACAGCAATAGTTCCGACATAATCACCTCCCAATTGTGAAAATTTACATCTTGTAAAATTAGATCCCGCTTGTTGGTCTGTTGAAAATTTTTCAATAATTATTTTATATTTATAAAATTAAAAAAAATATTTTTTAGTATTTTTAAATTAACTTCAATTACATTCTTTAAAAAAACACAAATTAATTACAATAACTAATAATCTTCTCAAATTACGAGCCATAATTAACTTTTATTATATTTATAATATTATAAAAAATTTTTTTTGATAATACAAAAAAATAATTGTACTTAATTTTTAAATTACTATAAAATTTATTAACATTAATTGAATGAACTAACATAAAATTTTGTTTATTTGTTTACACAAAAATAAAAAAAAAAAAACATAAAACAATCATAATTATGTATATACAGTCTACTATCGATAATTTAACACTCGTTAATTTGAAAATTTTTTCCAGTCCCTTGAAAAATTATTTATTATTTAAAAGCTTGTTATTTTTTTTAACTCTTGACAATTTGAAATTTATTTCTGGTCCCTTGAGTTTCAAATTATTGAGAGTCGACTGTATGTAATATAATATATTTGCGGCATTAATTTTTGTGGTCTAAATTATTCAAATAATGAATAAATTCGTAAATTTAGTCCTTTTTTCAATCGGAACTTCTTCGGGTCTTTCCGTTTTCCGTAAAGAAGAAAAAAGGCCATTCGGCAGCCGAAATGGAAGTAGATTTCATGGTGAATAATAAAAATACTACTAGGGTTGCATACGAAAAAAAAAATAAATTTCTGTTTGATTAAACAACAAAGACGTCAAAACGAATGCAAAAGTAAAATTTCATTAAATCTGTCTGAGAAAGCAGGTGATTTTTGGCCTAGACTGATAATGCAGTCCACAAATTAAAGCTTATTTAATAAGCTTTCAGATGCCATTTATAGAATTTTGATAAGATATCGCGTTTAATTGTAATTGCACGAAAATATGGTGAAAGTGAAAATTTTTGCGATTTTTGAAAATTTTTGAATTGCTATTATTCCTAAACTATTTAATTTTGAGAAATAAATAAGTACACAAGTTGCAGCTTATTAAATAAGCTTTCAAATGCAATTTACAGAAATCTGATAGGATGTCGCGTTCCATTGTTATTGCACAGAAATAAGGTAAAAGTGAAAATTTTTTGCGATTTTTGAAAATTTTTGAATTGCTCTCATTTCTAAACTAATCGACAGATTTGGCTCATCTTAGAACTTAACCTCGGAAATCGTCCTAAGAATAAGTATGTTACGTTTTATTGAGATCCGTATAGAATTACGGAAGTTAGAGAAGAGACAATGCCGATTATATCGTATATATATATATATATATATATATATATATATATATATATATATATATATATATATATATATATATATATATATAAATACATACATATATAAACTTTTGAACCATATGTATTTTCTGAATCCGCTTGACGAGCTGAGTCGAAATATAGAAAAATTTTTCAAAAGTTCCGTCATGAGGACCAATGCAATAGTTAGATTTCTATGAAATCTACTAAAAAAGGAGAGGTAATTGAATGTCGCCCCTTCTTTCCCCATTAAAGACCTCATTAGCCATTTTTTCAGGTAGAATTTTAAATGTACTTTTAAATATTCATCCATTACACATCATTTACTTGTCGATACTTTACAAGTAACAAGTGCAGTAATTTTATTAGCTAGTTTTTATAACCTTGAATTGATATTTCAGTTTTTAATATTTAATTTTGAACTTTTTAAACATAAATAATTTTTAAAAATGCCTGAATTGGTAAGTAAAATAAAAAATTGATAAATTAATAAATATATCAAGTGGAAAATTAAAAAAAAGAGTGTATAAGAGCAATTACTAAAGCCAAAAAGGAAAAACATGCTGATTTGGCTTTAAAAAAAATTTTCGTGTAGAATATTTAAAAAAAAACTTGAAAATTATTATTTTTATTTTTTAAGGTTGAAATATTTTTGAAAAAAAATGTCTTATAAGCTTTTTTGGTTTTAAATTACAAAATTATATCGTTTTTAAAGCCAAACAAGTGTTAAATTAGATCTTTGCGCTCTTTTGGATTATGGAAAGATTTTTTTTTTATTTTTATACTAAAAATATGGTTGTAAAGTAATTGCTGTGGTAAAAATTTTGACCTTAAATTAAAAATAACAATTAATAATTAATTTTGAATTTTTGTTTTTACGCAGGAAATATTGGTCGTATAAAAAAATTTCTTAAATAAAAGTTGTTAAAAATTTAATTTTATAAAAAAAAATGTCTCTTATAATTTTTTCTGAAGACCAATAAAAAAGCCGCAATTTCAAAATTAAGATTTTTATAATTAGAGAAAATTTGAATAATTTATTAGATGAATCTTAATTAAGAAATTACGGTGAAAATATTGGCCGTATAAAAAAAATTATAAGAGACATTTCTTTTATAAAATTAAATTTTCCACAAATTTTTTATAAAAACTTTTTTTACAAGACTAATATTTTCGGGAAAAATCTTGGACCTAGTAATAAAACATCTATTTTTTTTCTACGCCCTTTTGGCTTTAAGAAAATTTATCTTAAAGCCAAAAGTGCGTATATAGAGATCCGCCTTTTTGGCTTTAGGAACTCAAAATTTAGTGATCTAAAGCCAAAAGAGCGTAGAAATTTTTTTTGCCAATCTCTGCAAGCATATTCTGAGCTTAGAAATGAAAAAAAATTTTCAAAAGCCGAAAGGGCGAATGTCTAAAAATGTTTGCCCTTTTGGCTTTAGGAATTTTAAAATTTAGTGATCTAAAGCCAAAAGGGCGTAGAAATTTTTAGTGGGATCTAATTGTCTTATGAATATGAAAATATTGGTCGTATAAAAAAATTATAAGAAACATTTCTTTTAGAAAATTAAATTTTCCACAAATATTTCATCAAAACTTTCTTTCTACACTTTTTTGGCATTTGTCAGATATTTAAAAAATAAAATTTATTTTATTTTATTTAATAATAGTTTGATTAATAAATCTATTTTACTCTTACAGAAAATTTCATGTAACTGTGAAGCTTACTGCTTAACATCAAGCATGAGCATTCCAAAAGATTTCCATACCATTTACGAAATAATGGAGAATTGCTTCGAGGGTCTGAGAGAAGATATTGACATGGCTTCAGACATTGAAAAATCCTTGGACACCATTATGACGCCTAATAATTACAGTAATAATTACAAAGATATACTGGAGTCATTAAACAAATGCCTGAAGAGGAAGGCTTTGTTTATGTATGTGATCGCCCTTATTTTTAAATACGAAAAGTGTAGCTATATAAGTGAAGCTATGGATAAAAACACTGCTCTTGGAGCAAAATATGTATCATTGAAAGCGCGACATCCGGATCTTGTCGCTAGAGCTTTATCATGTTCTGTTGAAGATTTGAAGAAAGAATTCATGGAATATTATTAATGTAATTTTTTATGAATATTATGTAAGATTTTGTATAGTTAGTTTTAAGATTATTAAAAGAAATACGGTTATTTAAATAAGGTTCAATGTTGTATAGATAATTTATAATTAATTAAAAAGCCCCAATTATTGACACTATAAGAGACAAACTTATGACTTGATTTCTTTTAAGCAATCAAATATCAATATCGTTGAATTTTGTTTGTGGTAGTGTCTCAAGTAATGTTTTTACTAATCAATTTCTTTTTTTAAAATGATAATCACTGATATTTACTCATTAATTTTAAATAATTAAATAGATTATCCGGATACACCAATTATTGGCAGGTTAAAAAGCTGATTGATCTAATTATTGACATACCTTGGCCCCTATTATTGACACCCATACTGCGCATGCCTAGAATCATCTGCTTATTCTTATTTATCGAAACTTATTATTAAGTAATCAATTTTATTAAAGTTTATTAATAATAATTTCCATAAATGATTAATTACTTTGAAAATATAAAAATTAATTTAAAAATAATTTATTGAATCAGAAGAGTTCAAACTCTTACAGTAAATTTTTTAGATTAAAGTAAAAAAAAGGCGTCTTAGCGCTGTCGAATGGCTGTCAATATGAGATTCAACTTAAAAATTATCAACTAGTTATTGACACCCATTATTTAAATATTATAAAGGAAACAATTAATTTTGATTGTTCAATTTTATAAATTTTTCATATATTGTTAATTAAAAAAAAAAAAATCATATTATTAGACGAAGAAATTAATTTAAACAGCATTTAAAAAAATGCTTTTCTAATAAAAGTTGTTGAGAAAATAAACGTTCGTAAGGTGTGATCGGGTGCTTTTATCTTTTAATAATTAATATTTAGTATTTTGAACTGAGTAATTTTTTCAATTTTTCAATTAATTAGAATTTAATAAAAATATATATGATAGTTATTCTTATTGCAAATAATTAAATATACGGTAAATGTCCCAATTATTGACAATATAAGAGACTAAGTTATGACTTGATTTTTTTTAAGCAATCAAATATCAATATCGTTGAATTTTGTTTGTGGTAGTGTCTCAAGTAATGTTTTTACTAATCAATTTCCTTTTTTAAAATGATAATCACTGATCTTTACTAATTAATTTTAAATAATTAAATAGAGTATCCGAATACACCAATTATTGGCAGGTTAAAAAACTGATTGATCTAATTATTGACATACCTTAGCCCCAATTATTGACACCCATACTGCGCATGCCTAGAATCATCTGCTTATTCTTATTTATCCAAACTTATTATTAAGTAATCAATTTTATTAAAGTTTATTAATAATAATTTCCATAAATGATTAATTACTTTTAAAAATATAAAAATTAATTTAATAATAATTCATTGAATCACAAGAGTTCAAACTCTCACAGTAAATTTTTTAGATTAAAGTAAAAAAAAGGCGTCTTAGCGCTGTCGAATGGCTGTCAATATGAGATTCAACTTAAAAATGATCAACTAGTTATTGACACCCATTATTTAAATATTATAAAGGAAACAATTAATTTCGATTATTCAATTTTATAAATTTTTCATATATTGTTAATTAAAAAAAAAAAAGATCATATTTTCTTACAGTAAATGAAATAAAGAATAAAAAAATTTGATACATGAGTAATTTTTTTTTAAGCTTTATGAAAATGTTAGCGCATCAGAACCAATTCTACATATAAAAATAACTTTTAAGACAGTAATAAATTAATTTGTATCAGTTTGATACTTGAATAATCAAAATTTTATACATTTAGAAGTTTACGTCTGAATAACTTTAGAACGGCTGTCTTTATGATAAAAGTGTAAGAGACCTTTTTTGTAGAGCGTTGAATTTTCTACAATAATATGCTATTGACTTATATATATGAGGTGCGTATGCCGAGCTAGAAAAATAAACAAAAAAAAGAATTTTTTTTCCTATGTTATTTAAATGGGAAATGAAAAATTAGGGACAGACACCTCTAAATATTAATATTAAAAGCTCGGCTTTGAACAGGCTTCTGTTCTCACCTTCATGCAAGTTTTCAGGTTGTTTTTTCGTTGAAAAAAAAAAGTCGCCTAAAATTGACACACCCTAATAAATATACTGGCAATAATAATAATACTTTTATCCTGGATTGAAAAACTGGACCTTATTGAATAAACTGAAATAAAATTTTGTTTATTTCCTTACACAAAAATAAGAAAAACATAAAACAATCATGATATATATATTTAATATAATATTTGTGGCATCAATTTTTGTTATTTAAATTATTTAAATTAAGAATAAGTTTGTAAATTTTGTCCTTTTTTGAATCGGAACTTCTTCGGTTCTTTCCTTTTTTCGTAAAGAAGAAA